>NC_143520.1:58467441-59092821 GCF_031878675.1 Megascapheus bottae | reverse complement strand
AATGCTTTTACAAGTTGTCTCCTGTACCCGTCACCAAAAAGCTGCTCCAGAGTCTACTCTCCCAGAACAAAACAGGAAGTTCTTGTCACCCTCTTTCTGTAGTTCCTCCAAAGTTTTTTTTCTAAGAAAACCCAGTTTGAAAACACATTTGTTTTTCTTAGTGACAGGTTATTGGAAATCTTTATTATGCTTCAAATATTTTGCTTCCAACATTATTCTAAAACTTCCCAAACTGAAGAGTTCCCTTTACATCTCTATACCAATATGAAAATTATGAAAATGTGCTTCAAAGCAATGTATAAGTACATTTTTACTCACTGTGTAATTCATGTTCTAAAGCCAAATGCACACACTGCCATTGTTACTGGGAATTAGACCCTTAAATATGTTTACATGATTTCTCATTGATTTCCTGGGCATATTTCAAGACTAGTTTCTCCATGTTTTTAAAAAATATACACTATTATTGTAGAGGTGATGTACCAGAGTGGTAACAGTTACATAAGCAAGTAATAGGTATTATTTCTTTTTAGACTATGTCAGCTCTTCCCTTGCTTTCTCCCAGGTTTTCCCTTCTGTCTCCACTCACAAATTGCATACTTAACTTTCCAGTGCCCAGTGCATAGCATTGCTGCATTTGTCCCACTTTATCCCAACTTTGCTGCACCCTCCTACACTCCCAGAGGCAAAGCATTAACAAAGAAGATAAAGGGAAAGGCAACAACAACAGCAGCAACAGCAACAAAATTCTTAGAGTTCATTTCATAAAATTATTTCATATGATCCTATGCACATAAATATTGTGATCAGTCCCTATGAATATCCTCCTTTGGTCCCACTGTGAATGTCTAGATACCTGTATAATTTATCATGTCCCAGTGTATTTCGTTTTTACCATCCAGTATGTTTAGCTATAATAAACATTGCACATTACTACAAAGGGGAGAAAACATGAAACCCATGGTTCTTTGGGTCTAACTTACTTCACTTAATACAATACTTTCCAAGTCTTTCCATCTTCTTATGAATGGTACAAATACCATTTTTTTCCGATGGATAGGTAGAATTCCATTGTGTGTATGTATGTATGCACATATGCATATATATGCACACACATATTAAGTGAAGTAAGCCAGACTCAAAGAAACATAGGCTCAATGGTTTCCCTTATTTGTCATAATCAGTAGAAACCATGGGCTTTCTTAGCAGAGATTTACAATAGAGAAAAACCTAGATATAAAAGGCCATATAGTATGATGCTAAATGAAAGGACCTCTAGGCTATAGAAACAAAAGCCATATAATGAGTGATTGTTGTCCTTAATGTACTATGTTATCTCTCATCTCTTTTGCTGTCCCTTGGTTATCTCTTATTGTTACAGTATCCCACTTTGTTACCTGATATATCGGATATATTTGTATTTGGTTATTTGAAATTGGATAGGGAAGGGGGGAAAACAAGATGAGGGGTGGGGGTGGTGGGGAGGAAATTGGGGACCAAGACATGAAAGGTTATCAATGTATGTGAAATGGCAAATATCAAGTAACCCTTCTATTAATTATAATAAAAATATATGAAAAAAAGAACACATGAACAGCAATACCAATCTAGAGCCTACGCCTTACAAACCATCTTCATAATCAAGAATAACTTGACTAAGGATCTTAAAAATGAACAGGCTTAAAAAAATTCTTAGGCATTGCTTTTCTAGCTCTGACATAAGGCTTAAATAGAGGGATTATTCAAATAACTTTTCAGCAAGGAATATTTACATTTGACTTCAAATCTGGTCTGTTTTTTTGTTTGTTTTGTTGGGTCGTGGGTCTTGACCTCGGGCCTGGTTACGCTATATCTGAGCTCTTCAGCCCAAGACTACCACCCTACTTGTGGGCCTGAGTGTTGCTCCTGAGCTCTTCAGCTCAAGGCTACCGCCCTACCCTTAAGCCAAGCCCCACTTCCCATTTTCTAGAGGTTAATTGAAGATAAGAATCTCAGGTCCCCTGCCAGGTAAGTATAAAAAAAAAAGTACCACTTTAATACAAAAAATGAGTCTCAGGTCCTTCTGTGGCTGAGCTGGCTTTGAACCTTGATTCTCAGTTCTTAGCCACCTGAGTAGCTAGGATTGTAAGTGAGAACAACCATGCCTGGTTCTAATTTTTTTTTAAACTTTAGTCACACTCTTAATTTAGTGATGACATAGATTTGTATATGTAAACAAGAGAAATAAAGCAAAGCAAACTGTAGACCAATGTGTACAGAAATCTTCATTTTAAATATGCTTCAGAAGAAGAAAACAGAAATTATTAATTAGCTTAGTTAGGCTAGTGGTTTAAAAATTTTGAAACAACATTACTATGTCTCTCTTATTATTTTATTTAAACATTCCCAATACAAAAATGAAAGAAGTTAGATCTCTCATGGTAAGTGTCAAACACACTAGTCATGTTTCTCCTTGAGCCTAGATTGTTGATAATGAATACCTCTTACTTCACAAGTGAGGACTGTCATCTGGAAATACAACGATGAGAATCTAAAATTAGATAATAATTATATAGACTGGTAAAATCCAATTGGTCACTCACAAGTATTTTAAGTACTATCTGTTATAATCACATGTTTGAACTGGAGAAATCAAAGATAGTACTTACCTAAAGAATTTCTCACTTTCATTAAATTTAGACTCACATTCCTAACATAAACAAGTGAAAAAAGGATAAAGTGCATGAAATAACTGCTTTGGGGAATTGGCTGATGTAGAACAAAGATCAGTAATCCCTGATGGGTAGCATAAGAGACAGTGTTCATGGCTATTTTCCTGGATATTTTCCCAGCTGTGATGGCCCCAGAGAAGTAAACTGAGCAGTCAAAGATCATCAGGCAACATGTCCTGAGGTCATAAAGCTGTAGAGCAGATTCTAAGAGAGGAGGAATGTGCAGAGTTGGAGGTAAGAGTACAACTTGGGTGATGAAATGGCACAGTACTACAGACCTCTGATGCTCATGCTACACAGTACAATGTAAGACTGTAAGATTCATCAGAGTGAATGTTACATAGTGCATAAGGATAGGAAGATATTTTAGGAAATCTTAACACAACACCCAATCACAAGGGGAAGATACATTCGAATTCAAGCATGACTCTAAAACCCATAATGGGAAAATAAAAATCTTCTAGGTATACGACAAAAAAATACTTAAATAAAATGAGACATTCTAGGAACAAATTCTATGATAGAATAAACATTCTAACATTGTAATTATTTATATATATTTACTGACATACATAGCTCAGTCTCTGAATAATGAATTATGTGTTCTATTCATCATTCTTTTTCAAGTTGACACATGCAAATATGCAAGAAAATGGGAAATAAAATATAGAAAAGTCATTAAAATCCCAAAATACCTTAGATGTTGGAATTACCAAATAATCATTTTAAATTCTGTTATATGAGTTGAATATCTTAAACAAAATGTAAACTTAGCTGGATAATGGTGGCTCAGGCTTATAATCCTAGCTACTCATGAGACTGAGATCTGAGGATTGTAAGTCAAAGAAAGCCCTGGCAGGGAATTCCAGAAGGTTTTCCAATGAACTCAGAAAAAGCCGGAAGCAACTGTGTGGCTCAAGTGGTAGAGTGCTAGTTTAAGCACAAAGATGCCCTGGGATAGCACCCATGCCCTGAGTTCAAGCCCCAGGACCAAAATAACAAACAAACAGAAAAAAAGACAAGAAAACAAAAATGTAGTCTTGGTAAATGAAATTACGTGGAAGCTCATATGTGAAATGGTAAGTACGAAATAAATAAATTTCAAAGATAAATCACTGCAAATTCTTGATATGGTTTAAATGTTTCTCTCCTTCCAAATTCAAACATTGATATGTAATCTTCAATACATTAATATGAAGAGGAGGGACACTGAGGAATTGATTAGATCAAGGAGAAGAAACTTTTATAAACACTATTAATGTCTTCTCAAAGAGGATAGAAGCAGTCATTGACCCACTCTGGAATGTGCTGTCAGATAAAAGATATCATCTATAAGGAGTGGGTCCTCAATGTACATCAAATCTGCTGTTCTCCTGGTCTTGAGCTTCCTAGTTCTTGTATTGTAACAAATATCTGCTTTTTCATTAATTGCCTAATCTAAAATATTGTTATAAAATCTTAAATGGACTGAGATAATTATAATATTATAATCTCTAACATGTCAAAATAAATGTGGCTTGGAAAAGGCAATAGAAGAAAAAGTGAAAATCCTTTAAAATATACTTGTTTTATTGATTGCTTTAGCTAAAACTAAGAAATATTGTAAAGCAAAATACCAAATATGTATATATCAGAAAATATATCAAGAACTTAATACTAAATATAACTAGTTTCATAAAATGAGATAAATATATTAAAGAGAATCATCATATTTTTCCAAATATATGAGAAATATCAAAGTACCAATACTGAAATTTCCTCTAAGCTTGTCAGAATAAATGAAAGAGAACCACAGTATCCACGTCTTTCTGAAGATCATACACAAAAAGGTACATTTAGAAGATGTCAAAATAAAATCCACATTACATTAAAAAGGAAAAGGTAGTGACAAATGATTCTTTCTTGGAAATAAAATAGGTTAGAAGTTAAAAAAATGATATCCTTGAAGAACTGAAGACCAGGATGGAATGGTGGAATTGTCTACACAAATCTGTACATCCAATAAAAAGAAACAGGGACAAATAAGACAATTTTCAGATACAAAATAGCTGCAAGGAGGTGATATATATCTTTATCTTAAGTGCTGAAAAGTTTTTCTTCAGGATTAAACTAAGTGATATTAGTTTGGGAATGATCTTGCAAACTGGAGGATGAACCTAGAAAACAAAAATCTTGCAAGTCACTGGTAGCTCATACCTGAAATCGCAGCTATTCAGGAGGCTGAAATCTAAAATCTGAGGATCAGTGTTGGAAGCCAGCTCATGCAAAAAGCCTCAGAGATACATTTCTCGTATGAACCAACAAAAAGCCAGAATGGAATTATGGCTTAATTGGTTGAATGCCAATCTTGAGCAAAAAAAAGCCAAATCAGAGTGTGAGGCTCTGACTTGAAGCCCTAGGAAACACACACACACACACACGCACACACACACACACACACACACAAACACACACACACAGAATATAATCTGTCACTAAATAAAAAAGATCAGTGTGATAAGCAATTTAAAATGCTTTGTAATATATTATAATATCTGAAATAAAATGTGTGTTAATCATAGGCTAAAAAATTAACAGAACAAGTCTCATCACAATAGCTTTGAAAAAAATTAATTTCTGGGGCCACACTGCATAGCTGTGAGTTACTTCAACGATGAGAGCTACAAAACACTGAAGAAAGGAATTGAAGAAAATACTAGAAGTTTCAAAACCTTCCTGTGGACATGGTTATGAGAAATCAATATTGTAAAAATGGCCATACTACAAGAACATTCTACACATCCAATATGATTCCTATTAAAATCCTAATATCATTTTTCACAAAAACAATCAGCCCTAAAACATGAAAGATCAGTCCTGTGCAAACATAAAAGATTATGAAGAGCCAAAAGAGCCAGAACCAAAAGGAACTGCAGCTATCATAATAAATGATTTCAAACTATACATTACATTGGAGAAACAAAAATGTCATGGAACTACCACAAAAGAGAAAGTAGAACAATAGAAAGAAGTTACAGAAATAAAACCGCACCGCTGTAGTCATCTGATTTTGAAAATGAAAAATATATTTGGAAAACAGAAAGTCTCTTTAGCAAATAGTGTTGAGATACACACACACACACACACACACACACACTTATACTTGCCTATATGTGTGTGTGTGTGAAATACACAGATACTTACTTGCAACCCTGAAAACTCCAATCAAAATAAACCAAAGCCTTAGTGTAATGGATCAAATGTTAAATTATTATTGAAAAACTTAAAGAAATACTTTAAGGTATTTTCACCAGCAATGACTTTTTGAATAGGCCTCCAATTGCTCAGAAACTAATCACAAGAATTGTCAGTTGGGTTTGCATAAAACTAAGAAGCCTTTGTACTACAAAGGAGACAATTCCCAGAGTAAAGATAACAGGTCTTCAAATGTAGGGAAATCTATTCAAGCTATTTATTGCACTAAGGACTAATATCCGGAATATACTCAGAGTTCATAAAATTAAATACCAGAGGAAAAAAATAAACTAATCGATAGATGAACAAATGAATTGACTATATAGTCCTCAAAAGAAAATATATGAATGACCAATAATACATGAAGAAATATTCAACATCCTTAACCATCCAAGAAATGCAAATCAAGTTCCATCTTATCCAAGGCAGATTATCATTCCGTAAGCAAACAACAACAAATTCTGTCAGGAATACAAGGGAAACTATTCCATCCAGTGATATAAAAAATGTTGATTAGTCTATTGCTATGTAAGTCAAAACACAATGGCAATACCCTCATACCTATAGAGGTTATAGATCTGTTCAGAACAAGTAAGCTAAGTAAACAGCTTAGGTAATTATCCATGATTATGTAGTTAAAGATATATTATATAATATATGGAATATCAATATATAATACTCATTATTAATAAAATATTTATTACTGATGTTTCTTATGTGTGTTTATTAAATTGTTAAATAATAGTGATGACAATAATTAATATTATATGATAACTTAATAAACACTAATTAAAGGCTCTTCATTTTGAAAAAAGATAAACCAAGCTCAAAAGGACGAGTCTCACTTTTTTGCCCTTTTTGTAAAATCTAGACAAGATCATGACAATGATGATGAAGATGATGGTGCTGAAAGTAGATGATGGTTAAAAGGGTACCATCTTCTGGGGTTATTAGTGGGATGGAGAAGGGAAAAGAAAAGGATACAAGAGAGTGAATATTATCCCAATAAATGGTTTGTATGTATACAGAAGCATAAGGAAGTCCATTGAATTCTGTTTGTAAAAGCAGGGCTAACATGTGTAATAGAAAAGGAGAATTTAATGAAGGGGCACTGTATATGTATGACAACATTATAATGAAGTATTTTATAGATTTTATTACAGTAAAATACAAAATTAAACAAATATGTTGATCATAGCAAAAAGAATAGACAAAAATGGACTCATATATTGCAAGTTTTGTATGATTGCCAAATACAACCTTTCGGAGTAAAATCTTTACTATTTCAATACTAATATGCTAAGGAGACTTGCAGCATTCCAGATTCCATATTGTAATCCCTAAAGAAACTAGTTAAGTGTGAATGTAAAATGCTAGGAAAAAAATCCAAAAAGCTGCTGTTAGGTGACTGGACAAATTGTGGCCTACAAATAATATTGAATAGATATTTTAAATGATTTTACGATGTACAAAACAATATGGAAGCATTTAACAGATTTAATGATGATTCAACAAAATGTTCTATAATTTGTACAATCTTTATGAGGATAGAAATGAAGCATTTAGTAATTTCATAGGTGAAGTTTCAACTCCAAGTGAAGCACAAATGAGTATTCTAAGATGTGCATTGGAGTGATGGCTTCAAAATATTTCATAAAATTGCATTACATCTACATGCTCTGCATTTCATCTTATGTTCATTGCACTAAAATAAAGTTTATTTTAAAATCACACTCTTTACATGTAATGATACTAAGAGATTGTTAAAGTAAAAGGAGTAATTCTCATAATCCCATCACTGACAGATTGTGATTTGAACTTTGAATTATCGATATTTCTATATGCTTTCCTTCCCTTAATTTTTCATTTTGCAGCCTTTCCATTTAAAATTTGCGCAATGGTAAATTGCTTGGCATCAATAAGTACTTTGCTCCAGTACTTTAAACATGATTGCATAGAATGAATGCCACTAAATTAAAGGTTCACACAGATGTACAAAATATTAAATTTAACAATAAACACAAGAAATCATATTTTTCATTGAAAATCTCTTTCCTCTTGAGTTTCCATTGCTACTGAGGATTGTATATCAAGTTTGGTGAATTGAAATCGCCATAATTCTCCTAGGTACCCTTCAGGGCAATTCTCTTATTTTTTTAGAATTCTTCATAGTGTTTGCTGTCTCCGCCTTGGATTTTCCTTTGACAAATGTTTCAATGTGATGATGCCATCCTATAACATGTTCTAAGTTTTTCAGTATTCGCAGGAGTACAATTTATCATAGCTGTTTATGGTTTTCCTTGCCACTGTCTGATATTAAGTATAGTTAATTCTATTCTTTTGGGAGGCAACTGTCTTATTTCATTCTAAGTCAACCTCATTTTCAATAATTCAAGACATTAGTGATATATAATATATACATTTATATATATATTTATAGTAAAGATAGGGCAAAATGAGATGCTTGAAGCTATCTACCATTTTCACTCTGTGAATGAGGAGAATCTGGTGGCATAGAAGACATTAGACTCTAGGGAGACAAAGAGCATGAAAATGAGAAACCTTGCAGAATGCAGAGAACTGCAGTAAATCCAATTCAGTAAAACAAGAGAATAATTCCTAGTCATTCAATCTTTGGATCCCTAATTAGAGGAGAGAGAAGATGAACATGCCATTGAAATATAAAATAGAGACTCCTGCCAACTATATCTTATAAGATGACATTCATTAATCCCACTGCAGGGATTTACTCTAGCCCCTAAAGGAAGAGACTAGGCTTAGTGAAGAAAGGTGCTCTATAGTTACTCATATCTTGGAGAATGTTCATAGGATGCCATCTTGAAAGAGTGCTCATTTTTATAGATTGAGTTACTCTGGGGATCTAGGAATGAGGAGTAATCACAGGTCATGGAATGGCAGGACATTTACCATAGGATTTAGGTACATGTCACCCACAAGAAGTGATTGAACAGAAAGTTGTTTTGAATGGTCCCACAGGGAAATGAGACTGTGGGAAGGCACCTTGCTAGCTTAGTCACTAGAGCTATCCATTTGGGATGTCTGGATGTGCTGAATGTTAGAAGATACAGACTCGTCTCCTCTGTGTCACACAACAGAAGCACGTGAGTGACTGGCTCCTGGAGTGATGTGGAGGAAGGCAGTTGTTCTTCATAATATCCAGTAGAAGCAGTATTAAGGGCAATGGTTATAAATATTATGCATAACCATTTCTCACATAGAGAAATCTCAGCCACTTGTATTACCAATCTGATATCTAACCAAACAGGTAAATCTCTGATCTGTATTTTAAACACTCAAATTCTAGATCTAAACTTTCAAGGTTTCAGACATTTATACTTACTATTATGAAGACATTTCCTCTTGTACATTCTCTTCTCTGAATCCCTTATAAATGCTGTAAGCTCTGTTTCCAAGTTTCCTCTCCATTCCCATCCACTGCTCTCCACACCCTAGATCACATTAGGTTAATGTCAGCCACGTCTCTTTCTCACCTGAATTGTGAAAAAACTCATGACAGAATTTATTTTAGGTATCATCACCCTTTTCAAAATAGCCAATTATCCATGAAACATAAAGGAGGATGTGTCTCACTTCTTTTAACCTCTATTGCTCTCAACACAATGCAATGGATGACCTGGCTTTTGCTAAGCTGGCTTCACTATTTTTGTCCATTCCTTTTATTTAGATTATATTCCATCTTACCAGACAGGGGACAACCTTGTCAGTGTGGTTCTTTTTTAATTTTGAAAGTTGTATGCTTATTTTCCCTTCTCTCTGTGTTATCAAAGTAATAGATTATTCCTTACCTTAATGTCTCAACTCAATGTCACATACTCCACATGTATTTCTCATTCATCAAAGAATTCCTGAGAAACATTTACTTCTCACTTTCTCATGGATGATTTTTCAAAGGTATTTTTGTTGGTGCTGTTGTTATTATTTTAAATCTGTTTTCAACTGTTTTATTTGTATTTTATTGTCAGGGTACTCTATAGAGGGGTTACAGTTACACTAGTCAGTAGTGTGTACATTACTTCTTGAACATCGATACCCCTTCTCATGCTTTTTCCCCCTTTCCTTCCTCCCACTCCCTCCCAGTCATCCTGTTTTCCCCCTTCCCTTCTCGATTTCAAATAAACAAATAAACATATATACAATATACCAGGTACCAAAGTCAGATATTTTAAAATATATGAAGAAATATACTTTGAGTTATTTTTTATATTGATTAATTTACTTTATTGTTATTGTAGAGGTGATGTACAGAGGTATTGCAATTACACAAATAAGGTAATATGCATTTCCTTTTGTACAGTATCTTCTATCCCATTTTTCTCTTCCACAAATGAGGAAGGGGTAACACTGTTCAAAAAGAGAAATGTACTCATTACCTTACTTATGTAACTGTAACCTATCTGAACATCAACTTTACTAAAATTTATAAAAATATATAAAGCATTATCTTGTTTCCAGATCTTGGACTTTGTTTCAGTATATGTAATACTTTATATAAATATGAAGGCATTATGCCTTTGTGTTTCTCTTCTAGGAGAGTCCTCTTTTGGTCTCACTGCATGTGAGTATCTAGAATCATTTATAATTTATCATATCCCAGTGTCTTTTAGATCTAATTTCCTCATATGAGAGAGAACACACATCGTTCGTCTCTGAGCTTCACTTATCTCACTTAACATTTCTTCTAGTCCCACTCTTTTCCCTGAAAATGACATTATTTTATTCTTTCCAATGGCTGTGTAAAATTCCATTGTGAATAGGTTCCATATTTTTGGATCCACTCATCTGTCTATTGTGGGGCATCTTGGCTGTTTCCATATTTTGGCTATTGTGAATAGTGTGGCAATGAACATGGATCTTCAGGTGTCTTTTTGTCATATCCTGGCTCATGTTGTTTGGGGTAGATGCCCAGGAGTGGTATGACCTGGGTCCAAGAGAAGGTTTGTATTTAGGGTTTTTTTTTATCAACTTCCAGGCTGCTGTCCAAAGTGTTTGTACAAGTTTCTATTCTCACAAACAGTGCAGTGGGGTTACTGATTCCCACATACCTACCAATATTTTGTTGTTCAATTGTTGGCCAATCTTAATGGGGTGAGAAGGAATCTCAGAATTGTTTTGATTTACATTTTTTATGGCCAAAGATGATGAGCCATTCCTCATGGGTTTCATTACCATAGTTTCCTTTTCTTCTAAAAAGTCTCTCCTTAGCTCTCTTGCCCATTAGTAATGGGTTTTTAGGTTTGAGAGGGATTCATTTCTTGAGCTCCTTGTATATATTAGCCTTTGTCTGATGTATTATTGCTAAAGATCTTTTCCCAGTTTGTTGGATGTCTTTATAATTTAGTATCAGTGCAGAAGATTTATTTTGATGTATTCTTACTTGTCAATTCTCTCCCTATCTATTGTACCCCTGGGCACAAGGAATTTCTACATACACCTGTTAAGTTCTAATGCTTTTCATAACCTCTCTTGTAATAGGTACAAGGTTTTTGGGCTCACATTGAGGTCTTTGATCCGCATTGAATAGATATTTGTGCGAGGTGACAAACAAGGATCCATTTTTAGTTTTCTGCATATGGGTGCTCAGCTTTCCCAACACCAATTATTGAAGAGGCAGTTTTTCCCAGTGGATGTTTTTGGGCTCCTTTATCAAATATCAGGTAACTGTAAGTGTATGGTCTTATGCCTGAGTCTTCTAATGTTCTCCATTGATCTTTGGTTCTATTTTTATGCTTTTTTTTAATGGCTCTATACTAGAATTTGAGTTCTGGTGTTGTGATGGCATCCACATAGCTTTTTTCTTTGCCTAGAATCTCATTGGTTAATATGACTTTTTCCAAGTCTTTTCATTTCCTTACAATTGGTGTGATGTCATTCTTTCTGATGTTGGCATAGAATTCCATTGTGTATAAATACCACATCTTGTTGACCCACTCATCAATTGAGGGGCTTCTGGGTTGAATCATATTAAGTGAAGTAAGCCAGACCCAAAGGAACATAGGCTCAATGGTTTCCCTCATCTGTAATAATTAGTACACATCAAGAACTCTCTTAGCATAGGATTACAATAGCTCAAACCCTAGATACATAGGGATAAAGCCAAATAAATGGACCTCCAGTACATGGAAATGAGAGCCTAATTATAAGTGTTATTTTTATGTATTATGCTTTTCTCTCTTCTCTTGTGTTGCCCCTTGGTTAATCTCATATTGTTCCCATTTTGTTACCTGATATATTATATAGATGTTTACTAGTTCATTTGAGATAGAAGGGGAAAAATGCGGGGAGAGGGAAATGGGGACAAAAACATAAGAAGGGTTATCAATGTGTGAGAAGAAATGCACCTTCTATCTAGCGAATATAACTGTAACATCTCTCTACATTGAAATAAAAAACTAATAATAAAAAAGGATTTCATTGGTTATTATCAGTATTTTGTTGTTCTGTATCAATTTGTAGATTGTTTTCTGTATCTCAGTAAAGAATGTCATTTGGATATTTTCTTTATTTGGGAGTCAGTCATGGGGCTTTAATTCTGGGCCTGGGCATTGTTCTTGAGCTCTTCATCTCAAGTCTAGCATTCTACCACTTGAACCACAGTACCACTTCTGGTTTACTGGTAGTTTAATTGGAGACAAGAGTTTCCTGGACTTCCATGCCTGGGATGGCTTTAAACCATGATCCTCAGATCTCAGCCTCCTGAGTAACTAAGATTGCAGGTGTGAGCCACCAGCACCTGGCTTGTCATTTGGATTTTGATGGGGATTGCATCGAATTTATATATCAGTTTTGGCAGCATGGCTATTTTCACAATATAGATTCTACCTGTCCATGAACAAAGAAAGTCTTTCCATTTCCTAATGTCCTCTTTGATTTCTCTCTTCAGGTTTTTATAGTTTGGGCTATAAATATTATTTACTTCTTTGATTAGGTTTTATGAC
The DNA here is from genome assembly GCF_031878675.1 of Megascapheus bottae. NCBI lineage: Eukaryota > Metazoa > Chordata > Mammalia > Rodentia > Geomyidae > Megascapheus > Megascapheus bottae. The sequence continues at coordinate 59,079,899 of NC_143520.1, read as the reverse complement.
ACTCACCCAAAAACTAGTAAGACTGTAACAGGAATATAATAGAGAGAGAGAATTATAAAAAATTTCTCAGAAAACCCAGATACAAAGCTCTTCATTAAAATACTAACCAACAGAATCCAAAAACATATTTTAAAAATTATACATTATGACCAAGTAGGATTAATCTCACAGATGCAATCCTGGCTTAACATGTACAAATCAATAAATGCAATTCACTACACCAAAGGATGCAAAAACGAGAAACAAATGATCATCTAAGTAAATGTGTAAAAAGTCTTTGACAAAATACAACATTAATTCATGTTAAAAGCTTTGGATGAGCTGGAATAAAGGCATATTCCCTAAAATAAGAAAAGGAAACATCATACTGAATGGGAAAAAATTAAAAAGTGTTTCCTCTTAAATCATGAACAGGGCAAAGATGTACTTTCTCTTCCCAATATAGTTCTGGATCTCCTAGACAGAGAAATAAGGCACACAGAATGGGTTCACACAGGGAAATAAGAAACAAAATTATCCCTATCTCTGATGACATGAATCTTATGCTTAAAGGGTCCCAAAAGTCTCCATCCTCAAGCTCCTTTAGGTGATCAACCACATTGGCAAAGTAGCAGGATACAAAATTAGCCTTTCCAAGTGAGTAACCTTTCTGTATGCCATCAATTTACCAGTAGAAAGGCAAATCATAAAAGCAACTTCATTTGCAATTCCCTCAAAAAAATAACCACCTAGAAATTAACGTCTGTTTTCTTAATGCCTAATTAGAGTCTGACACATGAAGGCACTTAATGAACATTTACTAAGTGGATACATGGATTGTTTTGTTGTAATTCACGAGGTTCTGATATTATATTCCCTGGCCCAAAAGCATCAGCATTACCTTCGAAAGAAACTTCAGGATTCAGCTTTCACAGACCCATTAAGTGAAACATTCTGCTGGGGCCCAGACATCCATTTTTTAAAAGCCCCCTAGTCACAATTAACCTTTATATCTTCACCATTTTATAGATGAAGAAATCAAGGAGAATTGAATAATCTGACAAAATTAAAAAGTAATGAAGCCAGCCTCTGACTTGGAAGTTCCTGACCTTAACCACTGAACCATGCTTCCCAATGGATCTCTATAACTCAAATATTTATAGAACAAAGTTTGTGCCTCCAGGGTCTGTGCAAACCATCAAAGTCAGTAATTGTGACATTATGTGAAATGGCCATTATTTGAGTTTTGCACAAGGTCTTTAGGGAGCAAAAAAGAAGTAGAACTCTGCATAGACCATGCCAAAAGTTGCCTAAGCTATGTTTAACTGTATTCCAAGTATTTCGTAGTAAGTGACCCAGATCACTTTTGAAAGAATAACCCAGTACTCCCTTTAAAAATCAGTGTGGCAATTCCTCAGAAAACTAAACATGGGTCCATAGTGGTAGAGTGCTCACCCACCATGCCCAATTTCTTCATACCACATACTCAGAAAAATCCAGAAGTGGAGCTGTAGCTCAAGTGATAGAGCATTAGCCTTGAGCAAAAAGTGTTGAAGGACAGTGTCCAGGCACTGAGTTCACTCCCCATGACTGCCAAAAACAAAAAAAATGACTAAACATAGAGCTCCCCTGTGACCTAGCCATACCACTCCTTGGCATTTACCCAAATGTCCAGAAACAAGGACATATTAAAACCACTAGCACAACTATGTTCATTGCAACATTATTTACCATAGCTAAGGCATGGAAGCAACCCAGATGTCCCTCAGTACATGACTGGATCAAGAAGATGTGGTATTTATACACAGTGGAATTCTATGCTGCCATCAAAAAGAATGATGTAGCCTCATTTTTAAGGAAATGGAAAGACTTGGAAAAATCATGTTAAGTGAAGTAAACCAAACCCAAAGGAACATAGGCTCATTTGTAATAGTTTGTATACATGTAGGACTCCCTAGCAGAGGATTTCAATAGCACAAAATCTGTGTACAAAAGGGCGTACAGGATGAGAGTAAATGAAATTAACTCTAGGACATGGAAGCAAGAGGTTTATCTTGCATGATTGTTGTTCTTAATGTACTAGATTATTTCTCTTCTCTTTTTTTGCCCTTAATGTTAATCTCATATGGTTACTATATCTCACTTTGTTACCTGGTATATTGTACATATATTTATTGGTTTATTTGAAATGGTAAGGGAAGAGAGAAAAAACAAGATGATTGAGGCGGGTGGAGGGAAGGAAATAGGGACAAAAACATGAGAAGGGGCATCAATGCACATACTACCTGACAAATGTAACTGCAACCCCTCCATACATTATCCTGACAATAAAATAATAAAATAAAAATCATACATCAGAGCTGGGCATGGTGGCTCATGCCTGTAATCCTAGATACTCAGGAGGCTGAAATCTGAGGATCACAATTCAAAACCAGCCTGGGCACTAAAGGCTGTGAGATTGTTATCTCCAATCAATCACTAAAAAACTGGAAGTGGCACTATAGCTCAAGGAGTAGGGTGGTAGCCTTGAGCTGAAGAGCTTAGGGACAGCACCCAGGCCCAGAGTTCAAGCCCCATGACCAAAAAAAAGAAAAAAATTCATACACCAGATAACTCAAACAACAGATGCTTGGTTTTTTTTGAGAGTCTTCAAACACCAAGATCTAAGTCCTGCTAGCTGATTAAGTTACTGTTAAGGTTATTAAGAATAATTTTGTTGGTTTGGAGATACTTTCTCTGCTAAATGGTCAGTTTGTTGGTGAGAGCTCTCTGTGTGGTTTACAAACACTTTCTCCCTATACCTCCACATTGCCTTTCTTCTAAGCAGACATGTGTAGTGACAGATGAAAATGTCTCTTTTTGCTACAAGGCTACCAATTTTTATGGCAATTCAGAACTGTGCTCAGGAACTCATGTACCCATGGTTACTTCCTATAAACATTATCAGAACCAATAGTTATAGTAGAGTCTGAGGCTTCAACATATGAATTTGGAAAAGATACAATTCAGCCCATAAGTCTCTCTCTAATTTGTCTTTAATCCTAGGGAAAATGCTGATTTGATGAGAGATTTTTTTTCATATATTTTTATTGTAATTAATAGGAGTGTTACATTATATTCACCAGCTAGAAGGTGCATTACTTCACAAACATTAATACCCTTTCTCTTGATGAGAGATTTTTAACAAAGAGCAGAGCACATCAGTAGTATTTTTTCTTATTCTTTACAGTCAAGAATATATCACTGATACATTTTAAAGTGGCACTCAATATAAGAAAGAAATTGCAAGCTAGCAATGCAATTGTAAGTACTCTTACTAAACTGCAGTGTCAACTGACATTCCATGTATGCAATACCTTCACCCTGCCAGTCATTCAGATTCTGCTTTAACTCCTCTATAAATTTAAGTTCTTGCTATATTTCTAGTTCAGAGACATGTGGCTTAATTTAGCTGGAATAAAATATTTCATTTAAAGCTGAAAATTGCCAATAAAAGTTATTCTGTTGAGCTATGTAGGTTGGATATAAGAGCAAAATATATTTTTTTGCCTTGCACTCAAGGATTATTGCATTATATGTATGTGCATGAAGAATAACATGAACTCCGCAAGAAGTTGACAGGTATTTGAGCTTTCAGTAAAACACATAAGTGTTCATTTCTAGTTCCTAATAAATTAGTATACGTAACAAGTATTTTTGTTAGCATGTATTGACACATTAGAAATATTCTTCTACCCAGAAAAACATTTGAAAATATTCAGGAAAAGAACCACACACACAAAGAATTTTAATAACAGGTGCTTCTGAATTTACTGCAGTTTTCATACAGCTATCCTTGGTACATCATTGTTATGGCTCAATGCAACTAAAGAAAAAATGCAACCTTGGCAGGAGTAGTAATACTTAATTTATGGAGCTTTCATTCAGTTATAAAGAGAGCAGTGAATGGTATTAATGGTGCTAAACACTAACTTTTGAACTAGAACAGAGTTATGGAACTACATGAAAACTAAAATCATAAACACACACACACACACACACACACACACACACACACACACAAATTCACCTCTGAACAGAGTGCAATTTTAATCATGAGCTAGCTTCTTCCAGGAACTTTCTCAGGCTCCTAAAATTTAGAATAAATTTGCTTATGGACATTTTATGGAGTTTGTTGGTCTTTAGAATTGTTTTGGCTTTGCCACCTTACAGCTCACACAACGAGAAAATACAGACTCGCTAGAGGAGATCATCTATGAAAATTTTTGATGTTCACAAGTACGTATAATTCTTGTCTAACATTGTTACCCTTCCCTCATTTTCTCCTGATTTCCCTCTCATAGGACTCTCCTCACCTCACCCCAGTAAACAACAACAACAAAAAGGGAAATCTAAGGTTGGGGCTCAAGTGGTAGAACCCCAGAGTAGAGGGGGAAAGCAGCAAGCAAGAGCAGAAGCCTCTGAGTTCAAGCCCTGATACTGGTACATACATAAACACAAGCACACACAGACACAGACACACACACACAGACACAGACACAGACACACACACACACACACACACACACACACACACACAATTCTGAAAAGAAAAATTATTTTGCTTGAGTTACAGATTTACTGAGTGCTGAGAGCATGGATATGTTGCTATGGCCACAGTGTTAATAAACACCAATTATTGCCACTGGTCAGTATATCTTTTTTTGCCAGTCCTGGTGCTTAAACTCAGGGTCTGAGCACTGTCCTTGGGCTTTCTCAAGGCTAGGGCTCCACCAGTTAAGCTTCAGCACCACTTCTGGCTTTTTTCTATGTATGTGGTATCCAGAAATCGAACCTGGATCTTTGTGCATGCTAGGGAAGCACTCTAGCACTAGGTCAAATTCCCGGCCGACAGTATACCATTTTATTATTACTCTGCCCCTTTTTATTTCCAGAGGGTTCCTTTTTATTTCCAGAAGGTAAGTGCCAACTTTTATGTTTTTTATTTACCATATTTCCTAGTGAAACATTTTAATGTGAAAGATAAAAGAAATTGAACCAGGTGTGATGACTCACGCCTATAATCCTAGCTAGTCAGGAGGCTGAGATTTGAGGATCTAGGTTCAAATTCAGGGTGAAAAAGTACTTGACACTCTTATCTCCAATTAACCCCTAGAAAATGAGAAGTGGGGCTTTGCTCAAGGGGAGGGTGGTAGCCTCAAGCTGAAGAGCTCAAGGACAGCACACACAGTCAGAGTTCAAGCCCCAAGTCCCACAAAAAAAAAGAAAAGAAAAGAAATAAGAAATTTGAATTAATACAAAATGAATAAATAGCTAAAATGAAAATAGGTCATCAAGTATAACAGTGAAGACAAAACAGTATTTGATTTTAGCAATGATTTTCCTACCAGTTCGAAATTTGGGTATCTTGAATTTAAAAAATTATTTCTCTGTGGTGAATGCTCTTCAAAAAATAGAAATTACTGAAAAGATTTAGTACATAACTACTTGACTGTTCCTTACCATCAAAATGGCAACTCACCTTGTACTTCTCACTCTCAATTACATCATTTAATTCTACAAAATAAAGAATAAATTATATTTTATTGTCAGGATACAGAGGAGTTACAGGTACATTTGTCATGTGATGGGTACTTTACTTCTCTAACCTTGACATCCCTTCTCATGTTTTCGTCCCCCATTTCCTTCCCAATCATCTTGTCTTCCTCCTTGCCTTCCCTATTTCAAATAAACATATATACAATATACCAGGTAACAAAGTCAGATACAGTAACCACATGAGATTAACTGTAAAGGGGAAATAAGAAAAGAAATAATTTCATACAGTACATTAAGAACAACAACTACAAAGACAAACCTTTTGTTTCCATGAACCAGAGTTCATTTTATTTAGTGTCATCCTTTCTATACTTATTATTATGCATGCAAGGAAGAATTATTTACTATAATTGATTTTCAGAAGCAGTCAAAGGAAGTCAAGATACAGCTGAAAGAGGAATTACACAATTATAAATATAAGATCCAGGGCGGGGATGGGGGCAGGGAAATGGGGACCAAGACATGAGAAAGGGTATCAATGTTTGTCAAGTAATGTACCTTCTATCTGGTGAATATAATGTAACGCTTCTATTAATTACAATATAATATATGAAAAAATAAGATCCAACTTTGGAACTTGAACTCTTCAAATGTAGTCATTAATTCCTCCTTACATATGAGTACTAATTCAACCATATTTTTATTGGTTTGATTTGGGCAACATACAGAAAATCCTAAATTTACTCTTACTGCCAACTGACCTTCCTTGTGTAATACTGGTGGCTTAAGTTGAACTCACCAAAACTGACCTTATCTCATTTAGTTTATTTCACATACTAGCATATACCTCGGAAAAAAGAAATTCCTTACCTCCTCAGAAGATGAATCTGATTTATTTTCTTTTGTTTTCCAAAAATTGTTGAATATTCCTTGTCTTCATGACTACTTTTCATTTCTGTGACCAACATGTCTAACAAACAATTTTTGTGGTGATAAATTTTATTCTTGCTCATTTCATAGTCTAGTTTATGACTTCTTAATTACTATAATTTGGAGGGAGCAGCACCATTTTTACCTGATTGTAGATATGAAACAGAGAAAAAAATCCAATGAGAATACAGGATAACATGTGGTCCTCATGAACTCCTAATAATCTATTTCCTCCAAGAACACACCAACTAACTTCCCCACCTCACAAAAATACCCTAATGTAATACAGCCATAATGGAATTTACCCTTTTATGAGTTCATGGTCCTTACACTCTATTCATAACTGAAAATACCAGCACCGGAAATGGGTTTTACTAATCTCCTAAACATCTTCTAATCTAGTTGACTTGGCACTCAAAACTAACCATCCCACTGTTCCATCAAATGATTTATGTAGTGGTGGAATGAAATATTCCAGAAATAGAAAATCTATATACTGTAGGCCTCTCTTTACAACAAGCTAGTGGTCCTTCTTTCCAAAATTGTAGAAAATTCTAGGGAAGGTGGGCTGCCTTTGTTTGGAGAAAAGGAAATAGTAGGCTAGAAATGATAGCTTTGCTTTAAAAGGCACTAGATTTATATTTCAAGTAATCTGGTACTTAACTTAGTCTTACAGCCAAAAATAGCAAGAAATTATTTTGCTGACCAATATATCATCTCCTAGCAAGACTCAATGTCTGTTACCTTTAGAGCTTTCCAGATTTTTCGAATTCATTTAATATCTGTGTTCTACATTATTTTGTTCTGTATGTATCAAGTTGCTTTTGCCAAAATGGAATCCATTCTGTCAGTGACTTCCTTGTTAGAAACCATTTCAGTTCCTTTATAAGACATTTGCAGGTAGAATTTCTACTGCCTCCAGCACAAAGCCTCATTCCCTTCTGATAGATAGGCTGCAGTGGTTTCATCAGCAGTGACTCTATAATAGCAAGTAAAAGAGCAATTTTACCACCATACATGCACTGAAATACTCATGTCCCTGAGCACACATCACACCTATGAAAATTCACCCCAGGCTATTTTCTTCTGTAGATAAGCATGAATATGTACCCGTGAATGAATTCTCCTCCAGAGCTGGGATCCTGGGAAATAACAGTGTTCCGTTGCTATTACTAACTTTGAAGACATATTAATCTAAGAAACTAAGGTCCCAAATCCTAAAATTAAATATGCAAAAAGTTTCCACTTTTAATATGGGATACAAATAGGCATTTAGTTAAATATTTTCTCCTTATCTCAAACCAGGTATTAAAATCATTATCCCAATGGAAAAAAATGGCATATTGCTATAATCTATAAGCAAAATAGTGTGTTTTGTGTGATTTGACAGACTGATGATTTGAAGATGAATTGGTAAGAAATCTTCCAAATAGATAAATATGTTCACAATAGACATTTCCTGCTCAGTCAGCATCTTGGTGAGTAGAAAATAGGAAGTATCAATAAGGGGGGGGGGAAGTCTGGTAGAATTTGGAAGCTTAAATGTATTGTCACTTTGACAACGAGAACCAATACCCTGAACATTTCTCTAGAGTAATTACATAGTAGAAATTATCATTAAAGTAACCAATGGTTTATAATTTATTAAACCCTATAATCATTTTAATCTACTTAATTCCATATTAATTGAAATGTAGAGATGCTATTCAGGAATTTCAACTCTGGTATTTATTACTTCATTCTCCTGATCTTGTTGGTTTGCTCATCTGTGAAATGGGAAGGTTTTGTAAAGCACTAAACTTTTGTCTAGTCAGTTTCATTTCTACTTTCATTCTATTCAAATGGAATCTGCAGAAGATGAAGCATTATATTGTAATAATAAATGATCGAAACATTATCATCAGTAGATATATATTTAGAATCACCAGAAGCGATTTTGTAAAATACTGATATCTTTACTCAATACTGATATCTTTACTCAATTCAGAGTAGTCTAACAATTGGAATATTTTAGAAGCTCTTCAAGCCATTCTTAAATGTGCTAATCCTAAAAATGTATTGTGTTTAAAAACTAGCATTATTGACCTTTTGATATTAAGTATTACTATATTGAATATCATCAATCCTCATAACCCTCAAAGAAAATAATGCAATTTTGTCCATGAATAAACTGAAATTTATACAGATAATTTTCCAACAACTTGCAACTAGAAAATGGGCTCATAGATGTTTAAATTTGAGTTTATCTATATGACTACTCAGTCAATATCATGAAGAAAAGGACTCAAACAACCAATTTTGTGAGACTGGCTCCTTGCTTGTCTTAAGAGTTAAACCTACTGCTTCTCTGAATTCAATATGACATTCACACTGAAGTGCCAATAACTTGTCTCTTTTTGTTTCTTAAAGGAGCTAAGCCAGACAAAAGAGATTAAAATCCTTTTCCAGACAAGATACAGAATGGCAAAACTCAGCTATTTCACTAGCAGAGGCCCAACACAAGCTATTTCCTCCTAGTCTTTAGCACGTTTCTTAAATCCTACTTGTTGACCACCTCTGCCTGTCTCTTCATTCATTATTCAACTACATTGCAAGATGGATCACTGGGAAATTACCATTTGGAATCACTCAATGTCACTGGAAATGTTCTTGGCTGGAGGGAGGTCAAGGCATTTGGAACTAGCAGCAAATGAGAGTGAATGACTTGACAGAAGCCATGTCAAAGGAAACCACTGATTAATGTCAGCCTTGGCCAGGATTTGAAGGTGGAAGACATGAGGCCTCACAGCACACAGTAGGTCATCATTCGCTCCATCACTTCTCATTAAGCACATGGACACTTGTGGGTCCGTTCTACTTTTAGCACTTTGTCTAATACTGAGTCCTGTTAGGGGGAAAATTGAAGTACTCAAAAGTCAGGAAAATTGTCTTTAAGCCTCCCCTCAGAGGAAGCGCAAATTCTCTCTGAATTTCTACCTGTGCCTTAGGTATGAAATTACGAGACTAAATTCAAAACTTGGTAAGAGACAAAGACTACACCACAAGCCTCAGAGTAATCAGGCTAGGAATTAAATGCCAGGGTGCTCAGATTCCCCTCCTATTAGAATTTATCTCCCACACAGGAGGTAGATAAGCATTCCCACCCATCTGCTTGCTGAGAGACTGATGTATAATTTTTACTGGCAGAGTCTGTACTCAGCAGTGGAATAAGGGTTGCCTTTATCACCAGGAGAGAATTCATTCTGTGAACTTGGGCAAGTCACTTAAGCTTTCTGAACCTTACCTTCCTTACAAAAATTAAGTATAATTTCCCCACCGAGTTATGAGGAAGAGCAAATGGATTAGAGCATGAGAAGATCCTTGCTATCAGAAAGATTAGCTAGTGGTCTCCTATGGCTGAGGAATAATTACCCGTAGTTAAATTAAAAATCCCTGCTACTCGTCACCTAGAGCAGGCAACACAGAGATGGCCAGATGAGAAGCAGCCTGTCCACAAATCAATGCTGACTATTTAAAGCAATCATCACAATGGCTCTCACTTTAGGACTCTACTGGAAAATGCATCACTTCTCAAATCCAAAGTCACAGGCTCTTTACTGATCTTGTGTCAATCACTGTACAGATTGACTCCAGTTACTCCCTAGGGCTCTCCAAAAATAATTTTGCATATGCTAACTTAAAAACTTAATTAACTAAATAGATTCCATTCCTTAATTTGCATCATGTAATTCCAAACATGCCCCCAAAAGTTGGTGAAAAAGTGAAAAATTAGTATTAGTTATGTAGACATTCCATTTTAATAAACTTGAATTGATTATACTCTGCTGGGTATAGCAATATATACTAGAAATGTAAGAAGATATGCTTCTGTATTAGGGGACTATCAATAAAACTGAGGACACTTATGATAAGAATATTGTGCATTATAATACAGAATATTGTTTTTCCATGATACTATGGCAACACTTGAACAAGTGGAATAGAAAAGGTTAGATTTGATTATTAAGTTCTCAATGATCTATTTTGGAATTTTCAGAGGAATCATTATACATAGTAGAAAGAGTTAGGAATATCAGTATTCTGAGAAAATCTCTACAAAATCTCAGACATTGTGCTGCTATTTAATTTTCTCATTCCACAGTAACACTGAGAAAGCACTAGGCGCCAAGCACTACCCTAAAAATGAAAAGTAATCTCCAACACATCCTTATCCTAAGTGCTTTTCCTGTCAAAGAGAAGGGTCAAACACATGACAGAATAACTGCAATACAGTGAAATAAAAGAGAAGTGGGCAGGGTCCAGAGTTGACTCAATTGTTTTAACCTTGAGTCTGCTTTGATCAGGAAAGTCACCAATGAGAAGGAAAAAAAATACTTGACTTGAAGGCTGACATACAGTGAAGTAGAAGACAGATGGAGAATGAGCTAGATAGAAACATGTCAGTGAAAGTCCCTGCAAAAATTCCTCTACAGGGCTGGTAGCTACTTAGTCCCTGACATTTCAGATCCATTGTGCAAATCAGTTTCTGCCATCATGACGGAATATATTTTTTTTCGTGTGTGTGTGTGTGTGCGTGTGTGTGTGTGTGTGTGTGTGTGTGTGTGTGTGTGTGTGTGTGTGTGTGTGTGTGTGAATCATGGGGCTTGAACACCGGGCCTGGGATCTAACCCTGAGCTCTTCAGCTCAAGGCTACAGCCCTACCCCTTGAGCCACAGCCCCATTTCCCATTTTCTAGTGTTTTATTAGAGATGAGAAGCTCACAGTCTTTAGTGCCTGGGCTGGCTTTCAACCATGATCCTCAGATCTCAGCCTCTTGTTTAGCTAGGATCACAGCTGTGAGTCACTGTGCCCGGTGACAAAATACATTTTAAAAGAGGGAAGCATCATTTTTGATTCATGGATTTGATGTTTCCACTTAGGTTTGCTGTTTCTGGAGTGAGATGAGGCAAAATACAATGGCATAGGCAAAGCAGGTCACCTCATGGTGGCCAGATAGCAACAAGTATGAGCTCACTTCTACAACAAAGCTAAATTGTTTAATTCTCTCAGGAAAAAAAAGCGATTGCATGACCTAATCATCTCCCAATATCCCAACTGATTATAATCATGCTCTGAAGATCAGGCCTTCAACACTTCATCTTTTGGGCAACATTTTACATGCAAATCATAACACTCAGTTGTGTAAATGGCTTCTTCAAGATTGCTGACCCAAGGGTGTTCATGTCATTTTTTTTCTACTTGTAACAGGATTGTTGTAACATTGAGTTGCATTAAAATTGAGCAATGTCTTTTCTCTTATGTGGCCAGCAATCTGAAATCAAGGTGCCAGCAGGGCTGAACTTGCTCCAGAGAATCTAGAGGAAAATTCATCCCCGGCCTTTTTAAGCTTCTGGCCACAGGTTTCTAAGTCTCTGGCATCTTCCTGTTGCATCCATCTCTTCTGGGTTACTGCTCTTCATCTGTATCTTGTCCATATTGTAATATCACAAGGAGACAGACGTCAGCTGTAGTGGCATGCTTGACCATTGTATTGAAGGCAAGCCCTGAGCAATCATACTGGAAAGTCATTTGACATCAAATGGATTACAAGAAGCAGTGCTTCTACCAGCTGAGGAAAGCAAGCTGAGCATACACCACATTTTTAGGAAGGTTGTATATAGTTATGTTATCTCTTTCAATGAATGACCCCTACAGAAAAAAAATACTTTGATCCATTGAACAAATGACTCTTGAAATTTATGCAATACATGAACAATTGTTTTCCTTTTCAATGTTACCTTCAAGCAGAAAGAAGTTGAGGCCCAGGAAATGGTGGCAGTAAATCTGAACCTATACAATGTGTCACTGGAAAGCAACACACTGTATAACTCTCTGTAGTGAATTGTTCTGGAACAGGGCTATACAATATGGGAAACATAAGCTACTTGCAGCCATTGGGCATAAGGTTGCCTATTTTGAAAAGAAATGTGCTTTCCATAAGCACACCAGGTGCTGAAGATGTAATGTACTATGGAAGTTAACCTCATCTGTTTTGTGTGATTTTAAACTTCATAGTAATGTGATTACTAAATCGTTCTACATCACTGACTGGGTTCACATGATAGTTTCATTGACTTGATCTAGAGATGTCAAGGACAACTGTTCACAGTGTCTGTACAGCAGTCTGCTATGTGATTCAGGGCTGTCACCAAGCTGTATGACCAGAGGTAGTATGTGATAACTGTCAAAGTGGGGTACACAAAGAATGCTGGTACTCCTCTTAGCAGTACTGAGATTTGAACACAAGACCTTGCACTGGCTGGGAAGATGCTCTACCACTTGAGTTACATCCACAATTGTGTCTCATTTGTTTTACTTGTTTTTCAGATAAAGTCACATTTCTGTCTAAGGTGGCCTCACACCATGATCCTCTGACCTATGGAATCCTGCATGCCAGGGATTGTAGGTGTTCAGAAGTATGCTGTTTGTCTGTTGAGAAAGTAAAACTTTTTTTTGGTTGGTCATGGAACTTGAAATCTGGGCCTGGGCATTGTCCCTAAGCTCTTCAGCTCAAGGCTATCACACTACCCCTTGAGCCACAGCATGACTTCTGGTTTTCTGGTCCTTCATTGGAGGTAAGAATGTCAAGGACTTTAGTGCCCAGTCTGGCTTTGAGCCTGGTTCCTCAGATATCAGCCTCTTCAGTAGCTAGGATTACAGGCTTGAGCCACTGTGCCCAGTTTTAGCAAAACTTTTTCTCAGCCTGTTCCCAAACTGCAATCCTCCCAGTCTCTACTCCTTGAGTGGCTGGAATTATAGATATAAACCACCAAGTTGAATCTCATAAATATGATATTTTTGCTGGGGGGGTGTCATGGGGCTTGAACTCAGCCTGGGTGATGTCCCTGAGCTCTTCAGCTCAAGGCTATACTGTTCTACCCTTGAGCCAAGCCTCATTTCCTGTTTTCTAGGACTCAGTTGGAGATAAGAGTCTCAGGTTCTTTTGTGCCCTGGCTGGCTTTGAACCTTGATCCTCAGATCTCAGCCTCCTGAGTAGCTAGGATTATAGGCATGAGCCAATGTACCCAGCATAAATACATTTTTAAAAGTGTTACTAGAAGACAAAGCTTTTTTCTAAGGTAATTTGTTATGTCCATTATTTTGGCTATAATTGAATTTTCACAGAATTCTAAATTTGAATATTTTCTGGAATCCTTGGCTTATCATAGAAATACACAGAATTTTTGAATACCCAAAGACAACCTTTGATTAAAAATTCTGATAACTCAGTGGCTACTTACATAGAGACAGATCATACAATGGGTTAACAGAACTCAGAGAAACTTTAGAGCCCAGAGAGTTCAGAAATACTCATAAATAATAAAATTCCTTCATCTAGTAAACATTTTTTTAAGTGCCAGCCAAATGCTAATGCTAAGGTATTCTATCACAATGATAGTTATGGCCCAGATTCCTTTGAATTCTCTGCACAAGCATTAGTAGGCAGAGAACTGAACAAAAGGTAGAAAGGAAAACAAGGACCCTGGAAAAAAATCCACAAATTAGTGAACAGTGTATGAATAAGGAGAAATATTCGCTTAACTTAGTTCCACTGAGATTTCACTGGCTTTTCATTTTTGATTAATTTAAAGAACCCCCATCTATTTCATGAAACCAGCAGGATGTTTGGAAAGATAAACAGAGCTGTCTGCCATTTGACTTTTTCCTGACTTTCTCCAGCTCCAGTTTCACATTTCCCTCATTCTTTCAATTGTTATGGGCTACTTATTCTTTGACAAGTCAAAGGACCAGATGTGTTTCAAACCAAGAGGCCAAATTCTTCTCTAGAGACTCCTCTTCCTTGGGAATTCCTATAAAAGGTATTGTAAAAGGGAATCTCCCTGGCAGTATTTTGAAGGTGAGATATTCATTCTGAGCAGCATCAAGTTACCTTAGAGATTGCTCAGCTTTTATGGTTCCGGAGTTGTAACTCTCAAATGCAAATCTGATACAAGCAAGACCACTGGAGACAGGAGAACATATTGAGATGTCATTGTAATTATGCAGGAGACAGACCTGGCCAGCAAGACAGGACCATGTACATTCAGGGGTGGTTTGATTCAAGCCAGTTCATCTCTCTTCTTAATTCCCAGAGGCCTTTCCAAGGCAGACAAACCAAAACAGCGTGAATGCCTTTCTACAACTTTAAACACTGACTACAATTTTTTCACTGTGAGACAGCATTTAGTCTCTATCAAATACTATATGCCACATGGATACTGATCAGTTCTTAAAAGAGTGATAGTTAGAAAGTATCTTTATTTTTTTGTGGGAGGGGACATGGGACTTGCATTCAGGGCCTGGGCATTGTCCTTAAGCAATCTACTCAAGACTAGTGCTTTACCACTCTGAGCCACATCCCCACATCCAGTTTTCTAGTGGTTAATTGGAGATAAGAGTCCCACAGAGCTCAGCCTGCTTAGAGGCTAGTATTACAGTCTAGAGACACTAGTGCTTGGCAGTGCCTATTTTTATTTAGGAAACTTACAAAACTTAAAAAAATAGCATGCCTTGCAGCAAGAATGTGGAACACAGCAGTTAAGTCACTTGCCGAGAGTGAAGCAAAAATTTAGACAGGTTCCTAAAATCCTTAACATGCTTCCTACCACACAGTGTTTTTGGTTCAGTACTGATTCCTTACTATCATTGTAGGAGGCATTGGATGAATAAATGAGACATAATTGCTCACTCTATTGTCTCATCTGTTAAATGGGTTTGTGGTTAATAGGCCAACCACTTACCTGGTTGGTAAGTGGTTGCATTTGTCTAAGTCATGTGTTGGATTTTATCCTGTTATTTCACTATTTGAAGCCATACAAGATTTAAAATATTCTGGCAAGGAAATAACCCTTCCAGGTCTTTTTTCTATATATACATATGAGTAATAACCCAAGGTTTATGGTGATTACTGGTACTGCTGTCAGGAAGTGCTTATATAAAGAATCTGATAACTACTATATCAGTGTAAGTATTGGGGCTGAAGAAAAGTAGAGCATTCAGGTCCTTGTTGTATTTATTTTCTTTTATTTTGCCAGTCCTGAGCTTTATCTCAGGGTCTGAGCACTGTCTTTGGGCTTTCCTCAAGGCTAGCACTCTACCACTTGAGCCACAGCACCATTTCCAACTTTTCTATGCATGTGGTATTGAGGAATAGAACCCAGGTCTTCGTGCATGCTAAAAAGCATACTACCACTACACCATACTCCCAGCCCCTTGTTTTATTTTTTATTTCTTTGCTTAAGCTGAAAAGGAGTTGAGGGAAGGAAGACAAATGAACCACTTTCTTCTGTTTCTTTTAGCTACCCACAAACCTGGAACAAATTCTTTTTAATTAATACATCATGTTCACAGTGTGGTAACAGCCTCATCTGGAACCGCATACCTGGAACAAGGGCCAACACGGAATGGCTAGCTCCAAGATTACTTAATTGCAATCCTAAGGCATCATTATGTGGAGAGCTCTGTTCTCTGAGTAGGATCATGGAGAAAATGAAGCCTTTACAGGTAAATACTGAAGCGGGTATTAAAACACTACCAGATACCACACATAAATAGCATCTGCTAGAGGACTGTAGAGATCTCATCACTTGACAACAAGTCCAGGCAAGGCTTCCTTTGGAAAGATGTAAGAAAAACTCAAATCTCTGTGGTGTGTGGCCAGGCCTCTGTGTCCACTTGCATCAAACCCTCCTCAAAGTGCAAACAGGGCTGGTAGGCAAGAAAAAGAGCTCAGAACGGAAAAGCAGGCTTCTCCAGAAACAAGATGTAGCCTTGAAATTGATCTAAACTTTTGCAAATTTTACCTTCCTATGATTATTTGATGGTCCAGTGATGTTACCTGAAGAACTTTTAACTAAAGTTGTGAGGTACATTTTTATTTAGCAGAAGCGTCACATGTAGAAGATAAGAAGAGGAAGTTAGCTTTATTGAATGCCTACTGTGTGCCATATTATGTGAAAGCTGGCTAGTTAATCATGTTACTGACTCTAACAATAGTCTCATAATTACCCTCAATTCACAAAAAGGGAAGCAGATGCTAAGAGTTGTGCTCAGGTTAGACAACTAACAAATAGTCAAAAATCAGACTGCTGCTGTTCCCAAATCCACATTCTTTCCATGCTGTTATGACCCAATATTGTCTTAATAATGACAATTACAAGATGAACTTCCAAAAATCCAATGGTAGATTACAAACTACACAGTACTGGAGTTACAGGAGGCACTTGAGCTGAATCCAAGTAAGTTATGTCCTCAGGCCTCAAAAAGTTTCTACTATTGCTCAAATCTCTATTTACTCTATTTATCAGCTTTCCAGCATTGTAACAAAATACCAGAAAGGTTTATCTTGGTTCAAGCTTTGAGCAATTTTCGTTGGTCTGGAAAGAAATCAGAGAAAAAGATACTAGATCCCAGGACCCTTTTCAAACCACTAATGAATCTGTTTCTTCCCACCAGATTTGCCTCCTCAAATTTATCCTTTGGGACCACAGTGTTCAACACAGGAGCTTTGGGGAACAGTTGCTACTGAACCCCAACATGCTATTTTATTTATTTATACCTAAGACGACTTCAGGTGGGAGTACTTCAGTATAAACTGTAAATACCAATTAATTCTTCAGAGGACTTAAGAAAACAAAGGAACAGCCCTCTGATCGGATCCCTCATGGCATACAGAATGCCCTCAAGGATGCCCTGCTGGTGGGAGTTCCTGCAGGAAGCAATCTCTTCCGTGAACCCAGGTCCTGTGCTTTAATTTAAAGACTGCAGTGAAGAAGTTCATTAAAGAATGCCTTCAAGTACAAAGTGACAAATACCTCCAAGTCTCAAGAAATCACTTTTCTCTAGCCAAATGACTATTAGAGATGTCAGGTCTTTTCTGTGGCCTGACTGGATAGTCAGAGTTATGCAGAAATTAACTATTTTCTACTCAACTAAAGTAAGTGAATCAAAGAGTACAGTTCTAAGTAATAATGATCTAGTTATTTTGCTGAAATGCTTTTGTATTAAGACAAACAACCAGCTTTACCACCAAATATGCCAAAATAACCTCTTTTATAAGTAAATATCTGGTTTTTCTATATTTGGAATATTACATATGTGTGATTTACTGGTTGTTTAAATGTAGGAAGGAAAGCTTTTTTGTTTATTAAAACAATTATAGGTAACTTGTTGCTAAGACTTCTATTTTCTCATGAACTCACAATTAATAAATGAACATAATGTATAAAATGAAGAAGAATACATAGACTTTACTAACCAAAAGATATCATTTTTACATGAGATTTTCAATTTTAAATTAGATTGTAATTTGTTTTTAACACTAAACTTTGGAGATGTATCTTAGTAAACTTAGAAACATTCAGGTTAATGATATATGAAGCAAATCTGATCTTTTTCTTAAGTTCTTTTCCTTTATAGATGTGGTAGTACTTTTAAAGAAACAAAACTACTTATTTTGTCTTTAAATATTTTAAATTGTGACTATAAACAGGACATTGAAAATGGTTAAAAACAAAGTAATGTGAAAATATTACAACCAAAACAATTCTTCATGTTACAAGGGTTTTGCCTGGATGATGTGCCTTTCATTTAGTTTTGGGATACTTTTAGAATGAGACTTTCTATTTGTAATCATCTTTGAAAAGCTTGGAAATAAAATCTCTGCCTAATTTATCACACAATAAAGAAAGAAAGCAAAGGATGGAAATATTCTAACTTTATAGAAGGGAAAAATACTAAATTAGATATATTTATTTAATATTAATAGTGAAAATAAAACTAAGGCCAGGCCTAACTCAGAATTTTAAAGCTGAATAGATGGGACTATTATGGGTATATACCATGGAAAATCATGCAACCAAGGGACAGAGTGAAATCCTGGCATTTACTGCAGTGTGGATTGAACTGGACATATTGTGTTGGGCTGGGCATCTAGATATTGAAAATCAGGTGCCTGTGCTCTCTCACATATAGAAGCTAAAACAAAGCCAGTATGAACATAGGATATTTATTACTAGATGCTAGAGGAAGTAAGGAAGGGGATAAAGGGAGTTTGGATAATAAACACCAAAAAAAAAGAGTACTATCTGAGTATGTCAGAGCTTAGTGGACTCTTTGTACTATATAATAACTTAATGTATGTACAATGTATATATTATGCTGTATTATATATATAATAGTCTACATAACAGTCTATATACTGCATATAGTACATAATATACTATACTATATGTGATATAATGTAATACATAGTGCCTACACATATATATACATACATATATATGTATGTATATATATATGTATATATATATATATATATATATATATACACTCTCACACTGAAGCCAACACAGGCAGAAAAGTCTATGAGACTTTTATTGCCAACTACCAGCAAAAGTCAGAAGTGGAGTGGTGGCTTCAATTTCTTTATTGAAACACATGGGAGTTCTAGGCTTCCATCAGAAAAAAAATGGTATTGTCCCATATGTAAGGAAATGCAAAGACATAGAAAAAATTCAGTTAAGTAAGTCAGACCCAAAGAAATATAGGATGCATGGTTGCCCTCATTGGTAATGTGCCTAGCATATTCTTAGCAGAAGTTCACAATAGCTCAATACATATGACCATTAAAATGATAGTTAACAAAATGCAAGCAAGAGACTTTGTTTTATTGAACTGTTTGCAGTTATTTCTTTTTCTTTAATTTTTCTCCTGTTGTCACTGTGTATCTTTTCTTTCTTTGCCACTGTTTTTTATTTTTATAGTTTTTATCTTGTATATAAGTTAATCTGATTTGGGGAAGAGAAAGGGAATAACAGAAATGGTGGGACAAAGGGATAATCAATGAACCAGTAACACTCACTACAAACTAGGTTAGAAATTAACTTTACAACTTGGGAGGGACAGGAACGGGGTGGCAAAGGAGAAAATGAAGGAGGAACTAGCACTGTTCAAGGAATGTACTCATTTTCTGACCTATGCAACTGTAAACCACTGTAAAATATTTTTAAAAAATGGAATAGAATTGAGGACCCAGATATTAAACCACAGACTATGGCCACCTAATCTTTGATAAGGGAACCCCCCAAAAAATAGAGTGAAAGAAAGACAGCCTCTTCAACAAGTAGTGCTGGAAGAACTGGTTAAGCACCTGCAGAAAATTAAGTTGGATCCTTCTTTGTCACCCTGCACCAGGATTAACTCCAAATGGATCAAAGACCTCTAGGTAAAAGCTGATACACTGAAAACTTTACAAGAAGGAATAGGAGATACACTAGGCCTCCCTGGCACAGGTCAAAACTTTCTTAATGAGGACCAAGAATCACAACAAATCAGAGAAAGTCTGGATAAGTAGGACTGCATTAAACTACAGAGCTTGTGTAGGGCAAAGGACATAGCTAACAAATTAACTAGAAAGCCTACAGAGTGGGAGAAGATCTTCACCATATCTAAAATATATCAACAACTCAAAAAATTGAATCACTCCAAAACGAATCTCCAGAAAAACAACCATCCCATTAAAAGATGGACGAAAGACAAGTCTTCTCTGAAGAAAAATAAGAATGTCCTTTAGACACATGAAGAAATGCTAGACATCTCTTGTTATAAAAGAAATGCAAGTGAAAACAACTCTGAGATTCCACCTCACTCCAGTTAGAATGGCCAGGATCAAGAAATCTAATAACAGGTGCTAGAGGGGATGGGGCCAGCAGGGATCACTACTACACTGTTGTTGGGGGTGTAAACTCATTCAACCACTATGGAAAGCAGTGTGGCAGTGCCTCAAAAGGCTAAACATAGAACTCCCCTTTGACCCAGCAATTCTACTACTTGGCATTTACCCAATTGTCCAGAAACACAGACATACTAAATCCACTAGCACAACGATGTTCATTGCAGCCTTATTTACCATAGCAAAGATATGGATCCAACCCAAATGACCCTGTGTTGATGACTGGATCAACAAGGTGTGGTATTTATACACAATGGAATTCTATGCTACTGTCAGAAAGAATGACATCAGGCCGGGAGTTTGGCCTAGTGGTTAAAGTGCTTGCCTAGCATGCATGAAGACCCGGGTTCGATTCCTCAGTACCACATACATAGAAAAAAAAAAGTCGGAAGTGGTGCTGAGGCTCAAGTGGTAGAGCTCTAGCCTTGAGAAAGTCCAAGGACAGTGCTCAGGCCCTGAGCTCAAGCCCAGGACTGGAAAAAAAAAAAAGAAAGAATGACATCACCCCATTTGTAAGGAAATGGAAAGACTTAGAAAAAAATCATATTAAGTGAAGTAAGCCAGACTCAAAGGTACATAGGCTCAATGGTTTCCCTCATTTGTCATAATCAGTAGAAACCTTGGGCTCTCATAGCAGAGATTTGCAATAGAGGAAAACCTAGATACATGTATTAATTAAAATGTATTGGATATATGCATATTTGGTTATTTGAAATCAGATAGGGAAGAGAGGAAAACAAGATGAGGGGCGGGATGGGGGGAGGGAAATGGGGACCAAGACATGAAAAAGGGTATCAATGTTTGTGAAGTAATGCACCTTCTATCTGGTGAATATAATGTAAACCTTCTATTAATTACAATAAAATATATGAAAAAAATAAAATATATGGTGAATCAGTGAAGCAACCTGGCATATGACTGTGACCACAACCCTCCACTATAGGCACTGTGCATGCTCAGTATGCATCCAGGCTTCAAATAGATGAAGATTTATAGAGGCCTACTCTGCTCTCAAATCTTGAAGTTTGTATTTATACCAACCACTCAAGATAGCACCCACAAGAACACTGGTTTCTCACTGCCAATTTTTCCATGCCTTACCTTAGTAAGGCATGGAAATTTTTGTAAAATAAATAATACACCAAAATAGAGTGTTGTTTTGCAGGTCCTGTGGCTTGAACTCAGGGCCTGAGCACTGTCCTTGAGCTTTTTCAAGATAAGAGCTCTACTATTTGAGCGACAGAGCCATTTCTGGCTTTTTCTATGTATGTGGTACCAAGGAATCAAACCAGGTCTTCATGTCATGCTAGGCATGCACTCTACCACTAGGCCAAACTTCCAGCCCCAAAATGGAGGGGTTTTTTTTGTTGTTCTTGTTTTTTTGTTTTGTTTTATTTTTTTGCCAGTCCTGGGGCTTAAACTCAGGGCCTGAGCACTGTCCTTGGGCTTTCTCAAGGCTAGAGCTCTATCA
The DNA here is from genome assembly GCF_031878675.1 of Megascapheus bottae. Taxonomy (NCBI): domain Eukaryota; kingdom Metazoa; phylum Chordata; class Mammalia; order Rodentia; family Geomyidae; genus Megascapheus; species Megascapheus bottae. The sequence goes on along the minus strand of NC_143520.1, from coordinate 59,058,210 downwards.
CTTGAGCTCAGCACCATTTTTGGCTTTTTTCCCCCTATGTATGTGGTACCGAAGGATCAAACCCAGGCCTTCAAGCACACTAGGCAAGCACTTTACTACTAAGCCAAACTCCTGGCCCCCAAAAAGAAGTATTTCAAAGTCACATTTTTATGAGTTAAGATTTTTGTCACTGTCTTTAGATAAGAATGAGGTCAACATTTCCACTTTGGGAAGTAGATGGAATGCAAGAGAAAGCAGAAGCAGATAAGTTTTGCATTCTAGAAACAGGTCGTGAAACCAGCATCAGGTCTGTTTTGGCAGGGGACAAGATAATTACTTTGAACCAGTTGTGGTAGCTCACCCCTATAATCCAAGCTAATCAGGAGGCTGAGATCTGAGGATCACAGTTCAAAGCAGGCTAGGGCACTAAAATCCACAAGACTCTTATCTCCAATTAATCACAGAAAACTGGAAGTGAGCACTGTGTGAGGACTGTGGCTCAAGGAGCAGGGCAGAAGCCTTGAGCTGAAGAGCTCAGGGACAGCACCTAGGCCCAGAGTTCAAGCCCCATGACCCACAAAAAATAGAGAGACAATTGGAGACAATTTAAAGATCTCTCACTGGGATCAATTGGGTTATGGGCATTGAATGTGGTAGATGATAACTAAATATATTTCTACAAATATCACTGTCCTCAAAGGAATTTAGAACAAAGAAAATTAGAACAAAGTGAAACACCAGTACATAACCATTAAACAAAAATACTCATGGGAAATATAAGCTCATGAGAAGAGAGTATAAAATAATATTTTCCCAAGTTTTATTGTGCTAAGAAGTCCCTTAGAAATCCTTGTTAGGTTTCCAGGAACCCACATCATAACAAACTCGGACTGTTGCTGACCCACAGATTTCTGTCACTTCTAGTAGCAAGGATGAAACAGGGAAAAGAGAGACTGTCATGATGATTTCAAACATAAGGTAACTGTGAAACATAAAATATGAATAATGAAAGCTGCAAGCTGGTAAATCTGGTGTATATCTTTTGATCTCAGAACTCAAAGGTGGTTGAGGCAGGATGATCACAGGTTTGATTCCAGCCTGAACTTCTAGGTGAGACCTGAGAGACTGGGAAGAAGGAGGGGTGAGGAGAAGAGAAATAGTAGGAGAGGAGAGGAAGAGGAGGAAGAGGAGGAGAAGGAGGAGGAAGAAGAGGAGGAGGAGGAGGAGGTAGAGAAGGAAGAGGAGGAGGAGGAGGAGGAGGAGGAGGAGGAGGAGGAGGAGGAGGAGGAGGAGGAGGAGGAGGAGGAGAAAGAGAAACCTGCAAGGTAGTTTTATAAAGTACACATCTAATCTGTAGAGAGTACTTCTCAAAAGCCAGCCCTCCACAAGCTATGCTGGTTATGGCTCGCTCAGGCCTCATGGAGATTGAGGTCTTGGCAGCTCTTCCTGTAAGGCCTTTCCAGTGTACCGGATGGAATAGAAAGAATGACTCCATTTAACTGCAGTTACTTCCTTCACAGTCAAGAACATGCACCTTCTGCAGAGTAAGGAGCCCCTTGACTATTTCCTTTGCCAAGACTCCAACTCTCATGCTAGAGGTGGAGATGAAAACATTGACCAGCTCTCTTAAAGAATGTTGGAAATATACACCAGTGATCTTTGTCCAATATGAACTTGTTATTGTTTGGAAAATGTAGAAAAGTGGATAGAACAAGATACGTGAGTACTCTTAGTTCTCACCAAGGCTGTCTGTGTTAACTCACAAGAGTTGCCATAGTTTTGTTTGGTTGTATGTGTTTCTATTTTAATATGGTTTCACATTGAAGTTATTTGGGAAAATTACTTTTGTATGATCTCCATGCTGACATCCACCCCCTCAATATATTGCTGTCTCTGTGAAACCAAAGACTTTAAATACTGAAAAGAGACTTTAAATTCCTCTTAGTCTTTTGTGACTTGCCATCCTGGAAAGTGATCAGTCCTTCTCTGCTTGCTTATCTACAGTCAGGGCTATTCCAGTGCCTTCAGCCAGCAGTGTTGGGAGATCTTATTGATGTTATCACCAGCCTATAATACAACTATCTCTTGTTCATCATTTTCACTGTACAAATGAAAAAGAAAACTGTCATCCATGGCCTATGTGATAGTCATACAATGTTCTATTATCATATTTATTTTTGCTTATCATACTAATTATATTAATTAATGCATTCTGTGAATATAAAATATTAACTTATAAAATACTTAGGAAAATATTTACACACAAATATTTGGGGTATAAAGTGATTACCTTTACAATGTAATGTAACAAATATTGAAACACACACACACACACACACACACACACACACACACACCTCCAACCACACATTTGTGGGAAAGTCTGATACTTCTGAAAATGCCCTTCACATGAGCTTTGACCTTTCAGATATAACCTTTTACCTTCTGTGAATTACCATTTCTATCAACTGTTTTTCCAATGCACAACCTGTTCATAAAGGTGCCATTAGAGAATCTGTCTGAGGTTATGTGGAAACCAAATATGTACTGAATAACACCTAATCCACCAAAGAAGGTTATGACTCTTTTAAGTCTACTATCATAATTACTTCCTTCTCTGTACTCATAATCATTAGTAAATTCCTTTCCTTATGAGTAATATGCTCTATCTTGTAAGACACTTAGTCTAATATTACAAGTTCTTCTTACTTGTTTGACTTTTACTTTGACGTTGATTAAAATTAAACTCAGTTTCACAGAAATTTAAAATCAATAGCACATTTTTAAATCTACCCTGTTAGGTTTTCCTCTTAAGTGGGGCCTTGAAACAATATGCATTAATGCAGTAATTATTATAAATTACTTTCAATCTACACCTTTTGTCTATCCCTTGTTTTCTAATATCTTTTGAATTAAGTGAATTTCGTATTCAATATTTTATTTTGTTCACTATTCAACTTTATTTATTTATTTATTTATTGACTAGTTCTTGGCCTTGAATTCAGGGCTTGGACACTTACCCTAAGCTTCTTTTGCTCAGGGCTAGCACTCTACCACTTGAGCCAGAGTGTCACTTCTGGCTTTTTGTGTATGTGGTACTGAGGAATGGATCCCAGGACTTGATGCATGCTAGGCAAGTACAACGAAGCCACATTCCCATCTCAGCCATTCATCTTTTTAAGGTGGCTGTTCCATGACTAATCTATCCATGTTTAAGTTACCAAATAATATCTTTCTTCTTCACATATGAAGTAAAAAGTGCAATGTCCTTTTCTCCTCCTGTTATTTGTATTAATATTTTTATATATTTATTGCTTCTGGATTATAAACACCAAGTTATTCCCATTTTTTGCTGTAAACAGCTAATTATTTTTAAAAGAGATAAAGAGCATGAAAGAATTCCTGATGTTTTATTATTTCTGTGGCTTTCTATTCAATTCTCAGATCCTCATTTCCACCTCATATTGTTTTCCTTCTGTCCAAAAAAACTTCTTACTTTATAACACAGGTCTGTCAGCTGTGGATGATGTCAGCCTTTGATGTCTGAAAATGTTTTCATTTTGCCTTCAGTTTTGAAATATACATTTTGTGGACATAGATTTGAGGGCTGAAATATATTTGGTTTTTACTTGAATCACTTTAAGAATATCTCTATTGTTTTCTGACATTTTTTCTTTTAGATAAAATATATGAGAAAAGTTTTCATCTTTGTATCTCCGAAATTGCTCTTTCCACAGAAAATTGACTTGCATGGCCATTTTTGTTTCACTCTATTATATAGTTTGTTGTAGTTTCTCAGTTTGTGAAATTAGCTTTCTTCAAATACAAAAATAAAATAGCAATATTTTCTCTTACATTGTTTTTTCCTTCTCTCCTTCCATGTTTTAATTTCACACTGAGGAATTTGGCTACTTTCATCGTCCTTATGATAATTAGGACTCTCATTCTTGTATTTCTCTTTGTAGTTCCTTTTGGTTGTTTCTGTAATATCCCAGCCATCTGGGGGGGACATGGACCCCCCAATAATAAAGTCACCAGCACTCATTGAACCGAGCTAGGAGTCATTTTAATAGCAGTGCAGCTGATCAAGAGCAGCCCCGATCTTTAGTGGGGCTGAGCTTTTAAAAGTAAACACCACATGCAGGTGGTAGTTACCGCATGATGTCACCTTGTGATGTCCATAGTCAATAACCACAGGACAAAACAAGTGGTCCAGCAGGTTAAGTCTTCTTACAAAAGCAAAAACAACATGGCAGCTAAACCTGTCAGGTCATTACAGTTTCTACTACTAAGATTGTGATTTCAGCAACCTTCTCTCCTATGGGATTTTAACTTGTGCCAAGTCCATTGGGTAAGTTTTACACTTGTCATCTTACAAGGCTACCTTCTTCTTCCTGGCACATAAATCATTTTCAAACAGAAAAACAAAGTCATTGACCACTGGCCTCACAGCATGTATTCCTCCTGTCGAAATTTCAGGCCAGCCCTTTCATGTAAATTCTCATGTATTTTCCCATTATTCTGGCAGTTTTCAGGAGGAAGGAGCTCTCTTTTCTGAGCAAGAGCAGAAATTTTATATACTGTGATATCTGGGAAAAGAGTAATGTAGAAATTGTGAGTAGGTACTGTTGGTGTGCTTTTATATTTCAGTCAAAGACTTGCTTTCCAATAATTAATTGAGAGAATGATAATGAATTCATAGGAACTTTAAAAGTGAGGACTCTCTAATTTGAATGGATGTTTAATGACCAGGAGACAAATGGGATGCATATCATTTGGGAGGAAAAAGTTTAAATTAAGTCAGAACATCTTAAATAATGTTGATTAACATTATTTAAGTGTATTTAATTTATCAGAAATTATTTTGGCTGTGAAAGAAATACTCTTGCCTGGATTTCAAATTAAAACAGTAAATTCCCTCAGGATTATATGCAAAGGATACTGTGGATTATCCTTTCCGACCCTGACATTTTACAGTTGAGAAGGAGACTCAGAATAACTTTCCCTTCTAAGAACACACAGCTGACTTGGGGAGAGCTAAAGTTTCCTGATTCCCAGTCCCAAGTGCTCCATTTTTTCTCTTCTCTGAAACTCATTGTATCGGAATATATGCTGTATGAAATTATTCAATTTCAACACATTTGATATTTTTGTTTCTTTGAATTGATACAGGGCCTTGAACTCAGGGCCTTATGCTCTCTCTTGCCTTTTTACTTAAGGCTGAAGCTCTACCTCTTGAGCCACACCTTCACTTCCTCTTGTTTAGTGGTTAACTGGAGGTAGGATTCTCAGGTTGGCTTCAAACCAAGATCCTCGGAACTCAGCCTCTAAAGTTGGTAGAGTTATAGGTGCAAGGCATCAGTGCCTACCTTGGATATTTTTCTAAAAATATAACTTTTTCTGTTATCCTTATCATGTGTTAACATTTTAATTGAGTAAATATTAGATTGTATGCTATCACACATGTCGTAGGTTATGGTCAATTGCTTTTTCTATGAAATTTCAGCAGCCCAGCTAGGAAACAAGAAGATGTCTACTTCGGAAAGCATTTCCATTTTCATATTTTCTTTAGTACCATGCAGTGATATAATAAAACAAAGTAGCAGAAAAGAGTTCCAATTTGAACTACAAGAGATTTTTTTTATTGTCTGGGTAATGTATAGAGGAGTTACAGTTGCATTCGTCAGGTAGTAGGTGCACTGCTTCTCACACATTGATACCCCTGTCATGGTTTGTCCCCATTTCCCTCCCCCCACCACACCCAATGATCTTTTCTTTTTCTGTTTTAAATAAACAAATGAACATTATACAATATACCAGGTAACAAAATCAGATACAGTCACAATATGAGATTAACTCTAAGGGCAAAAAAAGAGAAGAGAAATAACATAGAACATTAAGAACAACAATCATACAAAATAAAGCTTTAGTTTTCATGTCTTAGAGTTCTTTTCTTTTAGTCTTATCCTATATGATCTTATGTACCTAGGTTTTGAGCTATTGTAATCCTCTGCTAGGAGAGTCCTAGATGTATACTAATTATTATCAATGATGAAAACCATTGAATCTTATGTTCCTTTGGGTCTGGCTTACTTCACTCAATATTTTTTTCCAAGTCTTTCCATTTCCTTGTGCATGTGGCGATGTCATTCTTTCTGATGGCAGCATGCTTCTGAGATTTTGTAAAGTATTTTTATGTTTTTTTTCAAAACCTCAAGTCCTTGTAAAACTTCTGATCTTACTCAAGAGGTTTCTCAGCATTTTATTTTTGTAATCTTACATTTAAGGAAGCATTAAGGAAACAATTAATTCATCCAAACTGTCAGAAGCATTGAATTGAATCTTCAGCACAACGTTATTAGTAAGATTAACTAATATCCTGAATAATGTTTGCATATTTTGAATTAGTGATCATAAAAGAAGCTGATAATTCCCTGTTCTTCTCTTATCAATTACACATATTATTTGAGAACTGGACATGGAGGTCAAACAGAGGAGGTGCTTTAGTCAGTGTAGGTCCAAAGGGACCCATAACCTGTGATCCCCAAGGCATGGCTACATTGCAAAGTTCCATTACAGAACCTAATTCAGATCTGGTAATAAATAATTCTTATTCTGATGCCACTTTGAGGCACAACACTTCAATTCAAATGACTCAGCAGTTGAAGAAACTGAACTGAGGTCCAGAAAAATGGGCTTCTGGGCATGAAGTTTATGTTTAGTCACCTGATAGTTATTGAGAGTATACTGCATTGTTGTTTGGGCTAGAAAATAAATGGTATATATGGTGAGAAAAGAAGCGGCAGCAAGCATAGTCACTGGTCATAGCATTATGTCAGTTTATCCATTTAACTTGATTGCTTCCCCTGCTCATCAATACAAATAGTGATTTGAAACTCCATCAGGATTCTGAGTTACAATTGCTTATCATGTATTTCTGCTACTAGGTTGTATCCTGCTTTATCATAGGCACTCAGTAAGTATTTGCAGTGGGAAGGATATATGATAGATGGATGATGGATGGATGGATGGATGGATGGATGGATGGGTAGATTGGTGGGTAGATGGATAGATACATGATGGAATATATGATGAAATTAGTGTAATGACCATGAAAGCTGATAACATGAAATATCATTCGAAAGAGATAGTTGGAAGATTTCTGATCACTTAGTATTATGATTCTGGGTTTTTTGTTATTTTAGGTCAATATTAAAAGTGAAAGTACTAATTCATATTTAGTGGGTTTTCCACATGTCCTTATATCATATTATGCTCACCACAATATAAAGACCAGAATAGATATTAGAATCTTAGAATCTAATAAGGGCAATGAGGAAGACTCATGTACAACCTGGCTGGGAAGAGGTGTCATCACGCTCTCCACTCATCCTCAACCCTGAGATGTGATTCACCAATATCTTCATCCTTTAAACAAATCCAAAATAAACATAATGTGAGTGATACAGAGTTGCCTCTTTGAAGAGTAATCAAGAAGGATGTTAGGTAACAACACTCCATCCCTATAATAATTGAACTCCTCTTCCTTATGAAGAAGCATTACCTGTATCAAATATCCATCTGCTGAATCTGCCACTATTCCTCCCTTTTTCAGCCTGTAGAATAAACTCCTTCTAATGAATGGACTCATGTCCTTCTAATGCTCAGTTTTCATGTCTCACAAGACATAGCCAAAGTAACCAATAGGAATCTGTGTCAACTGAGCAAGACCTTGGAGGATGTTCAACTCAGCTGGCCTTGCAAGCACATGTTTACTGCACACATTAAAGACAGGTTATGGCCAATCCTTTTTATAGTTGTGGCTTTTAGAAACTTAACAAGATAGTAAATATTACATTCTTTCTAGTTCAGTAAATGAATGTATGAGACCATCAGTAACAAAGCTAAAATGTACAACTGGCATTGAGCAGAAGGAAATCAAGTCACACATGCTATTTGCAACTTTTGTATGCCTTACTAGGCAACATATACCCCTCCAAACAAGATCTGCTGTTTACTGAACACTTATGTATGTCAGTAATTGTAATATGACATTCACAAATGTCATGAAATTTAACCTTCACTGTGATGCAACCAGCAGTACTGTTATTACTCCCATATAACAAATGAGAAATATGAGACTGAATCAAGATAAGGTACTAACTAGTCCAAAGTCACAAGCAAGTTTATAATAGAGGGAAGACATGATCAGATCTACCCAGCTGATGATCTATTGTTTTCTGATATACCAAATTGCTGAAGTGATATGATTATGGCCAATCCAATATTTCACATTGACATAACAAGTGTCTTTACAGACATTAAGGAGAAGTGATTTTTTTTGCCAGTCCTCGGCTTGAGCTCAGGGCCTGAGCCCTGTCCTTGGACTTTCTCAAGGCTAGAGCTCTACCACTTGAGCCTCAGCACCACGTCTTCCTTTTTTCTGTGTATGTGGTCCCCAGGAATCAAACCCGGGTCTTTGTGCATGCTAGGCAAGCACTCTACTGCTAGGCCAAACTCCCGGACCCAAGAAGTGGTTTTCTATTGCCTGAAACATTGTGCTCATTGCTACTTGAGTTGCCTCAGTTTCCTCTGGGATATTCTAGTGATAAGAAACGCATTTTTTTAAGAATCAAATGATGCCCTGGTCCTATACTCATAAATCCCCTTGCTGTTTCACAAAAGATCAGCAAACAATCTTCTCTGGCTCTCTTCAATAACAGAATTCTTCCAGTGATTCATCTGTTTTCAATTCTTTTGGGCACTTTGTTTTCAATTCTTTTAGGGCCTACTGATAGGTACCAGGAAAGCAAATATACAAATTGACATGTCATGAGAAAATGAGAGGAAAAAGTAGGGATTGCGAAAGTGTACTACAAGGGAACTTGGTTGAATAAGGCTTTGTATGATTATTCTAAAAGACTCGGAGTAGGAATTTACATTTCCAAAAATAACTGAAGAGTAAAAGTAATAGTATGAAGAGTCAATAAACACAGACATTCATGTAAGTGTTTGAAAATGGAGAAATCACGGGTGTTTGAACAATAATAAAGACCAGTGAAGGCAAAAACCCAAGAGCCAATGAGAGGAAATGGGACAAAGCTGGAGACAATGCAATATTGTCAAACATGTAAGAGCTTGCATGTTGCTGTGACAAAAATATAATGTGAGTTTGTCCTCCAGGGTTCATGTGTTAGAATCCTGGGCTTTAGTGTGAAGTTGTTGAGAAGTGGTAGATCTAGCTGTGGAAGAGTTTCCTGTGACCCAAGATTTTTCTCATAAAAGTGAGTTGTAACAAAACAAACAAACAAACAAACAAACAAAAACCAAGATTGGGTCTCTCCTGTGAGGCTTCCTGTCTCACCTGGTAACGTATACCTACCTCTTATGTTACCCCCATGTGGCTTTTTTGCCACGTGGTGAGGCTACATGAAGCGCCTTCACTAGAGCAGAAGCTCTAATGTTTTGAAACTTTTTTATCATGTACATGTAGAAATGGCAACAGATTAATATTCATGCCGTGCTCATAATTTGATCTTTAATGGTGGAAAGTATAATGTCCCTAACAGATCTTGATTTCTAATATTATTGTCCAATGAACAGAACAAGAGCTACTAGTTGAAAATAGTGTAGGAAATGTAGAAATGTACCATAATGTAGTTCCAGACCATACCACAATGTAGTGCCAGAAAATAAAATAGAAATAATGAAAACAGTGACAGTGTTGGGGAAACATCAAAGAGACGCAGAAGCCAACTGAAAGAGCTGTCTATGGTCAAATCTAGAACAATTCTAGCAGAACTGTAAACAACATGTTACTAAATAATAAGCCAAAGTATGAATAAATGTCTATGAATTTATACAGATTTGACAAGTGATTTTGTAAAGGTGAGGAAATTAACTACTCTTGGGCACAAGAATTTCAATAATTTAAATAGATGCTCTCGTTCCAAAGCTGTGAAACTTTAACTCCATTTTCTTTTTTTTTTTTTTTTTGCCAATCCTGGGCTTGAGCTCAGTGCCTGAGCACTGTCCTTGGACTTTCTCAAAGCTAGAGCTCTACCACTTGAGCCTCAGCACCACTTCCGGCTTTTTTCTATGTATGTGATACCAAGGAATCGAACCCGGGTCTTCATGCATGCTAGTGCAGCACTCTACCACTAGGCCAAACTCCTGGTCCTTTAACTCCATTTTCTAAGTGTGGCAAGCACAGAGTAATAGTCTGCCAAAAGTTTTGAATGGAAAAGGGGACAGAAGAAGCATGTTATAGAGTAGACACTTCCAAACACCAACGATGCAGGTGCCGATGACAGCATGGACAGAGACAAATCATAAGGAGCATATTTACCCTTGCAATGGTATGATGGGAAGGGTGTTCTTCTTCATAAAATCCTGTCTTAGTCTGATCATGTTTAAAGCAGCAGGCAAAGCTGGGCACCAGTGACTCAGGCTTGTAATCCTAGCTACTCAGGAGGCTGAGATATGAGGATAGAGATTCAAAACCCATCCAGACATGAAAAATTTGTGAGACTCTTATCTCCAATTAACCTCCAGAAAACCAGAAGTGGTGCTGAAGTAGGTGGTAGCCTTGAGCTGACGAGCACAGGGACAGCACCCAGGTCTGGAATTCAAGTCCCACCATGAACCAAAAAAGCAAAAATTCAATCCCAAGCACAATACTAAGTAGGTTAACAAGAGTTTTCAAGCACAAAGGCAGTCATGGAAACAAACATAGCCAAGTAGAGTCTCATGAGGTATAACTAAACGGAATGGGATACTGGAACATAAAAGTGACATAAGCGATCATTGTCTTTATTTTTTATTTTAATTTTTTGCCAGACCTGAGCCTTGAACTAGAGCTCTAACATTTGAGCCACAGCAACACTTGCAGCTTTTTTTCTATGCATGTGGTACCGAGGACTATAACCCAGGTCTTCATGCATGCTAGGCAAGCATTCTACCACTAGGCTAAATTCCCACCCCATGAGATTACTATCATTTGTATCGTCTTTCTTTGTAAGGAAATTTGCATAAAAGTTAGGGAAAATGATAAATATGTTAATATTTCTCATAGTTCTGTCATTTTCATAGTTACTATATACTATACATATATATACTATATACTATATACTATACATATATATACTCTATACTATATACTATGTACAAACTATACTATATACTATACTATATAAACAATGTTATATACTATACTATATGCTATATAATATATATACATAAACAATGTCATAGTTACTATATAGTTTCAATATAATTTTCCTAGTTACTATATTCATTATGACAAATGTATTCTACTAGCAAAAGCTGTTGACTGGGTACTTGATGTGAAGTATATAACTCTGAACTATCTGACTAATTTTTCTGGAGCTTAAAATTATTCTGAAATAAAAGTTTTTTCTTGAAAAAGAAAACAAAGACATTTCTCTGGTTTGGAAAAAAATCAAAACAAATACTGTGTATATCTGAGCTTAGCTAGTGAGTATGTTTTCCTAACTACCATACAATAGAAAGAAATCCATTCATCGCTATACATTGCCAACACCTGAGCAATCTTACCATCTCTATAAATGATTCTCCTGATGAATCCTTGCATCATTCACAAACTCACTTCATTTCAGGACTTCATTCTTCTCCGTTCTACTTCATGGTAACTTCTTATATTTGGTTTTATCAGACAGGACATTTCTACCCTAACTATCAGTGTCATTTTCTCCCATTCAATTAACCCAACATTTGCAACCATGGCACTTTACTTTTCCTTACACTTTTCTCTCATTTCAGTCTGCTCAATCGCTTTCTGGTGTCTCTCCAGAACACCTCTGGTCCCACAGTGTTCTGCTTCCAGTCTAAATTCAGCATTACTTTAGATTCCTTTATTTTAGTAGCTTTCAGCAATCACTTCTTTTCTTAGTCTTGAGTCATCTGATCTTGCCTCCTACTCTCAGAATTCTCTGGGATACTGACACAAGTCAAATTATTCTTTGGATAAACTCCAAAATAATCATTCATCTTTTAACAGTTCATTTCTATGTGCAATGAAACTTAATCAATTTCACCTCTTGGTACCATTTTCTACTCACCATCTATCTCAAACCCAGCCCATCCACTCAAATCACCTGTTTTCATATACATGGAGTATTTTGTCTATATTTGTCCACAATTCTTTTTGAAGCTGCTTTGTACAATAACTTACAGAAAATAAAAATTATAATAGCAAAAAGAAATGTAGAAAAAACAGGTAATACTTCGTCTTTGCTGGCCTTTTAAAGATGTCTATGAGTCCCTTCTCTTTGTCTAAATGGTCTTTGTACTATAGGTTCTAACAACTCTCACAAAGCTGTCCTCTTTATCTGAGTGCTTAATTTTTCTCCGTCTTCATCTTCTCATAAGTGGTGAATCCTTTCCATCCAGCTCTAACTTTATGTATTTCCTTCCACTCCCACCTCCCCACTCCACCATGCTTCCGTTACTCACCCTGAACTATTTTCTCCTCTTTCTAAAGGGAAAAAAAACCAGTCCAGAGCTTTTCTTCCTTTTCCCACCATTGTTTAAAGTTCTCTCCTTTTCCTAAAGGTCTTGTCTCCATAATTATCCTTTCTCGGGATCCATTCCTCATAGCTTTATCATCTTCTCCCATGTTCTCTTCTTCTATGCCTTGTAACACTCCATGTCCTCAAAGTAAACTTTGCGCCACTGTACATCGGATTGGCAGACAGAGAACGATGCCTGTATCCATAATCATTATGCTTGCATTGGATAGGAAATTTCTATGAAGTAATATGATAAATAAAACATTACATGCAGGGAAAATGTAAATTCTATTAGTTAGGATGTTGTGTAGTTTTATCTTGGTACTCGCATTCTGTGTTTCTCAAAAAAAAATCATATCTCATTTACTTTTCTATCTTATCAAAGTCTAGAGAAAGGGACAGCCTAACCTCATCCTCTGTCCTCTGAACTCAGTTGTTTACCAGTCTAAAATTCCCCTTTGGAATAATTTAATGTGTTATCTATCTCAAACTCAGTGATTTGTGAAGATTACATCTTAATTAATTCTCACTGAAAGAGAAAGTAATTATCAAGATTTTTCTAGACTATGCATATTAGCTTTAAAAATAATTTTAAATATCCTATCTGCAAAACTGTTTGGGACTGTTCTTTTTCCTTGTTGGGAAACAATGAAGAAATCAAAATGAGAAGCAAAGTCAAAGGACTTAAGCAATTTGGAAAATCACCCTTGCAGTTCATTTGATATAGATTCCCCATGCTGTCAGGATAGGTCCTTGAAAGCAGGGTCTCATTTTGATGTATGTTTTGTACAGTGTCTAGGTCAGTGGGAATCCATGTGAACAAATGGAGGATGAAAGCAAAATGATTGATGGATAGAAAGAGGAACGAGTATCCTATCATCATTTTCAGCTGTAGAATTACATAGATAGCCTTTGGCCTCTAAAATTGGGCTTTGAAAGTTCTATTTTTCAGCAGTAATACTTGGACACTTAGCTGTTTTCCAATGACCACAAAAGAATAAAGTGCTATTGCTGTTTTTTTAACTAAGCAGAAGAAATCCATAGCCTAATATTTCAGAGAGTTCTTCTGAATATGACAAACGCATTTTATCCATTCTCTTAGATTTTTATCCCTTCTCCTAGATTTTTGCCTTCTAAGTATTTTTATTTTTATTTTGTTTAATTAAAGCTGTTAGGTTTTCATAATTGCTTAATTAATTGGAGAATATAAACTCTTGGTGCCTTTAGAAAATGATTGCAGTTACAGAGCCAATCTGTTCATAAAATTTAAGAAGGTGAAAACAAAGTTAGGGGGAACCAATGAGGAATAAAATAAATAGAAGGCATACTTACTAATTAGCCTTGCTATTGGCAAAGATTTACAGAAACTGCCTTAGTCTTTGAAACTAATCTGAGGTAGAAGACCTAATATGTAATTTGGCATTCTGAGCTCAGATGATACAAGTAGTGTTCATTTTTCTCTAGGAATGAATGGTGGCATCATGAAGGCTCAGTATAGTTCCTGCTATGCCAGATACTTGTTCTTTCAATGAGTCATCTGTCATACACATTCAACGTATTAATTGGTGCAAAACCCTTTTCCCATTCGTAGCAATCTAAATATTCTACCTCCTGGTATTTACCTGTATCATAGATAGCCAGTGCTTGTCTGAGCCCTCTGCTTCAGATATCTCACCAAGTTGTAAGAAGATGTCTTCCAAGATGGGAAACTCATCTAAAAGCAAGGGGAGGTTATGGGTCTTCTTCTGTACTCAGCGAGTAGTTTCGTCCAAGTAATTGCATTGACCTTTGTGAATAAATACGATCTAAAGCTGGGCACTGCAAGCTCTTTTCTGTACTCCCAGTCATTCAGAAGAACGAGATCTGAAAGACTGTAAAATGAATAATATATTTTAACTGCATTTTTATGGAAAATGAGACATAAATAAGTTCTCATGTGTGAATCACACAATAAACACACCTGGCTTATTCATATGCAAATATATCTGCATACATTGCTCATATATGCAAATATGATACACAGGCATGCACCACAAATGAATAGTTTCAGAACTTTTTTGTATAACATGGCTGCTTCTATTCTGTGAATACAGTAAAAAAAAATGTGAACTAAGAATTCTTTCACTAAAGGCACAACAACAAACATGAGCATCAGCATAAACGCATTGAGTCCTTGTGATCATAAGTCCTTCAGGGATAATGTGGAAGGCTTACGGTTTTCACTTGTCCATCAGGCCATAGAAAAACAAGTTATAAGCCTGAACTTGGGCAATAGACATAGGAATCTTGGGATTCTGGGTTACATATGGGGTAAACCACTATACCCCACCCCTAGACTTGCACAGATTTATCCTTGGTAGACCATTTTCTTCATATAATAGATTGCTACTGTGCCTTCTCAAACAGCAATATCCCTTATCAAAAAACCCACATATATTATTACTTAATGTAACAACAGAAGCTGGCGAGGATGTGGCCAGAAGGGATCACTAGTACCCTGTTGGTGGGAGTGTAAACTTGTTCAACTACCCTGCAAAACAGTGTGTTGGTTCCTCAAAAGGCTAAACACAGAGCTCTCCTATGACCCAGCAATCCCATTCCTGGACCTTTACCCAAATGTCCAGAAACAAGCCATGGTAAACCTACCAGCACAACCATGTTCATTACAACATTATTCACCATAGCTAAGATATTGAACCAACCCAGATGCCATTCAGTAGATGAATGGATCAAGAAGATTTGGTGTATATGCAATGTAATTTTATGCCATCAGAGAGAATAACTTTTCACCATTCATAAGGAAATGGAAAGATGGAAAAAATTATATTAAGTGAAGCAAACAAGACCCAAGGGAACATAGGCTCCATGGTGTCCCTCATTTGTAATAGTATGCATCTAGGATTTTCCTAGCAGAGGAGCACAATAGCTCAAAATCTATGTATATATGGACACATAGGAAGAGGATAAGTGCAATGAACTCCAGTATAGAGAAACAAGAGTTTTATCCTTGATTTTTTTAATTGTTTGTTTGTTTGCTTGTCTGTTTGATTTTATTGTTGGGATAATGTATAGAGGGGTTACAGTTACATTCACCAGTAGGTTCTGTTTCCTATTTCAAATAAACAAATAAACGTATATACAATATGCCAGATAACAAAGTCAGATACAGTAACAATATGAAATTAACCATAGGGCAAAAAGAGAAGAAAAATAACATAGAATTGTAAGACCAACAATCACACAAGATAAAGCTCTTATTTCCATATTCTAGAGGTCCTTTCATTTAGCCTCATCCTATATGACCTTATGTATCGAGGTTTTGTGCTATTATAATCCTCTGCTAGGAGAGTCCAAGGTTTGTACTAATTATTACAAATGAGGGAAACCATTGAGCCTATGTTCCTTTGAGTCTGGCTTACTTCACTTAATATGATTTTTTTCAAGTCTTTCCATTTCCTTACTAACGTGGCTATGTCATTCTTTCTGATTACAGCATAGTATTCCCTTGTGTATAAGTACCACATCTTCTTGATCCAATCATCTATTGAGGTTTTTCAATATACTGTGTGAACTTATGTCTTTACTCTTTTTTTTCTTTTTCTCTTTCTCTTTTTTCTTCCCTTAGGATTTATCCTTTGTTGTTACTATATCTGACTTGATACCTGTGTATTGTATATACATTTATTTGTTTATTTGAATCAGGCAAAGGAAGGGATTAAACAACATGATGAGACAAAGGACAATGAGTGAACCAGTGTAACAAGGATATTCATAAGACAATATGTTGGAAATGAACTCTACAACTTGGGAGAGGTAGGGGAGGGAAAGAGGAAAAAAAACATGGGAAGGGGTAACAGTGTTCAAAGGTAATGTACTAACTTCCTTGCAAAAATAACTATAATGCCTCTATACATCACTCTGATAATAAAATAAAAATTTTAAGAAATTATCAACTTTGGGTCCAGGAGTATGGCCTAGTGGTAGAGTGCTTGCCTAGCATGCACAAAGCTCTGGGTTTGATTCCTTGGTACCACATACATAGAAAAAGCTGGAAGTGGTGCTGTCACTCAAGTGGTAGAGCTCTAGCCTTGAGAAAGCCCAAGGACAGTGCTCAGGCCCTGAGTTCAAGCTCCAGGACTAGCAAAAACAATCAACATTATGAAAAAGAAAACTACATTTGACTTCAAAGGAAATAGAATTATAATACATGTAGATACAATAAATTATCACTAGAATTGCACATGATCTAAATTCAGATTATTGTAGTTATTCCTCATTCGTACAAGAGAGGCCAGATATTTTCAAATGTGCTGCATGATGCCTAGCATTCAGAAATCCAGAGACCTTGTCATTTTAATATGTGCTTTCCTAGGTCACTCTGACATAAACCACCAGTAGAAGTGCAAACACTTTTTAAATTTATAAAAATTGTATATCAGTTGTTTACACATTATATTGACTGATAGTCACAGAACCATCCAAAATATGGGTAGTATCAGTTTGAACTAAAACTTTGTGGGCTCTTCAAAGAGCAAGAAAAAAATGTGGTATTTATACACAATGGAATTCTATGCTGCTGTCAGAAAGAACGACATCGCCCCATTTGTAAGGAAATGGAAAGAGTTAGAAAAAATCATAAGTGAAGTAAACCAGACTCAAAGGAACATAGGCCCAATAGTCTCCCTCATTTGTCATAATCAGTAGAAACCTTGGGCTCTCCTAGCAGAGATTTACAATAGAATAAAATCTAGGGACATAAGGCCAAATAGTATGGCACTAAATGTAAGGATCTCCAGGATAAGGAAACAAAAGCCATATAATGAGTGACTGTTGTCCTTAATGTACTATCTTATCTTTCATCACTTTTGCCATCCCTTGGTTATCTCATATTGTTACAGTATTTCACCTTGTTATCTGATATATTTTATATGTGCTTACTTGGTTATTTGAAATTGGATAGGAAAGGGGGGAAATCAAGATAAGCTGGGGAGGGTGGGAAGGAAATGGGGACCATGTCATGAGAAAGGGTATCAATGTTTGTGAAGTAATGCACCTTCTATCTGGTGAATATAATATAACCCTTCTATTAATCACAATAAAAAATAATTAAAAAAAGAAAAGAAAAAAGAGCAAGAAAATGTGGATCTGCTAAATAAACTAAAATAAAACTTTAAATCTCTTAACTTTTATGTCTACATCTCTACCTGTCAAGATATTTTTAAAATATTAGCTGATATTATATATCCTAATTGTTGGGAGCCAGAGTGGAATCAAACTGTACCTTGACTTGCATCAGACCATGGCTTTATTGTCTTATTGTTTTCTGGCCCTATTCTATGTAAATGACCTGAGAATTACCATATGAATGTAACACCTGGAGGTTCCCGGGGTCTGGAGGAGGGGAGAAGGGGGAGTGGAAAATAAACGCGGCAGTCTCGGCAGTCTTTGCCTGGACTGCGGACATCCCGGATTCCAATATAGAATCATTAAAATTATAAAAAGTAAATTTTACAAAAATTCTCTACATGTGAATAGTCTGTTCTTACCAGCACAGAAATGCAAACTAAATTCAAGTAAAACTCAAAATAAATGCTTTTATTTTGTTCGTGATAAATGAACATTTTGTCAATACATTCTGCTATTAGGTTGCTAATGAGAGAAAAAAAGGAAAATGCATCTGAGTTTGTCCTGACATTTTTTTCCTTTTATATCTTTTTTTTTTGAGCTCTGGGTCTGAGCACTGTCCTTTGGCTCTACCTCTTGAGCCACGACACCACTTCCAGCATTTTTTTCTATATATGTGATACCGAGGACTCGAACCCTGGTCTTTGTGCATGCTAGACAAGCACTCTACCTCTAGGCCAAACTCCTGGTCCCTTATGTCTTCTTTTTGAATGTAAGGGATTACCTGCAAGAAGACTGTAACATGGACAGGACAGGATGTAATAGATTTCATTTGTTATGTATATTTCATGGTATACCTTTACCCCATTCCTACAGCAAGCACAAGCTCAAGCTCGAGCAAGGCTAGTTAGTCAAGGCTTCAGTGCTCTGAGTGACCTCTGCTTTGCATTTAGTTATTAGTGTTCATGCCCTAATCCCATTCTGATTTGTGCATCTCATTGAAATTCCATACATCATGGGTATACCAACATGATAACTTTAGGGACACCGCAGGTAAAATGAGAATAGAGGGAAACAGCAAGCATCCAACTTATTGTGTCTTCTCTGTATTGCACATGCCCTACAGTACCATTGGACTTCAATTACAAAACAGATAAAACTTATGTTATTAAGGAAGTTAAGGTGATGGAAATATATAAATCAAGTATAGAAGTTAATTGCTCAACAGATCACATGACTAGAATAAACACTTTAGAGGCAGAAAATCCTGATAGGAGCTCTATCTTTATATTGTTTGCTTCCTCTATCCTGTGTCCTCAACTTTAATGTTTGGAAATAGAAGTTAGAGACCATATTAACTAAAAGTTTTTCTTTCTTTTTTTTTAGAGGGCGACATGCTATGTTGCCTACTCTGAGAATAAACAATTTTCTTGTTTCATCATTCTAAGAGTCTAGACAATAGGTACGTATATCCAATCTTAGCTTCACTTTTTTTCTTGGTAATGGCTTGAACTCTAGACATGGGCACTATCGGAGCTCTTAAGCTCAAGGCTAGTGCTTTACCACTTTGAGCCAGCACCACTTCCAGCTTTCTGGTGGTTAATTGGAGATATGAGTCTCACAGGGACTCTTCTGCCCACTGCACTCCTCAAAGCTCAGCCTCCTAAGAAGCTAGGATTTACAGGTGTGAGCACCAGCACCAAGCTTAGCTTCATATTCTTTTAAAGATTAGAAATACCTCAATACTTGTGTTGCTGAGGAAGATTTTAAATAAAATCTTTAATAAGATCATGAAAGAAAAATCTCAGAGCCTACTTTCATTGTGCAGAATGCAGCTGCAGGTTGCATACTCAAGGCACACTGTATGTATATAGCTGTGTTTTGGGAAAATATGAAGGAATTTTAGTTTGTGAAGGTAACATTTTATGAAAGTCAGTGCTTGCAAACAGATAAGTCATACATTGGAGGATTCCTGTGCTTCTTTTATTTGTTATTTGCAATTATGGTAGTTATAACCCAAGCACCTGCTCCCAGCCTTTCATACAAATCAGCTTCTGTTTTTTTTCACAACTTTAAAAGCTATGTTATCAATCCTTACTTAACAGATAAGATATTAAAGTTAATGGATATTAAGCCACTTCCAAGGGCCACAAAGTCATAAAGTACTAAAGCAATGTCTATTTCACTCCAAAAGTCTTGTTCTTTATATTAATATGTATACTCCACACAGAGTTCCAACAGCATGTTAAATCATTTTTAAATATTTTTTCACTATATTACCTACGACATTCTCATACTCTTGTATTTTTACTTACCTGTATATAACTGGTGAGAGGCATAAAATAAATCTTGGAATTGGAAGAAACCCTGGATATAATCAAATCTAACTCTAGACAGAACATGTGACCTCTTTCTATAATATCACTGAACTTCCATGCATTGCTTAGCTATTCTAAGTGTAGCAAAACATATTTATTCAAAGGCAGGAATTTCATTTGCAGAAAAAGTCCTCAGCAAAGCAAATCTGAATCAAATCAAGTGTCATAAAAATGGTAGACTGTACATTTTCATGCAGTAAAACATTGCTCCAAAATACAATTAGGCTAAGGAAATATTGAATTTTTGAATGAAATCTAAGCAATAACAATGTTTGGGAACATGAAAAAATATTTTTCTTCCATTCACTATTACTGACATACAATTTTTAGCTTTTCAATTAGGAAAATGAGTGCCTTGAAGACAGGTAGGGCATTTGTATGTGAGCTTGCAGACACTGCCCTCCCTAGCTTTGCATTTTGATAGGCTGGCAAATAACGATGTGAGCAAAAAATCACACAATAAAAAAATAGAAACAAAATGTAATGTCAAAAGTCATCTGACTCAAATGTCATTCCCCAAGCTCTGTAAAGTTAGAGATCCATGGCGTCTGATTTTCCATCTTCTCATCTAGACATAGAAAAAAAGTAACAAATGCTTTACAGAATCCTTAAGAAAAATCAGATGAAAGGAAATGAACTGGTATGTGCAAATGTTCTTTATGGACAGCACAGTACTACAAAAATGCAGATGCTCCACAATTGAGTGTTAGAGAATGTGAAAATATGAATAAAGATTGGCTAAAAAAGGTGAAAACTGAAACAAATTTGAATGACCGAATGGCAAAATAAACACTGAAGAAAGAAGAAAAACTGCTCTGTGTTGTGGATGCTTTTAACATCTTATATCTACAGTTGTACTAAGAGACATCAGAAACTTTTAAGGTTACAGTGAACAGAAAACCTGATCCTGATCTCAACAAATGCTTCTTGTTAGAATTTGGAAGCAGAATACACCTGGGCTTATAGTTACTTGACCTATGCTGTGATGTGGGTTAATGAGATGACCAAATGGAGCCTCCTTTTCCTCTTGTAATATGGAAATGATACATTCCTATTCTCCTAGATCACTGATGAGAATTCAAAGGCATCTGTAAAAATGTGTCATGATTATGTTAGCTCTTAGCATGAATCTGTTGAAAACTAAAGATAAACTGGTAAAAATTAGGTTCACCATTCAGTAGGTGACAGAAGAGCTGAAAAGTTGCACTTAGATCTAACAATTTTTGAAGCATGAGTCAGGGAGCAGTAGACCAAAGTTTAGGATTAAAAAAAAAACTTTGGAAAAACACACTCATTCCCATATGAAAGTACAATTAAAGCTTTCGCACAAGGAGAAAGAGAGAAAAGGAGAAAGATTTTATGGCATCAGGCTAAGTTCCAGAATTTCAGATTAAAAATATACACTTGGAAGTTGTCATATGAGTTTGAAAATCACAGCCATAAACCTGCAACTGGACAGTCAAATGTAACTAAATCCTAAAAATTGCAATAAGATATGAGTCTTTCAATTCAATAGCTATATGACATTCATATATCAATATAATTCACATAGAGACATGTAGTGACTTTATTTTCACCATTTCAGGTTCAGCTTCATCCCTGGGCCTGGGCGTTGTCCCTGAGCTCTTCAGCTCAAAGCTACTGCCCTATCCCTTGAGCGGCAGCACCACTTTCAGTTTTTGGTGGTTAATTGGAGATAAGAGACTTTTGTGCCCAGATGGCTTTGAACTGTAATCCTCAGATCTCAGCCTTCTGAGTAGCTAGGATTACAGGCATGAGCCACCACACCCAGCTCAAATATTTTTTTTTACGTACGTGAATTTCTGTTTCTTGCAACCAAAAAAAATTGTAATTCTTAACTCTAAGGAAGCAGTATCCCGGTTATGATTATAAAACTGTAAGAACAAATACTGTTTAGATTTACTTTATGTTTCTATTGTGCCATTAATATAGGAGAAAATCTGGACTTAAGGTACTCATTCTTACAGGGTACAGACTCCTGTTTCCTAGCCAAAATAGAAATTCTGATTGAGTCAAATTTATTATTTGATTTGATGCCCTTGATATTATCTCATCTCTAGGCAATGACTGAATAATCCAAGTTCATGAACTTCCATATTCTATACTTTTATACATGATGCTTAGGACTTCAGTCATGCGTGTGTGTGTGTGTGTGTGTGTGTGTGTGTGTGTGTGTGTAATTTTAAGATAAATTTAAGATCAAATGTAACACAGTAAGTATATTTACAAATTAACTGTAGTTGATCATACTATGTTAATTTTAAGTGCATTTTATTATCTTTAAATAGTTCTACAAAAGGGTTTTAATCCAACATCATAGTGTGTTATATTCTTGCAATTTACCGAAAATAGCTCTTACATATTGTCACTCCATATGTTGATTACGTTGTAAGGTAAAAGGTAGATTAATTAATGTGATATAATTAGCTTTCTATATTAGATTCAAAACAGCAAAATGTCAAATAATATGCTATATATAAAATGTTCTCAAAAATATTGAGACAAATGTTAAATCTTTTATTATAAAGAAGACAAAAGTTGAAGAGCTCCAAATAAGCAAAATCAGAAAAGAAACATGAATATACACCTGATAATTATAAGCTGAAATAGACTGAATATTGAAAACTGACAAGGTGAAGAGACTAGTTACATACAAAAGCAATCCATTTCAAAAAGAGAAGATTTCACAACACAAATTCCAAATGCAGTTTTAAGAAGGTCATGGGGAAACAAAATTTCAGCACTGCAAGATAACCATTGTCAACCAAAATATTGTACTTAATGGACTTATCTTTCATAATGTTTGGAGAAGT
This sequence comes from Megascapheus bottae, assembly GCF_031878675.1. Classification (NCBI taxonomy): domain Eukaryota; kingdom Metazoa; phylum Chordata; class Mammalia; order Rodentia; family Geomyidae; genus Megascapheus; species Megascapheus bottae. Next base: position 59,035,344 of record NC_143520.1, on the reverse strand, counting down.
AGAAACCTCTCAGGATAAACAAAAGCTAAAGCTTTCATGACTGATAAACTAACATTGCTAAAGATACTTAAAGGAATCTTATCCACTAAAAATGTTTTCTTTTTTTTAATATTCAGGGGGGAAAAAAACCTCTACTAGAAAACTGAATTCATGAAACAGGAAGACAAAAGAAGCTTTACAAAGACAACACAATGGCAAGAATTGTGGCATTGAATGTTAATGGTCTTAACTTTCTAACCAACCACATAGAATAGAGATGTGAATCAAGTGACAAGTTCCAGCCATCTTTTTCCTACAGGAAACTCAACTCACTGACAAAACCAAACACAAGCTTAGGGTGAAAAGATAGAAAAAGTCCTGATAAGTAAATAAAGACCCACAACATGCAAGAGTATTTACACACACACACACACACACACACACACACACACACACACACACTATAGATTTCAAGCTGAAAATCAGTCAAGAGAAACAAAGGAGATAACTTTACATTAATATATTAATAAAATGAATGACTCATGAATAAGAACATATGATGCTTAACATATATGAGTAGAAGCAGTGTGCAGGTTCTTTAAACATACAGTTCTAGACTTAAAAGAGACCCCTATACAATAATACTCCAACACCAATAGATCATCTAAGCAAGCCAAACTGAACAAAGAAACATTAGAATTAACTGACAACATAGATCAAATGGAATTAACAGGTGTCTACAGAGTATTTAACCTTAATAGCTGCACAACACGCTTTCTTTTAAGCATCTCATGGAATATACTGCAATGCTAAACAAATTCAAGAATAAAATGAAATAACTTCACATAGGTTATAAACCAAATTATATTACAAGTCAACAGAAAAAAAAGGTAGTATAGAAAAAAATCCAAGCACATGAAGAAAGAAGATATTGTTCAATGATAAGCAGATCACCGAAGAAACAAAGTAAGAAAGTCAAAGATTTCCTGGAGTCTAACCACACATGCTGGCCAAAGAACTTTCATACAATGTTGATGAGACTTTAATGAAACCAATGGGAGAAACTGTGTAGAAGTTCCTAAAAGAACTTAAAATAGACCACTCCTGTATGTCAACCATATCACTACCAGGCAAATATGCAAGAAAATAATCAATATGAAAGACACTTGCCTTCTGATGTTTATTGCAACAATGTTCCTAATAGCCAAATGATGGAATCAACTAACTGACCATATACAAAAGAATGAATGAAGAAGATGTGGTAAATAAATATTATATAATATTATTCATCACATGACATTTGCAGGAAAAAGCAAGGCACCATATGAATTCCCTCATATGTAAAAGCGAGACTTTAAGAACTTTATATTCATAGACATGATGAACTTACATATATACTTGTATGTATATATACACACATATGAACATAGATGTATATAGAACATAAATCTAGCTCAAGGACTGCATATTAGGCAAACTTGCAAATGATACAAAGTGAATACTTTTGACATATGAAAACATTGAAACTGAAGTTTTATCAATAGGAGATATAAAGGGAGAGGAAGAAGAAACAGACTCTGTTGCAAGAGTGGGTAAATAGCAAGAAGATGTTGCACTAACAAGAATGAGAGAAACTGGATACAGTTGAAATTGAGATTGGAAAACAGCTGAACACTGAGTTTCTCATCCATTCAAGAGATGACTCCATCTGCATTTAGGAAAGGAATGCAAAGAGTAAAACTCTTCCAAATCCATTTATACCAGTTCCCATTTTCCTGCTTACTTTTGACTTTTCATTGATAAATTCAGAGGACGAAGTATACACCAGGCACCACAATAAGATCTAACAAGTACATCAAAAGCTTAATTCCTAATGAGGAACAAAGATATAATGCAAGAGATTCATTAAAATTCAAGAGAAGCCAGGCACAGTGGAACATGCTTATGGCAGCCAAATCAGGAGAAACATTTGAGCCCAGAACATATCAAACTCTCTTAGGAAAAAAGAGTTTGGTATGTTCAGCAAAAGTTCTTTGACCTATACTTCACAAGTCCCAATTTATGAAGTCAGTTCACATTCTGTTTATATTATTTGTCACAGATAACATTGGACCTGAAGCAATAGCAGCAATTTTGATGCATTGAAAGATCAGACAATATAAGAGAATAGAGAAAAACTACACCTCCTTTCTCTTGTGGTATCCAGTGACAGTTCAGTAGTACTTCACTTCTCTCTCTCTCTCTCTCTCTCTCTCTCTCTCTCTCTCTCTCTCTCTCTCTCTCTCTCTCTCTCTCTCTCTTTCTCTCTCTCTCTCTCTCTCCCTCTCTCTCCCTCTCTCTCCCTCCCACCCACCCTCTCTCCCTTCTTCCCACCTTTCTCCTCTCTCTCTCCATCCCCCATTCTTTCTCTCTGCTCTCTTCTTTCCTACTTTACAAAATAAAGTAGCAATGAAACAAAAATAACCATAGAAGACCCTTATTTGGTTTGTTACCAGCAGCCATAAATGCTAATAATTTGCTAACTTTCTACAATACTACCACCCCTAATTTATGCACACATTCTCAGTTTCCACCTCAGGAATCAAGATGCTCAGTCTCTGTGTTTTAAAGCAGAAGTAAATTTACCCCCATAAACTATGTATGGTTTCTTGAGGACTTTTTCCCTGAGATAGAGGGGGAAATTTTTCTTTTCATAGAGCTTTAAATTAGTTCCATTACAAATTTTTCTTTTGCTCTTTTAGGCACTATGATGTGTTTTTGCTGTTGCTGCTGCTATTATTTCATGAAAAAATGCCATTTGAGGCATAAAAGAAGGTTCTATGAGGATTTGGTTTGTATATCTTACTTATTTTTTGTTATACTTGTTTTTGTTTTTCCCTCACTTCCTAAATATAAATCATCTAGATGACTACATATTAGGAAGAATGATAAATTACAACTCAGAACATGACCCACCATTTAAGAATAACTGTTCTGTCTGCTGAGCTGAGGGGAAGATAAGGTGGGTGTGATGAAAGTTTTCTTAGAGACAATGAAAAGCTATCTAACGTGAATCTACAGAAGGGATGAATCCATACCTACTGTTTTTTGACATGAATGCACACTTTAGGAGCACAACAGTGTGTATTCACAAGATGTCCAGGTCTTGAAAGCTTTCTGAAAACTTTCTGAAAATATTTCTCTAATGAGAAATTAAAGCTAAAAGAAGGATAGCATCAGAAAGATTTTCCTTCTCCTTGTTGTAGATTGTGAAACAAAATCCCTGAATACTCTTTTGTGACAGGAATTATTAACCATTTGTAGATGCTTGAAGGAATTTCTTCCTGAATCCATTTAGAAGACTCAAGTTCACGAGCGAAATTTGGATCCTGTTAGTTACCCTCTTCCCTTGGGAAGCACTCAGTAGATCAAGGATGGGGAGAAATCTGCTAGGATGTGCTATCCACCTAGCCAACAGTGCTTAGATGTTTCTTTACTTGCTCGTATCTGATTTTCATTATTTGAACAAGGACACTCCAGCAGGTACCTGATCCAGCATTGATCCAAGTGAGATGTCATCTCCTAAACCCTAAGAGATAGAAAGCAAAAGCAGAAAGAAAAAGATGAAAAGAGGTGAATTCTATGTGCATATTCACACAGGAGGAATTTGACTTCAGTTATAATCAGGCTACCTTGGCTTCCTAAAGAAGCAGAAGTCTAGCCTGCCATTGTGGAAATATAATCACTTAGTATTCAAGATAAGTGTTCTTGCCTATAGGAAAGCTGGCTGCCACACGGCAGCCTAGTTTGTGAAAATTTAACACATACAAAGTCTAATTCATGTGTTTTCTGAGAATATGTTAAGTTCTGAAGCCTTTTGCCTCTGACTGGGGCGTGACCTTGTATCTAGGATCCACTTCACAATTGACAGAGATCCCGACTGCCACATTAATCCTTGTGTCCCATCTCTGGCACACTCCTGAAAACCCAGTAGATGCTCAAAAATATGTGATGAATAAAGAAAAGTGAAAATATAGTAAATCTACACAAAATGATTATCAACATGTGCTCTGTGGCACTGGTTTCAATTTAATTAACATTCTGTTTCTTTCGGTTTTGACTTGCCATTTTCTATAATTTGACAAACCATTTCTTTCAGATGTATTTAAATGCAGTTTAATTTTGCTTTGTGTCTTAGATTGAATCTGAGGCCATACATCATGAATGTAGTGGTAAGGTCCTGCTCTTTGCCTCCAATAAAATATGTGGCTTGGCTCCACCACTCTAGCCACAACCTCCTCCATCAATGCTCCCCGCCCCATCAGACTTATGGCACTAGGACAAAGAATCTAGCTACATTAACTATCTTACTGTTCCTCTTCCATAAGCCAAATCAGCAGCAGAATTGAAGGTGTCTCAGCCATCTCTCTTCCATTTTTGTGCTGTAAAGACTCCCAAGCTCAGAGATTCCTGAGGCAATTATAGACCACAATAGACCCTGATTTTCCTCTTTCTCATTCCATACCTTCTGCCTTTTATCTCTCTGCAGACCTTTCCGTTATGTCTTTGCTGCCTTTCTCTTTTTTTCCCTTCATGGTGATAATAAGATTGAATTATATGCGCTATTACTCACTGTTTATTTATTTAGTTTGATAGTCAAAGATAGAAAAATAATTAGAGATTGCTTGAACATATAGCCATCTGACTGCTTGCTTCATTTTCAATAAAAATATGATCACACTATTAAAAAGAAAATATATGGGCTCAAACCTGTAATCCTAGCTATTCAGGAGGTAGAAATCTGAGGATCGTGGCTTGAAGTTAACTAGGAAAAGTCCATGAAATTCTTATCTCCAATTAACCAACACAAATGTGGAATGGAGGGCTGGGAGTATAGCCTAGTGGTAGAGTGCTTGCCTAGCATGCATGAAGCCCTGGGTTCAATTCCTCAGTACCACAAACAGAGAAAAAGCCACAAGTGGGGCTGTGCCTCAAGTGGTAGAGTGCTAGTCTCGAGAAAGCTGAAGGTCAGTGTCCATACCCTGAGTTCAACCCCCAGGACTGGCAAAAAGAAAAAAATCTAGAATGAAGCTATAGCTCAAGTGATAAGCATCACCTTGAATAGGAAAAGCCAAGCATGAGTATGAGGTCTCATGTTCAAACCTCATTCAATATAAATAAATCAATAAGTAAATGAATAAGAAACAAAGAAAAAATAAATAACATATTTATAACAGGAAGTGAGACTTTAGAGGAATAGTTTGTTGATATGTGCTGCAGGGCCCATAATATTTATAATGAATAAACAAAGTAACAGGGTGGGGCTGGGAGTTTGGCCTAGTGGTTAAAGTGCTTGCCTAGCATGCATGAAAACCCGGGTTCGATTCCTTGGTACCACATACATAGAAAAAAGCCGGAAGTGGTGCTGAGGCTCAAGTGGTAGAGCTCTAGCCTTGAGAAAGTCCAAGGACAGTGCTCAGGCCCTGAGCTCAAGCCCAGGACTGGCAAAAAAAAAAAAAGGCAAACAAAGTAACAGGGTAAATTTGCCTTAGCAAAATACCTCCCACAGGAAGCAAGCAAAAATTTAGAAGATAGCAAATTGAAAGCCTTGGCATTATATTAACACATTAAAATATTATCAAAAACTTAATTTTCATTGGCTTCTTTACCAAATACTCCTGCAGGACTGGTGTAGAGGCTGCTCTTTATTCTGTTGACACATTAGGAATACTTACATTCAGAAATATCACAGGATGAAGCAACCTAAGATTCTGTTTTCAGAGAACACTTGGCAATCTTATTTGCAACTGGAAGGTGCAAATATGTTTTTACACAGTACTCTTACCACTGTCATTTGGCACTCTGTAGTATGGCCACCTGACAGTCATTTGTAGTATAAATTCAAGTCTCATCCCAGCAATTTTGTGATCACTCTTACTGTAAAGTCACCTTGCAGGCTGCCTCTACCGGGCTGTGATAATTTTTCAACTTTATTGTGAAACCGATTTGTTTTTCATTTACTTATTGATGAATTTTCCTGTTAACCAGAAGTAGTTGTTCAGTGGCTACTAATAAGTTCAGGGAATCCTTTACAGGACAAAGCTTGGGAGCCAGCAGAAATAACAGGTAAAACTAATGGGACCCCAATCTCATTGTTCATTCTGTAGCTTATGTTCCAGCACTTATCAATTTATTTCACTAGTAAGAGTACCTAGCTCACAACAAAATCTTAGAGAATGAAAAACAATACATCTGTGTCCATTACTTATTCATGCCTAAGTCACATGGATGAAAAATGTTCACTATTAACACCAGAACAGCAATCTTTTATGATAATTGTGCCATTGCTTTCTTTACCATTCACCCCATAGTGTGCTACATGCAGAAGACAAATGGCAGTGTGGTAATTAGTTATTAGGGTCTCCTCTCTCAGAGTTCAGGCATGGGGATCAAAGCAACAAGCCTGGGACTTGCAGCATCTACATTCTAGAAACTACACACTGGAACTCCACTCAAATTAGTTTACAAATATTAATGCATTCTATAAGTAAAAGATTGTGGACTTGGTACCACTGATCTACACCCCACATTATTCAACTTAAGTATTCAAAATTGATACAATCACATTCAGTCAACAGGTAAAGTAAAAAACAAATGCTATTGTTTCATATCCTCCCAAATTACTCCCTGTGAAGACTTTTGTGGATTTAAGTCCTTTTCAAATGGTCCAAGATCTATTATGCATGCATATACATATATATTTACATCATATGTAGGTAGATATAGAAACATGTACACACATATATAATATATTGTTATAGCTACATATACATATAACTTAAGAAACTAACTCGGGCTGGGAGTTTGGCCTAGTGTTAGAGTGCTTGCCTGGCATGCATGAAGACCTGGGTTCTATTCCTTGGTCCCACATACATAGGGAGAAAAAAAAACTGGAAGTGGGGGAGGCTCAAGTGCTTGAGTGCTAGCATTGAGAAAGTCCAAGGACAGTGCTCAGGCCCTAAGTTCAAGCCCAGGACTGGCAAAATAAATAATAAATAAATAAATAACTTTCCTTCTAGCATATTCTGGTTGTACCTTCTAATTACCTACTATCACTCATAGATCTTTATTATGTCCACCCTGTTTTGGTTTTTCCCAATCAGTTTATTTTTCCTATTATATAGGTAATAAAATAGAATTTGAGCATACCTTTAGTACCATATTATGTCTCTCAGAAACAGCTGGTTTTATTTTATAAGTTATCACCATCATATTAGTTATGAATGTTGTTCCTCAAAAGTCTCTTTTAAAGAGTAACACAGGAAAAATTACTTATGTAATTGCCTAGATATTACCGATCAATTTAATTTCAAGCTTTCACATCCCCAGAGCAGTGCCAGAATGCCAGTGTTTCACACCTGTATTCCCAGATATTTGAGAGGCTGAGATCCAGAAAATCATAATTAAAAAATCAGCCTGGAAAGAAAAATCTGTGTGATTCCAACTCCAAAATTTACCAGAAAAAGGCATTGTGCAGGTATGATCCAAGTGGCAGAGCAACATACAAGCCTGAGTTTGAACTCTGATTCAGGCAAAAGAGAAAAGGAAATCACTCATGTTTTTCTGCATGTGCTATGTCTTGGAGCCTGAGAACACTGAGTCTATCTCTGAAGGAGAAGGGACCCTGAGCCCTGCAGGGTCCCTGTCAGAATAGGCATAGATGGAGAGGCATGGGTATAAAAGCTAAATGGGCCAAGAGCAGAGGAACGCTCAGGGAACACAATGGAATTGAACAATAACTTACCTAAAAGAAATCAAAAAAGCCAAAGGAACACTGCACCTCTGGTTGAACATGAGGTCTCCTCACTAGGAAGGGCTGCAGTCGTTTCTGGAATACAAGGGGTCATTAAGAACGAGTCTAAGGAGGTTGTGTTACTCATGATTGAACAAGGTCAATGTGATTAGGTCTTCTCCATTATTTATAAGTTTGTATGTAATTACTACAAATTTGAGGTGCTCTGTATGTTCTATTAGCATTCACTGTGGTGCTATATTTGATCCTCATGATGCACGCATCTGTTTTCACAGAAAACTTTAGTCATTAAACCAAAAATACACACAGTTCACTTTGACATTAATCAAGAGAAAGAGCAAAATAATTTTGGCATACTGAAATTTTTTAAAGAGCATGAGGAGATGAATAGCATAGTTATTTTTCTTTTCTATATACTATAGATGGAAGACAAAAATTTTAAAACACTGTAACTCACACTGTTGATTTGAATCATTTTTTAATTGTTGCTTTGGGGGTGACTGGAACACACAATTCTTCCAAGTCATGTCAATGTTTGTGGTTAAATGAATCTGTCTCTAAATTAGCTATAGTTCTGTAATACTTGTGTGACTAACATTTTCACATTGGTGAGGAGTTATCATACAGCATCTGTCTCAGACATGTATAATTAAAGTATCAACTATCAGAATCACTGTAGAACAAAATCAACACATGAAACCATCACTTAATTATATCATAAATTGTTAGCCAGGGGTAAAAATTATATTCCAAGCCACTCACATACACTGACTCATTCTGCAGCAGCAAGCTAAAAATTACTTTTAAGATGATGCATTCTCTGAAAATAGAGATGAGGAAGTATCTTTCCTGACTTATTTCTGGATTTTGTCAGATTCATATAAAATACAATTTAATAATTGTGAAATATACATTTTAGTAAAAGGAAATAATAAAATGGGGATTCAGAACAACGGGTTGACAGCCTTGGCTTATATTCCCATGCTCTCTTTGATGCAGGATGGAAGATGTCTATGTGAGGGCGAGAGTCAGAGAAGCAACTGGGTCTGCCATGATGGAATTCATCCTGGCAGAGCTCCAGCTTGACAACCCATGGAAGGCCTGGCATCTCAGATCTGAAGCCTTTCTTATGGGCCCTGAGCACAGCAGGTCATAAAGATGTCATATCCATACTTCCTTCTTCAATTCATCATGCAGTCATGGCCACAAAGGGATAGGGTCACACTGGTTGGTGGGAGTCCAACAGCAATACTAACTCATTGCCGGATGCCATCGTGACCAAGAGATGCCATCCTTGTGGAAAAGTTCTCAATGAGGTCTCAGAGCTTACATATGGGATCGTGGCCCCTATCCACCTAACACTATCATTTTTACTCAGTGATGTTCAAAATTGATCTGGTTCTCATTAAGGAAATGACTAATAGTTAACCAAGAAAAGATCTTTTTTTTTCATTTTCTTTTTTTTCATATATTTTTATTGTAATTGATAGAAGGGTTACATGATATTTGCCAGATAGAAGGTACATTAATTCACATACATTGATACCCTTTCACATGTCTTGGTCCCCATTTCCCTCCCCCCACCCCACCCCTCATCTTGTTTTCCCCCCTTCCCTATCCAATTTCAAATAACCAAATACAAATATATCCGATATATCAGGTAACAAAGTGATATACTGTAACAATATGAGATAACCAATGGACAGCAAAAGAGATGGGAGATAACATAGTACCTTAAAAAAACAATCATTCATTATATGGATTATGTTTCTAGATCCTAGAGATCCTTTCATTTAGCATCATACTGTATGGCCTTATGTATCAAGGTTTTGCTCTATTGCAAATCTCTGCTAGGAGAGCCCAGGGTTTCTACTGATTATGACAAATGAGGGAAACCATTGAGCCTAAGTTCCTTTGAGTCTGGCTTACTTCACTTAATATGATTTTTTCTAAGTCTTTCCATTTCCTAACAAATGGGGCAATGTTGTCCTTTCTGACAGCAGCATAGAATTCCATTGTATACAAAAAACACATCTTGTTGATCCATTCATCAACTGAGAGACATCTAGGTTGGTTCCATATCTTTGCTATGGTAAATAGTGCTGCAATAAACATCATTGTGATAGTGGATTTAGTCCTTGTTTCTGGATGATTGGGTAAATGCCAAGTATTAGAATTGCTGGGTCATAGGGGAGCTCTATGTTTTGATGAACTGCCATACTGCTTTCCATAGTGGTTGAACGAGTTTGCACTCCCACCAACAGTGTAGTAGTGATCCCTCCTGGCCACATCCCCTCCAGCATCTGTTGTTATTAGTTTTCTTGATCCTGGCCATTCTAACTGGAGTGAGGTGGAATCTTAGAGTTGTTTTGATTTGCATTTCTTTTATGACCAGAGATGTTGAGCATTTCTTCATGTGCCTATAAGCTATTTTTGTTAAGAAAAGATAAATTTTTATGAAAGGTGGCAATAAAAGTTTCAACCAGATTAATCCTGTTCAGTATTAATCTAGCCATAAAATAATGGGTCTCACTGATGTTCATATGTATCCAACACATTCAGTATTCTAGAAAAATATAATTGAAATGCACATATTAATACATCGATTCATATCAGCGGCTGGTCTTATTTCCCAATACTGTCTTGCTTCAATATCTAGTTTAGTTATTGAAGAGCATATTAGAGCTTCTTGTGTGCTCCTATAGAATTTTCACAACCAAACTCTATCCTAGTCCATAGCAAAGCCCTTACCACATAAAGATACCAATATGTTCTAATATAAAATAATCATGTAATAAGGTCTTCAATACAGAAATATGCAACTTTTCTGATCTTTACTCAGACTAGGAATGAACCTGAGGACAAAGAATTTAGTATTTCTACTTCTGCTCCTTGTTTAGGAATTCTTTTCCTAAGAATGAACACAAGTTCCTCTTCTAACCTACAATGAGGGTATCAGAGTGTCTCATTGAACATAGATTTATCTGTCTTACCAGGATTCTGTACAATGGAAATGTGGGATGTAGACTAACTCTGGATTATTTCACTTTGTTCGTTCGGCCAAAATGGTACTGAGGGCAATAACCTAAGGATAAAGCCCCAGTTCTGGGTCAAATATAATCTTCTCACATTGTGAACATAACATAAGATTGGTTCACAAAAATAGGTGCCTATTTTAGAGCTGCTATCACAACTATTTACAACATACAATATTTTTCCCACCAATACAACAATTACATGTCCTTTCTTGATACAGGTAGCAAAGAAGAGCCTTGTCTTTGACACATAAAACATGGAAAGTACTGAACAAATAGAGAACAGAGCAGTGTTTAAGAGAAAACACTTAGGGAAAGTGAGATCTATAATCTTCATGATGACATGTTATGAATTTTTTCTGCTGAGAAAGTCCTTGCAAGTGGTAAGTTTACATATGATTTGAAGTATTCTTTGTAATCATCCAAGTCCTAATATTTTCTCACAGCTGATCATGTACATTAATTTTTTCACTATAAGGAATTTGGTTGCTTTTTAGGGAAAATTGACTGTAATTACATGGAATTTGGAATATATGAAAACCCAGAAGTACACCATTCAGAATGGCCTAAAATGCTATTTAATATGTAACATACAGATAACTGAGAGTTTTATATACTCAGTCATGTTTCTTTTGCCTCTACTCTATTTAACCTGACCATCCTCATGAACTCATTTTACTCTTATGTTTTCCAAGTTCAAACAGGTTCAGTCTCTGTTTCTCCTTATTTCTATATCCATTTCATTGGCTTGATGACCTTACCGAGTCTCAAAAATTTGCCTAACCTTAAATTTAAATTATTGCTTCCAACCTGCACTTTGTTTCCTGATGTTAAGATGCATCTGTCCATTAGCAACTCAACTTCACATGCTTGTCATATAAAATCCTCAAGCTGAATGTTTTTGCAGCCAATTTTTCCTAAGTCTGTGTTATCTTCAATCTTTCTTCCTATTGACAGTAATACCATCTGTCTCATTGCTCAGACCAGGAATTATTTTTTAAATTTAATTTTACTTTGTTGTAGAGTGATGTGCAGAGGGGTTACAGTTACATAAATAAGGTAATGATATATTTCTTGTCAAATATTGTTATTCCCTCCCTCGTTTTTCTCTCACTATCCCTGTCTTCCAATTTCCCCTCACCCAAATTGTAAAGTTCATTTTCAACCTAGTGTCTTGTGAGTATTACTGTTGTATTGGTTCACACTTTATCCTTATTTCACCATTTTGTTACTCCCCTTCCTGTTCCCAAATCAGATAAAACCTATAAACAAGACTCAGGTTACCAAAATAAAAAAGAATGACTACAGAGGATATATAAAAGGGAAACAAAAAAGAAAGAATTTCATACATTACATTAAAAGCAAAAATATTGGGGCTGGGAGTTTGGCCTAGAGGTAGAGTGCTTGCCTAGCATGCATGAAGACCGAGGTTCGATTCCTCCATATCACATGCATAGAAAATAAAAAAAGCCAGAAATGGTGCTGTGGCTCAAGTGGTAAAGCTCTAGCCTTGAGAAAGCCTTGAGAAAGCTCAGGCCTTGAGCTTAAGCCCAGGGCTGACAAAATAAAAATGCAAAACAAAAAACCAAAAAACAAGATCAACAATAAAACCCCTTTTGTTTTCATACCTTGGAGTTCATTTTAATTAATATCATTTTGTATGGTCATATGTATATATGACTACTGTGATCCTCTGCTAAGACTACCTTAAACATATATTAATTATGTGAGGGAATTACAATGAGTTTAACCATGGAGCCTATGTTTCTTTGAGTCTGGCTTAGTTCACTTAATATGATTTTTTCCAAGTCTTTTCATTTCTTTACTAATGAAGCAATGCCATTCTTTCTGGTGGAAGCATAGAATTCCATTGTGTATATACAACACATTTTTCTTGATCTATTCATCTACAAAGGGGCATCTGGGTTGGTTCCATATCTTGTGATGGTAGTTTTACGGTGGCCTTGTAAACGTCCAGGAGTAGAATTGTTGAACTGTAGAGTTTGTAACAATTTGTGTATAAAAAGTGAACTTTATCTAGAAATACTACACTATTAATTAATGTTACACTATTAACACTAAAAAAATTGTTCAGTATATGTGAGGATAACAAAGGACATATTTTTTGGTTTTTGTTTGTCTTTGCTGGTATAAGGGTTTGAACTCAGAACTTTATATTATCACTTGACATTTTCACACAGGTAACACTCTACACCTTGAGCTATAAGGACAAAAAATTAGCTAACTTTGCAACAAAGGTAATAAGCAATAAAAGACTCATTTATTTGATGCAATTTCTTTATACATAGATATTTGTTTTCGTTTCTTTTGAATAATAAAATTGCATATTTATGCTCTAAAATAAATATACTTTATTTTCTGTATTCATAAAACACATTTAATATGAAATAGGCATACAAAACTGTAAACAGTTTATCATAACAAACTCATTTTCATATCCTATAAAAGTAAAGTGAAGCTATGTTGCTGGTAGTTCACACCTGCAATCCTAGTTACTCAGGAAGCTGAGATGTGAGAACTTTGATTCAAAGACATCCTGGGCAGGAAAGTCCATGAGAATCTTACCTTTAATTAACTACAAAAAATCAAGAAATGGAGTTGTGGCTCAAATTGTAGAATATTAGCATTAGGCACAAGAGCTCAGGAACAGTGCCAAGAACTTTAGTTCAAATCCCAGGACTGGCACACACATACATACATGCACATACACATACGCACACACATACAGAGTAAAATAGACTAAAACATTAAGCTATTTAGAAAACATATATTAAATATATGGAATGCTTAAGAATGTTCTAGGCATTGATTTAATTTTGATCAAACCAAATATAAGTTCTGTTCCTCAATGAAATTTACAATCTAAGATAGTTACAAAAAATAGGTCATTATATTTCACTGTAAAATCTGCAGAGATGAACAGGCCCCAAATGTCATTGAAATACAGAAAATGGAAACATGGGACCAAATTCAGGAAGTCACAAAAGGCCTTTGAGAGAAGGCAACTTGAAAGACTCCATCTGAGATGAAGGATGAGATGGAAGAGTCAGGTGGTCAGGGAGTGGATATTACTATTTTTTGAGGTACTATTACTTGAATCATAACAAATCTCCAACTGCTCAAAGGAGAAGAATTACTGAAGCATCTAAAACTGGGGAAGTGAAATCAAGTCTAAGCTGGCAAACAACACTGACACTGTAGAAGGGAATGAACAATCTAATGTAGGTTCCAGAAAGATCCATTTTCCTATGTTGGGAAGAAGATATTGACAGTGGAACAAGATCAGAAGAACACAGTGAAAAAAATAGTTGACATAATCTTGGAAAGAAATTATGGCATTCTGAAAGAAAAGAAGAAAATTAAAAAAGTAGATGAGGCACATTCTACAAATCTGAATCACTGCCAAATAGAACTGGCAGCATGGTGCTTTTTAAATCAATATATGTGAATTAATGCACCTTCTATCTGGCAAATATCATGTAACCCTTCCATTAATTACAATAAAAAAATATATGAAAAAAAATTCTGAAAACAAAAAGTCACTCAGTAGCACTTGCTGAGCACCTATGATCAAAGAATACAATTCATCTTCTGGAAAGGAAGGCACAGAAAAGGTAATTGAGGTCCTACAGATAATAACTAGCAAATCTAGTTATAGTATATGATAGGTTTTCCAATCCAAATTTTAAAGTTCTTTGTTTGCTATATAAGACTGCTCCACTTAATATAATGAAGTCATAGTTATTCATGAAGAATGTTACCAAAGTAAGTTCTGAACTATCATGTTGAAAGTGTGTTGAATTCTGATATGTACCATTCATATTTTACGAATGTAATTTGGTTGAGCATCTCCTTTCTCCCCACCCAAAGAGTCCAAATCATTTTGAACTCATCAGTGCATCTCTAACAAAGAATCACCCAATATTTCTACCAGAGACCACCTCTGGCCATACCAATCCATTCTTAATTCCATTAGCAAACAAATTTATCTTAGCTATTATCCTGCTGCCTTAAATAGAAGGTTTCTGAAATAATGATGAAGATAGAAAAATCATGAATAAAATATGAGAGTCAGTATTGCAAGTTATAAAGTTTCTTATCAAATCTTCAGGCTCCCTGTGCTGCCGGAGGTGGGACTCTCACCTTGGGTGACAGTGATGAATGATGATGCTGATTAAGAACAGGAGCAAAGATCAGTTTAGCACCTCAGATTGAATTCTGTTGGCACCGTTATGAGATAGATCCAAATAAGATGTACTAATTTTTCTGTGTTTTCTCAGAGTTCAGGTGTGAAAACAGAAGTGTCTGTGGTACAGAAAGTAGGGAAAAAAAAGTAAAAAATAAAGTGAATCTTTTCAAGGTACAAAGAAAAATAGTATATAAAAACAGAATTTTGGTTTAAAGATTCTTTAGAACCCATGTAAATATTCTTAGTTTGCCTAAAGAGTGAGCCATGAAAAGTGCTGGGAATTTGTTGAGTTCCTATGGATTAGATGGAGGAAAAGTAGATTATTACACTATAAAACATTGACTGTAGAGCAGGTGATGTAGACTTTAACATTGAACACATAGGATTCCAGTTCTGGGTTGGATTATCTAGGTAATCCTGGTATGGCCATAAATATTTTGAAGTTCTCTACAAATTCATCCATGATTTATACACCACAGACAGATGAGCAATTTTGAAAGGGAACAAGGTCATATTGAAAAGATTCCATGCAAGCAACCTTCTTACTTACCCTGGCAGTATATAGAGATCACATACTAAAATTTTTCTTGAATGACCAGTCTTCCCAGATATACATGGACCTTCAATGGAGCTTTTTAGGAAAATCACATTTTTGCAAGCATGTAACTGCTAAGGTTTTTGGATATAGAGATAAAACAAAAATTCATTGTCTTTTTTTCTTATTTTGAATGTGTGATTATTTCCCTTTCAAATAGAATCTTTGTACTCAGCAGGTATAATAATCATATGTGGCAGGTAATGAGAATACAGTTTTTATATAATACCTGCATAGTCACAATCAAGGTAAAGAATAATGACCAGTCTTGTGCATTTAATTTTATCATTTAATTCTTTTCTTTTTTATCTTTTGTGATGCTGAGGAGATTTGCATAAATTAGGCAAGTTCTACCACATGAGCTATGCCACAAATTCTTGTGTTTTTATTTTTGTTCATTTGGTTTCACTGCTAGGATATCCTTGAACTAGCATTCCCTTAAAGTGTGCCTCCAAAGTAGATGGGATTGCAGGTGTGTACTATGGCATCCGCCTGTCATTCAATGTTGATGGCAGTTCTAACAAGTACTGTCAATTATCCTCAGGCTGAGAAACTGAGTAGCTTCAACTGGGTGTTAATCCATTCAACAAAGAATTGTGTAGTGTATGGTGTGCTACAGGCCATGTAATGTAGCACAGGAACTGTTACCAGATCTGCATTTGGTGATTTTACCCAAAACCTTGTACTCAGTTCTCCATAGTTTAACACCTTTAGGAAAGTTTTAACATACTTTGAAAATTTTCCTAACCTGCATAAAACTCAATTACCTCATATTCTCATTTATAAACAGAAAAATGTTGTACTTACCAATAGCTTGTAAAATAATATTCCGAAGAGTATGAGCCTTGAAACAGAATTCATTATATGTACTATGTTTGAAAAGAAAGGGAACCCCTGTAATTAGAACAGGTTTAACAGCATTTTTGGAGCTAGGCAACTGTGTGAAGTCACAACATTATTTAAAGATCATTGAGTCTATTTTGACCTAATTCACTATTACCACCTATTATTTTTGCCAGTCCTGGGCTTGAGCTCAGGGCCTGAGCCTTGTCCTTGGACTTTCTCAAGACTAGAGCTCTTCCACTTGAGCCACAGCACCACTTCCAGCTTTTTTCTATGTATGTGGTACCGAGGAATCGAACCCGGTTCTTTGTGCACGCTAGGCAAGCATTCTACCACTAGGCCAAACTCCCAGCCCGATTGTCTCCATTTTTATCTGTAGAAATGTACTCTGGGTCTATTTGTTTTTCTGATTCCTCTATTTATAGGTGTTACATATACCACCACTGTTATTACCACCATCCATTCTCAATAATGTAAAGGCCATGAGCAAGAGAGAGGCCAGTTACAGCCTAGGCACTGATGAAACCTTACTTCTCAATGGTCTCTTAGCAACATTTCCTATATCTGCTTAATTTGTTTTAATTGCCTCCATCTAACAAAGCTCTGTTCTTGTCTTGAAGAAAATAAGAATTGAGCTTGCACTGTTCCTTTCTGGACTATCAACTCCTACATAGACCACAAAAGGGAAACTCTTTGGCTTAGCTTGTGATCCAGGTTAACTTATTAGACTAAAATGCCAAGACCCAAAGAGGGCCTAACCACAATGGGTTTTATTGTCTCAGGAGTAGGCTGTCACAAAAGTAACTTAGCTCTCTTGCATTCCTATGCTTGCCTTCCCTACTTCTGTCATGGAGGAACTAGATTCTGCATTGACCAGTCGGTATGCATGGGTGCATGCTTGCTTGCACGTGTGTGTGTGTGTGTGTGTGTGTGTGTGCGTGTGTGTAACTCAGGGCCCTACCTTGTTTTACTATTGCCTGCAAGATTAAGTTTCCACCATATCAACATTGAGGAAAGTATTCAAACAATAATTACCACCATCCAGTTATTATTTCAACATATTTTGTCATTTTAATCAATTATGTCTCCTTTTTCATAATGTCTGGTATATGAGAGGAAGAAGATAGCAGTTTAGCTTTCTATATTTTCAATGACTTCAGTGACTGCTTCACTTATGAGAACAATTAGTAAAACAAATTAAAAGTAGATGGTTTTTCTAATGTACTCTGTGTTGAGGAAATATTTTGTCAGTAATTTATAGCCCTGAAATATTACTATTCCATTTTATGAGATTTATTCATACTTTTCACTGATTTTCAATGGGCTTTTCAATAGTGAATCTCAGATAGAAGTTTTGGGGGTCATGGGATTATTTAACCAATATCAACCCATTTCAAACTCAGGGATTTCTTTTTATCCTTAAAATAGAAATAATGGAGTAATCCTTATGTATGGGTACTTGGGTTTGGCTAACATAAAATGTTGTATTTGGTGAGGGTTTAATATGACTGAATGATGCATGAAGAAATAGTCTCATACTTAGGCCTTGAATAAACAAAATAATGTAGTTATTTAGGTTAAAATTATATTCCCATTAAAGAGACTGTACTAACATAAGCTCTATTCCAACTGTGACAAATTTCAATTTTACAATCAAGTATTATTAGCGTTATGGGTTTCCTAAGCAAGTTGTGAGATTTCATAGTATTACTTATAGCCAAAAGTTTTTAAATGGTATTTTTGGTTCAAAGTCATTCTAAATTAATGTTTTAAGAAAGCTCTGAAAATGAAATGATTCAGAAAATAGATTCTACTCTGACAGGGAAGACACTCAAATAGCATTATCAAGATAAATTCATTGATGTACTAGTAATAGCCCCATGCGTCTCTGATTGAGATACCTCTTCATATAATAGCATTTATTATGTGCCTGTACAGTATAAGTACTAGAAATGAGTTTGATTTGAGAGATGTAATAACCTCAAAAATTCCCAGTGTTATGGGCAAATTTGGGCCTCCACCACACATTCACACAGGAATAAGCTTCTGTGTCTGTTCAAGAGGTTAAGAGAATTCTTATAACTTTGTTATCAAACATAAACTCCATAAGCAAAAAATCAACCTAAGGCAAACACTTGCATCTTTAAGTATAGACTGAAATGTAAGGAATGTCTAGAATTATCTCCTTTGATTTTCCATTTGCTGCAGAGACGAGACACTCTTACCTACTTCCTGGGGAGTAAGTGAGGCTATGTGCCTGTGAATTGATCCTTATCACTTATTTGTATGAGGCAGGATCAAGATAAATACTCAGTGATCTGGATTCCTTCTGCTACCCCAAGTGGTTTTCGTTAAGGGTGTGGTTATCAAGCTGCCTGAAGTATCTAGGCTTCTGGAAAGGAAGTTCTGACACTCATTTTGGAGAACAGATGTGACAGGCTGTTCAATGGTTCCAGAACAAGGACCAGCAAGGAGCCCAAGTACATGAAGAAAAGCCCGGCATGGGCCGGGAGTTTGGCCTAGTGGTAGAGTGCTTGCCTCGCATGCATGAAGACCAGGGTCCCATTCCTCAGTACTGTATACATAGAAAAAGCCCGAAGGGGAGATGTGGCTCAAGTGTTAGAGCTCTGGCGTTGAGAAAGCTCAATCTCAGCACTCATCCAGGACTGGCAAAAAACAAATAAAAAGAAAAGAGAATGTTAGAAACTCGCTGATGACCGATAAAACATGTTTCCTTTTCTATTATCCCTCCATGCCAAGAGGATTGGTAACGCGGGTGGGGGGGAGGACATTATGATCACAGTTATGCATTACATTGTCCTCTTCATCATCTCAGCAAATAAAGATGTAACAATACACTGCATTTCTTCTATTGCCCCTGTATATAAACACTTGTCCAGTGTGGGGATCACTGGTACAAATTCAGCACCAACCTATGTGTCACCCAACTACCACAATTTAAATTATAAACTAGGTCTTTCTTTCTCCATCTGATGATGGGAGGCCAAATCATGGGCCTGGGAATAAATCTCTGATGCAAAAGCTCCCTTTACCTGTGTGTAGACCTCCTCTGTTCTGAGTGCATTTGTCCCTTTGTGTAATTTCCCATGGCTCAGATGTAGCACCTGTTCAAAGGGCAGCTGTGTTGCATGCCTCAAAATTTAAATACCCAGTGGTCCTACGTGTGATCTACAAGCTCATTTGTGTTCTGTTACACAGAGGTCAAGCTTTGTGTGTATATTTAACTTACACATAAGCACAGCTGCATATGTGATTCCTTACATTGTACAGTGATTCAGAATCTTCATCAGCTTGAAGAATCATTCCAAATATCCAAGGGAAGCAAAAACTGCATCAAGAGATGTTGCCCTCCAATGCTGAATGAAAACTGGGAGGGAAATAAATGGAAATGTGGCCGGTACCTGTGAGAGGAGGAACAGGTTTATGCGCACGCATGTGTGTGTGTGTGTGTGTGTGTGTGTGTGTGTGTGTGTGTGGACATGCATGAGTGTGCACCTTGGTAGAGTGTGTTAGGTAGTCTCAATGTAGTCAGATGAGGTGAAAAAAAGATATGTATGGAATTCATTGTGATATGAATAAAATCATGAACTTACATGACCAAGAGTTCAGATATTTACATTTTCCAAAGAATTTACTCTCTTATATGTCCATGGACAGGTGACTTAACATGTATGGGGTTAAGCAGACTCACTCATAAAATAGGACTCATCATAAGTATTTGAGCAGGCATGCTTACTCAACTTTCTGTTGCTCCAGGAAAATACTTGAGATAATGAGCTTTGGAGGAACAAATGCTTATTTTTACTCACAGTTTTAGAAGCTTCAGTTCCTGTTGCTTATTCCCAGACCCCGGGCCTGTGAGGAGATAGTACATGTTTTGCAGGGACACAGGGGAGAGTAGAGCTACTTGTCATGGCATCTGGGAGGCTGAGAGTTATTAAGCTTTGAATTTGTAAATGGATTATTCCATTCATAAGGTTAGAGCGATCATGATCTAATTGCCACACAAAGCCGCACCTCTGAACACTGCTGCATCAGGGACTAAGCCTTCAACACATGACCTTCTGGAGGGATATTTAAGGTTCACATCACAGCAGAAGACACATTTGATTACACAAATCAAATGGCAAATACTTCACAATATTTGTATCTTTTATTTTTCCTGGCACTGGTGAATTATGCCTATAATTTTAGCTACTAAGGAAACAGATCTGAGGATTCTGGTTCAAAGCCAGCCTATGCAGGCAAATTTAAAAGACTCTCTTCTCAGGTTAAATAGCAAAGCATCCAAAGTGTAAGTGTGGCTTCAGTGGTAGAGCACCAGACTTGAGTAGAAAAAGCCAAGAGAAATTGCCAGGCTCTGAGTTTTAGTTCCAGTAGAAGTACACACACACACACACACACACACACACACACACACACACACACACACACTTGCAGTATGCTTCTAAAACCCAGATATATTGATTGCTAATAAATACGTTGTCATAATTTCTACAATTATAGATGTAAATTCTGCATCCCAATCATTAACCCCTTTCCCACTGCTATCATCTTATTTTTAAAAGAATATCAAGAAATCTCATTGTCTCAGAATTATTTTAACCATTATTTGGCCATTAAGAACTAATAAGCAAATCTATAAGTGAAACTTCTGTGTTTAATTATGGAAGATCTCACTTATCTTGTTCTTGTTGTATCATATCTATCAACAAAACATTTGTCATAAATCACTTGTCATTATCATTTATGTTTACAGTGTACTTTTAGATGCATTCATTTTGATAATTTCACATACTCTGGAGTACCCCTAGCTATGGAGGCAGAATTGATAATTGTCAATGTGGCTTCTGGAATCAGGGCTTCTAGAATATCTCATTCTACCACCTATTAATTGCATGCACCTGGACAATTTATCCTTCCTCCTTAAGCTTTAATCACCTTGTCTACAATAGGTTCACAGTTGTGAAGATTAAGTTAGAGATTTACATGACAGCAGTTAAGGTAATATCTGGCCTGTGTTCAATTTTGTGTTAATTTTTATCATTACCTCTCAGATGCAATGGAGACACTGTCTAATTTAATTACTTTGATCTGGCACAGTTAAGCCAACTCTAATTTGGAGAAGTTAAAAGAATGTACCCTGGTTCTTATACTATCATGATTTCTTTTAATCAGTTCTACCTCCTGGTATAAAGTAATTTCCTTAACCCTGTCCAGAGCAAAGAGGCCCATGGCTCAGCCAGATGTTCAAAGAAGAAGATAAAGCAGTGGCTAGCCCATCTACTTATCTGCATAAAAGTCAACCCGCATCTCCACTGTTCAAACAAGGGATTTGTTTAGGTCCCCCTTGCCTGTGACACATGGATTCCATATCAGAGGCTTCGAGATAGATGAGAAGATGCAAACCAATCCCATGGAACATCAGAGGGTCTCACTGACAGCGAAGCCATTACAGGGATCATCACCCTGCTTCCCTTGCTTTCCACTAGCAAGGATGGTCCTGTTAGCCCTCTTCCCCCAGGGAGCAGAATGAGGTTCTCATTATAACTCAACTTCCTCATCTGGAAAAGTATGAACCCAAACAACAGTCAAGTTCTATATACGGGATTCTTTCCACTACATAGATTTTCTTTCTTTCTTTCTTTTCTTTTTTGCTTCCTGTCATCTGTCTTTTCAGTTTGGATTATTACAAGGTCGATTTGCTTACATATTCCCAGATCATATCCAGTCAGTATGACTACAAGACAGAGGAATGTAGAATTTTGAATCATAATTCTAAAAATAGATTTATATTGATTCTGGGGAAGGATTCTCATTTTAATACTCAGTTAAAATGTAAAAAAAAAAGTATACAACTTATACTTAAATTAGACTGTTCACAGTTTCATTTAGTCTAGCAGAACTGTATGTATTGTCATTTTACAACATTAAAAAAGTATTAGTGTCTTGGCCAGGAGTTTGGCCTAGTGGTTAAAGTGCTTGCCTAGCATGCACGAAGACCCAGGTTCGAGTCCTTGGTACCACATATATAGAAAAAGCCAGAAGTGGTGCTGAGGCTCAAGTGGTAGAGTTCTACCCTTGAGAAAGTCCAAGGACAGTGCTCAGGTCCTGAGCTCAAGCCCAGGACTGGCAAAAAAAAGTATTAGTGTCTTATTAATTTATTGTCCAGACTACAGACTAAGAGCTTTATAGGGCTATCTTATCTAACACTTAGAGCACCCTGATAATAAATGAATTATAACTAACTTCACTGAGCCTTAGAATGATTTTTTTTAATTGCAGAATTCCTGAGATCACAGCTACTGGGGAGGCTGTGGCAAGCGCAAGACTTGATTTTGAATGTTTGAGACCAGCCTGGGCATCACAGGAAGACCTCATTTCAAAAACAATGAAAGTAATAATAATGCACGGAATATATATATATATATATTTGATAACATATGTCATAATGATACAAACTAAATTCCACAATCACTCAGAGATGTTATTAGGCCAGAATTTCAACTAAGGTCTGTTATATTGACAAAGTTGAGGTAAAAATCGAAGTTTTCCTCCATTTCTACTCATTCACAAAAGTATATAATTGCGACAGTCACAGACATGATATTTGTTTCATTTAGTTTAATAGTGCCAGAAACATTTTCTAGAAGCACTCATATTAATGTGCAAAAATAAGCATAGCAATCATATTGATATTGCCAGGCACCAAGTTATGTGATTTACCATCATTATTTCAGCTTCTAAACAACCCTATCGAGTTGTAATTTCAAGTGTTAATGTGTGACAGATAAAGCAAATTAGAACAACCCTATAAGGTAAGGAGTTACAAATGCCAGTATATGACAGACAAAAAGAAAAGTTCAGGAAAGGGCCAACTATTTGCTTAGGTGACTGAGTATAGAAGTACTGTACTTAACCTGGTACAATATCTTGAATAAGGTAACCTAATAATTTCAAATCATTCCCATTCTTCCAAATGAATGTGAAGAAAAGAAGCAGGCTCTCACATAAAGCACCACTAGCTCATGCCTGCATTCCTAGCTATTTAGAAGACTGAGATCTCAGAATTTAAGGTTCAAAATCAGCCAGCCCAAGAAGATAAATCTGAGAGATTCTTATCTCCAATAACTCAGAAAAAAAGTAGAGCAGAAAAAGACAATTAAGAATGCAAGGCTCTGAGGTCAAGCTCCAGTAGTAGAATAATTATAACACAAAAAAATTTAGTCTACCTCAGGAAAAACTATTTCCTTCCATTTTCATTGTTATTACTAAAGCATTCTAAGTTCTTCTAAGGTCTCAGCAGCTCTGTAAATTTATGGGTAAGACCATAAGTAATCTGGTTGGAAACCGGGGTTTAATGACATAAACTATTGCATTGCTTTTATGATAAGCTCTCAGTACAATCCATGGAGGATCCTGGGAATGGAGAAAAGAGCAGAAGAAAAAAAAAAAACTCTTTTAGCTTCACTCCCCAGTGACATCATCAACCCTAAGCAAACCAAGAGCTCTCCATAGAAACTCTGTGGACTCAACATCATTTTCTTTTTTTTTTTTCTTTTTTTTTTTTGCCAGTCTTGGGCTTGGGCTCAGGGCTTGAGCACTGTCCTTGGACTTTCTCAAGGCTAGAGCTCTACCACTTGAGCCTCAGCACCACTTCCAGCTTTTTGCTATGTAGGTGGGGTACCGAGCAATTGAACCCCGGTCTTCGTGCATGCTACGCAAGCACTCTGCCACTAGGCCAAACTCCCGGCCCCTCAACATCATTTTCAAGAGAATACTAATAGGAAAAAAAAGGTCAGGCTGATGTCATGGCCTATGTTTATAATCCCATCGATTCAGAAGGCTGGGTGTGAAGTCAACCCAGGTAGAACTATTTATGAGGTTCTTATCTCCAATTATCTTTAAATGGTAGAGCACTAGCACTAAAGCTCAGGACAGCACTCAGGCCCTGACTTCAAACCCCATAACTGGAACAAACAGAAATGTCAACACATACCTTCAGGACAATGGTTAGCGGTTGCAGATAATATTTGTGAAATACTCATGAAGTGTTAGATAGATTTCTAGATACCTTTCTATGCAGGTTAGCTCACCCTTGAACATCAGGCTTTTCATCTGTAAATCAGAGCAATTATACACCTCTTAGGACTATCTCTTGAGAAACTGAAATAAATAACACAAGAGAGATGGGGTCTTGTCTGCTGGCAATATACAATACAGATTCTATGTCTGCTTGGTCCACATTTGGGTTGAAACGAGAATACAATCTATTCAAAAGACCACAAAAATGGTTCTCAGCACTGAAAGTTGCTTAGCCATCTACTGCAGCCACTTAGTCTGTACTATCTTATAACAAGAACCATAGCCATATTGATAGTAAAATCATCCAACTAGTACCTCTGAGTGCCCAATCCTTTGTTCATTTTCTTGTATACATCATAACACAGGGAAGAGCTCAGGGATGCCAAACATTCAGACAGCAAAAACTGAAAGGTAACTTCTCCCTCAGCTGAATTCACTTACATACAGATTATGTTTAAACACTGTTCATTATGTAGTACTAGATAAGATTTCCAGATGTGCACTTCTGAGAACAATCCTGTGTATTAGAAGACTGCATTGAATCGTGTTTCCACTGATGATGAATGTGCTCTTTGCCTATCAATTAACTCTGAAAAGATAGGGACAATCATGTCTGGTCACCACAGACCTAATCCCTAGTTTCTAGACACACATGTGGCTCCTCTCCTGGCTATGACAAGACCCTCATCCATCAATGAAAGGAAATTGGTGCTCTTTAGTATTTTGAGTTACTTATAAGGCTTGGAATGCAGAATGGGAAGGTGGCTAGAATTCAAGATCTGAACCTAGAGTTTTCCTGTAAACTCTGAATCATTTGAAGCAAAAAAACCCCACTTTCCCTTTTATCTCCTCTGCTGCCTTTTTCCCAGTAACAGCAACAGATTTGTAAGTCTTATGATAGCAAGGGCATGGATTATGTAGCATACTTCAGCCAGAGTGATAAAAGCACTTTTCAAAACAAAGTTCTTAAGCTGTCCTCTCAACTTTCTTCCATTTTTGTAAGCCAATTTTTAAATGCTAAAGTTATTTTAATAGGCACAGAGGATAGACCACTAATAAATGATCAAAAGGTATGCATTTTCTAATGCTCCTTTAACTTCAATAAAGAAATTGGCAAATCATCCAATAAGTATAAACCATAAAGTCATTTTTAAGTTGAAACATGTTTTCTTAATATCACGCAAAAGGCTGCCTGGTTTACGTACTTGAAAACTGGCTTCTTGAAGAAAAAATATTGAACTAGATTATTTGTGAGCATGTGTAAAGCAAGTCCAATGACATGTGGGTCTTCAGTGAAGTAGAATGCTTCTTGTAGTGGCCCCTTTTATTTAATCCATCTGCTTCATCTTTTCCTCCACATCAGATATTTCTCATATTTTCAGTTGCATTTTGAAACAACAGATATTTGTGAGATGTAACTAAGCAATATATTTATTATATGTCATTGCGCTACTTCCTTGTTAAAAAAAAGAAGAACTCTATAACCTTCTCACGCAAAAACCAACAGGGACATAGAAGAGCTAAAAACAGCAAACAAAATCACAATTGGGAAGAACAATGAGAAGAATCAGAAAATAAGAATGACACATGGCGTCGTTTATGTCTTGGTGCTTATGTATACACACTGTGCTGTCTTTATCCCCAATGATGGAAGAAAGTATTATGAGCTCAAGCTTCCTAGTATAACACTCAAGGTTGCAAAAATCTCATGGCTTACCAGTCACGTGTAAATGGACACACCTGCAAAACTGATTCCAGACTTGTTTGCAAAATATATTCTTTTCCTCTCAGCCACAGAGTTGTAATCTGTGAATTACTGGGGTTCTTGACTTACCAGTATTCTGGGTAAAACTTCCACACAAACATAACATGGTTAAATGCATTTATGTAGTTTGAACTCTGTTTTACATGTAGTTAAGTACCACATCAAATAAGAAATATCTATATGACAACACTATGTGTGACATAAGTACATCTGAAAGATATATACATTTAAAGAAGGATATGTTCACTTAATACCTTCATTGCAATTCTTGCCATTTTAATTCATCATTGTCAAGTAATATATTCCAACAATTAAATACCAAGCAGAAACTTAAAATAGTCCTAGAAGTAAATATTTATTCACATGGAAAAGTGATATTTTATGTTGCTGGGAGAAAAATAAATCCAACCATAAAATGGTACTCAATTATGATACTTTTATGAACTAAACCAATAGAAAATCCTGATAGAGTATGAATCAAATGTCAACTAAATGTATCTTTAGTGCCCAATATTACAATTCACATTTGTTTTCTCATTCTGTAAATTGTTATGCTTCTTAAAATTGCCATTTAAAGGAATAACATAGTTGTAAACAGAAAGAACCACACACCTAATTTTCAAAAGAAAATGGAAATATTTTGTAAAGGTCCCACCTAGTGACACTATTTAAATGAAAATACAGGCTCTGAGGATTGTGTTCTACTATTTTTCAAGTGTCATGTTTGAGTATATTTGTAACTTAAATTAATATGGAATGTATTATGTTAATAGCTAATGGGCTGCTTCAGCTTTGTCTGATAAAACTTCACCTCAATTCATGAGGATGACGAGTAGACACACCGATCAAAACTGTGGAAATGAAATGGTAAAATTTCAGAAGAAGTTTGGAGAGCGAGATGGTCATTACAGTTCCTGAATATCAAATCAACACCATCCAAAGATAAAGGGATAAAGAAAAGAGCTAGGTGTAGAATTGGGCCAGATATTGATTCCTATATGGTAAGTGCATATAAACCTGTACTACAGATTCCCAATGGTAAATATTATAGAATAAATATATTGTGAGCGATAGAGTAAGGCTCTCCATAGCTGGCAAGTGCACTGCCAGATAGGTAAGTAGTAGAACCCCAATTCAGAAAAGATACACTGGTCTTCAAATACTGCATCTTTCACCTCATACATCCCATGAGTAACTTCACTTGACTAGATCAAGAAGGAACAGACAGACAGGAAAGAGGGAAAAGAAGACGGAGAATACTGCACAAAGAACAGGCATGGTAGGAGGGGAAAAAGAAGAAGAAATGAGAGAGTCCATAGGGCCTATTATCACAGAAAACAGGAAGTGGGTGGAGAGGAAGAGGCTGCTGGTGAGGCAAGGCTAACTTCTCATGGAGAAATGAGCAGGAAATCACAATTCTGCAAGGTGAAGAATTTTTTATTAAAAAAGGATAATCTGCATCAAAAATGGAGGGAAATAGAAAACAAGAGTGATGGTGTTATGAAGCACAAAACAGTACTGTAGTACAGATGGCCAGGTTGGCCTCCTCAGCTTGAAGCTACCCTGACTGACCAAGGTGAGAAGTGGGTAGGAAATGGGCCCATCCGTATCAAACGCTACATGGATTATGCTGTTTCTTATCCCCCAAAGGCTTAAAAGTGCCATTTTAAGTCTGGCACTAGTAACTTAAACCTGTCATCCTAGCTACTCAGGAGACTAAGTTCAAGTCCAGGACTGTCATGCACACACACACACACAAACACACACACACACACACACACACACACAGTCTGGAGATGTCTCCATAGTAACATTTTCTAATAAAATGTGGTGGCAGCAACTTCCCAAGTTTCCCCAAAGAGGATTTTAAACTGCAAATCAGCTTTTCTTTGTGCTCTCATGGGTGATAATACCTTGAATGCCTGAGGCAACTGTTGAGAAGTCCAGTAGCCTGGACAGCTTGCTGGAGAGTCCATGTGGAAAGACTTTAAAGCCAGCCAAGGCAGAAAAGTAATTAGGCTATTGTTTCTAGTTAACCTGCAAAAAAATCTGAAAGTGGCGACATGGCGCAAGTGGTAGAGCAGCAGCCTTGAGCAAAGAAGTCAAGCAACAAGCAAGGTCCTGAGTTCAAGACACAGTATCTCCAAAAAAAGATGAATTAAGAATTAAAACAACTAAAGAAACTTAAAGTGTTTCAAAGGCCATAAAATGTTTAAATAAATAGGTTAAATTATTTGTGCTCTCAACATATATTTCTAATAATAGTCTACAGGATGAATGAATCAAGAAGTCAACATGTAAATTCTCTCATGAACCCTGCTGATCATAAGAAACAGTTATTTCCTGAGTCCAAAACAATAATTAAAATCATAAATATGTATTGCTACATCAAGTCAAACAATTGGAAAATTCAAACTCATTAAGAATATTTTAATCATCTCATTACTTCTGTGGCATGGTTGTGTATAAATAATTTTAATTGTCCTCAGTTTAAGGAAAACATGGAAAAAGACAAGGTAGTTTTGTTTTGTTTTGTTTTATTTCCCAAGGTAAAAGCTGAAGTTGCCTGAAAGTGGAGCATTTCCTCTGGGCTGGAAGGGTCTATGAGAAAATAGGCTGTAGGAAATCATATATAGATGCAGTGACATTTTGGTTTAATTACTGAGCTCATTGTACAAACACATGTTATTAATAACAAAACAAGTCTAAATCCAGGTTGCTGTGAAGAGAGAAATGAATAATACCACCCACAGATGATACCTCTAGGAAGTAATGTTAAAAGTGGCCTTGTTTTTCGGATATCACAATTAAATCAGAGACTATAGACTCACAGAGGACTTGCTGATTCACAGTCCTCCTTGATCCCCCAAAGAGGTGAGAGGTACATCCTTTTATATAAATTATATCTGCCACCAAAGAAATGGATGGAGCCATATTATCTTTGCATTCCCTCCCTGTTTCTCCTCTCTCCTCTCTCCACCCACCATAGCTGACCATCTATTTTTCTTTCCAGTTTTAGTCTCAAGAAAAAGGAAGCGCTCTCCCAAATGACAAGTAAATATTCCCAACGGAGTTTCAGTTTTTATCACTGTAGTAAACAGTGGCATATACAACCTGCTGTGAGCAGATGTACTTTCAGGTTTCATGGGAAGCAATCATGGTAGAAACAATACCATGCTTCACATTTCTCAGAAGAGCAAGCAGGACTTCTCTCCTCAGTGAACCCCAAAGTGCTGTGTCTCACATCAAAGGAACACTCAGCTCTAGCAGATCAGGAAAAAAATTCACGAACCCAGAAAAAGCCTCTTTGCTTTCATTGGTAAAAACAAACAACACCTGCAAGTTCTCTTTGGCTAAGAACCGTATAACGCATATATACTTTGAATCATCTCCTATAAGTTTAAATTAAAAATGCAATGTATGATAAAACTTACTTTCTCATCATGCTTCACTCCATTCTCATTCTTTTTTATTGATCATTAATGAGCTAAAATCACCAAAGCTAACCAAATCCTCAACCAGACTAAAGAAAACTATGATGAATAGAAAATGGTGTTCTAGATATTCACAAGATTTTGATCAGGAAGATTACAGTTCAAAATCAGCCCAGACAGAAAAATCCAAGAGACTCCAGCTCCAAATAACCAGGGAAAAAAGATGACTTAAGTAGTATAGAACCAGTGAAACGAACAAGCTGCACATATTTGCGGTCATTCAAACCCAGTGCTACACTACCCACAAAAGAAAAATTCATATCACCACATATCAAGTGGAGAATATTGGGATGTTTTTTGTTTCATAATCAATGTAATCAATACCTTTCAACACAATACAGAGATTCTGTTCTAAGGTGATTTCCAGCTCAAATTAAGAAAAGACCGAGGCCTGCTATGCTCCCCTTCAGGCCCTATCTCACTTACCCTCCTGTGCTAAAGGGTCTCACACTGGCGGAACCTGCCCAGAAATTGCTATTTCTTTCTTGAATGGAGTCATAGTCAACCTAGCATTTCTTAGAACCGAGAAAAAGTCAGAGGACATTGAATAGGGCATAGCTTGTGTTTGCTCAGTTGGCCAGTCATTCAGTCCACAAATATTAACCAAACAGCTGTTATGAGCTTTGTACTGCACTGGGAATTGTGAAAGGAATGGTGAAATCAGTGGATACATGGGTGTCTTGAATTCAGTTGCCATTTAGAGATATCAACAGACACTAATCCAATAAGGCCACTCAGAGGGTTTCAACTGCCTAAGACTTTAACCAGAAGGAAACATTGGAAAAGCAAACTTTAAACTGAGATCTCAGCAATGCATTTGACTGAATCTGAATGACTATTCTAGTCAGAGGAAAGAGAATAAGCAAACGCCTTGAAACAGGGCTGACAAGAGAAGAGACAGGGAACAGAAACAAGTAGCTAGGGCATAGAAATACAGAAAGGGATCATGAGCAGGCACTAGATGTTCCGTTACATCATCACCCTGGAGAGCCCCTGGCTCATTTGCACATCCATCTTCAGAAAATCTCACCAGTTGATTTTTTTTGACTTCTCTGAGTTTACCTTTAAATGTTCAATATCATGTCCAAACTTAATCCTGTACCTCTCTGAATTGCCACTATTGTGGAAGAAGAATGAATGGAAAACACAGAGGAAGTGAATACAAAAAGCAGAGCAAGTCTTGTGCTGGTGGTTCATGCCTAGAATCCAAAATTCCCAGGAGACAGAGATCTGAGAATCCTGGTTCAAGGCCAGCTCAGGCAGAAAAGTTCAATAGAGATCATTTCCAAAATAACCAGCAAAAAGCAGGGCTGAAAGCATTACTTGTGTGATAGGTTGCCTGTTTACCATAAGACTCGGTGTTCAAACTTCATCACTCTACTATTTATCATCCCTTTTGTTGCCCCTTGGTTAATCTCATATTGTTACGGTATCTGATCTTATTATCTGGTATATTGTATCTACATTTATTTGTTTATTTGAAATAGGAATGGGAAGGCGAGAAAACAAGATGAGGGGAAGGGGTGGAGAGAGGGAAATGGGAACAAAAACTTGAGAAGTGGTATCAATGTGTGTGAAGTAATGCTCCTATCTGGAGAATATAACTGTAACCCCTCTATTAATTACAAGAAAAAGAAAAAAAGTTTAAAAAATGAAAAGAAAAAAGTGAACAAGAACAATTCTCCCTTCATTCACATCAACAGCTCCAAATGTAGAGTTCATTGGAATTTAAACAACATTTACAAGGAATTACCAAGTCTCATTTCCTTTGTTGCTTAATTCAAAAAAACAGAGTTTTAGCATAGTACTTAGCACTTGTTATATATTCTGTGGCATATACATGAATATAAATGTGAACTAAGTCTATGCTGTGATACAAGTCAGCATATCAGAATCTAATTCCCCTGTTGCCGGGCCATTCCTATATATACATTTCTAAAGACTTCTAAACTTAGATGGCCATTGCTTTCCTTACATTTGAGAAACTTTCTTGTCATGTAATTGGATGTTTTCTATGCATTTAGTTGATATTTTGTTTCCCTTTTCTGCACACAGATTCACGTTTGTTCTCTTAATATTGTCATTTCCCTTTTCTGCACACAGATTCACGTTTGTTCTCTTAATATTGTTTTTGGATAAGGTAACCATAATTGCTTTTTTTGCTCCTGTTGTCCTTTGCTGTTATATTTAACAGCTTCTAATCCTTGCCTTCTGATCCTGGTATCTTTTTCTTCTACTTGGTATCGTTTTCTTCAACCATTGAGGTTGTTTTATTGTTGTTTTGTTTTTTTTGTTTTTTGGTTCCAGTCCTGGGATTTGACCCCAACACCTGGTTGCTGTCTCTGAGCCTTTTTTCCTTGTTGCTATAATTTATCGCTGTTATTTGGGCTCCAGGTTTGTACTCTATTACTTGAGCCACAGCTCCACTTATGGCATTTGGTTATTAATTGGAGATAAGCCATACAAACTTCCTTGCCCCGACTGGATTTGTACCATGATCCTTAGATCTCAGCCACCTGAGTAGCTAGAATTACAGGGTAGGCTACCAGCATGTGGCTTTCCATGGAGGTTTTGCCTTTGATGTAGTGTGTTTTCTGTAAAGGTTGCTAAAAACCCTCCATGTTGTTCAGGCAGAAGAGAGTTTATTAGGAGAAACCAAACCACCAAGCTGCACCAGATAGGGGAGTGCAGAAACAGAACTTTGATGAGTAGAGAGATTTTTATAGGGGAGGACAAGGAGAAGGTGTGGCTACAGTGGATGTGGAAGTGATTGCAGAGCCTATAGAACCTCCCATGCTTTCCCCAGAACTAACAATTTCCATTTCCCTTATTTCTGGGAATATCAAGTTCATTGACGACATTTTTATTCAAATCGTCAGTGCAAGTCTTTAAGTCATGCTTTTGTTTGTTTCCATCTTCTTGGAGATCATAGATCATTTTTATCACTAGATTTTTAAAAATATTTGCCATTTCAATATCCCTGTATTCTATTACAGTAGAATTATGTTACTTGTCTTTTCTATGCTTCTTAAGTTTCTATTTTGCAATTTATGTAAATTTTTGGATGAATATTTTTTCTAGTTATATATGGAGGTCATTTGGTGAACTCCTTTCTTGTGAGGACTCAATCTCAGGACTTCTAAAAAAAGAGAAAACAATCCAAAATGGAAGCAACAAAAAGACAGAACAGATAAAGGGAATATGATAAAAAAATTAATTAAATAACACTCCTATAACTCCAGTAAGCCCTGAAAATAATGTGATAAAAATTTGAACAAACAATGATGTTAAAATTTAACCAAGCCTCTATAAAATATAAAATAACAGAGGAGACAAAGATAGGTAAAAACTTTAAGTTAAATACCAAAGGTTCATGGAAAAGACAATGAGTAAGAAGAAAATAAAAATAGTAGAGATAAAATATATGACTGAAAAATAAGTAAAATATATAAATGGAATTTGATGAAGTTTAACAAAGGAATAAAAATATTTTGTTTTCTTTGCATTTATATACTTATTTTAGGATAAAATATTTTTATAATTATCCTTATATACTTATACAAAGGATTTGTCCTTTAACAAAGCCATTTATGAATACATCTTGATCAAATTTTACCTCTTTCAACATTCTCCCCCATCTTTTTCCCACCTATCCCTCTTCTCACTCTTCTTAATTTTATAGGATATACATTAGGTTTTTATTTGAATTTTCCACCTCTTCTCCTTTTCATCTATTCCTCTCCCCTTGACCCTATGCCAACTGTGTTGAGTGTTTGCTTTTGCTGATTTTGATGTTAGCTTTCTAAGGAAATACATTATTTGCTATCTCCCTTGTATCTACCATATTTCAGTTAGTTCATATGTATACACTTGCATACCATCCAACGAATTTACTTATAAATTCGTAGGCTCAGTCTGGATTCTACATACAAGAGAAAATAGGACTCATTTTGCTCCTTTGGGCCTAACTTACTTCACAACATAATTTTATCTAAGTCTTTTCATTTCTTCACAAATGGAAGAAAAGATTTTTGAACAACAAAAAAATATTAAAATGTATAGTGCATAGATTTTGAGCTATTGTAATCCTTTGCTATGAGAGCCCTAGGTGTGTACTAATTGTACAAATGAGGAAACCATTGAGCCTATGTTCCTTTGGGTCTGGTTTACTTCACGTAATATAATATTTTCTAAGTCTTTCCATTTCCTTATGAATGGGGCTATGTCATTCTTTCTGATGACAGCATAGAATTCCATCGTGTATAACTACCAAATGTACTATGTTATTTTTCTTCTCCTTTTGCCCTTATGGTTAATCTTACGTTGTTACTGTATCTGATTTCGCTACCTGGCATATTGTATATATGTTTATTTGTTTATTTAAAATAGGAAAGGGAAGGGGGAAACAAGATGATTGGGAGGGGTGGGGGAAGGAAACAGGGACAAAATTATGATAGAAGGTATCAATGTGGGAGAAGTAATGTACCTACTGCTTGATGAGTGTAACTATACCCCTATATACATTATCCCGATGATAATATTAAAAATATATGGCAAATATAACCCAGCCTTTTTCAAGGCAAAGAATTAAAGAAATTTCTATCTGAGTCTTCTAATATTGGAATCTCCTTGGTCAGGGTTGGGAGAAAATTGGTCATGTCTAGGGTTAATTATATTTCTGACTGATATCCAACCCACTGCATAAGATCGTGGGTCAAAATGAGTAGAGTTCTAAACTTGCACTGGAGTAGGATGCTGTCACTCTGTCAATTCTTCCAGTTCTCCTCAGTTCTTTCAGTTCTCCTCCCAGTAGCCTATCACTCTTATGAAACAAGGCTGAAGATATTGAGCTATCTACTACATGTGAGTTAAAAGTAAACTACATACAACAAGGATATGGCTCTAGCTGCTCAGCAATCTGCCAGCTATTGGCTTGGAAATCTGAGTTTCTCTAGTAATCTATTAAGCAACGTGTCTCACTCTTAGCTACAGAGGGTAGAAACACCTGCTACTGTTCTCTCACAACCTTATCTCCCTGGGGACAAACTGCATTTTTTTATATCTGCTTTATATGTTTGTTTGCCAGACACTGGGGGAGGGTGTGCTCAAGTTCCTTGGTTTGTGGCTATTGTCTGTTTCTAGGTCCCCAGTGTGGCTTAGGTAATAATAATTTCAAATGAGAGTTCCCTTCTCAACAGCATCTGGTTATAACAGTCACACCTGTGAGAAAAAGTGAATGAACTTCTCAAAAGCTAGTCTTTGATTCAGAAGAAGTCACTATCATGAGAAATCTATTCACTGGATGTGAGTCTTATGGGAACTGGGATTTCTACTGTGGCTAAGACTGACATTTTGTAGTCATCAAGGGTATCTGGTTTCTATGGGATTGGAATGCAGACTGCTAATTTTTTTCTCTGAACCTCCTTCCTCTTGCCCTGTGCTTCTTAGCTGTCCAGATACCTTCCTAACGTCCTGAAATATAACTTCAACCTGTGTCTGTGTTCTATCCTTATTGCAGAAATTCTCCACTGCAGCAATTTTTCTTCTACAAGAATTTTTAACAATGCTTAGAGGCACAGTTGCGTGTCATTATTGGGATGAGCTACGGGAAGATAAGGGATAGAGGACAGAAATTCTGTTTAAAAATCAATAAAGAAGCCACTTGGAACAAAATGATTATCCGCCTCAATATACAGAAAATGTCAAACGTGTGTTGCCTGATTCTTCTTTGGTAAAGCAATTGTGTTCATCTCTTTACAAATACTTAATAGTGTTTATAGATAATCGCACAATATTTTTTTGTTGGTCATGGGACTTGAACTCTGGTCCTGGGGGATATCCCTGAGCTCTTCAGCTCAAGGCTGGCACCCTACCCCTTGAGCCACAATGCTACTTCCAGTTTTCTGGTGGTTAATTGGAGATAAGAGTCTCATGGACTTTGAACTGTGATCCTCAGATCTCAGCCTCCTGAGTAACTAGGATTATAGGCATGCGCCACCAGCACCAGGCACAAATAAGTTTTTAACAAAAACTTATCTATGTACATTTATAACTCAAAACAGGCAATGAGTAGGGATGTAGGTCAGTAGTAGAGCACATGTATATAGCATCAATGAGTCCCTAAGTTTAGTTCCTGACAATGAAAAGAAAGCCAAGAAGTAACTGAAAATTCAAATGTCTTTCATGATAAAAAAAAAAATAGGGAGTCAAAACTTGTGGTATATATACACAATAAAAGTTATCAGCCAGGTTGGGAGTTTGGCCTAGTGGTAGAGTGCTTGCCTAGCATGCACAAAAACCCGGGTTCGATTCCTTGGTACCATATACATAGAAAATAAAAGCTGGAAGTTGTGCAGTGGCTCAAATGGTAGAGCTCTAGCCTTGAGAAAGTCCAAGGACAGTGCTCAGGCCCTGAATTCAAGCCCAGGACTTGGGAAAAAAGTTATCAGCCATAGAAAGATGAGTATCTTGCATGCCACAGCCAAAATGAACCTTGACAACATATATCAATAAAAATAAGCCAGAGGCACAAAATTTATTATATAATTCCATTGATTTGAATTCCATAGAAATAATAATGGCTTCATAGCTTCTCAGGGGCTGGGATTTGAGGATATGAATTTTATGTTGAGTCTTAGTTTTCCTTAGGAGATAAAAAAAGTATTCTAAAATCAGATAATGGATTTGGTTCTCCAACTTTGTAAATACACCAAAAAGAATTTCATTGAACATTTTAAAAAGTGAATTTTATAGTTCAGAAATTATAGTTCACTAAAAAGATATGATTTGACTTACCTCCATGACAGCATACAATAACTTCATAAGAGTATTCATATCATTCTTCATATTGCAACATCTTAAGATACAGTAACAAGAATGATATGACTAAAGATATTTGAAGGTCAGATGCTGACATGGATGTAAAAAAGGGTATCAATATATGTGAATTAATGCACCTTCTATCTGGCAAATATCATATAACCCTTCTATTAATTACAATAAAAATATATGAAAAAAGAAAGAAAACACTAATATACAATTGGTGAGGATGAAAATTGGTTCAATAACTGTAGAAAACAGTTTGGAAACTGGAAACTAAACACAGAATTACTTTCTATGATGCAGTAATAGCATTCTATAGAATTTATCCAAAAGATTCCAAGTCAGTATTCAATAAAGACACTTGTATAACTATGTTAACTGCCATACTATTCATAATTGCCAAGGTATGAAAAGAGCACAGATGCCCTTCATGAACAAATGGCTCAAAAAATGTGGTATCTGTACAAAATGGAGATTTACTCATCATTTGGAAAAATATTTTATCATTTACCGAGAAATAAGACAAGAAAAAAATTATGTTAAGTGAAGTAAGACAGGCTCAGAGAGCATAATGGAGTATTTTCATATATGAAACTATATTTTTCATGTATGAAAGTTAGATGTAATTTATAAATATAGAAGTAAACAAAGAAGATTGGGCCAGAAGTTTGGCCTAGTGGTTAATGGCTTGCCTAACATGCACAAAGACCCGGGTTTGATTCCTCCGTACCACATACATAGAAAAAAGCCAGAAGTGGTGCTGTTGCTTAAGTGGTAGAGTGCTAGCCTTGAGAAAGCCTAAGGACAGTGCCTAGACCCTGAGTTCGAACTGGCAAAGAAAAAAAAGGGTCATATGCACATGTGTACAAACTTATTAACAGAAATTCAGTTATATGTAGTTAAGAATTAAAATGATAAAATTCTTCAGGACAACTAACCCAAAGTCAAACAAACACTGCAAAGCAGGTACGTGAGGTGTGTGTTATGATGGTCAGGAGGAAGGGTAGTGGAATGAAGCAGAGGAATTGGGGAAATGCTGTGTTAATCTTCAATGTGTAGCCTATGAAACTAAAACAAATTTGAAGGCATCAGTAGGTCTAGGAGGGATGAGTAGAATGACAAGATGGAGGAAATTAATCAAGATCCACTGTATTCACACACTGTCGTGATAAATGGCAACCTCTTTATACAACTATTTAAAATAATATCTATATTTAATTAATTTTGTTGGTGGTCCTGGGACTTGAACAGTGGGACAAGGCATTTTCCCTTATAATTTGTGCTCCAGACCAGTGATCTCTACTGATTGAGCTCTACCACTTCAGGCTTTTTGGGTTTAACAGGAGATAAAAGCCTCAAGGATTCTGCTGACTGGGCTAGTTTCAAACTGAAATTCTAAGATCTCGGCTTTTTGAGTAGCTAATATTGCAGGAGTGAGCTTGAATCTAAATATATATTTTTAATAGTTTGCCTTTAAGTAAGTAACTAAGAGATCTTAAATTTACTTATATGGCACAAGTAACATGCACAGTTTCTAAAAGTGGCTTAGATTACCCTGTAGATGGCAAGTACTTGTCAGTCTCTCCCATATCTGTGCACAAAGATGATTTCTCGTCTGTTTTGCTTATCAAACCACACTCTCAATGGTGTCAGCCATAAGGAAGTCTCTTCATTATTTTACAAGATCAGGTCAGCTAACCCTATAAGCCAAAATTAAAGGAGCCTATATAAATGGTCAAAAGTTTAAAGTTTTACTTGTAATAAAATAAAAATAACAAAAAATTCAGAAAAACAGCCCTGTCTATATATTTAGACTTCTACTAGTCTTATTTTCTTGTGTTATCAATTCTCAAACCCCTTCAGGATTGCCAGAAAAATTGTATTTTAGAGAGAATATCTATTGTCAATTTTGATATCCAATCTCTCAGTTTCCATGAAGGTCTTCCCTAACTATATCAGTGGAAAGAGATTTAGAGATTAAATGTTTAAAAAGATACTAGGATTTTCTCAACCTTCTTTTCATCCTTTTTCATATGCCCTTACTGGTCAAATCCTACCAGGGAGGTATGAAATTCGTTGTCTCTTTCTCTCAAACTCCCTTCTTGGGACAAGAATCTTTTCTCCATTTACCTATTCAGCAGAAAATAGGAATAGAAGTCAAACAAATGGGTTTTGCAGTGCTTTAGGCATCTACAAACCAATTCAAGGCACAGAGTTGTATGGAACACCAGTAACTCTGTGGAGCCAGTCAGAACTCCAGTCCTACCCACTCGGCTAGGAACCAGCAGACACACCAGGGTCATTTTTTTTCATAAAAGTATAGACTCACCATTAACAAAACTAACCTTGAACTTTCCTGATATTTGTATAGTACCATTAATGGGCTTCTCTCTATACATGGAAAGCAATGAACTGGATTTCATTCTCAACATGAAGATGAATGCAAGCAAAATACACAAATGCATTGATTTAGACTATAATTATAGATTATTACTCACACACTGTGTCATCATTATTGCCATTGCTCTTGTTCTCTATTCCATTTCATCACCATTCCTGTTCTCCTTGGCAAAACCTTGTAAAACCAATGAATAAGATAGCAATACTGGGTTAGACTCTCCCTCCACAAGATCTGAATGAAGAGGCCAAAATAACTCCAAGAGTAGCAGATTAGCAAGCACTGAAGAACACCAGTTCTAAGCCAGTCCTTAGATAGAGTAAAGTAATGGCATGATTTGAATGGCTCTATTTATACTGAACCAGTGATAATGATCTAGTATAGCAGGAAAGATTTATCTGAGAAGAAAACTGTATTCCAGCTAGGGTTTGAATCGAGCTACAAAAATAAAGACTGCTAAACCAAGGAAAGACAAATGTTGTCCCTCCAACAGGAATAAAGATACAAAGCCATATCCTGGCCAAATTCTAAAATCTGTTTATTATGATATTACATCGTATATTTGATAGGAGACTTGAAAGTACAACATTCAACAATTTGAATTTAAAGGTAAATTTTAGACGTTCAGTAGGTGCTGAAATATTTGTGCTTATTTTAATGACTGTTATTTGCTGATTTTGTTGGTTGATGAGGTTAAAATTGACATTCAAGGCCAGGAGTTTGGCCTAGTGTTAGAGTGCTTGCATAGCAGGCACAAAGACCTAGGTTCGATTCCTTGGTAACACATACATAGAAAAAAGCCAGAAGTGGTTCTGGGCTCAAGTGGTAGAGCACTAGCCTTGAGAAAGTCCAAGGACAGTGCTCAGGCACTGAGCTCAAGCCCAGGACTGGAATAAAAAAACTGATAATCAAAGCAAGTTTATAGAAGGAAGTGATGAACTATGGTAACAGTAGTTCTAAATGAGCACATAAGTTTATTTGCCTTATGAAGACTAATATCTGCTTAATCTGGGCATGGTGGGTGACTCACACCTATAATCCTACTTACTTGATCTGAGAATCAAGGTTCAAAACCAGCCTGGGCACAAAAGGACCTGAGACTCTTATCTCCAATTAACATCTAGAAAATAGGAAGTGGGACTTGGCTCAAGGGTAGGGTACTAGCCTTGAGCTGAAGAGCTTAGGGACAGTGCCCAGGCCAAGTTCAAGCCCCATGACCCACAAAACAAATTAATATTTGCTTAAATTTATAGTTACTCAATGTGTATGGAGAATCCAGACTAATTTTTCTTGTAGTAAATAGTAGAACTGTGACCAATGTAATTCTTTCTGAAACTATCGCTGGCACAAGATAGTTTATGATATATGTTAAGTATTCAATGAAAAATAATTGAACCTTAACTAAACATATTAATTCCGATGTGTACATGCAATATCATCCACTGAAGGAATTTTCTCCTAGCCAGCCACCAGTGGCTTACACATGTAATCTTAGCTACTCGGGAAATTGATATCTGAGGACTGCAATTTGATGTAGGTAAATCCATGCAATTCTTATCTCCAAATAACTACCCAAAAAGCCAGAAGAGGAATTGTGGCTCAAGTGGCAGAGATCTAGCCTTGAGCAAAATTATTCAGGGACAGGATTGAAGCCCAGAGTTCAAGCCCAAGAACCGACACACACACAGACAAAAGAACATTTTCCACCCCTATAGAGAACATAATAGGTATATTTTTCTTCATTTCAAGTCATACAGAAAATATGCAATGGGAGTATGCCTTGATTCAAGTTTATGTGCAGAAGAAGAAAATTTATCTCATTCATCCTCTTCTGTATCAAAAGATAACATGCACAGCATCTACTCCAGACAAAAGGCTTCAGAAATATAGGCTGAATGAATAAATAAATGCATTCGCTCAATGGTATTTTCTCTATTTCACCTCAGGTAAATGTAAATGAATTCTCAAGAAACATCAGGCATATAATTGACTTAGGTTTTTCAATCAGATAATTCCATCCATTTTCTTTTCTGATGAGAATCTTTATTGGGTGTGACTTAATTTAATCATTGCATTCACATTAATTTCACAAGAAACCCACAGGCTCTAGGATGGTGGTTTCTGTTAATTAAATTAAATCAAATAATAAAGATCTTTAATTTCCTAAAATTGGGATCATTGAGCCTATTATTTTTAATGCAATTTTTTCTGGACTTTCAAAGACATGGTAACCAGTTGTCCTCATTATAAGGTTAGGTGAGTTTAAAAAAAAGACTTAGCCTTCTTGTTTTGTAATAACTCACATCAGCCTTCTCTGCTTTTCAAAATTCCGTAATTAATATTTTATTCCTTTGGGTCAATATAGCAACCTGTTCAAAAATTCAAATAACATCTATTAAGGAAAGCAAGTTATTATGCAATTGAACAAATATGGTTTGTATCCTTTCCATTCAAAAACGTGAAAATAAAGCTTTTATGCAACACCTTCTCATATGTATAGTGTCTACAGGTAGATCACAAATATTACACTCAATATTCAGACGTTTATGAAATAATCCTTCATTGACATATGAAAATCTCTAAAGACACAGAAAATAAACAATTAGATAAAGAAAAAAAGGGAAAGCAGAACTGGGGTGTTGGACTCAACTCTTCATTTTGTCTAAATTTTCTCTAAATAGAACTTAACTGTGAGCTGAGCACTGATGACTCACACCTGTAATCCTGCCTTCATAGGTTGTTGAGATCTAAGGATTGTAGTTCAAAGCCAATGAGAGCAGAAATGTCCTTGAGACATGCACCACCAATTAACTAGCAAAAAACTACAAGTGGAGCTGGGGGTTAAATAATGCATAATCAGTCTTGACAATAAAAGCTAAGCAAGAACACAAGGTGCTGAGTTCAAGCCCTAGGACAGATAGACAAGACAGAGACGGGGGAAGGGAGGAGAGAGGGAGAGAGGGAAAGAGGGAGAGAGGGAAAGACAGAGAGGAAGAAAGGGAGAGAGAGGGGGGGGAGAAGGAGGGGGAGAGGGAGAGGGAAGGAGGAAAGAGGAAGGAGGGAGGAAGGAAGGAAGGAAAGAAGGAAGGAAGGAAGGAAGGAAGGAAGGAAGGAAGGAAGGAAGGAAGGGAGGGAGAGGTAGAGGGAAGGAATGAGGGGGGAGGGGAAATGAAATTGAAGTTGTGTAAGATAACTCAGGAATAGACAAATAATAAGGTAACTGCTTTTCAGAGGCTTTCATGAGAGATTTAACTTACAAGGATGAACGGAGTCAATAATCAGATTCAGGACAAACAGGTAGTTACCAGACTCACTGGTCAGAGGGGACTCTAGCCCAAACTATAGGATTCATGGTAGATAATTTGTAAAAAGATGTTTGCTGACAAATGGCCTTGCTTACACATTCAATAATCTTAAATTAGAAATAAAATACAGCACCAAACTATTTGTACTTTTTCAGACTCACCTAATTGATCCATCTATTTGTATACCCTCTGCTTACCAAGTTCTTCTTAGTGATAATTTCTGATAAATATAAGTCAGACTTTGTGACATTTGGGGTCTTATCCCCAAAGAAAACTGACCTGTATAAAGTTTGGTAAAATGTTAGAGTTATCCAGTGTGGTGGCTCTCTCCTATAATCCTAGCTACTCAAGAGGCCGAGATCTGAGGATCTCAGTTCAAAACCAGCCTGGGCACTAAAAAATAGGAGACTGTTATCTCCAGTTAATCACTAGAAAATGAGAAGTGGGGTTGAGCCTTGAGCTGAAGAGCTCAGGGACAGTACCTAGGCCCAGAGTTCAAGCACCATTTTCTCTCTCTCTCTCTCTCTCTCTCTCTCTCTCTCTCTCTCTCTCTCTCTCTCTCTCTCTCTCTCTCTCTCTCTCTCTCTCTCTCTCACACACACACACACACACACACACACACACAAATGAATTCAATGCAACTGTATTTCTGATTGTAATTGTTTAGCAGATATTCACTCCAATTTTAGAGTCAGATTGAGAAAATCTGATTTTGTTTGTTTTCACTGTAAATTAATTTTTTCACTTAATTTTTATGCCCATCCAGGGGAGTGAGTGTCAAGAAACTAGTGAAATTAAAACAATAACAAAGGATAACTTGAATGACACAAGGTATGATTTCAGCCTTGGCTGATGTCTCTATCTGAAGAAATTGCTGTAGCCAGGTCCCCTTACAACCTTCAAGACATGCTGCATCTCTGCTTAAGTAGAGACCACAACATCAATATTTCAGGGCACCCCAGTGGACTGTATGCATTACTGTTAACATCCTGCTGGCTAGATTTCCGATTTCCATTTTATTGTGTCCTAATTGAAAATGTCTGGTGCAGGTGCGCTATGAGCAGTTTGCCTTGTTTAAGGTGCATTCTCAAACAATGAAAATTTCAGGAAAAAAATGTCAGCAGACATGCATAGGTCATAAATCACAAGATGATAACATCTCACCAGAAAGGAAAAGCCTTCAAGAAAACA
The DNA here is from genome assembly GCF_031878675.1 of Megascapheus bottae. NCBI lineage: Eukaryota > Metazoa > Chordata > Mammalia > Rodentia > Geomyidae > Megascapheus > Megascapheus bottae. Next base: position 58,991,809 of record NC_143520.1, on the reverse strand, counting down.
GTCCGTTTGATATTAAAGACCAAATTTATCAGCAATGCATTTTCCCATGGATGCTAGACAGCAGGCCTTTTTTAAACGGGAAGAGGAATGAGAACTCTTCTTTATCAGTATTCATTTTTTCCTTTAATTTTTTTTCCTGGGAAGAGAACTGATAGAAGAGAAGCTTAAAACATAATAGCCCTTGAATACTGTGTAGGGGATATTACATCATAACTGTCTTTGAGAACTTTCATATAGCTGACCTGTTTATATTACAAGACAGGGTCAATTTCTATTCTAGCAACTCTTTTGATGTCTGAGAATACTAATGCTCTCCTGTATACTGGTTTTAGAATAACAGCAATTGAGCCATTCAACCTTCTCTGATGTAATCTATCTGCAGACATAGGTTTCTATACATGGATTTCATTGAGCCACACAGTGTGGCACGATCAAAAGCTTTGCTGGAGCCCTCAGTAAATGATGCTTCAAATAATAGACTCACGTCCATGCCAGCAGTTTCCTCTAGGCACAGGGGCACAGGGACTGTGTGTGTGTGTGTGTGTGTGTGTGTGTGTGTGTGTGTTCGTAAAACACAAAGCCTGGTCGAGCTTCTGCTGGAACTCTGAATGATCAAATATCAAAACGATACAGCAGGGTTGAATTCTGTCAGAAAGCAAGAAAAGAGCTTTTTGACCAGAAAGAAAATGAAAGAAACTGCTGTGACTTTGATGTGAGTAAGACATTGACTTAACACCAATTTTCACATCATGCCAGATGTGGAAACTTGGAAAATTTGTTTGACCTGTGCTTCGAATACCTTAACTCATGATATTTTTACAGTTTATATTTAACTGATATTTTCAGAGATAAAAGTCGAAAAAGAAAATCTGAAGGCATTATGTATTAAAAATAATAATACATACACCAAAAATAACTACTGCAATGGCTCATACATTTTTAGTAATTAGTAGCTTTAAGCCACTCAGAAATTTATGTACATGACTTCAAGCCAATTTTATCATCACCTCACGAAGTAGGCACTATATTTATTCTCTTCTCTGTATAACTAATCTAGTATTTCATAGTAAGGTCTGTACCTTTAAGTCAAATTAAATGAGATACCATAGGTGTTTTTCATTTGTTTGTTTAAGCATATCTAACCAATCAGCACTGTCTTTTATTAACCAGAAAGTCTTTATCTTGTATACAAACAGTGCAGTTTTGCATTCTCAATGCATTTTACTTTTTAATAAATGTATAAGAAAAATTAATTTAGAGGTTTTGAAGAAAAAATAGGAATCTCCATGTCTGCTATTAACTATGTAGAAAATCAAGTTCTGGATTTCTTCCCTCTGTAGCTTTATCTTCAGGGGAAGGAATCATTGCTACTCTACCACTTTCCACTACTACGGACTCTTTAATATCCAGAGGGAGGCTAATTATAAATTATTTCAGTTTTATTTAAATACCTTTCTGGGGTTTAATCTTCTTTAGCCAGCTAGGTACTAAGTGTTTGATAGATTCTGTTTTTTACTGGCAGGTGAATCAGACACATTCTTCCAAAGGAAATACTGACACTAAGGACTTTATCATTGAACTTATAATATGCTCCCTTTAGGGCAGGAAGAGGACTTGAATTAAACATTTTTTTTCCTGAAAAATGGGCAATGTGTGGCAATTGTCCTAGGATTTTTAAGTTGATTAAAAAATTATACAATGTTTTATATCACTTTGAGACAGTGGAAGAGCTTTTGAGCTCTGTTGTGATCTGATAGTCTTATTTGGGGCATTTTTGGGTGTCAATTTCTCATCTGCAAATAGATACAACCAGATATGCTTTGATCATAAAAAATTACATTTAAGGCCGGAAGTTTGGCCTAGTGGTAGAATGCTTGCCTAGCACGAAGACCGGGGTTCAATTCCTCAGTACCACATACATATCAAAAAGCCGGAAGTGGTGCTGAGGCTCAAGTGGTAGAGCTCTAGCCTTGAGAAAGTCCAAGGACAGTGCTCAAGCCCTGAGCCCAAGCCCAGGACCGGCAAAAGAAAAAAAAATTACGTTTGATGCATGAACATTCTAAAAAGAAAAAGATCCATAAAGTGGGAGAAAAGGAGAGCAAGCAAAAGAAAGCCACTCATTTTCTTTGCAAAGAGATGGATATTTCTTTCATTCTTTCTTTTGGTTGGTGGTGGGGCTTCAACTCTGGGCACTGTCCCTGAGCTCTTCAGTTCAAGGCTAATGCTCTGTTGAACTCTTCTCATGATGTGCTCCCTCGTTGCTACTCAGCGAGTCTGCACATCATCATGTAAAAACTTTGTCTCAAACTATGCTCATAATGCCAGTTGAGTCCACACAAATGGACAATAGGACTAGAAACTGAGTTAATATCAGGATGAAAAGTAACAACTTAATTTTTCAAGATATTATCTGTGAATTAATATAGATAGATAGATGAGTGTTGCAAAGTTTTATTTAAAATACTACATTTATGTTTTATATTTTTCTGTTAAATATTAAGTGTGTGTGTGTGTGTGTGTGTGTTTGTAAAACTTGGCTACGACAACATTGAAAAGATGTGTTTTATGAGGACTTTTCTGGTTAAGCTTTATTTATTTTTAAAGCAATCCATATTGTATCTAATACAAAAAAATATTTTGGGTTGGGAGTTTGGCCTAGTGGTAGAGTGCTTGCCTAAGCATGCAGAAAGACCTGGTTCGATTCCTTGGAACCACATCCAGAAAAAGCCGGAAGTGGTGCTGTGGTTCAAGTGGTAGAGTGTTAGCCTGGAGAAAGCCCAAGAACAGTGCTCACGCCATGAGTTCAAGCCACAGGACTGGCAAATTATATATATATATATATATTTCATATATATAAAATTCATACATATATCATATATGTATATATAATATATATATATTTCCTTTCTCTAGAGGAAGAACAAAACCATTCAAAAAGTGTATAGCATCTCTCTGTTCAACTAAGGTCTTTTAGAGTCTTAGTCTCCAGTCCTACTAAATCCATCTCCTCTTCCCTCTCCCTCTTCCAGTTGGGGCCTATAGCCCTCAAGACAGCAGGAGCTGCTAATGTTTACTTGACAGCCTTTGGAGCTGGATCAGTTAGAACAATAAGTAGGCAGCCACCCATATAATTGTTTGCATATTAATAAAAAAAAGTTGGGGTTTAAGTAACTACCTTCGTTGAATTTGATAAAAGAAATTTCAAAAAAGCTTGAAGTTATCTTTCATAGAATTGTCTATTAACCAAATAAACTTGAACAACATGGAATGGAGGGTTGGGATGTAATGGCACTAATTGCAGCCTTCATGCCAAAGCACTCTTGTCCCATAGGTTTTCCAAAATTCTCGGCTACCATCACATCCAAATTTATTAATGTAGACCAATAATACTTTGGTTTTCTCTTGCAGAGTTTTGGGCAGAAAACTCAGCATGTCTCAGCTGGATGGTTTCTGGCACTCTAATTCCCATCATATACATTTGGGTGGAGGCTAGAGTGCGGTTGGTCCAGAGGAATCTGTAGATTTTTGGAACCATAAATATATGAATCTTTATCTTTCAATTAAAACTAATTGAATAAAAACAGGAGGTGGTTATAGAGATTTCTCCAGCTTCTGTGTGTGAGTGGCGTGCTATGTAGTGGGGTGTGCTGCTGTCTCTGTGCTTTTTGTCTCTTTTATTTACCAAAGCTAGGGTTCTACCAGTAGCCCCAGCTCCACCTCTGGATTTTCTGGTAGCTTATTGGGGTTAAAATTCTCACATACTTTCTTACCTAGCTGGCTTTACAGCCATGATCCTCAGACCCAGCCTCCTGATGAGCTAGGATTACAGGCATGAGCTAATGGCAGTGCGAGTACAGACCAACCTCACAGTGTGACATCAGTACCTGGTATATGTCCTTCATCACTGTGAAGAAAATTATAATATGTGTGGCATAAAAAAGAAGTAGCCAACCTTATAAATAAAATGTAAATAATAATAGTAGCTATTAGCAAGAACTTACATTAATAATAATAATAACAATAGCTGTTTCAAGAGTTAATAGTTACTATTTATTTTGTGCTAGACCAATTGTGCCTCTGCTTGAGAAAGGCCTTGCACATGACCATCTCAAATAGATTTGCACTCATGGTACATGCTGATAAGTGCTGCTTTCTCTGAGGATATCTAGTATGTGGGGACTATTTGACCTCTACAATCACCTTAAGCTCTCATTCCAACATGCTCATTTATTTGTTACCAACACTATATAATTCAGAGTGGACAAAAATGAATAATTAGCATCAGTAGAATCCCATCGGATCTCTCCTTGTGAAAGGTAGCAAACATGGTTTATGATCTTCTTCAAAGGTGTATCTTATGATCTTGTTCAGAGTTCTGAGTCCTTGCTCACTCTGTCCTGACTTGGCAACTGCCAGCACAAGAAAGAAAGAAAAAAGAGAAAGGGAGGGAGGAGAAGAGGGAGGGAGGGAAGGTAGAACAGGAAGGACAGGAAGAAGGAAGGAAGAGGAGAGAGGGAGGGAAAGAGAGGAAGGAAGGAAGGGAGGAAGGAAGGAAGAAAGGAAGGAAGGAAGGGAGGGAGGGAGGGAGGGAGGGAAGGGAAGGGAAGGGAAGGGAAGGGAAGGGAAGGGAAGGGAAGGGAAGGGAAGGGAAGGGAAGGGAAGGGAAGGGAAGGGAAGGGAAGGGAAGGGAAGGGAAGGGAAGGGAAATAATTCAGGTTTGGAAAATTCTGCCTCCTCAAGCAGGCCATCCTCCTTTCTATAGTCTCAAACTCACATTCCTACTTCCAGACACCAGTGAACTGCTACATAACAAGATATGAAATATAGCTTTCTGAGGGACTGCCAAAGTTAATTCACCTATGGAACAGTCATGGGATTCAAGACAGAGTTAGGCAGCAAACAAATTTCCTCTTCCTTACCCCATGGATGGCTGTATTGTTTATCTAAAGCATCCCAAGCTAGAGCACCAGACAGAGATCCCCTGGCTCTTTGTAGAACATCATGCCTCAGTGCCAGTAGAAAGAGTGCATTATTCCCTGGTCTAGAATCTTCCAAGTATATGACTTAAACTTTCACTGAGTCTCTGTTTTAGAGAAGTGAAACTAAGATGGAAACCACTGATGTTTGTACGGTTACTTTCAGTAGGTATTGGGCTTACTGACTGAGCGTACTGGAGATCTAAAGTCTTGAACTTGGTAGGACTCTACTACTTGTGCCCCACTCCCAAACTTTTGTCAAATGATGTGACAATGATTCATGATATTTCTGTTTATGTCTCATATGTACTAGGGATAACAGGAGCATAACACTATTTCCAGCTTGTCTGTTGAGATAAATATCCCAAACTTTTTGCCCCAGAATATCCTCAAGCTGAAGTCTTCCCAGTAACATCCTCAATTAAGTAACTGAATTTGCAGGTAAAAGCCACTATGCCCAGATATGTTGCGTTCTTTTGAAACATGAAATAACTAAGATGTTGGGAGAATGAGGACATTTTTTGAAGTTTCATAATGAGAGAAAAACCTAGGTTTAGAAACAGATATTTTATTCAGGCATGAAGCTCACATTTTTTTCCTTATATATCAGTTACCTTTTCAAGAAATACAGGATCTAGAAAAGCTAAAAGCAGGGCTTTAATTCTAAGAGCACTGTTAGAGTAAGTAAATAAATGGAAAGTAAGTAGAATACATTAATAATTTTAATAATTTAGTGTAATTATTTTAAAGTTAAATGGCAATAGATGACATTTATTGAGTACTTATGACTTAATAGACTATGTAATTTATATGTGTTAATTTAATTTAAATTTCACACAGCTTTACATTTTAAATAATATTTTACTCACAACTTTACAGATGTGGAAAACATGGCAGTTTTACCACCCAATACATAGGTATTGAGTGGCAGAGAATATCTACTAAGAGATAACCCAAATTTTCAATATAATTGCATCCTTGGACACCTGGTTTCTCTCATTTGTAGAAGAGAGAACGTGCTTATAATTTTTTTTGTTGGTCATGGGGCTTGAACTCGATCTGAGCACTGTTTCTGAGCTGTTCAGCTCAAGGCTACTGCTTTACCCTTGAACCAAGCTCCACGTCCAGTTTTCTAGAGGTTAATTGGAGATAAGAGTCTCAGATCCTTTTGTGCCCTGGCTGGCTTTGAACCTTTATACTCAGATCTCAGCCTCCTGAGTAGCTAGGATTACAGGCGTGAGTCTCCATGCTCGGCTGTACCTATAAATCTTTAGGAAAACATATTAGGTGGTATGCAAGTGGTTACAAATGAACTAACCAAGGTATAATATTTTCTATGGAAGCTCAATTGGTATAATAATTTTGTAATTTTATTTTATTGTGGGGGTGATGTACAGAGGGGTTATAGTTACATCCATCAGGTACTGGGTACTTTGCTTCTTGAATATTGTTGCCCCTTCTCTTGTTTTTCTCCCACTTTCCCTCCCCACACCCCTCCAACTCATCTTTTTTTTTACTTTATTTTATTGTTGGGATGATGTCCCACTCATCTTGTTTTTCCCTTAACTTCCCTTTTTCAAATAAACAAATAAACGTATACACAATATACCAGGTACCAAAGTCAGATACAGAAACCACATTATATTAACCATAAGGAGAAAAGAAGAGAAAAGATATAGCTTCACATAGTACATTAAGAACAACAATCACAAAGATAAACCTCTTGTTTCCATATTCTGGAGTTCATTTCACTTAGCCTCACCTAATATGGACATATGTACATGGGTTTTGAGCTATTATGACCCTCTCTTAGGAGTATTCTAAACATATACTGATTGTTACAGATGAGGGAAACGATGGAGCCTATGTTTCTTTGGGTTTGGCTTACTTCACTTAATATGATTTTTTCCCCAAGTCTTTCCATTTCCTTACAAATGGGATGATGTCATTCTTTTGGATGGCAGCATAGGATTCTGGAAAGCAGTATGGAAGTTCCTCAAAAGACTACACCATAGAGTATGACCCAGCAATCCCACTTCTGGGCATCTACCCAAATATCCATACTAAACCTACCAACACAACCATGTTCACTGCCGCATTATTAACCATAGCTAAGATATGGTATAATATCTTTAAAAGACTGTCAGACTAGTTGTGTCCTATTAACAAATAAGTTTGAAGGTAGACTAACTCATGTCATGGGCACCAACCGTGGATACCTACAGTGTGAGCCTCAGCCAATGGGCTGACCTTCCCTCAGCCTCCAGATCTCCGCCCCGATGTGGACAACAAAACTAATTTGCCTCTACTCCTACACTGAGTCTTGCATACAGACAAATTCTAGATATTCAAATGATTACATAACGTTAGTGTGAAGATAATTTTAAAAGATTATCAAATCACCCTATTTCCACTGTTGCGACTATAGGGCTGGAAAAAGCAATACTTAGTTTTATCTTATTTAATGTCTTGGTCTAACATTTTTCAACATACTTCTGAAAGTCAGTGATGTCCAGTTTGGAGAGATAGCCTAGAAGAGTCTTCCATCTTTAAATGCTGTTTACTAGCACTATGAGATGCTAAAAAAATGAAGCAAGGTTGGATATAGTCTTTTATCAGCCACTTCCAAATCCTTTACCCTAGTTAAGATGAGACCACAGCATCTCATTATCCCCCTTTCCACACTCAGTGCTGCCTAATCAACCTTACCCTAACTTCCTCGAATGCAGTGAGCACACACATCTGTCTAATAACCCACTCTCTAGTAAATCAACCGCATGTAACAGTGAAAATATCCCTTCCAGATGTCCCGAAAAGCTACTCAAATTGATGGGGCTGAAAATCATTATGTTACACAAAAGAAGCCAGTTCCACAGATACCATCAAACTTTGCTCCCATTTCTGAATGGTGGGAAAAAAATAAACAAAATTATCAAAGTTATGAAAACTCAGAGGACGACTACTAGGGCTGGAAGAGTATGAAAAAAGGGCTGGAGTAGCAGCAAGGTTAGATAGAATAATCATTACCATAGTTAGAGCATAATGATAGTACTTATTTGAGTGCATAGAAGTATCAGGATGGAATCCTCTAATGTGCACAATTTAATGCATGCCGATTTTTAGAACATTAATGTTAAAAATTCCTTACAGGATGTTCATGGCTTTCTTCCTTATCAGTAGCAGCACTCACAGCACATAGCACAGTGCTCATTCACATTAGAAAGAAATATTGGAGGCTGATTATACTTCAAAAGCTAACTTTGAATCACTACTAAATTCGATCCCAAAGCCTTTGACTAAGCTTGGTAACTGCTAGTATATCTTATTTGTAATGGAAAGTATAGCATATAAATTACATTGAAATTATTAAGTTTAAGTTTCAAGAGGACTAATATTATGTCTTTGCTATACCATCTACTTGTCTTTTTAAAATTTGTTTTTCCATGCTATGCCTTCCATACTTCGAATTTGCCTCTGTTGTTCCATTTGCATATAGGATCACATCTTTTGTTACTGACAATTTTTATCTTTTGTTTTGTTTTGAAATCAGGGCCTGGCCTCTATCCCTGAGGTTTTTGCTTAAGGACAGTGATCTACCACTTAGAGCCACAGCTCCACTTCTGGTTTTCTGGTAGTTAACTAGAGAAAAGAGTCTCATGGACTTTTCCTGCAGGGCCTGGCTTTGAACTAAACCACAATCCTCATATTTCAGCCTCATTAGTAGTTAGGATTACAGGCATGAGCCTCCAACACCTGGCTATTTTTTATCTTTTGATTGGCTTAATTATAGTATTTATGCATAATAATGACATGAGTAAAGCTTAACTCTGCCACTGGATTGTTTTCTATTTGCTTGATATTTTCTTTATTCTTCTCTCCTTTCTCTGTAAGTTATATGACAATTTTGAGAGTATTCTCTCTGTTTATTGATAATATTTCTAGGATATCACTTATTCAATTAGTTGTCTTATTTTGTTCCTTCAGCTACTATAATGTACATGAGCACCTTATTGAGCTCTGCTTACTCTAAGGAAGATGTACAAACTTATTTCCATGAGTCATTTTTCTCTTCCCACTTTAAAAATGTACAGATGATCCTCATATTGCAATACTTGATCTTGATTATTTTTTTTTACTTTGAAAAGCACAGGTGCTTTTAAGAGACATTTTGGGGTGGGGGAAGGAAAGAGGGTCAGAAACATGAGAATGGGTGTCACTGTTTAAGCAGTAATACACTCAGTACCTGACAAATGAAACTGTAACAACTCTATATATTACCCCAACAATAAAATACAATATTTTTGCCAGTCCTGGGCTTGAGCTCAGGGCCTGAGCACTGTCCTTGGACTTTCTCAAGGCTAGAGCTCTACCACTTGAGCCTCAGCACCACTCCCAGCTATTTTCTATGTATGTGGTACCGAGGAATCGAACCCGGGTCTTCGTGCATGCTAGGCAATTTTTTAAAAAAAATTTTGAAAAAGATTAACAGTCCAAAGATTTTTTTAAAAAGAGAGATTTTGAATCCAGTCTATAAAAGAGAGTAAGGGAGATCTTCTCAGTGCTGTTGAATTACATGAAACTGACTCTGGTTACATGCTAATTGTGGTGTCTTTCCTCAAGATGGAGTAGTAATTGATAAAAGTGAAATTTGACACACACACTGAATTCTTTTGGTACCACTCAAGACCCACTGAAGTACCAACAGCATTAGCCTGGAGTGTGTCTCTCTAGATCTCTACAAACCTTCCTCTACCATCAAGGTAGAATGTAAATCTCCTCCATGAACCCCTTATCCAAAAACAGGAGGAAGAAGTGGACTCTGCAAGTCAACTGTCATTACAGCTCAGTTCACTGTTGGCTCTGGAAAACTATCAGGTAATCTCTTAATAAATACTGCTTGAATACTAACAAGTGTTGTTAGACTTTTGTTGTGACGCAATGATGAATATCTTACAGTATCTGCTTTCACACAGTACATTGCCTATTTGGGGAACTGGGAATATAAATAGTCAAAACAATCCTTGAGAATGCTGTAACAGAAATTAAAAATGGTACAGTCAAGAAAGAATGGCATACATGGTTTTATGTACACTATATAATTCAATGCAGTACTTTTAAAGACCTTGAGAATTTAATTGTAGTAATAGCCACTGTGAAATATCTAATGCTATTTATTTTACATGTATTTCTTTCTCATCACAATATTCCTTGCAGGTAGACATGTTCCCAATTTTGGTGGCAAAGGAAACTAAAATATAAAGGGTTAAAGTTGTTTTCTCAGAATGAGAAAGATATTGATGGGACTTGAACTCAGAGCCTCACCCTCTTATTTGGCTTTTATTCACTCAAGGCTGGTGGTCTACTACTTAAGCCACGTTTCCATTTCGGATTTTTGGCCTTTTGCTGATTAATTAAAGTAAGAGGCTCACTGCTTTGGGTGGTTTAAACCATAATCCTCTGATATCTGCTCTAAGTAAGATTAGAGACAGGCATCACCAAAGCCACACCTTCAGCCAGATGTTCTTCTGGGTAACTGCAGACGGAGTTGCAAGGACTTTTCTGCTGGTTTCAACTGCAGTCTTCTAGATCTCAGTCTTCTGATTATCTAGGAGCCACCAGTGTCCCCATGGGTTGTCTAATTTTAAACTGTGCTTCCTAGAGTGGCAGTCTCAAATTGCACATGGGTATTTAGTTTTAAATTAGGCAACATTAAATTAAATTACATATTCAATATCTCATTCACATTTGACACTTTGCTAGTTCATAACAGCCTTATGATTAGTGCTACTGTATTAAATAGTACAGATAAAGGGCACTTCCATCCTTGCAGCAAGTTCTACTGTGCTGTGCTGTACAAATAGAATCCAGTAACCTGTACTGAGAGAGACTCACGCACCACCTACATGTATTTCCACATTACCATGCAGAATCAGGATTGCTATGATTATTCAGAATAACCTGGAAGCAGACCCAGAGCTGGGAAAAATGTCTTTAATGCTAGTGGTAGAGGAGAGACTTACTAAAGCATCTTGGATGGCACTGTGATACACACATAGGTTCTGTCTCTCCAGGACCAGTGTTATTTGGATAATTACATGTCTATATTTAGATGATTGACACTCTGATGAGGCACATAGGTCAGCTCAAATAATAATATATAAGTTTATTTTTATCCTTGCACGAGAAGGATTGAGGCACATCACTCACACATCCCCATAAATATTCATGGCTGATAGTATATATGTGTAGATGGATGTGCATATTTACTTTACATTCATGGTTAACATTCATCAATAATACATTTCAAAGGCATACTATTTACCGTGCTAGGACAGCCATTGTGCTACTGGAAATGATTTTGGGCATAGAAGAGCAGGGAATATCCTTCCTGAGGCAGAGAAGCAGGAAACAGCTCAGAACCCAGGAACTATTTGCCTTTTTACACTCATAATTTTCATTCTGCAACGGCTGATGTAGAAATCCATTACTAGCACATACTGGGCCCGGCTATGTGTCACACAGGCAGTTTACTTTGCCCTGTCCATTGTTATCAGAAGAAAGCATAACATTTATTTATCTACCCATTTAAATACCACTGCAATGTGTAGATACCTGCGTGAATGTTTGCACACATATGTTTATATGGGAAGATTCTCATCATTCTGTGACTGGTCTCAAGTGGAAATTTGTTTCATCATTCATTCATTTATTAGATATTTGTTGTATGCCAGGCTCATTACACACATTTTTACTTGTTCATGATGGTTTCCTATACTAGTAATATACACATTTTAAATATGAGGACATGGACTCTATTCCTAAGATCACAGAGAAGCCATGTTTAACACTCTGATTTAAGCTGAAAATGTAGAATTACAATAGAGCAAAGGGGCTCTGCATGTCTTAATGATTTATGTTGATGACAGTGTTGCCACCATGCAGGGGGACTTGCCTAATGTGAAAAGGCTGTTTTGTGCTCTACGTTTGACATTCATTCTGTTGTGTGTGTACCAAATGCTATTTCCCCTTAGATATGTTCATTTTCCAACCCCAGTCTTCCTTCTCAGCTCTACATTTAAGATTCTGTACAGTATCAGAGGCAGGTTTAGACACTGGCGAATTCCCTATACAATTGCCTTCATTTCCTCACCTTTCATTTCCATAGCCCTGGAAAAGAGGCACTGAAAGATACCTAAGCAGAGCCACCAAGCACGGGACTATCTCTAGTTTCAGATAACATTATTCACAAAAACAAAATCCTGGGACATTTAACAAATGCAAGTACAAGCAGCTAGTTCAGCCTACCAGGGCCAGGGAAAATAGATTGCCATGTCAACTTAATCAATGGTTCATCACGGTACTTTTTCAGTGCTTGAACTTTATTAGGAATGAGGTTGCATTGCTGGGTTGAAAATCAATCTGGATTTTTTTCAGACAGCCCCAAACTGTTGAAATATAATTACAAATAATTTGATGATTTTTCTAAGTGCCATAGGGAAATCACCTTGAGCTAAATGGGACTGGTACACCAATATGTCTCTGACTGGGGTTTGGGAAAGCAAAAAGGATGAAGAAATATACAGAGTGTTGTGGTCAGGAGTTTGGATCCAGAGAGTGAAGGATAAGGTTGAAAAAAAAGTGGGAAAGACACAACTGTGTCTAGGTTCATTTAAAAGATTCAGTGAATACTTGTTGGAAGATGAGGGTTAGGCAGTCTCCATACAAAAGATTCTAAAGGGGTATTGATAGATAATTGATCTAAAGAGGAAAAGGGTGTGTTTTAGGTTATCTGTCCATATGTGAAACCTTAGTATAGAGATAAACACATGACAGAAAAATGTTTACTTCAGAATACAAGAAAATAATTTTCCATTTGTGAAACACAGATTCCCAAAAACAGCTTACAGAATCATGCAGAGAGAGAGAGAGAGAGAGAGAGAGAGAGAGAGAGAGAGAGAGAGAGAGAGAGAGAGAGAGAGAGAGAGAGAGAGACAGAGACACAGAGACACAGAGAGAGAGACAGAGAGAGAGAGAGACAGAGACAGAGAGAGACAGAGAGAGAGAGACAGAGAGAGAGAGACAGAGAGAGAGAGAGTCTCTTTGTAGTTAAGAAGATATTGCTCTAATATGGATGACTTTTGAGTTGAAACCTGATTCCAACATTTAATATGTGACTTGGTATGACGTACTTAACCTTCTTAATGCACAATCTTAGAGTTATTAACAATTGAAATGCTTCTTGGCCTTCTGGCTTGTTAAAAAATAAGCTGAAATTATTAAATGTTAAGCACTATGGTTGTGGTTGATCCTCAGTGGTAAAAGAAGAGAAAAATAATAGGATTTTTTTAGGTAATTCTTCTGACATGAATTATATGTTACATATGTGTGTATATGTGTCTTAGTCCTCAGAATATGTAAATCAATGTAGCTTAAAGTGGTAAAGGTGTTCCTTTATCCAATACAAGTAGTACCTGATGAGAGAAGAAACTCACCTGGAAGATCACCTAGAAAAAAGATGGCTTGTCAACATATGCAGTGAAAATGGTCAATGTCATAGGTGGAGGTAGAGACTTACGATGTTTCTGGGCCAGAAAACACTTGGGGATATCCAAAGCCAGACATGACAAGGAAGAATTATCTTATAGAGGCTGTAAAAGGCCATGTGGTGTTGACACCTTGATTTCAGGTAGCTAGTCCCTAGAACTTAAAATAAACTTTTGTGATTTTAAGTCAATCCATTTGTGGTGGCTGGTTAGAATAGTCACAAGAATTTAAACAGTCCTGTTTCTTAACTAAGGGAAATGTCCTTTTAGCTAAAATAGCTAGAATTGACTTGCTTCACAAATAATAATACAAAATCTAAAACTTGAAAAGGTTTGAAAGCTGTAATTTTGTGGAAAGCTGTGATTTTTATAATAGCTATAATGTAAAAAATATTGTCTGCTATATTTGTCACTCAGGCTGTCATAACTAAATATCATAGCCCAAGTGTCATTGCAATAGAAATTTATTTCCTATTTCTAATTCTAGAGACTGAAGTCCCGAATGAAGGCAGCTTTATATGATGTTCCTTATGATGGCTTATAGTTCCACACTTTCCCTTTTCTAAGAGTGTAAGCACCAACACAGACAGAAGACCTCTGGTGCCTTTTGTCCTTTCAATTCAAATTTATTAATATGAATTAAAATACAGTTGTAGTATGGGGAGACACGAGGTCTGTCCTCCAAGTCAATCAGAGAACAATCTCTTTTTTCCTTTTTTTATTTTCCTTTTTTATTGCTGTTCTCTTTACACTTAGATATACAGTGTATAGTGATTACTAGGCCTCTTCATTAATTATGTACATACTTAACTCAGGCTATATTTGATGATGCAATTTTCTATTTCTCTATCATTCTTAGTATTTCTTAATTTTAATATTTTGTCATTTTATTCTCTTATTTCTGTTACTTTCCTTACCTTTATTCCTCGATTCTTATTTTCTCCTCACTATATTTTTTCATTGTATCTCAATATTTCCTTTAATTTCACTTAACCTGTTTTCCTTTATTTTCAGTCCTCATATCCATCTTCATTTTCTTTAATCAATTGATTCATAATTTCTCTGTGAGTTAAACTTTATTTGTTTCCATTTTGATTGTGTCCAATTGGCTTACCCTGCAATCTTTGGAGTTGGATTGTTTTACCATTTAAACCAGATTTGCTCACTGGCTACAAGTACTGTATGTACTCTCCATTCCAGAACCACAATATCCCTTCCCAAACAAGGAAAAGGAGAGTTAGATAGGAGAATATCTATCTTTGATCTTGAACTTCTAAATTCTGTCTGATTACACAGCTCTGTATTGGTTTTTGACTTAAAGTTGTATTCCGCTGTGTTATAAGATTTGCTTTTATTTACAAATAGGCAGAAAATAAATCATAGAAAACTAAGAAAAAATGGTAAGTCGGAGAACCTCAACTCACAACTCAATGAAAGATCTAGAGGATAGTTCTTAAAATGCTTTAACAACATTGCTAATAAATGAAAGGATAGAAAGCCTACACAAGCTGTATATGAGCATGATGAGGCTAACCAAAGATTAATACAGGAATTCATGGACTTCACAAACAGAGAGCTGAATGAATTCCAACAAAAGGCAAGGGAGTCCAGTGAAAATATAGCCCCTTTAGCCAAATGATTTGAGAGAGAAGACTGAAAGTCAAATCAAAGAACAAAAATGTCTATAGGAGATCTAAGACAAAGAATTTGAAGCCATCAAAAATGACTGAAGGAAAATAAACAAAGTAGAAAGTCTTGACAATAGTATAGAGGATGCAAAAATTGAATCTCTGGAATTCAAAATAAATTTAAAAAACAAGACATATCCCTGCAAGAGATACAAGGTACAATCAAAAGACTTAAATTAAGACTAATAGGCAGGGCTGGGAGTTTGGTCCGGTGGTAGAGTGCTTGCCTAGCCTGCACAAGGCCCTTGGTTCTTATTCCTTAGTACCACATACATAGAAAAACCCAGAAATGGCTGTGGCTCAAGTGGCAGAGTGCTAGCCTTGAGCAAAAAAGTGTCCAAGGACAGTACCTAGGCCGTGAGTTCAAGCCCCAGGACTAGCCAAAAAAAAAAAAACTAACAGGAATTGATGAGAGTCTAGAGAAGGAAGCCAAAGGAATAGAAAATATATTTAACAGAATCCTAACAGAAAACTTTCCAAATATCCAAAAGCATAGACTCCATTTAGTTGCAAGCCTTTAGAATCCCAAACAGACCAAGCAGGAACAGACTATCCCACCACCATTGTATTTGCACAGGATTGATAGAAACCAAGGAAGGGATCCTTAAATCTGTCATTGGCTTCTCTGTATTCCAACATTGAAAAGAGTGAGGCTTAAATCAGGAAAGCTACACATTTCATAACAGCCTCAAAAAATATATTCTTCAAATGTAACTTACTCAGATAATGTGAAGGACATCTATAGCAAAAACGTTAAAAACCTGAAAAAGGAAATTAAAGTAATTATTCTTGCCAGCCTCGGGGCTTGAATTCAGGGATGGCTTGGGCATTATCCTTGAGCTTTCTCAAAGTTAGCAATCAAGCACTTGAGATAATGCACAACTTCTGGCTTTTTCTGTGTTTGTGGTATGGAGGAGTCTAACCCAGCACTTCATGCTTGCTAGGCCAGCGGTTGGCCACTATGCTACACTTCCTACCTCAATTAAAGCAAATTTATGGAAGTGTAAAAAAAATCCATGCTCCTGGATTAGGAGTAATAATATTGTGAAAAATGACAATACTGGCCAAATATATTTACAAATACAGTGAAATACAATCAAAATCCCAATAACACTCTTCAATTATCTAAAAGACACAATGTAAAAATTCATACGGAATATAGCAAAACCAATTCTTAGCAGGAAGAGCAGTGCTGGAGGAATAGCAATACTTCCATTGTAAAACTGTAGCTATTAAAACAGCTTTGTACTGGTACATGAACAGGCCTGAGGGGAGATGGAATAGATTTGAAGACCCAAAAATGAACTCGCAGACCTATAGCCACCTAATATTTGATGAGAGCCAAAAACATGGATGGAAGAAAGCCTCTTTAACAAACATTAATAACAGAATTAGGACAGAATTGGACACTGGAACTCCTTGGTACAGATTGAAATTTTCGAGTATCAATGTTTGAGAATCAATGCGCCTAATACCTGACTAAAGTAACTGTAACCCACTATACATTATCCTGACAATAGGGCCCGTCACGGTGGCTCATGCCTATAATCCTAGCTACTCAGGAGGCTGAGATTTGAGGATGGAGGTTCAAAGCCAACCCAGGCACTGCAAAACCAAGAGACTCTTATCTCCAATTAATCACTAGAAAATGGGAAGTGGGTCTGTGGCTCAAGGGTAGGGTGTTAGCCTTGAGCTGAAGAGCTCGGGGACATATGCCCAGGCCCAGAGGTCAAGACCCATGACCACCCCAAAATACCCAGAAACAAAGAAAAATGAAAAAAAAAACCCCTGGATGAATGCGATTACATTAAGCTGCATGGCAAAGGACATAGCTAGCAAGGTAAATAGAAAGCCCACCAAATGGGAGATCTTATAGCTAGCAAGATGAATAGAAAGCCCACAGAATGGAAGATTTTTACTTGTTATTAATCATATAGCAGCATCCTATATAAATATTCTTAAAACTCGAACAATTAAACTCCCAAAAAACAAGTCCTAAAAAAAACAACAACTCCATCAATAAGTATACCAAAGTCCTAAAGGTGGACTTCTTCAAAGAAGAAATATGAATGTTCAATAGTCACATAAAGAAATGCTCAATATCTCTGGTCAAAAAAGAAATGCAAATCCCAACACTGAGATTCCATTTCACCCTGGTTATAATGGCCATGATCAAGAAAACTAATAATAGTAGATGATGGAGGGGATGTGGCCAAAAGGGGACCCTACAAAAATGTTGCTGGAAACTTATTCAACTAAGCTAGAAAGCAGATGGAGTTTCCTCAAAAGCATGGATATATGACCCAGCAATCCCATTACTGGACATTTGCTGAAATGACCACAAATTAGCTTGCAGTAACACCACCAGGACAAATGTGTTTATTGCAGCATTATTTATCATAGCTGAGGTATAGATGAGGTATAGAATCAATCCAGATGCCCCTCAGTGGATGAATGGATCGAGGAAATGTGATATATATATATATATGCATAACACACACACACACACATATATATAATGGAATTATATGTTTCGATCTGAAAGAATCCCATTGCCCGATTCATAAGGAAATGGAAAGATAAAGGAAAAACATTTTAAGTAAAGTAAGCCAGATCCTAAATCCACAGGCTGCATTGTTTCCCTCATTTGTAAAAGCTAGAAATATGTCTATAAATCTACAAGTTAATCCAATGGAATGTAAAAGAAAAATAATAACACTTAGACATGATTAATTCACAGTGAGAACATAACAGGATATTTTTAGGAAAGGATCACAATTGCTCAATAACTATGTGCCTATGACCGTTTAAAATGATGCTTATTAAAATGAACTCCAAGAAATGGAAACCAGAGGACTTTCTAGTGTACTGTTTTCAGTTCTTTCTTTTTCCCCCCTTTGTATTATTCCTGTTCTCACTTTTTTTTATTTCTATACTCTGTCTTATATATTTTATCTGATTTAGAGAAGGGAGAGAATCACAGAAACGATGGCATTAAGGCTGAAGCAATGCAACAGCAATATTCACTTGACACTATGTTGGAAATGAACTTACAACTTAGGGGTGAGGGCAGTTGGGGAGGAATGGGAGATAATGTGGGAGGGATGACATTGTTCAAAAAGAAAGGTGCTCATTACCTTCTTATATAACTGTAACACCTTTTTACATTACTTTTACCATAAAATTTGAAATAAAAATAATATACTGCTGTAATGTAGTACATGTAATGAATGTAATATATAGAAAACACAATAGAATCTGACAAAGAGGTTTTTCTCCTAACTTTGCCTTTCACTCCTCTTTGTGCCTTGGTTAGGGGATGCATCTAAGACAAAAGAAATTGTTCAGTAGATCAGTTCTAAAACTGTGACTGTGAGATTCCTTCATTGACCTCACCTAAAGAGCATTACCCATGTCACCTGTGGTGCTAAAAGCAACACTTTTTCTTTCCATAAACTAGTTACTCTTTAGAAAGGCCTAATAATCCAAATAATAGCCACAGGATAAATGTTTGCTGAAAGAGCACTATAATGTAGATGTACAAATGCATTTAAATAAATAAATGTGTTCATTAGAAACTACCTTGCTAAATGTTGCTATAGGAGACAGATAATATGTACATATATATGCAAGTATAAATGTATATGTGTATATGCATACACATGAATTTATACATATATGTATATAGAGAAAAGCGAAAGCATATTATATACATATGTATTTATTTCTTCAGTCATATATGTATATATACAAACACAGAATATGTATACATATATCTTCAGATTCAGATTTATCTGCATTAATCTATATATATTTATCTATATGTAACTATATACAAATAGACGTTTGCATCTATATACAAAAATAGATATATATATATACAGATAGCTATGTTTCTATGTAGAGATACAGACATATATATACATATACATGCATACATATGCATCTATATATCTGTACGTGCATACATAAATATCTATCCATGTATAGATACATTCAGATAGATACAATTTTAGACACTAAAATCTATTTCTCCCAAGCAATGTTCTAAAAGCCTCTTTGAAAACTGTTCAGCCTGAAAACCCTGTCCCAACAATCTCAGGTGAGAAGGCTCCATGGGAAAAGAGTTCCATCGAATGCTTTTAGTGGCTGGCTCTTACATCTGAACCATGGGCTTATTGTTCTTGACAAACCTGAAAATAGCTTTATAAAATGCAGCCTCTTACCGCTCCTTAGAATTTAAAAGTTATAATAAAGTTGATGCTTCACTTCTAGGTTTTTTGGAACATGAGTATATTTTTTAATTCTCCCTGCAACCAAACCCATCTCTGGCATTGCAAGTTTACTTCTCAGTCTTAAAAGAGACATTTAAAGTTTATGTGCATAAAGGAAATGTCAGCCCACATCTTTCCTCCTCTCTGCCTTAGTCTATTTCCAAAAAAAAAAAAACCTCACAGAATATAAAAGTGAACTCAGGGCTGATTTAATACAGCTTCTTCATTTTGTAAAGAATCAAACCTGGAGGAATGAGACACTTGTCCAAAAATGTTAACTAAATAAGTCAGGCTCAGAGAAACCAAAGGCAAGTTTGATCTAAATCAGAAGCATATATGAAAGCATATGCATATAAATATATTGTCTAAGGTATGGTATACACAGGGGAGGTTGTAACTCCTTCAAAAATTAACTCCTAGTTTAGCAAAATGCATGCCCAGAAGCTGAAGCATGTGTTGCCATGTTAAGGTGAAGTCCAGGGAAAGAAGAGCAGATGAATTAAGAGAGGAAGGGTGGTAAAATACAGGCATGATGTTTCATGGTTGTATGTGAAAATCCAACCAAGATAATTGAGAGGATAAGTGAGGTTGAAAACATAGGGGGCAAAGATGAGTGGCAGACACTGATCGAGATGCACTGCACTCATAAATTTATATCTTGAACTGAAATGACTTTGTAAGGAGAAAGGAACTTTTAAAACGCATGATTATGCGCCATACTACTGCAAACCAAATTTTGAAAGGACGTTGTGCAGTTATAGAAGAGAATGCCATCACTCTGCATATATCTGTGCATGTAGTTTTGTCTGATTTTGATTACTTTTTCATCATTCATCATTATGACTGATCACTATTACAATGTATAATTTCATCTGCAAGAACATTTAATGATGACAAAATATTATAGTTTGGGTTTTACTTACTGATGACTTAATTTAGGTGTGTGCTAGTTCTGGGTTTGAAAGCAGATCCAGGATGCTATTCCTTAGCTTTTGCACTCAAAACTTGCACTCAACCACTTGCTTCACTTCTAACTTTTGGGTGGCTAATTGGAAATACTAGTGTCACAGACTTTCCTCACCCAACTGGCTTCTGTAGAACTCGGCTTCCTGAGTAGCTAGGATTATAGTACCAGCACCGAGATTGATGACTTACTTTAATACCTGTCATCTTTCTTTTTCTAGTAAAAACAGAATATGAATAATTTTTGTCTTGATTTTGTTTTCAATGAACCAAATCTGGAGGATGAAGCACTTATTCAACACAATGCAGATGGCTGCTAGTGGAATTATGATCAGACACAACTCTCCCAAATGAAGCTCACAATCTCTTCACCAAACTCATCAATTGTCATGTTCTGCGTTTGTACTTTACATTCCTTTGCTCACATAATTTGGTGCTTTGGTACATCTGTCATGAATGTTACTGGCTCATAGTTACTTAGTTCACTTACTTTATTTACTTAGGAGATAGCAAATGTTTCTGTGAATAGTGTGGTAGTAAACATTTCAGGTATGACATATATAAAATCTTTGTGCACAACTATTCTACTCTGTCACTGAAGTAAAAAAAAAACCAAAAACCTAGAATATATATAGCTTAATGGCAAAGCACTTGCCTAGCAAGTGGAATGTCCTGTGTTTGAACTCTAGTACCAAAAACCAAAAAATCAAAGGTAGATATAGACAATAAATAAATAAATAAAGGTATCTATGTTCCAATAAGGTATTGTGGAAACAAAAGTAAGTTCAAGTAAGCCAGTAGACCATAGTGTACTAACCCTAGATCTGTTTTTAGTACCCCTGGTTCGTGAAGACATCTCCTCTAATTGACAGAGTTGTGCCATCTTCCTTCCCTACTGTAGCAACATATCCAATTCCAATTGAATTTATACATTATTTCAAAAGAAATTTATTGAACATATACTTTAAGAAACAAGAGCAAGTCGATAAAATAAGCTGTGACGATAATCAGGTTGATTTATTTCTTGACACATATTATGCACAAGTTAATAGGCACACATTACCCATAAAAAGCCCCATGTGAAGTCAGGCTTTGGTGGCTCATTCATAGCTCTAATCGTAACTACTCAAGAGGCTGAAATCTGAGAATCACAGTTCAAAACCATCCCTGGCATGAAATCCCATGAGACTCTTTTTTTTTTAATACAATTTTATCTTTATTGATTCCCTGAATTCTACACACCTTTGAGTCTAATGATCCTTGTTGTAAAGTGAAGGGAGTGAAGGTAGAACTTCTAATGTAACAAAGCTGTTGCTTAAAAACAATTTATTCAACCAACATTTATTAAATGCCAAAAATTATGCTATGGAAAATGCCAAAAATACAGTTCCATTTCGTGCCCTTAAGGAGCTCACATTCTAGCAAGGAGACTTTTTTTTTAAGAAATGAAACAATACAGTACAATAAGTAATACAATAGAGGTAGGTTGTAATTACAGTGGTGACACATGAGGAAGTTGGATGACTCCTTAATTGGAGAAAGGGAGATTTCTCAGGAGAGATCCCCATCTACTAGGTGGGGAAGGAATGACTAGTGCCCATGGTGATGAGTCCCATGTTTGGGGGCCCAGGCATCTTAGGCGCTGGAAGCATTCCAAGTCTGTTTCACTGGGATGCTGAGTAGGGAAGACAGAATGCTAGACAAGCACTCTACCACTAGGCCAAACTCCCGACCCCCCCTTACACATTTTCTATTCTATTTGTTTCTTATCTCTGCTTGCTCTTGAACCCTTTCCTTTCATTTTTGGTCTCCAATTATTCTTTGCTCTCTAAATCACTGTACTACTTTTCACTCTTGGGGAATTTTAACTCAGTGATTCTTTATCCTTCCCAACCTATCCAGCTACTGCACTTCAGTTTTTCTCAATCTCTTGTCGGTATTTTCTGCAAAACTACTTTATCCTTGTGTTCCTTACTTTGGCTAATTCCAGAACAGTCATTTCCTAAGTTTTCTCACTCCAGTCTTGTCGTCTACCTTCCACTGCTTATTCAAGTCTAATTTCCAGTTGGCTTATTGCCATTTTACCGAGGCAGCAGTCTTTATAGTTTTATTGCTATTAAGTGAAGGACTGCACAGACCCTTCTCTTTGTGGATCTACATGTGACCAGATTAGCCTTTCAAGAAGCACTTTCCACAATTTGCTCTCTGCTTAACACCCTTCAGTAACTTCATGCATTTTCAGAAGTCATAGACCTTTGATTGATGTACAAGTCCTCCTATATGTCCCGTGAGACTCTCATCTCCACTTACCCTCTTCTAGAAAACTAGAAGTGCCACTGTGGCTCAAGTGGTAGAGCAATAATAGCCTTGAGCTGAAGGGCTCAAGGATAACACACAGGCCTAGGATTCAGGACCCAAAACTAACAACAACAAAAAAAATGTTTAAAAGCCCAATGTGGCTACCAAGTAAAGTGAGGCCCTACAAGAATACAAAACTCTTTCTTGGGCATGTAGCTAAAAGTTCCAGAGCCAGGATTCAAATCTAGGTCATCATAGCTCTGATTACTGTAGTCTTCTGACTTCTTGAAATTTGGAAGCAAGATTTCAGTTTCTTAACACAAAGGAGGCATAACTGGAATCCTTTGTCCATAGTGAGTTCTTTTAGTGCCCAGGATCCCACTATTTCCCCATTTCTGCTCTCCAGTTTGCCAGTAATCTGTATCAACATATGTAGCTGAGAAAGATGTGTGTGCTTTTAAAGGAAAAGAACAGCAGGAACTTACTCTAATAGTCCTCTCGTCAGCCAAAAGAAGTTGAAAGCCAAACTACTACTTTTTAAGTGTGTGTGCATGTGTGAAAGTGTGTTCCTGTGAATATCAGCCGATCTTAACGTGTAAGTTGCTTACCCCTGCTCACCCACACAGCAGCAGATGTCTATTCAGAAGGGAGATTCAGGAGCAGTGAAGGATAGTACTTACTCTACCTACTTGGCTGAAAGAACACATGCCACACCTACACTCTGGTGCTTGTGTATTCTCATTTAATAAACTGAATGAGTCCTAGTAAACTTTCAGAAAATGTCCCTTCTGCCCCAGATGGCCTAGGTATTATGTCTATAAGGTAAAGTTTTCTTCAATAACAACTTTATGGGATCCAAGAGATTTTAAACACACTCCCCTTCCTTATAAGGTCTTACGAATCTTTCTTTCTTTCTCTTTCTTTCTTTCTTTCCTTCTTTTCTTTCTTTTTTTTTTTGTGTGTGTGTGTCTCATGGGGCTTGAATTTAGTCTGGGTGCTGTCCCTGAGCTCATCAGCTCAAGGCTACCACCCTACCCTTGAGCCACGCTGCATTTCCTGTTTTCTACAGGTTAATTGGAGATGAAAGTCTCAGGTCCTTTTGCGCCCGGGCTGGCTTTGAACCTTCATCCTCAGATCTCAGCCTCCTGAGTAGCTAGGGTTACAGGTGTGAGCCACTGTGCCCGACTCTTGTAGAAAATATTTCTAAGGATGAAAATTTAATAAAGAAGACCTGAATGTATTAGAAATGTATGAAATTGCACATATAGGAATAAATGTGTGAGCATTTATATGACTCTACAAGTAGGCTTTGATGTCAATATCCCTTCTACACTATTTAAATCTGATCATGTATAAGGTAAGTATGAAGACACTAGATGCATCCAGGATAATAAATTAAAATAGTACTATGAAGGAAATATCAGATCTAAGGATAAAAATAACATGCATTGTCAAGGGGGTCAAGGAGAAGGGAAGTAGATGAGTGGAGAGAGGATGCGTAAAGAGTCCTGATATTGAATGTATACAAGTGAGATAAACCACAAAACATGATGAGATTTGGAAAGATAGGGGACACTTATGAACAAGATACATTGTTCTCCCTTTATCCAACTATTAAAGATGATAAAAATTTGGAAGCAAAACAACAAAAGAAAGCCAATGACATAGAAAGGATGGCATGTCAGTGAGGTCTTTGCAGGAAAAAAATCAGAGGAAGGACAATATCTTTTGGAAAAGAATAAAGGTGAATTCAAACACCAAAATATAATGGTTAGAAAGCATTCAAAATTCCTTCTAACTTGAAAATTCTGAACTCCAAAGTATTAAAGGGGCTTATTTGCTCATTCCCTACAGTGAAAGACAAAATCAATTGTAGATGGAGCCCAGTGAGCATTTCAGTATAACCCTCACTCTCAGAGTAGCATGAAGAATGTCTGCTAGCATTTCTAAAGGAGTTTTCTTCCTGGTTTAGGCCCAGCAAATCCCATAAGTCATTTATTTGTTCATCGTGTGCAGTGACCTTGAACTCCTGTTTTTTCAGGTGGAAGAGAGGATACCTAAGAGTAGTCTGTGTGGCACCACAGAGTTCCCAGTTAAGTGCTCTTCAAATTCACGTTCACAGTCCACAAAACCTTTGGTGACCTCTTGAGGGTTTCCTCGAGGGAATCAGAACCCTCGATGAAATGAGCTACCTCTACCAGTATGAGCCCTTGCCATTGAAATAATAGCACCTGGATTACATCCTCTTTCATTCATTTAATACAATATGTTGTCACACCTTTCCTGTGACAGTGGTGAAAGTTACATGGAATTCAGGAGTGCCTTGCAATTAGCCTTTCCTGCCTCTGTTTCTCAACATTACTGCTGTGACTGATAATGTTACACCATGTTAATCTCTATGTAGGTCATGAAAGGGCTGTCAGGCCACTTTCAAGGTCAACAGAGATGGCATCCTTGCTGGCGACAAGAGTGATGAGAGGAATTCAGATACAGGGTGAACAGTTCGAGTACATGAGATGTGGTACCCTTCACCAGCTACATTCCTGTTTCCAGCTTTTATTTCAAAGGCTAACCAATGAGCTTCTCAAACTGGCAGAAAAACCAAACTCTCAAGGTGTCTTCATTAAAGTAAATTATTGAAATGCTTTGTTTGAGATTGTCAACCCATCCATGCAAATGATCCAACTTGAGGATTCAACTCAAGATTTTCTAGGAATGGTATGATGCCAATCTCTTATTAACAGAGAAGCCAAGTTTTGTCTTAGTAGGTTTTTCCTTACATGATTCTTAACAGACTAAGACCCTTGAAAATAATTTTAAATGAAAATAGCAATACTGTAAATGGAATATTTTTCTCTTGATAGTGTTTCTGCATTTCTAAGCTCTCAATGGTACACAAGAGCCCAAATCCTAGAATTTATACTGTCTATACATGTCTCCACACATGTTTAACATATAAGGAATTTTCATAATTATAAAAAGTGAAGGAAAGTAAAGCCACTAATTTCCGCTACATGCATGCAAATGGGCATTCATAGAATTTTCTTCCAGATGCTTTCAAATAATAATACTCATCTACTCACAAAGTAGAATCTAGTTGCTCTGGAACAAGCCCATCTCATTTGCATTTTGTGCATCTTCTGTTGGAGCTTGCAAGAGATTTCACATGTTGTCTTTCTCAAACTTAGCCACAGTGGAAGCCTACAGACCTTCCATTGCCTAATAAGTGGTTTGTAATGCTATTTTCATGTGTAGATTATACTTCAGGCCATGCACAAGCTATTAGTAGTAGAAGGTGAACACCTGAAATTATATATTTGCTCTGAAAGGCATTTCCTACATATTCTAGTCCACAAGATCTCTAGACTGCCCTCCAATATGACATGTCCAGAATGTTCATTCTATTTTTCGCCCATCTTCTACAATGCATCTTTCCCTCCAAGCCATCCAAAATATCCCTACTTCATGTTTATAGACAAACAGAATAATAGGTCTTCAACTTTATCATCTGGTATGACATTCTTGACTGTCCACATATTTCAAGTCTCTTTGATACAAATTATGGCAGAATGAATGAGAAATGGCATTAGCACTAGCATATGTATGTGGATTATTGCTTTAAATCCTTCTTTTGGGGGAAATATGGAAAAGCACACATCAGTCAGGGGAGGAGCTTCATGCTGTTTGCCCCAACAAACAGCTTTGTTTCTCCAACAAAGCTACGTATCAGGCTACGGGTTGAAATTAGGATAATATTTTAATTTTATGGGGGTACTCTACTGTAAATCACCACAATCCATTGATTGTTGAAGGATACAGACTCATAAAGTAAATAAAGGAGCATATCATCTGTCTTAAATGTAAGTTGCATTTATTTATTTACTTACCTAATTATTTTTATGTGAAAAGGGGTTTAAACTGGGGCTTTTATTCTTACATGGCTCTTTCATTCAAGCCTGGCATTATACCACTTATACAACTGTGTCACTTCTAGCTTTTCCTGGTTAACTGGAGATAAGTCTTACGAACTTTTCTTCTCTCAGCTAGCTTTGAACCTCAGTCCTCAGATCTCAACCACTTGAAGAGCTGACATTGCAGGCTGTACAAAGGAGGCTTAGTGGGCTTTGATGGCCTTTCTTACTGTTCAGTTGTGTAAGCATTCACTCAGTTGCTAATCGTGCTTATTTGCCAGCCTTGATGGTCTATTGGTTAACCAATACCTACTACACATCTTCCTCTAGAGGGGGCCATGACAGCAGATTTCAATGGCAACTTAAAGTCACTACACAAGAGCTCTCAAAAATTTAATTTTTCATTTATCCACAATGTACACATACTGAAGGAAAGAGTCATGGAGGAAAGAAAAGAGTTAATACAAGAATACTTGATTTCTTTTCAGAATCATCAACATGAGGAGACCCACCTCTTCTGAACTGATGGTGTCTAAGAATTGAGCTATAGAAAGTCAGTAAGATACTGTGATTTCCATTGGCTCACACTTTTCTCACTCATTTGTAATCTCTTAGTTGCTTATGTTAACCAAGGGATATTTTGTTGTCCTTCTTTCACATTGTTAGGAACATCAGGTTCTTTAATTTTATAGCCCCAGATTAAGCTCACTGGCTGCATTTAGATTGCTGTACTTTTGATAGTGATCACACCTTACTCATGACTACTATCATCTTTTATGCAGTAATTCTCTCACCTCTCTTGCTAGCATGAAGCTAAGTTGGAGAAGAATATATCCTTCTCTAAGTCCTGGTGTATAGAAAGCTCTTAGGAGAAGGTTGTCAACAGTTGTGGGGCCTCCCTCACTTGCACATTTCTAATCACTTGGAAAATAATCTCTGTGATTTCTGAGGAATGCTGCCAGTTGGTATGTTTCTCCTTCAGCGGTCTCTGTGTAGTAGTATATTTACTTCTCTGAGCTGTTGGGCTTCTCTCTCTACAGTCTGCTCTAACAGTTCTGCCACATCTGATATGGACAAATGTTTGATTTCAACCTCTTGAGACCCATAGCACTATCGTTCAGTGTCCTTGTCAAGGTGGAAAATCTTGGGACACAGGACATCGCTCCAAAAGAGATACATGCTTTCGTTCAGCTTTCTATACTATTCCTCTGGCCAGCTTCCTCAGAGCCATTCACAGATCATCTTCAGCTCTTTCCTGTTATGTATTAGCACAAAATTTTCATACCTTATCTGTGTAGGTTTGGATGATTTGTCATTTGAATTTACATGCATATGGGAACCAGAAGAGACAGGGCAGTAACTGAGGCAGTGCCTGTCTCATTTGAGGTTCCTCTTATCTTCAAGAAGACTGGAAGGTGGGAGTCTCCATCTCCAAAAGAGTAAAGACTCAGAGGTCAGGAGAGTTCAAACATTCCAGGGTGTCAAGAGCAGCTATTAGCTATCCTTTTGCCAAGTCTCAGTGTCTCAGCTCTTCCCCATGACAGCCTCGGCCTTGAATTTAGCACAGAAGCTTTATGCAGGCTGAGATTGCTAGTTTTCTTTTTTGAGGTTCAGTTTTCTTCTAATTAAGTCCTGTTCTTGACCCTCAGATGGGCTTCCATCTGGGAAACATAGATTCTTTTAGAAAGCTTCCAAGTAATGTCTCTCTCCCTTTCTCTGCTCTATATTCCTGACAGCTAAATCTGAGAGGGTGGTTTTCTTTGCATACATCACTGGTATTTAGAATTGTTACCTATTTTCATAGTCCTCAGAGTTTCTATTTCCTCATGCATCTCACATACCCAAGATGTTGCACCAGCTTGTGCCTTTCTTTCACATATATCCCATCTCAGCTCATGTCCATCAAATGTCTTGGAAAGCCACTAATATTACATGCCAGGGAACATCAGTTCCCTGTACAGTCATACATAGTGGTATATACCTGTAATCCTAGCTATTCAGGGAGCAGAAACTGGGTTTTCAACTTCTAGGCTTGAATTGGGCAAGTTAGTGAGATTCTATCTCAATACCCAAATAGAGCTGAACTCAATGTCTCATGACTATAATCCTACCTACTCAGTAAAAGGAGATCAAGAAAACCACAGTTAAAGGCCAGCCAGGTACAAAAATAAATAAATAAAACCCCATCTCAATCATCACAACTGGCAGTATGTACTTGTTATCTCAGCTACATGAGAATCATAAATAGGAGAATTATCACTTAGGATAATATGAGTTAAAAAAAAAATAAACTCTATCCTTGCTACACGGGAGGCTGAGATCTGAAGATCGCAGTTCAAAGTCAGCCGGGACACTAAAGACCGTGAGACTCTTCTATCCAATTAACAGGGAGTGGCACTTGGCTCAGGGGTAGAACAGTAGTCTTGAGCTGAAGAGCTCAGGGACAACGCCCACACCAAGTTCAAGCCCCATGATCACAAAAAAAAAACAAAAACAAAAACCTCTACTCAAAAATTATGGGCAGGGAGTTTGGCCTAGTGGTAGAATGTTTGCCTAGCAAGCACAAAGACCCGGGTTCAATTCCTTAGTACCACATACTTAGAAAAAAAAGCCAGATGTGGTGCTGAAGCTCAAGTGGTAGAGTTCTAGCATTGAGAAAAATCCAAGGACAGTCCGCAGGCCCTGAGCTTAAACCCAGGACTGGCAAAAAAAAAAAAAATTAATTGTGGTAAAATGGGACCAATGGCATGCCTCAATTTATACAGTGATTGCCTAGTAAGCATGAAATTCTAAGTTCAAAAACATAATTCAGAAAGAGACAGGATGACAGAGACAGATGTCTTCTTTTCACAACTCCAAGACATAGACTTCAATTACTATTCTTTACCTATGAGTATGGAAATAAAGATGTGGACACTTTCAGTGCTTTTATTCAAGATTATGAAGCTTCAATTTGAGTAGATTTAAGATAGTCAGACATATTTCTCCAAGGAGACTAGAGGCTGGGCTTACGTTGCTAGCTCTTTTGTAAAAGAACCTGAACCTTCCAGAGGACTACCTTAGATATTTGAACATCAATATTTTCCTCTGTAAAGTAGGAGAATGAATAGTGCTTTCCTCATAATATAGTAAAGAATAAAGTGAGATCATCTGAGTAAATCAGTTAGAAAAATGCCTACCACACTGCAAGAACTCGGTGGAGTTTAAATGTTTAAATTTTGTCAATAAAGGAAAATATTAATAAAAGGAAAAGTTAAAAGGGTCAGGCCCACACCTAATATTTTCTAACTGCAGTTCAACTGTCTAAACAACATTTTTAATGGCAGAAAATTAGTCTCTTCCTCTCTCATAAAATGGCAAGGCAAAGTATAAGTGGAAATGCTGTGAAATTTGCCAAGTGCTATTGAATAAGTATCAGTAATTATTACATCAGTATGATTCTAGTTCTACAACAGAATACAAAGATAGCCAGCACATACAATGCAGCATCAGCTGGTCACCACACTATGCATGAATGGTATTAGCCCTACATAACTGAAATTTGAAAATCTAACATAACCCAACCCTGCCAATTCTTTGCTTTTGCTAATTCGATTTTCCCCCACATTCCTGGGGCTTGAGCTCAGGGCCTGGGCATTGTCCTTGGGCTTTCTCAAGGCTAGTGCTTTACCACTTGAACTACAGAACCATTTCTGGCTTTTTCTGTATATGTGGTACTGAGGAATCATACCCAAGTCTTTGTGCATGCCAGGCAAGCATTCTACCACTAGGCCACACTCCCATCCCCCCACATTCACTTTTTTACATCAACTTCTAAATAAGATCCCAAATTCAGGTTATTTCATCCAAGCAAATATTGTCTAGGTTCAAATGTGTTGTCAAAAGGGAGAGGTCTTTCTTCTCTTCACTGGTGACTTTATTAAAATATTTATGATATATACAGGTATACAGATATCTATTACACGCATAACATGATATCTCTAGATAACACATATGTGTTAGCATGGTACATGCTCCTGTCTCTATGTGACTGTCAAAAGCACCGTTAATATGGGGGGGGGTCTGAGGAATAAAATTCCTGTTTTGCCATCTTGCTGATATTCTAAAAGCTTTATATGCACAATCACATGACATTCATACATGGAAAGATCCCAAATGGGAGATATGCTTATAGTTCACAGTAATAAGGTCTCTTACCTACAGTCATCTATCTAGGAAAGCGTGGGTGGGGAGGGGACAGAATTCAAAATGAAATCCAGGTCTTGATCTGAAGGTTTTATATAAAACTTTGAGCTTGCACTTTTGTTGTCTTCACACATAGATACCATACCTATTTGAGGTTTTGCCTAGGAATCTTGGGTGATCTGTACATATATGGGTGCCTCTTTCAGCTATAGCCCATCATTCAGAAAAATGAAAACCAAAAAGTATCCAAAGTCAATGAACTCCCAAAGGTATTCCTGGGAAGGAAATTAAAATCCCATTTCAATGGAAAAGAATTTGAATTTATAATAGTGGGTATTTCAATCTGTTCTTTTGTAACTTGGCAGTATTACAAATTTACTGGCTTCTCTTTAAGGAAAACACTGTGGAGAGCTGATTGAATTCATATTTGTATCGATTCACACCCAGTGACCCTATTTAAGAGAGGTCAACTTACAGACTATTTTTAACCTAAAATCAAATACTTTTCCTTATTTTTTTTTCTAAAATGAAGGAATGCCAATGCATTTTAACAAGGTTTCAATGTCTCCCTGTGTGGCTTCCTTCAAGTTATCCATTTTTAATTGTCTTTAGATCTTGGCATCTTGATGCCATGGATAGAAACCATGGCTGTGTTCTGCCCTCCGTCCCACCCCCTTTCCTCGTACTCACTGAAGTAGGCTTAGGAACCATCTGCATCTCCAGGCGGAGGCAAACTAAATGTCAGCTCTCCCGTGGGTTCTGCACAGAAGACACTGCCAAAAGACCTGCTGCTCTCACACCCAAACTGCCACGGCCCTTGCCTTGCTGCTTTTCTCTATTAATATTTCAACACTTGAGTTTCATGACCTTGGGAAGTACTTTTGTCTCTGTGGGGTTCACAAGACCAGCTGTAGCACAGTCGTTTCCCCCATGGGCTGTTAGGGCACTGAAGATTGGAAAGATTGGTGTCTCTCCTCTCTCTTTGTTGTTAGATTCGATGTATTAGCCATCATGCTCAGTGTTGGGAAAGGGAAAGATGAAACATAAAAAAATGGTTAACTATTTCATAGAAGGAAATCATAGGAACGAGTGAACAGACAGGATAAGGGAACAGGCTTACAACGACAAGGTTCCATAGAAAACACCGGTGATAGAACTAAGAAAGAACAAATGTTAAGTCCTGAACTTAGCATGGAACTTGAGATAACAGACAAATCTACAGTAGGAAGGCAAGATGGTGAAGAGGACGTAAGAAGAGAAAAACATGGAAAGGAATATGTTTATGATGCCTACCATCATCTAGGCATGTATTGGGGATTTTCATACCCACTCTTGCTTCAGTCTTCACCACGATAAAGAGAGGATAAAGGAAGCTAAGTTCTACATAGTTTTCAGTTTCCTAAATTTAAAACTAATAGCAAATTAAGATCTTCACTGGTCACTGTATTGATTGGACACTTTTTGAAGCGATGCAAGTTGGCCCAGTGAGGGATACACGTCTGCTTTTTTTCAGAATTCAACAACTAATTAAAATGGATTTACCTTAGAGACGGAGATTTTGCTTCAAGTTGCCTTGCTCAGACTCACAATCGTGTAAAGTCAATAAAATAAAAACAAGTCTCTGTATTTCAGCATCTAATTGGGAGATAGAGTTCATTCTAGATTGGGTAGAGTCACTCTCAACTTTTTCCATTGTTGATAGAAAGTGGAAGTAGAGTGCAGGTATAACTCAATCTGGGGCCATAATATTGTAGGTAGGAGCAATGTAAAAATTCTGAAGGTCATTGAAGAAAGAAGACTAAATTTTCTGGTTTGGGGTGGTGGTACAGAAGAGTCAGAAAGACACACAGGTTTTATAAATTGTGGCCAACATTTTAGGTTTACATTGTACTAAAAGAAACTAGGAAAAGACTGCTCACATCTGTAATCCTAGCTACTCAGGAGGTTGAGAACTGAGAGGTATGGTTCAAAGACAGTCTGAGCAGAAAAGTCCATGAGATTCTTATCTTCAATTAACCATCAAAAAGACAGACATAGTGTGTGACTTAAGTGGTAGAGCAACAGCTTTGAGTGAAAAAGCAAAGCAAGAGCACAGGGCCCTGAGTTCAAACCCCAGTACTGACACATATACAGAAAAGAATTGTGAAGGATTTTAAGCAGTGAGATTAAGGAATGGATGTAAGAAAAAGGTAGATGACTAATAAAGACATACAGAAAAAGTATTAATGATAACTAATATTAGTAACAAGTAATATTACTCTTAGCAATAACTAAGAATTTTAATAGTAAGCTGGGAGCCAGTGGCTTATGCCTGTAATACTAGCTACTCAGGAGGCTGAGATCTGAGGATTGCAATTTAAAGCCAGCCCAGCCACTAAAGGCCGTGAGACTCTTATCTCCAATTAAACACCAGAAAATGGGAAGTGGCACTGTGGCTCATGTGGTAGAGTGCTAGCCTTGAGCCGAAGAGCTCCAGGACCGTGTACAGGCCCAGAATTCAAGCCCCAGGACAGAAAGAAAACGAAGAAGAAGAAGAAGAAGAAGAAGAAGAAGAAGAAGAAGAAGAGGAGGAGGAGGAGGAGGAGGAGGAGGAGGAGGAGGAGGAGGAGGAGGAGGAGGAGGAGGAGGAGGAGGAAAAAGAAGAAGTGGAGGAGGAAGAAAGTGAAAGCAGTATAATCCTACTAATAGTAAGTTAATGTTAGTAATTCATTCAGTTAAATGATGCTGGAATTGAATAGTACTATTCTCTAAGGAGAAATTCAAAGTAAAATATAATAGTCACCAGGTATGGAGGGAATGCAGGATAGAGAAATAGAGAATGGTTTCCAGTTCTATTCTGAGCAATATAATAAGAACTAGAAAGATAAGCATGAAAAGAGCCCTGTACTGCTGCTTTTAAACAGTTGTTGACATGTGGAAACAATTTTCTTGTGGATTTTGGTTATAGAGAGAGGGGTGAGGAAAAAATAAGGAAGAAAGTGTTAGTGGAAGAATGTGAAATGGGAACAAGAGGTACCTGTTGAATGTACCAGTTATTAGTGGCATTAACAAGTGCGTGGTCTCTGGGCACTGGACGTATACCTGTAATCCTAGCTACTCACAAGGCTGAAACCTGAGAAGCAAAGTTCTAAACTAGCCTGGGTCTTTGCACCAGTTGAGTAGGTAAATGCTAGAGGTGGGGCTGTGGCTCAAGAGTGTAGCTTTCCGCAGAAGAACTAAGAGAAATTTTGCGTTTTCCGTTCAAGCTCCTGTACCAGGACACACACACACACACGAGCATTTTGTAAGAGACAACTGTAGAAAAGAAAACTAAAGAATAGCGATAAAATACAGGAGAGAAATATGGCCCATTTTGAAGATTAACCTAGATCAAGAGTGTATGTTCTTCTCACCTCCTGATGCAGAACAGCTTAGTTTCTTTCCCTGAGATGAAAATTATATGTACATAATTTATGAAGAATTGTGTTCTTCACCAAGTACAGTAGCTCACATTTATAGTCTCAGCCACTAAAAGAAGCACATAGATTGTGGTTAAGAGCTGCCTGGGGGAAAAGCTAAATACCCCATCTCATCCCAGAGCTGGGTGTGGAGGGGCATGTTTGTCATCCAAACTACTTGGGAAGCATGAACAGGAGGATTCATGATCCAGGTTGGCTTGGGCAAAAATGCAAAACTAACCCAAAACAAATGTAATATGGTCTGGTAAAATGGCTCAAGTGGTGGAGTACCTGCACAGCAAGTAAAAGGTTTCAACCCTAAATGCCCAAAACAAATGCTTTAAGGATACTAACACGTGTGCTTGTGTCGAAGGGCAAATGGAAGGGATGGGAAATCTTGTCAAAGGCCAGGTGTTTGGCACTCATTGTAGGAGTCATTTCAGCCTCAAAGGAACTGGGAAGTGTTCGTTTATTCTCCTGGCCTGAAACAGAAGAGAGAACTCTCAAAATCCTGACTCTCCAGCATTTCGGGTAAATTATCAGTTCTTTTTGGATTTCTAGTGACATTAAAATAAAAAGCTGCTGAGCTTCAATAGCTCATGCTTGTAATCCTAGCCCCTTGGGACGCTGAGACTTGAAGAATGCAAGTTGAATCTAGACCAGGCAGGAAAGGCAATAAGGCTCTTATCTCCAAGTAGCCACCAAAGAGTAAAGAGTGGAGCTATGGGTCAAGCAGTATAACACTAGCCTTGAAGTAAATAGTGCAAGGACAGTGTCCACATCCTGATTTCAGCCTCTACAATAACAACAAAAAATTTAATCTGAGAGGTTCTGAAAAGGGCCCCTTTTGGAGACCGATCTTTCATCAACATAAATTTCATTAAATATCTGATATAGTTCCTTTCAGGCACCTATTTCTCTAATGAAGCCTGAATTTTGTTCATCACAAAGATATCTACAAGGCACCTACTATGTGTCTGTAGTGAATTTGTGCTGCTTCATCCTGTGACAAGAAGTAGAAGAGAGAATTTGGAGCCTTTCTGTAGTGCACTCTCATTTCTGTAAAAGAAAGTCATGCATCCTCAGAAGATTAAAGACTTGGATTATTGAAGGGCTATAATCATCCTGTCAATATCCATTCTGTGCTCCAGTTCTCAACCACAAGCTCTAAGGAATTACCTGAGCTTCACTACTAAGTGGGTGGATTTTTTTCCTCTGTCTTTTCTTTCTGCTTGACCAAATACAAAGATTTTATGATTCAATCTCTGATGACACTTTATTGGCTTGAGTGAGATAATAGATCCCTCTTCTCCTTAGGTATATTGGGATAATATACCTAACATCCACTACTTTCAAACAGAAGAAAAGAGGATTATGCAGGTCAATTTTATGTTTCCCCATTCTAAGTTACATAGTGTTTTTTAAAGATCCATTTTATTTTTTTGTTTGTATTAGCTGCCCAGTGGGGTTCATTTACATATATGTGGATGTGGATGTGTACATATATATGTGCAACATTTACAAACATGCATATAACATTTCCCTATCTCTTCTTCATCTCTCCTACCCCTTTCTCAGAATAAGTTCAACACATTTCATTGTTTGATATTCATAGTTGTATATAAAATACTTGGACCATATTCATTCTCTCCATTTGCTATGCAACATTAAAGCACATATTCAGTCCTCAGTGTTGTCCATACTATCTGTGGCTGAGATAGTATAAAATAAGACTAAACTTTTATGTTCAAAAATATACAAATAATCAAAAAATAATACAAATGTATGTGATACAAACAAGTATCAATCTAGAACAATATGAATGGTTGGGCATGCATTGGCTTGTGGATGGCATTCCATCTGTCTCCACAATGTCTCTCCCTACTTGTCTGTCTCTGAGTCTGAATTTTCCCATTATTTAAAGATATCAGTCATATTAAGGATGAACCACTGTAATGACTTCCTCTGTTCAGCTGCAAAAATTCAGAACTATTGGTAGTTAGGAATTCTAGGTAATTCAGGGTGGAGGAACAGAACTCATTTCTAAGAAGACCTCAAAGTTAGTCACTCAACCTCTTCCTTGATTACTCACAGCTAGAAAAAGCCTCCTCTTCTTAGTTACTTCTCTTCCCTGAGTCAACTTGTCCCTTACAAGTGATCAATCACACTGCCAAGATTCAGAGCAATAGCAATCCGACTATTCCTTTATAGTTTTCTAACTAAATAACTCTTTCAAGTTAGCAAAGACATCTGCCAGGCTCTTCTTTCACTTCACTTGAGAGCATATTCCATAACCTCTCTATTTAATACCCATGGCAGGGTCAGCCTTCTATCCTTCTCCCTGTTCCAAGACAACGACAGCAAGACTCATCCTGGCCTTCAAGGGTGTTCTCGATACCAGGAGATATCAGGCACAGAAAGAAAAACCTTCCCTCATGCTCAACCACTGAAGACGCCTGATGTCTTTTCCTTATTTATCTCCCAAATATGTACCAGTGAGCATGGCATCCTCCCCTTGAAAAGCCTGCTTGTAGGATCAAGTATGGGAAGACAAATTACTGTCTATTATAAATGACTTCTCATTTAATCTTTTCAATTTTCCTGTTTCCTACATATTGCAAATGAAAAAAAGGGGAGAATCTAGGAGGAGCATAAGAACTTGGCTCATCTGGTTTGGAATACATCCATTAAGAAAGGGGACCCAGGGACTTCCGATCTAAAAGGCTGTGTTCTTTCTGCAACACCACTGTTTCCCAGACCTGGGTTAACACAAGCCAGGAAATTAAAAACAAACAAAAAATTGGCAAACTTGAATACAGCTAGCAACTTTCGATCTTGCCAAAAAAACAGAAAAAGAAAAACATTAATCTGCTATCACCATCATTTAATAATAAAAGCCTATTTTAATCCAGAAAAAATTAGAAATGCTGAATCTCAAAATATAGCATTTATATTGTGCCATGACTATGTGGAAAAATTTTAAATAATGAGTACAAATATTGCAAGGGAAAAAGAAGCAAAAACTTAG
This sequence comes from Megascapheus bottae, assembly GCF_031878675.1. NCBI lineage: Eukaryota > Metazoa > Chordata > Mammalia > Rodentia > Geomyidae > Megascapheus > Megascapheus bottae. Next base: position 58,954,506 of record NC_143520.1, on the reverse strand, counting down.
CTTAGTATCCATTCCTAAATGGTCTGGATTTTACTCCCACCTTTCTCAGCTATCCAGCTAAATATTTTGAGTGTTACTGGTAGATCTACAATGCCTTGAATCCTAATTCAATGTTGTTAGAGATTACATGAAATTCTATGCTTCAAGAAACAAAGTGAAAGCAAAAAGAAATTGTATTATGTAATTTGACTGTTCTCTCCCCAGGTCTCAGAACTCCCAGAACTGGCAAGAGACCAATTTCTATTCAGAAGATTTTGCTTTGGCCCTTTCTGTTCACATTAGAATTCCCTTTTCTTAAAAAAAAAAAGTTGCATTCAACCTTTTTTTATTCTACCCTCAGTTACCTCTGGCAGGGAACAAAGCTTATAAAATGCCAGCACAGTCTGAAATGCATGCAGTCTCTCAGGCTTGCCACACATTTTCTAATTATTGGGTAGAATCATAATGAGTGTGTATATGCAGTCGTGATAACCAACACTGACTCATATTTATAAGTATCCTTTATCCAAAGGGTTCCTGAAGCATCTTCCAGCTGGCAGCAGGATCTGCCACCCGCCTGTAAAAAAACAGATACCTCAGGGGCAAAAGTCCTTGTTTGGGGGCTTTGAGTATTGAAAGAACACACTACAGTATTAGCTTGGGAAGCTATAATTTCCTAAGTCTTACAGATTTAGAACTGACGTGAGGTTATTTCGTCTGAAGAACAAAAGTATTTTAAGAAAGTAGAGTGCAATTGTGAAGTGGCAATCATTTCTCACAAGCAGCTTGTTGTGGGCTAAAGAATGAAGGCTTTCGAGCTCCTCAGAATTAGGTTGGGATTTTTGCCCCAAGGCTTATCATGATGACCTTAAACACCGCAATTTCCTGTTTGTAAAAGTGAAGTTGATGAATCTACCCCCCAGCCCCCCACAGGCTTGTGGTAAAACTAGCTGTTGGCATTCAGGCATTCAGCAAACTAGCTGTTGTTGTAATTATTTATCCATAACATAGAAATGTAACAAAGCTCAAATAAGGTAACATTTAGTGAGGTATTATTGGTTAGAGAGCACTCAGAATTTCACACACATGGTCACATTATGCTCCTAGACATAGCTATAAAAATAGGAACACAGCCAGGGCACCAGTGCCTCATGCCTGTAATCCTACCTACTCAGGAGGCTGAGATCTGAGGATTGCAGTTCAAAGCCAGCCCTCTCACTAAACTCCATGAAACTGTTTATCTCCAATTAACCACCAGAAAACCGGAAGTGGCATGGGGGCTCAAGGTGTAGTTGCCTTGTGCAACACAGCCCTGAGACAACGCCCAAGCCCAGGCATAGAACGATGGCCTTGAGATGAAGAGCATAGGGGCAGTGCCCAGGCTCCATGATCGAAGAAGAGAGAAAGAAGAAAGAAAGGAAGAAAGAAAGAAGGAAGGAAGGAAGGAAGGAAGGAAGGAAGGAAGGAAGGAAGGAAGGAAGGAAGGAAGGAAGGAAGGAAGGAAGGGGAGAGAAAGAAATTAGAGAGTCACTCATTGAGCAAGAAAGCGACTTGTCCTACTTTGCCTCAGCATTCATTTGTGACAGTTCAAAAGTTTGTAGTGTTTCAGGGATGGTAAGACTAACCAAATACTACTTAACTTTTTGAGAATGATTTGGAGTGTCCACACCATTGGGCATTATTTTTACAATACCAAGGGGTTTGCTCAGCACTCCACTTTGCATTTCTAGAAGGGTAAGGCTTCAGTATCAGCCAAGATGTCCACTGGCATTCTTAAAATCCCTCAACTGACCCCTTCTGAAGGTGTCTGTCTTCCATTCCAGCAGAATGATCTGCGCATTCTCCCAAATGTTCTACACATGTTCCTCATGGCATCTCTGGTTGCTAACATCCCAATGGCCCATGTGTGGAAGACTTGGTCTCTAGTCTTTGGTGTTATTGGGGGCTGGTGAAAACTTAACAGCTGGGAGCTACCAAAAGGTGCGTCACTGAAAATATTTCTTGCTATGGATTGCCAGGTCTGGCACATTCCTGTAATCCAAGCTACTCAGGAGGGAGGCTGAGATCTGCGGATTGTGGTTGAAGACAGCTCTGGCAGGAAAGTCCATGAGATTCTTAATCTTCAACTAACCACCAAAATATAGGTGGAGCTGTGGCTCAAGTAAGAGTACCAACCTTGAACAAAGAAGCTCAGGAATAGCATCGAGGTCCTGAGTTCAAGCCCCAGGACACACACACACACACACACACACACACACACACACACACACACACACACAAGATTTTGAGGCCTTGTTCTCTTCACTTTTTTTCACATGTGACACAGGTTTTCATTGTGTACATTCAAAAGTCCAATGTAATCATGGGTAGAAAGCTCCTAAACTGTAAGATGAGTTAGAACTTTTCTTTTCATCTCAAGCATTTTTCAGTCACCAGAAGCTGGCAAATAAAATAGTGGAATCAAATAACACAGCACTTTCATAGCCTAAGGTGTCTTATTCTCATATTTTCTTCAGATCCCAGGACTGATGGCACCTTCAAATCTGGTGGCATCTGTGAGCCTGCTTTCTAGGTCACACCAATGTTTGATATACTACAGTTTTCTGAATCAGGCTATTAAGATATTCCAGAAATTCAATGGGATTTTAAAGTCATCAGGGAATTCCCATTTGCACAAGTCATCAAGTGTATTTTGTATTAAAGAATTTGAACTCGTCTACATTTTTGCCTTTAGCCTTTCCTCTTTGGCATTTTAGATGCATTGTCTTCTTCTATTCAGTTCTAATACATTGCAGAATTTTCCCTCAGCTAAATTATGGGATCTTTTGTAGCAGAGGCATGACTTATAATTCTCTATGTGTCTCTCTGAGGGATTAAGCTAGAGTTCTGAATAAAACATATGTGGTTTAGTTGGGTAATTGACTACCCCAAGCGGTTCAAAGTCACCTTTCTGGCCTCAGTATAATGTGTGCCTAACATCCTGACATCAAACTACTTCTAGAATTTTCCAAATCATTAGTAATTCTTTGCCAAACCAATCTGAACTCTGAGGGACAGGAAACATTCCTGCTGGGAACATTTCCCCAATGCTGTTGTTTATTAAAAGATTGCAGTCCTGTGAGTATAGATTTAACAACAAACCCAAAATTCCTCCAGGAAACCTGATTTCTAATCTTCCAGAAGTATCTTCAACTCCAGAATTTATCAGACCACTGGTAAGTCCCACACTGTAATTACAGAATGTAAACTTACTCCTCCCCCTATGGACATACTATTCTAAAAGTGGTTTTAGGCATTTTATAAGCATCTGTTTCTCAAATAGAGATTTGTAAAGGAAATGATAAAACTATAAATACAAGTAATCGTTTCAGAAATTTGTTCATGTAGCTCAATTGTGAAGAGCATTCTTTACAGAGACTCATGGTAATACTGAGACAGTACACAGAGCTCATCAGCATATTCAGGCTTGGAAAAACCCCCTCAGACATTTTTAGAATTGTTTTATTGTAAGAATAATCTCTCTTTCTCCTACTTTAGTCACCTCATCGTTTTCCCCTTGAAAGCTGTGAGAATACAGATATAGAGACAAATACTTCTCGTCTTCAAGATTGACAAGAAAAATTATGCTGAAGCCTGAAGCAGTTTCTGTGATATTTTCTACTTTCAGGTAACATTCCTTCTATGGTAATCTGAGAGATTTCAGTCTGCAGTTACATTAAGAATAAACAAATTATCTTCTAATAATGTGAACTGTGACAGTGAGTGACACAATTTAGACTTCATATGAAGTCTGTCTCCATCAAGAATTCCTTAGACAACCAAGTACGACATTTAGACTTCTTTCTCTCCATCACAATTGAAAATGTCACATGTACAAGAAAGCCAAATGGGTTTTTAAATCATAAGAAAACAGTGTGACAATGTCTTGCCTTTGACTTATTTAGCTGGTTCTCTTCCTGCTTATTACTGTTATTATTGATAATAAGCATTTCTGTGCCACTAAAATGTTCACAGCATATCTTTTTGTCACTTTTTCAAGGTATCTATGTTACTCCATGACTCATGAGGTGAATCACTCATATCATGATTTTAATAATAGTAAAATATAAACCTCTTCTAATAACCTGCTCCTTCTAAAATTCCTTCCACTTTAGAAATCAAAATTGATATTTTATCATATATCAACATGCTGAATAGTTATGAAATTTAAGCAAGCACACATATGGTTAAATAATCTTATTTTTTTCACTGATCTCACTGTGGCTTGAATTCAGTACCATGCTCTGTCCTTCCAATGTACTGTTCACAGTTGGTGCTCTATAGCTTGAACCATGACTATAGCCCAGGTTTTTGCTTAATACTTAGAGTTTAGGTCTGTGAACTTTCTTCCCAGACTGGTTTTACAACACAATCCTCTGATCTCAAAGTCCTGAGTTTCCAGGATAATATATGTGGGTCACCAGCATAGCCAGGATTATAAAATTAAGCCAGCAACACCCAGCAAAATTATCTTACTTGCAAATAGCTTCAAAGTTATTCCATGATTCCACAGTGCTGTTCAATCAAAGAAAGCATGCCTAACTTAAAATTAAGATTTTCCAACCTCTGTCTCTGAACTTCTTTTGCTCAGGGTTAGCACTTTACCACTTGAGCCACAGCACCACATCTAGTCTTCTCTATTTATGTGATGCTGAGGAATCAAACCCTGGGCTACATGCATGAACTCTATCATAAGCCACATTTCCAGCCTGTATGCTTATTCTTACTCTAATAATTATGATATCTGAAGTCACCTAAAACCAAACTACAAAATTCTGAGCCTTAAAATGAATATTCCTTCCCATCTTTAATAACAATAAAGCCACCCTTCTATTGTTCCATTGATAATGCAGTAACTCTTATGGTGCAGTTTCAAATTAGAACCTATACCAATGGTTTATTAATAGTGAAACTCCCAACATTTAGAGCAAAAGTACTGAATTTCTTTTCCCTGAATAAATGAAAATGCCTTGTTGATTTGCGAGACCTTTGTACAATAAAGATAAATAAAAGAAAATAAAGATTTATTTATTCCCAAAGCATTGAAAATCTGACAGGAAATTATTCTTTGTTTTATGCTTTTTTCATATGCAATGATGCCAAAGAACTTCCAGAAGAGGTATTCCTCAAGAATATCCACCGGAAGGCTTCCAAAACTTGCCTAAGTATAACCACCACATCCTTAAACTGAAGAGAAAAGGTATTCACTTTCTCATTACCCACTTGCTTGATGTAAACAAGACAAGTATTTTCTCCTCTTGTGGTTATATCTAAATGAACCTCAAAGGGCCATTGTATTAAATTAGTTCTTTGCTGATAATTTGTTGTGTTTACACTTGTCTGTTTTAAACAATGTCAGGTGTACCATATACATGTATTAAATATAATATATACATATAATACATATACACATCACACATAATATTTATGTCTAATATATATTACATATGTGTATCACTCTACCACTTGAGCCATACCTGTAACCTAGCTTTTTGCTAGTTACATTGGAGATGGGTCTTCATAGGCTTTTCTTAATGAGCTGGTTCAACACTGCAGTGCTGTAGATTTCAGCGTCATGAGTTGCTGGGATTACCAGAATGGCCACCACCCAGATCACCAAGCCTACTTTTAATAGTAAAAAGAGACCAGTCTGATTATTTGGGATGGTGAGAGGAGAAAGGAGGCAAAGCAGCTCATGGGCTTCATGTTTTTCATCCTATTATATCCAACAGAGGAAGCATGATGGCCACATGACTCTGCACAGCTCTTGGGAACTCTCCAGTGGGCATGGCTCTGCCTAGTTAGTGGCTTGCCCTATGGTAGGCCTCCAAAATTCTTTTTTCTAATTATCATATTTTATTGTGGGGGTAATGTATAGAGAGGTTGTGGTTACATTCATCAGGGGGTGGATACATTACTTCTTGAACCTTGATACCTCTTCTCATGTTTTTGTCCTCCATCCCTCTCCCAACCCCCTCCCAATCTTGATTTCCCCCTTCTCTTCCCTATTTCAAATAAACAAATAAACCTATATACAATATACCAGGTACCAAAGTCCCAGATACAGTAACCACATGAGATTAACTATAAGGGGGGAAAAAGAGAAAAGAAATAACCTCACATAGTACATTAAGAACAACAATCGCAAAGATAAACCCTCTTGTTTCCATATCGTAGAGTTCATTTCATTTAGTCTCATCCTGTATAACCATATGTACATAGTTTTTGAGCTATTGTGATCCTCTGCTAGGAGAGTCCTTGATGTGTACTAATTATTACAAATGAGGGAAACCATGGACCCTATGCTCCTTTGAGTCTGAGTTACTTCACTTAATATGATTTTTTCCAATTCTTTCCATTTCCTTATGAATGGGGCAATGTCATTCTTTCTGACAGCAGCATAGAATTCCATTGTGTACAAATACCACATCTTGTTGATCCACTCAGCAACTGAGGGACATCTAGGTTGGTTCCATATCTTAGCTACGGTAAATAATGCCACAATGAACATCATTGTGCTAGTAGCCCTTGTTTCTGGACTGTTGGGTAAATGTCAAGGAGTGGGATTAATGGGTCAGAGAGGAGCTCTATATTTAGTCTTTTGAGGACCCACCATACTGCTTTACATAGTGGTTGAATGAGCTTACACTCCCACCAACAGCTTAGTAGCATTCCCTCTGTCCAGATCCCCACTAGCATCTCTTGTTATTAAATTTCTTGATAATAGCCATTCTAACTGGAGTGAGGTGGAATCTCAAAGTTGTTTTGATTTGCATTTCTTTTATAGGCCTTGAGATTCTTACACCTGGACTTCCAGAGCACACAGATATAACCTAATGACTCCAGGACTGAAATGCAGCTGGGATGCCTGTCCTTCCCATCCTAGATAGAGTTATAGCATCATCTCTTAACATGACTGATGAGATATGTGTCATTGCAACTGTGTGTCCCTTCCCAGAATGACAAGACCTTCGTAGCTGGAGGGCTGGGCCCGCTGGCTGGAGGCTGCTATGTCAGACCTTCAAGACTGTTTAACAATGGTCTCTAAAACTGAAAGCAAAAGATTCAGGTGAAAGTTCAACAGCTTTACCTTATTTTATTAGAGAAATATAGTGAACTAAGTCATTCTTCTGAATGGATCATTCCAATCAATATGAGGAAATCTGTTTTTCGTTTTTCTGTTTATTTTGTCACAACACAGTCACTACCCAAACCTGATATATGACCTTTGACATTTATCATTTATTATTTTCACAGATCATATTCATGTTTTATAGGTCTAATATACACTTATAACTTCATTGTGTTGTCTGTGCCTCAGAGATTCATTACATAGAATCAGAACGATCAAGAATCAGAGAAATAAAGTACCTATTTTTTCAATGAACCCTTTTACAATTACCAGCAGTGCATTGCCTTTGTGCTGTTATTCATCAGAAGATCTGAAAGGTCTCAGAATAACTAAAAATGTTACCTAACTCAAGTCTTTATAAGGAAGCATTTTACTCAGTACTGTTCTCTTAGTTAGAGCTGAGTGATTAATGATCAACAGGCAATCCTTCCTGAAATGGATTGAGTAGTCCAGAAATGTCATTGTTTAAATGTGGCCTACAAGCTTCCATTTCTTCTAAGAGTGTGCCTTCATTTCAGTTTATGGGCTGCAGTGTGTTTCTAAGGCCCCTTGGAATACAGAATCTGACATTTACTTTGCCTTCATTTTATTTTGCATATATGTGCCACTCCTACTGATTGAACTCAGGGCCTATGTTCTCTCCCTGAGCTTTTTTTGCTCAAAGCTGGTGTTCTACCACTTGGGCTATAACTCTACTTCTAACTTTTCCATGAGTAATTGGAGCTAAGAGTCTCAGAATTCTTTGCCCTGTTGGCTTCAAAGCGCAATCCTCAGATTTCAGTCTTGAGTCCAAGCTGGTTCCAGGTATGATCAACTGAAATTTGGCTTTGCCTGTGCTTTATGTTGAAATTGCATCCCACTGACAAGAAGAAATGAATCTGAATTTTACTGTAAAAATATAAAAAGCCTGCAAGTCACAAGCATTTGATCATCAACCACATTTATGCCAGCACTGGAGCTTGCTTAATTGTCAGAGGGCTCTGTTGAGGTTAGGTATGAGGCCTTAGAAGTCGCAAATGCCACATCATACAGACTCACAGATCTAGTATTATATCATATATAATACAATATGTTAGTATTCTGTGATAGAACTTGAGTTCATCTTTCAAGTAGGACTCCAGGAATTAAAACTGGTTAAAATCCAACCGTCAAATTACAATGACGTAGGCAGGCTTAATTCTAAGGTCAAGTAAGTACTCTGTGAACCAGTAGAACTTATGTTCTCAATGTACAGCTCCCTCTTGTGCTTCAGGACCTTTCTACCTGGTTGGACTTTACCAAGCTCTCCCAATTCCTTCACAATCAACCTGGATATGTGTGCATGCACTTATACCCACCCACACCCCCCCCAACACACATACTCCTTATCTGCTTTATCATTCAAATCATTCTCCTTTTTGCCAGTTTTCGTGGTACCAGAACTTGTTCAGTTTTTTTTTCTCAACTGGCAACCTTCTCACTTGAACTAAGACTCCATTCCTAAACAAAAATTTAATTTTCCCTAGATGTTCAATTTTGTTATTCCTGTTTGTCAATACCCTAGGAACAGGACTCCAATTCCAGGTCATTCACACTTCTATTCTGAAACATTAGCAAACTAACTTGTGCAATATCTCTATATGCACATGTTCCCCCAACTAGTCAATTAAATTCTGAAACATTGGACTGAAGTCTTCTTACCTTTTATCCCAAAAGCTTAACAGGGTCGTGAGAATACAGTCATCACTAGATAAGGAATGAAACAAATTCAGTCCATCTGGGGTTTGCCCACTGTCTCACCATCACATAGTCATCTGTCAACAATAATCCTTAAGTGAAATAAGGTTCACCATGAAGCTGAAGTTAATCTTCACATTGTCATGGGAGGAATTCTGTCACAATCAGGGGTCACAATCAGACAGCAGACAGACAGACAGACAGACAGACAGACAGATATTTTAAGAAGCCCAAAGCACTGAAGGGAAACATAGTGGCTTCCAATAATAACAAATATGCGTTATTTTTCTGCATCATGGCTTGTAATTTTATTGCAGCACTATTCACCATAAAAATCAGCCAGATGCCCTCAATGGACAATGGATCAAGAAAATGTAGTATATATACACAATGTAATTTCACTCATCCATTAGAAAAAATGATATTGTTCCATTTCAAGAAATTGAAAGACTTGCGGAAAAAATTATGTTAAATGAAATAAGTCAGTCCCAGCAAGACAAATTACCCATAATTTCCCTTATATCTGGATACTAGTTTTAGCATATAAACTCATAAAGGTGGTTGGATGCAAGTGCATATTCATCTATTAACTGAAGTATGGTGAGTACAAGAGAGATTAAATAATGTAATTCCATAGAAAGCCAAAAATCAAAGTTAAACAGGGAGTGATTTCTTGAAAGAGGTGGATTGGAACAAAGGGAAAAGGACAGATGAATGAAAAAGAGGAGAAGGGGAAAATGCTGACAATAATCTAATATAGACTCTATGAAATTAAAAAAGAGCAGAGGAAGGGGTGGGTAGACAACAGATGGGAGAGAATATTGAACAGGGTAACACTGATCAAGATATATTATATTGATTAACTTTTTTGTTAGATAACAACTAGTTTATACCACTAGTAACAATAATAATAATAACATAATTCTAAAAACAGAAAAGGAATATTAATTGTTTCCACAGCATCAAGAACCAACAGACGAGTCTTCAAAATATTAACAGGGTCTGCATAGACTAGAAGTCTATTTATATGTACATTCCTTGGTTGTTATTGCAAAAATGGGTTGAATGGGTGGAAAATCTCTTTGATTTTTAAAGCTCAGAGACTGCTGAAATAATTGATTCCTTTTGAAGATTTTCAGTGAAGAGTGGTCTTGTAAATTAAAGGGGATTCATTTAGTTTCTTTGTAATAGTCACTGTATGGTGATAATTTTAATTCAGAAATTAGTGTCAGGTTTTGAGTTTATGAGCTCAGCCTTTCTTGGATTGCTTACTCAACTGAAGCTTATCACCTGAATCATGCTTCAAGTCCAGCATTTCACTAGTTATTTTGTATTACAGACTTTTCAGCTCTGGTCTTCTTCAGACCATGATCTTCTGGATTTCAGCCTCCTGAATAGCTACGATTAAGGGCATGAGCTACTGGCATCTGGCTCATCTCTTTATCCTCTTCCACTTCCTCCACCTACTTTTTTTCTTTTTTAACCGCCGCCCACCCCCCCCCCCCGGACTCTCTCAGTGTTGGGTACCAAACCTGTAGTCTCATGTATCATAGGCATTCTTCTACATGCAGCCCCCCCAAAAATGTAATTTTTATTGTGCTTACAAACTTAAAAGTAGAGTCCTACAAATGCAAACTTTTGGTCTTACAATTTTCGGTGTGTATGTATTGAAGAAAATTAATGATCACTGGGCTCAAAAATACTTTGGGGCCAGGAGGGTGGCCTAGTTGTAGAGTGCTTGACTAGCATGCATGAAGCCCTGGGCCCTGGGTTCCATTCATTGGTACTACATGCACAGAAAAAGTTGAAAGTTGTGCTATGGCTCAAGTAATAGAGTGCATATATATATTCAATCATTCACTTTTGACAATAGAAATACTAGGAGTAAGTCCAATGATAAGACTGCATAATTTGCATGTGGAAAACATGATAAATGTCTTCTGGCATTTGTTCCAGCAACCAAGTTAGCTTAAATATATGTGGATAATATATATTCATAGGAAAATATATAGTGATATGTTAATATGTATGATGAATTATATATACATTACATTTACATTAGTTATGAAGCACAAAATATAACTACATTAATTGTAATATATGACTATATTAGTGATGTGAGATATTATACATTTAGTCTATATAAATATATTTATATATCAAATTATCTATATATGATTATGTTATCTATAACTACTTATATAGCCTATTACAAATTCTGTATATGCACATATGCATGCATAATGTATTTATTATATAAATTGTGCATATGTGTACACAAATACACACATACACACACATATATATGTGTTACATATATATGTAAAATTTGAAATACTAAATATTTTTCAGAAAATGTTCTTTAGATCTATACCTAAACCACTTTCCTGGAAGTAAGAACTCATTTCTACTAGACTGCTTATACTCCCTAACTTCAGGATTTTCTCTCTTTAATCCATCCTTCAGTTAATCATCATCATGAATTGTCTAAACTCCAGATATGTTGCTTGTTTTTAAGCCCTTCAATGACTTCGTATTATACTACAGGTGCATGCTCTGACTTTGTTTTCTTTATTCAGTGCTACAAATTGAATGCAGAGCCATGCTCATGGCAGTACATAATAGATATCTGGTAGACAAGTTGTAGGACTCAGTAGTTGGAACTGGTAGTTGTATAGCAGGCACATGGAAGGTGTCTGGTAGGCAGAGGTTCTGTCACTAAAGCAGCCTCTTAGCACTTTGCATGTCTTACCATTTCTTTTGCCAGTCCTGGGACTTGAACTCAGGGCCTGAGCATTATCCTTCAGCAATCCTCAAAGCTAGTGCTCTACTCCTTGAGCAACAGCACCACTTCTGGCTTTTTCTATGTATGTGGTAACAAAGAATCAAACCCTGGTCTTCGTGCATGCTAGACAAGCACTCTACCACTAGGCCAAACTCCAGGCCCCCATACTGTATTTTTCTACTTTAAATTGTAGCATTGATTTTCTTTTTTCCATGGAGTATGATAATATGATTTGGTTGCTTGCTCTATATTTCAGCTGTTTTACACTTCCATATCCTTTCTCTTCAGTGTAGAAATTTCACCTTCTCCTTTCAGCCTTTTTACCCCTCAAAATGTGAGTTCCCCTTCTATTTGTAGTCTCTAATAGCTTGTATTTATATCTAGCCATTCTCAACTACCTTACTATTTTAAATATCTTGATTTTGTGTCTCCAATAACTGTTGTTTTATTTATCCCCCAAACATAACGAATAAAAAATGGAGAAACTGTTGAATACTCTATCCCTCCCTCCCTTTCTTCCTCCCCCTTTCCTCTCTCCATCTCTTTCTCTCCCCTTCCCCCTCTCTTCTTTTCCCCTCCTCCTTCTTTCTCTCTCCACCCTCTCTTCTATTCTCTACCCTCAATGTGTGTGTGTTGGGGGGGGCAATTCTTAAGTGAAAATCACTAAGCCAGAGTTCTCTGATCTGTTTTAATTCATTTTTGCTACACATTGAATTTATTTCTCCAATGAGCCTTTCCACTTCACCTTTTTTTAATAATTTTTACAATTAATTGCAGATATAAACAGTTTTAGAATGGTCCTCATTATCTTTATTTCTACAGCCTTAAAAATCACTCCGTTCTCTTCTGGAATCATTTTGTGCTATCAAGCATATAAAGCTTGCCTCTTTTTGGTTATTTGAAATTGGATAGGGAAGGGGGGAAAACAAGATGAGGGGTGAGGGTGGGGGGAGGGAAATGGGGTCCAAGACAGGTGGAAGGGTATCAATGTATGTGAATTAATGCACCTTCTGTCTGGAAAATATCATGTAACCCTTCTATTAATTACAATAAAATACATTTTTAAAAAAAAGCTTGCCTCTTTTGAATTTTTTTTGCTCTAATTTTCCCTCTCTCCTGGATTTATGTATGTAACAGAGATAAGAAATACATTGGTGACTTCTTGGTCTTATTAACCTGAAAAACACACCCACTGTGAAGAAAGCCTGGTCTATACCTCTCCTATTATTGATGTACAGTAATGAACAGGAGATAATCTTTATATCAAAGGCTTATTGACATGTGAAACAACAGGACAAGACACATACCACAATTCAGTTAGGAAATGTATTTCATACTTACAGAAAGTTCTCTTTTGAGCTGGACTTATAAGAACAGGCAAGTGAAATGCAGGAGACTTTCTCATCTCTTTATCGGGTTACCCCCAGAAATCTCCCGCTCCTTCCTCTCTCAGTCCAGGGATGGTCATTCCATTCTAGCAATGATCATCACTTGCATTTTGGACTCTTTCACCAGCAAGCAAATTAAGAAAGGTGCCCATATGTCCTTGCAATATTGCCTGCTATGAGGGCAGTCAGGCCTTGCACGAGAATTCTAGGTCATTCTAATGATAAACACTCCTTCCATTCCTAAATGTGTTATGTAGAAATGTCACTAAAATTACCAGGTTCTGGTTTATTTTGACGTATAGCTCATTACAACAGATTCTTTAAGAATCATGATAGTGGTGACAAACAAACTGAGTCTTAAGAGTAAATGAGCATGGATGCTTAAGGAAACTCTGAAGCAACATAAGAATGGAGATATAGAAAAATGCTTATTCATGTACATTGAATGATAAGTGAATGTGTGTCATTTGATTGTCTTTGGAGAAAGCAATGTATTCCAGGGAGAGAATAACATATAAGACATAATCCCCAGTAAAGAACGTACCAACTTTAAATTCAAACTGTAATAACAATAGAGTGTTTGGTGGTATATAAGAAAGAGGTATAACTCTGTAAGACTGTAAAGAACTTCTCAGTCAAGTCCAGATCCACGTTCAATCTTCAAGAATAACTTAAAGCTCTTGCTTTGCTCAGATTTTCCTTGCATCAGCCTGGGAGTCATTTCGTGATGCAGAGGTCTAGGAATCAATCCTCTTCTGAGACAAATGAAGCCACTTTACAGAAGCACAGACAGAGTTAGACAACATTGCCACATGTATGAGACAATCTTTGTGATTGAGAATGACCCAGTTGAAGAAGATGAAGCTTATTTGGACATGCAACCAAGCTGGGTGCTAGTGGCTCATACCTGTCATTCTGACTACATAGGTGTCTGAGATCCAGAGGGTCACTTTCAACTGAATCTGGGCAAAAAAAATGTCTAGTAGACTCCATCTTCAAAATAACCAGCAAAAGTCCAGGTTAGAGATGTAGCTCAAGCAATATAACACCAGTGAAGTAGGTAAGCCAATTAGCATGAAGTCCTGAGTTCAAACCCTGCTACTGGGCCGGGAGTTTGGCCTAGTGGTTAAAGTGCTTGCCTAGCATGCACGAAGACCCGGGTTCGATTCCTTGGTGCCACATACATAGAAAAAAAAAGCCGGGAATGGTGCTGAGGTTCAAGTGGTAGAGCTCTAGCCTTGAGAAAGTCCAAGGACAGTGCTCAGGCCCTGAGCTCAAGCCCAGGACTTGCAAAAAAAAAAAAAAAAAAAAAACCCTGCTACTGCAAAAGGTTCACTCACAGAACCTTATTAATGAAGATATTATATATATATATGTATATGCCATAAGGCTTTTTCTCTAAATTTCCAAAGTACATTCCAAAATTCTGATTCTACTTGTGCCTGATATTATAAACCAATAAAATGATTTCTATTGATTATTATTAGTAATTTTAATTGAATATTGAAGGGAGAGTTGTTAATCTAGATTATCTAAAGAACATTTCCATAATATTTTACTCTATGTTACATTCTTAGCAACATTTTAGAAATTAAGCATATGTATTTAAAGGTACCATACTCAATAACTGTCATTCCTAACAAAATCTTTGAAAGTAAGCAACTGAATCCCCTTATAAATGCACCCTTAAATTGTTGAGACTCTTTATCCATATAAAAGGATGCTCATTAGGTTACTTTTGAAGGAATGATATTGGAGTGAGCACAAGTTCCATTTGAATATTTCTGAACTTAGACTTTTCCTTTACAATAAAAATATCACATAGACTATGTTATCTCTCATCTCTTCTCCCATCCCTTGGTTATCTCATATTGTTACAATATTTCACATTGTTATCTGATATATTTTATATGTGCTTAATTGGTTATTTGAAATTGGATAGGGAAGGGGGAAAATCAAGATAAGCGGGGGGAGGATGGGAGGGAAATGGGGACCATGTCATGAGAAAGGGAATCTATGTTTGTGAAGTTATGCACCTTCTATCTGGTGAATATAATGTAACCCTTCTATTAATCACAATAAAAAAGAAAAAAATATCACAGAGAAGAAGGCCATGACTCCCATACTTTAACATTTCATAATACTCTGAAGAAATTATATACTTCCCATATCTGGGAGGTACGCTTCCCTAGAGAATGGATAAATATAAGAGCAACACTGACATTAAAAATTAGACTGTGTTATTATCACAATCTCCCCCTACTGTGTTATATCATATGAAACCCATAACATATTCACCAAATAATCAGAAAACTGAGCAGGTGATTGCACAGACGTAAGTTAAATCTCTCCAACAAATTATACCAACCTTGCCTAACTCCATTTATGAGTCAAACACTCCAACAAAATGGCTGATTTTGAACTTTCAAAACACATTCTGTGTCTCAAATCTTGGAATTATATTGAGAGAGAGAGAGGGAGAGAGAGAAAGAGAGAGGTGGGGGAGGGAGGGAACCACATAGAGACAGAAATATTCATGAAAGAAACAAATGATATGAGATAGAATGTTTTCAGTCAAATTCAATTTCACATGGCTAGGCATGCCAACTCCTTGGAAACATGCATTAAAATCAAAACTATTAGCTGAGCATGAGAAAAATCTCATCTGTGGAAATGCACCGTTTTTAATAATATTAAATAAGATTATTGAGAATTAATCTGACACTGCTTGAACAGAAGGAATGGCTGAAGAAAGCAATCTGCTAACATGGAATTGTGATTAGGGTATCTGTCCAGCTTAGGTGCACTTATGATATATCACTCTGGTTCAGAAAAATCAAAGAATGAGTTCTAGTAAGAATTCCATTATTTGTAACTTTAGGAAAGGTTCATGTCAAAGCACAAAGAAAGCACTTCGCATTTTTGCATTCTAAAAGGCCAAGACTTTGCTGTTTGGGGAAAGTTAAGTGCTCTTTTATTAAAGGAATAACAACTTTACCTATTGTTTGTCAAGACTCTGCTATAATGGATGACCTCTGCTTTGGCAAGAGTATGTGTAAAGCTCTTAACTTTCATTATGTAATGACAACTACTCCCCATATGTCTGGTATCTAAAGCATATGGTTTTCATGTTAGTCAACAGCCCAGAAGAGCTACACTATAGCTAGATTTAAGACCTCATTCATGAATTTTCTAGGAGCCAACACGTGTCAAAAGCTAGCTTAATACATTTAATATTTGGAAAAGACAATCTAATGTGTGAGTGGCATATTCCTCTGCCTAGAGTCTAACATTTTCAGTTCGATGACCAAGAAGCACTCACATAGACAAAGTTATCTCACTTCTCCACTGGCTTTCATAATTGATGACATAAGGTTTTGCTGTGAGCCCTTTACATGGAGTCAATATGAAAACCATCTCATTGCTATTTCTGTTCTTTTAGTAGAACTGTTGCCAGGCAGCTTCTTCTATGCTTGATAATACCAGTTTTTTAAAGAGCCTATAGAAATACACCTCATTTAACCTAATTCCAAGAAAAGAAAAGCTTGCTTCTGTCTATAAATGTGTGTTTTCTTTTGTCTTCAGTGATCATTAGGTAACTAATGAGCTTGCCTTTTTGCCTTGGGTATCAAGAAACAGCTAAATTCACATGTACCTAGAAATTGATTCACCTTAGCTGATAGCTCTGTATCTGTGATGCTTTTGTTTGATCACTTTTTTCTACCCCCGCCATCTTTAAATGTAAAACTTGGGAGCAACATTCTTTTGCTTTCAAATTTGGACACATAAAGCTGACCCTAAATTCAAAAAGAGCAAATCTACTGGTTGTTTATTTTGAGCCCAGTGTTTACATATAAAAAAATGTGATTTTCTTATTAATGGCATGTCCCATGCTCAGAAATATCAAATAACACAGTCTTTGAAAGCTAATAAGAGTTGAAGCATGATGAATATAACTGTAGCCCCTCTATACATTACCCTGAAAATAAAAAATAAAATTAAGAAAAAGAGTTCAGGCAGTGATTTTAATTCATACTTTCTGATTCTGAAAAAATACATATTCCTATGAAAGAGATATCAAATATTATTATAATCACTATATATTAATTTATATTATATTTATTGCATTATATATTTTATATTACATTAATTTATTATAACTAAGCTTATTATTAAGTTAATTATTAAGTTAATGGAACAAAATTTGTATTTCTACTTAAAATACTGTTGTGAAGAAAAAATAAAAGCAGTTTGAGAGAACTTTTAAATGACATACAAATGTGAAGTGTTTTGATACCTGTTAATTTTCTGATATAATAATAGCAGTAGGAATTGGATTATTCCATTACGATATAATGTTTACAAGGGAGTATGTAATTCTAAATCTTGAGTGTTTCTTAATTCACTCTACTATTACTTTACAATGACTGAGGACCAGCTGGAAAAACAAAACATTTTGTTCAATGTTCTTTAGGAGATTCACCAACAAATGATATTATGACATTAATTTCAGCTCGAAAATTCCTGTTCTGGGAAAGAATGCCTTCAATACACTATGCACGTCTTTCCTTGCTGCAGCCCATTTGCAAACTCCACAGTGGCGTTCTGATGATAAACATGTTTCTGAATGTGACTATGTCAAAGAGAAGGGATAGAGAAGATATTTCTTCCTAAATCTTGAGAAACTTCAAACTTCATTATGTGACAAACTTTCTCTAAAGAGAGACAAGAGCGTACTGTCCACTCTTCCATCCCAGCCCAAAATCCCTGGTCAGAATTAAAGTACTACCTATTATATGTGATTCTATCTATTCATAAGCTCCATGTTGTCTTCACATTCCAGCTCATATTTCTCCCTGAGACTGACTTTTTCTTCTACAACTCCTGATAGTAGCTATATTTTTCATTTTGTGTTAGCCCTGTTTCCTTTCATTAATAAGTTAGAACATATTTAAAATAGAGTAGATCATGCAATACAAATATCCTTCTGAACCTCCACCCAAATGTCACACAATGAAAATGTTACTATAATAAGACTGTACACCATTTAAAAATCAGCTTAATTACTTCAGTGGGATGTTTAGAAAACTTCAGGCAAAATATTTTCTCTACATCATTTTTTTATTTAACGGGTTAGAGTAATAGCCTCACTTGATCCTGCTTATACTTTTTCATTACAGATGATTAGGGAAAGTGTTTTCATGTTGCCAGATTTGTAGTGCAAGCGGACCTTGTAAATAATATGGGAGAAAATGTCATGGAATCTTTATCTGCATTATAAATAATAAACACAAATAAAAAATATTTGTGATTATTGGAACAAGGAAGATAACAATTCCAGGCATAATCACATGGAAAAACAGCAGAAGAAAAGTTGGAGTTATAAAGAGGAAAGGCCAGTGCCTTTTTAAGAGCTTTGACCTAAATGATCAACTAGAATGAAAGTGACTGTTGAGTGTCCCTCTACAAAGCTCCATCACTCCCTTAAAGTCATCTCAAATACAGACAAAGTAGGAGAAAAGAACACATATGTGAGAATGCTTGTCAGGTGTTCTGTAAGCACAACTTGAAACATACTGGGAAGCCATCTGCAAAGAAGAGATGGCATCAGGCACCCATGCTTCACGCTTGTAATCCTAGCTACTCGGGAAAGTGATATCTGAGTTCAAAGCCAGTCCAGACAGGAAAGTCCATGAAACTTTTATCTCCAATTAACCACCAAAAAAGCTGGAAATGAAGCTGTGGGTCAAGTGGTAGAGCACTAGCCTTGCCTAAAAAAGGCTTAGGGCCAGCATTCAGGCCCTGACTTCAGGCCCAAAGAGTGAACCATAACGGGATGACTGGAGGTGTGAGGGGAGATAGAAGAGAGAAAACAACAAAACAAGCAAGAGTGATCAGGTAAATTTTCATACAGGTGAGGCTCTTAGGACAGAAGTCATTGAACCATTTCTGGTAAAGAAGAGGATGCTACATCTTACAGTTACCTAAATCTGTTCTATCATAACAAAACAATCAGGCAGAAACAATAAAATCCATGAACCTACTTTTGTTCCAATAAAACTTTATTTACAAAAACAAGCAGTGGACCAGATTTGATCCAGGTGGCCTAATTCTCTGGGTTCTTCTTTAAGGTCCAATTACTCCATATCTTCACTTCAAACATAAATGTTCCCCATTTTTTATTCATCAGTTTTCATCTGTAGAGAAGAAATGGGGTCAGAGGTTACATGGTTGGTCAGTGTATCCCTTATACACTTTAACAGGGGTTCTCAACCTTCACTGTCAGTTAGAAGCACATGGAAAACTTCCGAAAAGTCATTTCTAGGTATAAACCCTAGAATGCCTCACTCTGTAATTATGGAATAAGGCCTGAGAATTTTCATTTAGGAATCAGCCAGATACCATTCCTACTTGATTGGGATTCACTGTCCTCAGACAATTCTTCAGAGGAAGGGGCAGCTGTATATCCTTGACAGAGAGCACTCAGAGTAGAGAGGGGCAGGTGTCCAGTGCTAGGAGGACACAACAGCATCCAGGAAAAGACTGTGAAATGCTGCTGCATGGAAAGATATAGATTAAAAATACAAGCAGAAGCTGGAGGCCAGTAGATTTTGCCTGTAATCCTAGCTGCACAAGAGGTTGGTATTTGAAAGGCACAGTTCAAAACTACTCCGGCCAGAAAAAAAGAATCTCCCAGACAATTATCTCTAATTAACCAGCAAAATTGCTGAAAATAAAGATGTAATTCAATTGATACAATGCTAGCCTTGAGCTACAAAGCTAAGAGACATTGTTCACTTCTCTGAGAATAAGCTCCAGTACTAGGACAAACAAACAAAAAGGAAAAGAAAAAGAAGAGAGAAAACAAAGAAAAGTAAATAAAGTTTATATATTCATACCACATCTTGGATTTGATGAGCCTACTCATTCTAGACAGTCTCTATTGCCTAATGTATTCTGATCCTTCTTGATAAGGAATCTTTTCACTCTATAAATCTATGCATAGCAAAAATAACCAATAAAAAAGAAAGTTTAAAATAAAAGACTATATGCTTATAACTTTTACTACTAAGTAGTTGTACAAGGAATTTCCACTTACCTAAGTAGTTAATGAATAGTTTATCTTGATCTATATCACCCATCCCTCCCTTACCCTTTTCTTCCTTTCGTTTTTTTAATTTTATTGCATATGCATAGATGTTTTTCATTATTGCACAAATTTTTTCTTTCTTTTTTTATTAAAGAATTTATTAACATTGATTTTTACATCATATTTCAAATGACATTTTTAACAAACAAGTATTCAAGAAGGGAATCTCTACAGTCATAGGCTCTTAATTTTTGGAACATAATCAAAATTAGGCTAAGGGTTCGTATATCATAGATGTGTAATAATCAATATAATAAAACATTATGTCTATAGAGTCATAAGCTTTGATGTTTATATAGTTGTGTTTATACTTCCCGTACTATGTCCATATCATGGAGTATGCGAATATTGAGTCCTTGCTCTTGCACTGATTGGATCTAATAGCCACATATTAAGGATACCATGGTCTTGACTTTTCTCACTCGACAAGATTCAATCTAGATTCATCCACTTCCCTGCAAATGCCATTATTTTATCTTGTCTCTTGGCTATGTAGAATTCCATTGTGTGGATAGATAGATAGATAGATAGATAGATAGAAAGATAGATCACATTTTCTGTATCCATTCATCTGCAGTAGGGCATCTGGATTGTTTCCATCTCCTGGCTATTGTGAATAGTGTAGAGATAAACATAGTTGAACAGTTGTCCTTATCATATCTTGGGTTATAATGTTCAGGGTAGATGCTCAGAGTGGTATGGCAGGATCGTAGAGAAGGTGAATTTTCAGTTAAGAAACCTCCACAAGACTTTCCAGAGTGGCTGAACTAATTTACAATCCTACCAGCAGTGTAATAGGGTTCTTTTTTCTCCACAACCCCTCCAGTATCTGTCATTGTCTGAGTTCAAAATCTTGGCCATTCTTGTTGGGGTAAGGTGGTATCTTAGGGTTTCTTTTTATTTGCATTTCCTTTATGACCATGGATGATGAACATTTTCGCATATGCTTTTCTGCCATTTTAATCTCTTCTTTTGATAAGTTTCTCTTTAATTCCCTTGCCCATTTAGTAAATGGTTTATTGGGTTTGGGGGGGATTAGTTTCTTGAGTTGCCTGTAGATACTGGATATTAAGTATTTGTCAGATGTATTATTGGTAAATATCTTTTCCCAGGTGGTTGGCTGTCTCTGAACTTGAGTGCTATGCTTTTGTCTGTGCAGAAACTTTTTGTTTTTAGGTAGTCCCATTTATCGAGTCTCTCTCCAACCAGTTGTGACCCTGGGATTCTGTTCAGGAATCTTTTTTTCCCCAAGTTAAAAAATATTTTCTTTTTTTTTTTTTTTGCCAGTCCTGGGCTTGAGCTCAGGGCCTGAGCCCTGTCCTTGGACTTTCTCAAGGCTAGAGCTCTACCACTTGAGCCTCAGCACCACTTCTGGCTTTTTTCTATGTATGTGGTACCGAGGAATCGAACCCGGGTCTTCACGCATGCTAGGCAAGCACTCTACCACTAGGCCAAACTCCCGGTCCAAAAAATATTTTCTTTTTATTGTAATTAATAGAGGGGTTACAGTTACATTTGCCAGACAGAAGGTGCATTACTTCTCACATTGATACCCCTTCTCATATTTTTGTCCCCATTTCCCTCTCGCCACTCCATCCCCTCATCTTGTTTCCACCCTTCCCTTTCCTATTTCACATAAACAGATAAAGGTATATACAACATGCCAGGTAACAAAATCAGATACTGTAACAATATTAGATTAACTAAAGGGCAACAATAGAGAAGAGAAATAACATAGTACAATAAAACAACAATCACACAAGATAAAGCTCTTGTTTCCATATCCTGGAGATCCTTTCATTAAGCCACATCCTATATGACCTTATGTATTTAGGTTTTATGCTATTGTAATCCTCTGCTAGGCGAGTCCTAAATGTGTACTAATTATTACCAATGAGGGAAACCATTGAGCCTATGTTCCTTTAGATCTGGCTTGCTTCACTTAATAATTTGTTCCAAGCCTTTCCCTTTCCTTACAAATGGGGCAATGTCATTCTTTCTGATGGCAGCATAAAATACCATTGTGTATACCACATATTCTTGATCCAATCATCTACTGAGGGGCATCTGGATTGATTCCATATCTTAGCTATGGTAAATAGTGTGCAATGAACATCGCTGTGTTGGTGGCTTTAGTATGCCTTTGTTACTGGACATTTGGGTAAATGCCAAGGAGTGGGATTGCTGGTTTGTAGGGAATCTCTATGTTCAGTCTTTTGAGGAACCATCATACTGCTTTCCATAGTGGTTGAAACAGTTTGCACTCCCACCAACAGTGTAGTAGTGATCCCTCCTGGCCACATCCCCTCCAGCATCTGTTGATGGATTTCTTGATCATGGCCATTCTAACTGGAGGGAGGTAGAATCTCAGAGTTATTTTGATTTGCATTTTTTTTGCCAATCCTGGGCTTGAGTTCAGGTCCTGAGCACTGTCCTTGGACTTTCTCGCAGTTAGAGCACTACCACTTGAGCCTCAGCACCACTTCCAGCTTTTTTGTATGTATGTGGTATGGAGGAATTGAACTCAGGTCCTCATGCATGCTAGGCAAGCACTCTACCACTAGGCTAAACTCCCACCCCTGATTTGCATTTCTTTTTTTTTGTTTTTCATACATTTTTATTGTAATTAATAGAAGGGTTACATGATATTTACCAGATAGATGGTGCATTAATTCCCATACATTGATATCCTTTCACATGTCTTGGTCCCCATTTCCCTCTCCCCACCCCCACCCCTCATCTTGTTTGCCCCCCTTCCCTATCCAATTTCAAATAACCAAATACAAATATATCCGATATATCAGGTAACAAAGTGAGATACTGTAACAATATGAGATAACCAAGGGACAGCAAAGAGATGAGAGATAACATAGTACCTTAAGAACAACAATCATTTATTATATGGCTTATGTTTCTATATCCTAAAGATCCTTTCATTTAGCGTCATACTATATGGCCTTTTGTATCAAGATTTTGCTCTATTGCAAATCTCTTCTAGGAGAGCCCAAAGTTTCTACTGATTATGACAAATGAGGGAAACCATTGAGCCTAAGTTCCTTTGAGTCTGGCTTATTTCACTTAATATGATTTTTTCTAAGTCTTTCCATTTCCTAACAAATGGGGCGATGTCATTCTTTCTGACAGCAGCATAGAATTCCATTGTGTACAAATACCACAACTTGTTGATCCACTCATCAACTGAGGGACACCTAGGTTGGTTCCATATCTTTGCTATGGTAAATAGTGCTGCAATGAACATTGTTGTGCTGGTAGATTTAGTATGTCCTTGTTTCTGGATAACTGGGTAAATGCCAAGTAGTGGAATTGCTGAGTCATAGGGGAGCTCTATGTTTAGCCTTTTGAGGTACTGCCATACTGCTTTCCATAGTGGTTGAATGAGTTTGCACTCCCACCAACAGTGTAGTAGTGATCCCTCCTGGCCACATCCCCTCCAGCATCTGTTGTTATTAGTTTTCTTGATCCTGGCCATTCTAACTGGAGTGAGGTAGAATCTTAGAGTTGTTTTGATTTGCATTTCTTTTATGACCAGAGATGTTGAGCATTTCTTCATGTGTCTATAGGCCATTTTTGTTTCTTGTTCAGAGAAGACTCTCTTTAAGTCTTTGGCCCATCTTTTAATGGGATGGTTGTTTCTTTGGAGATTAGTTTTGGAGTGATTCAATTTTTTGAGCTGTTGATATATTTTAGATGTGAGGCCTTTGTCCGTTGTTTGGTTGGTGAAGATCTTCTCCCACTCTGTAGGCTTCCTGATTAATTTACTAGCTATGTCCTTTGCCATACAATAGCTCCGCAGTTTAATGCAGCCCCACTTATCCAGCCTTTCTCTGATTTGTTGTGATTCTTGGTCCTTATTAAGAAAGTTTCTACCTGTGCCAAGGAGGTCTAGTGCATCTCCTATTCCTTCTTGTAAAGTTTTCAGTGTATCAGGTTTTACCTCCAGATCTTTGATCCATTTGGAGTTAATTCTAGTACAGGGTGGCAAAGAAGGATCCAACTTTAGTTTTCTGCAGGTGTTTAACCAGTTCTGCTAGCAACACTTGTTGAAGAGGCTGTCTTTCTTCCATACTATATTTTTGGCTCCCTTGTCAAAGATTAGGTGGCCATAGATCTGTGGTTTAATATCTGGGTCTTCAGTTCTATTCCATTGGTCTTCAGGCCTGTTCTTGTGCCAGTACCAAGCTGTTTTGATAATTATAGCTCTGTAATAGAGTCTAAAGTTTGGTCTTGAAATTCCTCCTGCGCTGTTCTTTCTGCTAAGAAGTGTTTTTGCTATACGGGGTCTTTTATTATTCCATATGAAATTTTGGATTGCCTCTTCTATTTCTTTAAAGAATGCCATTGGGATGTTGATGGGTATTGCACCTTGTTTATGGATTCCTCTTGTTTAGCTGTGGCTTCCTCCCTTATCTCTTTCTTTATGTTTTCACATTTTTCATTAATGATGTTTATCAATTGCATTTATAGAGCACTTGGAAACCTCTCCTCTAGATTTGCCACTGACTGTTGCATTGCCTGTGTATGTTGGGTGGGAGATGCTATTCCTTGATTTGATATTTTTCTTGAGTTTCTTGTTCTGCTCATTTGAAAATGGGAGCAAGATTAATACTAAACAAGATCATTATTTTTCAGATATAACCAGCCTCGACCTTTTAGTTCGCTGACAATAGATGTTCGCACTTTTAGATTGGTAATATCACTCTCTCTTTCTTTTTGTGCACTTACATACAAATCTAATACAACCACAGACTACCAATTTATGACCAAAACAATAAGCCCCTCAAACCAATCTCTATTGTATTTAAGTCCCTCTGGACCTAGAGTATAGTTGAACACCTAGATACACAGCATTGCTCAACAACCATCAAATGTAGATCCATGCATTATAAGTGTTGGAAGATGAGCAGAGGACCAGAGATAGAAAAATAATATGAAAGACACCAAAGGAGGTAGGAAAAGAATAATGCAGGAGTGTAAGATTATTATACTAATGAAGAAAATGTATCATGTACGGATAACTGACCTAAGGTAATAGACAGGTAGAATATTTGAGTAGAAAGTTTAGATGAACTTAGATAAACCTTATGAAAATAAGAAGAGTAATAAGAAGAATATATAGAGAAAAGAGGGAGGTAGATATAGGAGATTTCAATGATACAAATTTTAAAAAGAAAAAAGAAACAAAACACAACAAAAGAAAAGAAAACAGAACACACACATATGCAAAAGAAAAAAAAAGAAAATGTAGGGGGAGATTCCTCATTATTTTTAGCTCTTACCCAAGAGATACTAGGGTTGAGAACCAGGAGTTTATAAAGCAGGTGACTGTATCAACATAGATATCATTTTTGTTCAGACTGTACCCAGAGATGTCACTGTGTTTCTAGGAATGACCACAGTGACAGAAGAAATGCAGGAAAAGAGAGGAGAAAAATAACAAAAGATTGAATCATAACAATAGAAAAAAAAGGTGTAGGTAAAATGGCAAAGAGAAAATAAGAACACCTAAAAATGCAAATGAAACGGGGTAGAAGAACGAAAAGAAAAGAAAAAGAAAAAAAAAGGTTGTTTTTTTTTGTTTTTTGTTTTTTTTGTTTTTGGTGGGGGGGAAGGATAGGAAACTTGTGTCTCCACTAAATTCGGGATCCAAACACTTTACAAAGTCTTTTTCTCTTGTGCTTTGGCTTTGCGGTTTTTCAGATGAGATTGCTTGACTGGGAAAACAAAGCCAAAATATCTGCAGACAGCTTTGTTTACCAAGTCTGTGGCGGCCGCAGGGGACAGACTTCAGCAGCGCTGGGGCCGGATTTCTGGCTAAGGGATCTCTGGGAAATCTTTTGCCAGTTAGAATGATGATGTTTCCAGTACTACCTCTCGGGTTCCAATTGCTTTGGGGGGGTCTTTACCAGCAGTCAAGATGGCGCTGCTCTCAGTTTGTGGGGGAGGGGGCTCCTTCCCAATGCCTTTCTGTGAGCAGAAGTGGAAAGTTCTCCTAGGATGTACTCACAAATTTCTGGATTCTCCATTTCCATGGAGCTGTCAGGTCGGTGCTTGGCCAGGTGTGGGCTCTGGGCTTGCGCAGGCTCCGTGTGGCTCTGTCTGCAGCCTGCGGGTCTGCACCTCCATGAAGCGCTGTCTGCTCTGCGGCTGGGGCTCCATGCTGTCTTCTTGCACCTGTATTCTGCCTTTTTCTTCTCTGACTGAGATCTCTGTGGCGCTAAAGCTTACTTAGGATCAATTTTTCTTAAAGAACTGTCTCCTACACTACCAGAACTTGTATCTTGGCGGGAGCTCAGAAGGACTCACACTGAACCGCCGCCATCTTCAGCCGATCGCTAGCATAGCTTTTTTCGAGTGTTTAATTTTTTAAGTTTCTCATGTGTCACTAGCAAAAATTTTTCCGTTCTATAGGGTGTCCTTTTAGCTTGATGGCTATGCTTTTTGCCATGCAGAATTTTTTCCACATATTTTATTGTAATTAATGGAAGTGTTACATTATATTCACCAGATGAAAGGTCCATTACTTCACAAACATTGATACACTTTCTCATGTCCCCATTTCCCTCCCCCCACTCCTGTCCCTCATCTTGTTTTCCACTCTTCCCTATCCTATTTCAAATAAGCAAATAAACATGTATACAATATATCAGATAACAAGGTAAAATACTGTAACAATATGAGATAACCAAAGGACAGCAAAATAGATAAGAGATAACATAGTATATTATGGACAACAATTACTCATTATATGGCTTTTGTTTCTATATCCTGGGGGTCCTTTCATTTAGCATCATACTATATGGCCTTATGTATCTAGGTTTTTCTCTCTTATAAATCTCTACTAGGAGAGCCCAAGGTTTCTACTGATTATGACAAATGAGGGAAACCATTGACCCTATGTTCCTTTGAGTGTGGCTTACTTCTCTTAAGATAATTTTTTCCAAATCTTTCCATTTCCTTATAATGCAGGGATGTAGTTCTTTCTGACAGCAGCATCAAATTCCACTGTGTATAAATACCACATCTTGTTAATCCACTCATCAACTGAGGGGCATCTGGGTTGGTTCCATATCTTTGCTATGGTAAATAGTGCTGTAAGGAACACCGTAGTGTGAGTGGATTTAGTATGTCCTTGTTTCTGGAAAAATTCCAAGTAGTGGAATTGGCATACAGAAACTTTTCACTCTAATGAAGTCCCTTTTATTAAGTCTATCATCAATTTGCTGTGTTTCTGCATCTTTACTCAAAAGTTTCTACCTGTCCCTAATGTTTCCCCTACTCTTTCCACTAATAGTTTCATAGTTTTTGGTATTACAATGAGGTCTTCAAAGAATTGAAAGGCTTTTCATGCACCTGGATTGAAAGAAATAACATCAGGAACATGACAATACTGTCCACAGCAATTTACAAATTCAGTGTAATAGCCATCAAAATCCCAACATGATTCTTCAATAAGATAGAGAAAATAATCCAAAAATTCATATAGGGCAACAAAAAGACACTCAATAGCAATAGCATTCCTTAGCAGGAAGAATAAAGCTGAAGGAATAATAATACTAAACTTCAAATGCTTTTATAGAGCTATAGTAATGAAAACAGCTTTATACTGGCATAAAACCAGACCTGAAAACAAGTTAAGCAAGATAGAATATCTATAAATAAACCCATATGCCATTTAATATTCAATAAGGGAGCCAAAAACACAGGATGGGTGGGGTGGGGGACTTCTTCAACAAATGATTCTGGCAAAACTGAATAGGCACATTTAGAAAACTGAAAAATAAAGAATATTTTTCCTGAAAAGCAAAGACTGAAAAAATGTATAGCCAGATGATGTGAACTACAATAAATGAGAAACAGGATTCTTTGTGAAAACTGATAAGAATAATGAACAAGGGCTTACCCCTGCGTGTAGAAATGTAGAGCAGACAGAAATGGTAAAAATGCCAGGTGTGGTGGCTCACATCATGCCTGTAATCCTAGCTACTTAGGAGGCTAAGGTCTGAGGATCAATGTTCAAAGCCAACTGGAACACTAAAATCTAAGAGACTCTTTTTCTCCAATTAACCACTAGAAACCAGAAGTGGCACTGTGGCTCAAGAGTAGGGTGGTAGCCTAAGCCCAGAGCTCAAGCCCTATGACCAACCAGAAGAAAAAAAATAGTAAAAATCAAAATAAAGTTTAAGATCACATTTAAATAATTTTAAATGATATCTGAAGAGCAAATACTAACAAATTATTGCAGATTGTCATATAAGATATGCTAATTTAGAGGGTAGAAGGAAGAAAAGTTTGGAAGTACCTATTAAAATGATCAAACACTACATATGAAATAGTAGAATGAGAATGTGCAATAATATACGTTTAAAACATATACTATAAACCTTACAGTTGCACTGCTAGCTCACTCCTATAATCCTAGGTACTCAGGAGACTGAGATATGAGGATTGTGATTCAAAGCCAGCCTGAGCATGAAAGGCCCTGAGGCTCTTATCTCCAATTAACCATCAAAAACCTGGAAGTGGCTCTGTGGCTCCAAGTGATAGAGCACCAGCCTTGAAGAGTTCAGGGTTAGCGCCCATGCCCAGAGTTAAAGCCTCACAACGGAAACACACACACACACACACACACACACACACACACACACACACACACACACTTCACAGTGATCATATTACAATTGAAAAATTAAAAAATATAAGGTAAAAGGTAAAATAGAAAAAGATGCATAATTAGGTGAGGACCAGTAGCTCATAGTTGTAATCCTAGCTACTCAGGAGGCTGAGATCATAGCATCATGATTTAAAGTCAATTCTAATTAGCCATAAAAATCCTCAAGATTCCTTTTGCAAAATATAAACAGCAAAAAACAGAGCTGAAGGCATGACTCAATTCTTAGGGCACCAACTGAGCAAGTCAACTGAAGGCTCATGTCCTTGATTTCAAATTCTGCAACCAGAAAACATGCTCAATGAATGTAAAACATGTCATGTCCATACGTAAAAATAGAACTCGTAAAATTGAAGGGATGGATGGGGTTAGAAGATACAGAAGAGAATTATGCATGAGGTAAAACTGATCACAATATGCTATGCTCATGGACAGACATGTTGAACTGAATCCCCTTTGCATAACTATTAAAATGAAAAAGGTGATAGAAAATTAAAGTGGTATAAAGTAACAAAGGACAGATTATACAATTGAGATGAGAGATAAAACATAAATCCATACCAATAATTACACAAAATACAAACAGCACACTAATTTTAAAATGGTAAACTCATCTGAAATATGACATTGTTATGAGCCTCCAAAGTGAGGAAAAACTAAACAATATTTTGTATGCGAATATGTGTACATATAAAAATTATGAATATTATTGTTACAGTAGACTGATTTCAGAAGAAGAGTGAAGGCTCTGGGAACACACAGCAGCTTCAGTGCCCTTTTGCTCAGCCAGTGCTGAAGTCTCTCTGTATTTTAGTGCTTTAGCATTCACATATGCCTTACTCACATTCTGCACTGTGTAAAATGTCTTTCAAAGGAAGACTAAAAATAACTAAATACCCTTCTGCAGATGTAAACCTTGCCTTGCCTAGTCTAAAAATAATTAATGTAAATAAAAGCTAAATATAGAATTGCAATGAAACTGAATTGAGTAAAAAAAAATCCTGAGCATATACTCTATGTGTAAAACAACCTGGGGTAGAGTAGACATAAAAATTCTGACTAGCATTTTATTGATAATTTTGAATACCACTTAGAGTCATGGACAAATCCACTGTCAAGGCTCTGTCTGGAAAGAACATGCTGCTTGGATTTGCTTTAAAATAACCCAGGGCTAGGAGTTTGGCCTAGTGGTAGAGTGCTTGCCTAGCATGCAGGAAGACCCAGGTCCTATTCCTGGGTACCATATACACAGAAAAAAGCCAGAAGTGGTGCTGTGGCTAAAGTGGTAGAGCTCTAGCCTTGAGAAAGCCCGTGGACAGTGCTCAGGCCTTGAGTTCAAGCCCGATGACTGGCAATAAAATAAAATAGCCCAGTAATGGGTGGAGCCGAGAGAAAAAAATTGGAAGAGAAACAAATGAAAGAAGCTAGGTATTGTGCTAAGTATTTTTGAAGTCTATGATAGATACAAAGTGCTTATTTTTCTTGTTTGCTTAGGTTAGAAATTTCTCATAATGAGAAGTGGATTTTTATTGTTTGGTGCTATTTGGGGAAAAAAACTCTCTTGTTCAGTCCTTAATATTAAAAAAAGGAACAAAAAATAGGTGAACTTTCAATCAACAATGAAAAAGCAAGGTGACAGTTTCATGATCCCAATCTCCTGACAGGCAAGAATAATGCTCTAAATAAAAGAAGAATAACACAATAGAGATGAAAGAAAAAGAACTAAAAGGCATACAAAATTAAAGGGAAGAGAGAGTACTGTTTCTATTTTTGACATGATTGTCTAGGTAGGAAATTTGAAAGGAAAAGCTGTTTAAAGTAATTAGTGAAATATCCAGGTTAAAGGATACAAGGTCATTGTAAAAATCCAATTATATTTCTAGATACTTACAGTGAGTAAGAAGTACTTGGTTTATTTTAGTAACATTGAAACACATGGAACTATCAATGTTCAAATCTTAACCTTGCTACAGTGAACACTATTCTACAAAACCACAAAACGTGAAAGCCCTATGCAAACCAATGAGATGTATCAGCACATATATTGAAATTTTAGTTTTGTTAACATGTCTATTATGCTCAAATTAATTAATTAATTTACACAGACAACATAACACTAGTTAAAATCCTAGGGAGGGGTGTGTGTGTGTGTGTGTGTGTGTGTGTGTGTGTGTGTGTGTGTCTATCACACAACTGTACCTCAGGGCCTTTTTCTCTCACGTGGCTTCTTCAGTCATGGCTAGAATTCTGTCCCATGAAGCATACCTCCAGTTCCAGATTTTTCACTAGTAAACTGGAGATGCCACTCTAACTGATTTGACTACCCAAGCTGGCATGGAACCTCAGTCTTCAGATCACAACCTCCCAAGTAGATCAGACTACAGGCTTAAGCTACCAAACCTTGACTTTGGAAAAATGTTTTTGTCAGGTGTGGGGCTTGAACTCAGGAACTGGGACTGTTCCTGAGCTCTTTTACTTAAGACTGGGGATCTACTACTTTGCACCATAGCTCCATTTTTGGTTTTTCAGTGATTAGAGATAAGAGTCCTATGGCGTTTTTCTCCCCAACCTGGCTTCAACCCGGTGATCCTCATATCTCAACCTCCTTGGTAGCTAAGATTACAGGGGTGAGTCACCAGTGCCCCGCCAGAAGGATGTGTGAGGGTGTGTGTGTGTGTGTGTGTGTGTGTGTGTGTGTGTGTGTGTGTGTGTATGTGTGTGTATGTGTGTGTGTGTATGTGTGTGTGTTTAGGTGTTTAGTCACAACTTACATGGAGGAAAAATAAAAGAGTTTAGGGTATACGAATATGCTTAAAATATTTTATGTACCATATGTAAAAATGGAACAATGATGTTTACTGAGACTGGATTAGAAAAAACAAGAGGAGATAAAGGAGAGTGAAGGAATGGTTGAGTTTGATTGATGTACACTGTACCCCTTGTACAACTAATTAATGCTTTTAAATATGTGGAAAAACAGCAACAAAATGTAAAGGGGAAGGAACCCTCATTTTAAGTCTGTCTAGAAAGACACAAAATAAAACAATTTTGAAAATGAAGAAAAATATGTAAGTTTTGTAAGTTTTGTATTACCTGATTCCCAATCTTAATAGAAAGCTATAAAAGTCAGATAGTCTGGCCTTGGACTGTCTGACATAGGGGATAGGTGTATGTGAACAAATAAATCAGAATAGAAACTCAGATACAAATTGACACTTCAAGTAACATTCATACAGTTACAACTATACTAACAGCTAAAATATTATGAATGTATGAGGACAATCCAATGGAAAAATTAAGGTGTACTCAGCAAATGGTGCTGAAGGCAAGTAGGTAATATGGCAAAAAAGGCTGGGTTAATATAAATTCAAATCTTTCAGTCCATAAAGATATTAACTTAAGCACGGATCATTGTCCTAAAGGTAAAGCCTTTAACTGTAGAACTTATAGAAGAAACAATAAGAGGAAATGTTTGTGTTCTTGACTTAAATGATATTTTTAATATAACATACATACAGTAAGAAAACACTTGACAAATAGGACTACATAAAATTGAGATGTCCACTTTTCAAAGTAAAATGTCAATAGAATATAAATACCAGCTACAGGCAAGGAGTTAATAATTGTAAATCACAAAACCGCCAGAGAACTTATATGAAGAACTCTGAAAAATCAAATAAGGAACCAATGAAAATGGGGGGATGTTTGAGAAAACGCTGCCTCATAGATGACAGAAAATCATAAAAAAGTATATAAACCATAAGTACAAAAATCATAAGTATTATTAATCACTGGAGAGCAGCAAATTCAAACCCCAGAAAGGTACAACTATATACCTACTAAAGCAGTGTATATATCTGTCAATATTTGCAGAAGCATATAGTATAAAGAGATACTTCCAAATTATACTTAATTTTTAAATGAGAAAAACATTCTTCTTCCAAAATCTAGTATGGATAATATTTTGACTCATAAATACACAAATACACAATTAAAAAGACAGTATAATATGTACCCATGTAATGAAAATACTAGAAAAAATATTATTCATACAAATAAACTTGTCCGTCTAATAAAACAAAAATCTAGTTCAATATTAAGATTTATAAAATTCAACAGAAAGGAGACATGCTATTACTCCATAGTGGTGATAGCAGATCTGGCCCAGGTAGGAGACAGAATAGAAAATGTATACCATGTCTGAAATAAGAAAGAGCTTCTTCCAGCCTATGTAAATTCATGGCAATTTGAAATGAGTTGGTGACCTGAGTATTTAGGAATTGCTTCCTACATCTAAAACATTTTTTTAAAAAAAATCCCTACTCCAGCATGAGCACAGACTAGAGATGGGAAAATGGCATTGAACATGGTAAAATCTGTTTTCAGTCAGTGAACCATTTGAAGTTACAAAATTAGCCACGTCTTCCTTTACTCAAAAAAAAAAAAAGCTATACTTAAGGATAGACAACCAGAAAGCACCTCAAGTGGCCAAGTTCATGAGAAGTCCATCAGAATCAGAATGGACAAAAGCCTGAACGTTCTCAGCTTGATTGCTTGTTCCTTTCCCACAAATTTCTGTTCAATTACTATCTGAAATGATGTGAATGAGAAGAACAGATCTGAGCATGTCTGGACCTACAGGTGCCAGTCTAGGTCATTGTGTGCTTGAGAGTTTACAAAACATTGGCATTTGTGGCTCACTTTGCTACACTGACCAGGAAAATATGCATCCCTCACTAACACTAACATATCACTTCTCTGCATTTACCAAGTGGCCTCCATTTGATCATTTATTTACTGCTGAATGTTAAGAGGGACAAAGTTTCTTTTTTCTTTTTTGGCAGTTCTGTGCCTTGAACTCAGGACCTGGGCCCTGCCTGTAAGCTTTCTTTCTGGCTTTTTCTGTGTATGTGGTACCAAGGAATTGAACTCAGGACTTTGTGTATCCTAGGCAAGCATTTTACCGCTAGGCCACCCTCTGGGCCCATAAATTTGATATTTAGAAGAATGTTTCCCTCTAATTTCACTTGGCCCTTTTTTCTATCATTGACCAAAGGAATGCATTGTTGACTTATTTTATAAATTGTGTGTCATTTCACTCAAAGAGAGCACCCAAATATGCACACTGAAACACAATTAAAATTACTTCCTTTCCATTTTTCTATAAAATATTTTTAAGCTTGAAAATTATCTCATTTGGCCTGGCATTTGTGGCTCAGCCCTGTAATCTTAGCTACTCTGGAGGCTGAGATCTGCGGACTGCTGTTCCAAGTCGGCCGAGGAAGAAACGTCCATGAGACTCTTAGCTCCAATAACTACACAGCAAAAGCCAAAAGTGACACTGTTGTTCATATAATAGATCATGAGCTTTGAGCGCAAAGAGGCTCAAGGGACAGTGCTGAGGCCCTGAGTTCAAGATCCAGGATAAGCAAGCAACCAAGCAAGAAAGAAAGGAAGGAAGGAAGGAAGAAAGGAAAGAGAGAGAAAGAGAGAGAGAAAGAAAGAAAGAAAGAAAGAAAGAAAGAAAGAAAGAAAGAAAGAAAGAAAGAAAGAAAGAAGGAGAGAGAAAGAGAGAGAGAGAGAGAGGGGAAGGAAGGAAGGAAAGAAGGAAGGAAGGAAGGAAGAAAAAGAAAGAAAGAAAGAAAGAAAGAAAGAAAGAAAGAAAGAAAGAAAGAAAGAAAGAAAGAAAGAAAGAAAGTCAGGCAGGCTGGGGATTTGGCCTAGTGGTAGAGCGCTTGCCTAGCATGCATTAAGACTTGGGTTCGATTCCTGAAAGTAGTGCTGTAGCTCAAGTGGTAGAGCTCTAGGCTTGAGAAAATCCAAGGACAGTGCTTAGGCCTTGAATTCAAGCTCCAAGACTGGAAAAAAAAAACAGCTGAGCATCTGTGGTCCACTGGCGTAATCCTAGCTACTCAGGAAGCTGAGATCTGAGATTTCAGGTTTAAAGCCAGCCAGGGCAAGAATAATCCATGAGACTTTTATCTCCAATTAAACACCAAAAACTGGAAGTGGCACTATGGCTCAAGTGGCATAGTGCTAGCCTTTAGTTGAAGAGCTTGGGACACTGCCCAGGTCCAGAGTTCAAGCCCCACGACTGACCCCCCAAAATACCTTATTCATAAAGCTTTCTCAAATGATCTCAACCACAAATAATCTTTCCTTCTGACTCCCTTTAATAAAATCTTTACTCTGTTATCGTATTTTAGAATATTGTCTCTTACTGTGTTGGTTTATGTTCACATATTAAATGGCTTTATTCTTTTAAGGGTCCCAAAATCCATAACCATATGGTATAAGCATAGAATAATGGTGACTGGTGACATAAAGGAAGAGAGCGAAAAATTGGGTAGAAATTGGCCAGTAGGTAAAAAGTTAAACAGAATGAATAAATTCCAGGATTCTATTGCCATGACAAGCATTACACACAGCAAAAGAAATAGCTAAGACGTGTGTGTGTGTGTGTGTGTGTGTGTGTGTGTGTGTGTGTGTGTGTGTTCCTGAAACTATTCAAGACCTGGGTGTTATAGCTTATAATTTTAGCTCAAAGCTAGCACTCTACCACTTGAACTTCAGCCATAGCTACATTCACTGTGAATGTGAATTTCCTGTCTTGGCTGGCTTTGAACTGTGATATCAGATCTCAGTCTCCTGAGCAGTTAGGAATATATGCATGAGCCACCACTAGCTATTAGCTAGAAGAGGGTTTTGTTGCTGTTGTTTGTTTGTTTGGCACTGGTCCTAGTGCTTGAATTCAGGCCTGGAGAGCTGTCCCTGAGCTTTTCTGCTCAAGAATAGCACTCTGCCACTTAAACAGCATTGTAGACAGGAGGCTTGTAAATTTTTCTGGTTGGCTTCAAATTGCAATCCTAAAATCTCAGCCCCCTGAGTAGCTAGAATGATAGACATGAGTCACCAGCACCCAGCTTGGGATTTTGTGATGCTTTTGCCACATGAAATGATAACAATGTGATAAGTAAATCCACATATGTGGATTTCCTAACTACCTTTAATTCATCATTATATGGAACTTATACATATTAAAAACTCACAATGTGACTACAAGTATGTTCAGTTACTGTGTTAATGTAAAAATGATGTTAAGTGAAGTAAGTTAGCTCAGAGAGAAAATGGATATATGTTTTTCTCTTTTAAAGTTAAATCTAAATTCTAAATATCTATATAAATGTATATAGGGCAACATATGTATATACACAGACATATTGTCCAAAGTTTGCCATATATTGGAAAGGATTCCAATGCTGTAACTCCTTTAGACAAGAGGACAGAGAGGAATGGATGACAAAGGCTGTCATAATATTTAATATTTAATGTACATATGTGAAAATGAAACCAGGTAAGTTGAAGGGGGTGTGTGGGTTTAGGAGTGATGGAGAATGATGAAAGAGTGACATTAGTCAACATGCACTGTACTCAGAAACAGACTTGTTGGGCCGGGAGTTTGGCCTAGTGGTTAAAGTGCTTGCCTAGCATGCACGAAGACCCGAGTTCAATTCCTCGGTACCACATACATAGAAAAAAGCCGGAAGTGGTGCTGAGGCTCAAGTGGTAGAGCTCTAGCCTTGAGAAAGTCCAAGGACAATGCTCAGGCCCTGAGCTCAAGCCCAGGACTGGCAAAAAAAAAAAAAAAGAAACAGACTTGTTGAACTGAAACGCCCTTGTACAACAACTTAAAGATAATTTAAAAATAAATAATACAAAAATAAAATTTATGATAAGGCTGGGCACTGATGGCCCATATAGAGTCTGAGATATGATGATTCAGGTTCAAAGCTAGCCCAGACATGAAAGTTCATGAGACTCTTTTCTCTACTTAACTATCAAAAGCAGAAACTGGAAGTATAGCAACATAGAAAAAAAGAAGCCAAGTGAGAATATAAGACACTAAGTTCAAAATTCAGTACTGGCACACACAGAGACACATACATAAAATAATAAAATATATGGTATAAAAATCATATTTACAACAATCCATTACTCCTCATTTTCTCTTTTTGGCATCCAATACAAAACAGTCTCATATTATTATAAATCATCAGTAGACACCAGCATTCTAAATATTAGCTATTCTTAATTTTCAACATTATATCTTGGTTTCTTTTATAAAATAATACAATTTTATTCTATTTATTCTATTTCAATATTCACAGTCATGCTTCATATATAGGTACACATATTTATATATGTGTGTAGATATAGCACACATACAATTATATGTTACATATATACATGTGTGTGTGCTATTCAGCCATAAGAATAAACCTTTAAAGGAAATTATGAGGACAAAAATCAAGATAGCTGGTTGTAGAAGAGCAGAGGTACAATCCTGAATAAAGTAAATGGAAAAGTATGTTACAGGCATAAAACCCACTTTGTGGTCCTGGCATATGCCTCAGAAGCTATTAATGAAAATAACTAGTATGTTGAGAAATACTCCCCAAACCCACAATTATGAGCAATAGGTTGGGTAATCAAGACTCAAGGAGGCAAACAAGGGTCCTGCTCTCTGACAGGGCATTCAAATCCACTACATATGGCTCTTTTTTTCTCTGCCATTAGGTGAAATTGCAGGCAGTCACTGCAGCTGTCCAGGCACATAAATGTACACACACCATGCATAAGGTTACTATCAGTGAACAAAAGTCATTTATCCTGGATTCCTCACTGAGTCTATCATTCATTCTTCTCTGTAGTATTGTCCAGGGCAAAAACCAGAGAAAATACAGAGGAGCAGGAGAATATTATTTCTCTGCTGAAAAACTGCTGTCTCGGATCATCTAAGATAGAACTTCAATATGAGCTAAATCACTTTGAACTTGATTTCTCCCCATGACATTATTTAACCCCTAAATTGTCTTCTAGTTGAAGGACAGCCATTTTTAATAAGTAGAAATAAATTTCCATACATGAAACTTATGAATTGCCAATCATTTTAATAAAACAGTTAGACTGTCTTTGCAGAATTTTATAACTTAGTATGCTTCCAATGAATTTTTAATTGACAGATACTCCTTTGTGGGGAGCCAGAGTGGCCGACAAGACGGCGCCTGTCCCCTGTCTTGCTCATTGTATACAAACTTCTTAGTTCCCCTTATATGGTGTGTGAGTGCAGAGCCTTTGCTCCTTCCGCTGAGTCTGCGCGTATGACGTCAGAGGCCTGACCAATCCCGAGTTTTAAAATGACCTTAGCAATGGAGCAGCCAATGGAAAAAGTCCCGTGTTCTTTGATTGTTTATAAGCAGCTGCATTTCCCTGCCCCTCGCCCCTCTGCTTCAGCTCTCCCTTTAACCAAGTGGCTCTTCATTAAAAGCGTGATCCGAGAAGGATCCTCGGGTGGTGTCCGTTCTTCCCTGCTGGTCAGGGGTGCCGGGCGCCGCAACTGGTGCTGAAAACCCGGGACCTGCGGAGGGGCCGAAGAGGATCCAGAACTTGACACGTGAAGAGGACTCCTTCTAGGTATGTTGTTCTGAGAAGTTCCTGTCTGGGTGCTTGTTATCGTTCTTCCTCTGTGGTTTGTGTTAACTCGGTCTTTAAACATCAGTATGGGTAACTCTTCAGGAAGTGTGTGCCGTATAAGGGACTTCTGTGCCCCCTTACAAGCCCTTCTTAAACAGCGTGGGCTGAGAATTTCCCGCGGCACAATACATAGAGTGTTAACAGATATTGAGATACACGCCCCATGGTTTGTGGAGTCTGGAGATCTCTCACTGGCCTGTTGGGATATATTAGGCCAGGACCTGGATAGAGCTCTAGAAAAGGGAGGGGTCTCCCGCGCCACGTTGCCCATATGGAGAATGGTGCGCGCTTGTTTGGAGGAGGGCAGAAATACTGATATTATTAAGGAAGGGAGGAAGGTATTAATTAAGCACCAGGATAGTCTCTCGGAGTCATCATACAAGGAAGGAGGGACCACCAAGAGTGGGGTAAAATGTAAGAGAAAACAAAAGAATGGAATTGAGGGACTGCAGCCCTCACAAAGTACAGTGCAGGAGGAGGAGAGAAGAGAAAAGAAAAAACAGGAGGGACCAAGGAGCTCCCTCTATCAGGATGCAGGAGAGTCAGATCAAAGCACAGAAAATGAGGGGGATGGGCTCCCGGAGGAGCTAAGTTCAAAGGAAGAGGAGGAGTTAGAGGAACAGGCTGCCGCATACAGCCCCAGGGGAGGATTTGGTGCAGACAATGGCCAGGCCCGACCTGCCCCCTCTGCCCCACCCCCCTACGTCCCAAAGGGAAGTTCCTTTAAAGCGGTGTGGGTGCCTCAGTGGCCCCTGTCCCAAGAAAAATTGGAGGCTATAACTCAATTGGTACAGGAACAACTAAGGTTTGGACATGTGGAGCCTTCTGTTTCTCCATGGAATACCCCTATTTTTGTTATTAAAAAGGCCTCAGGCAAGTGGAGACTATTACATGATCTCAGAGCCATTAATGCTCAAATGCAAATATTAGGGTCAGTCCAACGCGGCCTCCTTTCTGCTTTGCCCCAAAGATGGCCCATTATATCTATTGATATTAAGGACTGTTTCTTTTCTATTCCTTTGCATCCCAGGGATAGAGAACGTTTTGCCTTTACCCTGCCTTTTGTTAATCATGAACAACCTGATGCACGATTTCAGTGGAGGGTTCTTCCACAAGGAATGGCTAATAGCCCTACAATATGCCAACTATATGTTGACACAGTTCTTTTCCCTGTGAGACAGCAATTTCCCATTGTTAGAATTCTTCATTATATGGATGATATTCTAATAGCTGCCCCTGAGCAGAATATCCTTTTTCAAGTATTTAGTAAATTGTCTAAACTTCTTGCAAAGGCAGGCTTAAACTTGGCACCAGAAAAGGTGCAATTTTCAGAAAAAGTTCAGTTTTTAGGTTCCATAATTTCTCCCATAGCTGTGACACCCCAAAAGGTCGTCTTGAAAACAAATCATTTGCATACCCTTCATGATTTTCAAAAATTAATGGGGGACGTAAATTGGGTCCGAAATTTTCTTAATGTCCCTCGCTCTGAATTGTTGCCCCTCTTTTCCTTATTGGAGGGAGACCCGGATGTTACCTCACCTAGAAAATTGACTGTTCAGGCTAAGAATTCCATTCAGTGTCTTGAACAGGCCATAGAAAATGCACAACTCTTGCGTGTAAATCCATCAGCGCCAATCTTATTGTGCATATTTAAAACAAAAAATTATCCTACAGGAGTATTATGGCAAGAAGGCCCATTGTTATGGTTGCATGGAAATTCTTATGGCTTAAAAACTATTCAGTATTTTCCAGAATTAGTTGCTTTATTAGCTCTTACAGGTTGCCAGGCGTGTTTGACTCACTTTGCAAAATTTCCTGACAAATTAATTATTCCTTATACCCGGCAACAAGTACAAGTATTGGCTGCCTCTGTTGACTGGTGGGCAGTTTTGGTGTGCTCCTTTCCAAATATAATTGACAATCATTATCCCAAACATCCACTGCTGAATTTTGTGCGTGAAGATTGGGTGTATTTTCCCAAAGTTACGAAAAAACTGCCTCTGAGTAATGCCCTAATTATATTTACAGATGGGTCAAAAACAGGCCGAGGTGCCTATGTAGTTCAAGGAAAAGAGCCAGTAACTTTAAATTTTCAACCAGAAACTCCACAAGTAGTTGAATGTCTAACAGTTTTAGAAGTATTCAGGAAATTTCCTGAGCCTTTTAACCTGTATTCTGATTCACAATATGTAGTTAATGCAGTGGCATCCCTGGAAGTCGCAGCCTCCATAAAAGGTAGCAGTACAGTTTCAAATATATTATCCCAACTTCAGAGTTTAATTTTACAAAGGAAAAATCCTTTTTTCGTTGGTCATATTCGGGCACATACTGGCTTGCCTGGTCCCATGTCAGAGGCCAATGCCTTAGTGGATTTGACTGCCAGAGCCCTGGTGGGCCTTTCCCATAATTCTGTTCAATTAGCACGAGATTTTCATCAACTTTATCATGTTTCTGCAAAAACCCTTCGTTATAAGTTTTCCATTTCACGCCAACAGGCTAGAGAAATTGTTAAAGCTTGTCAATCTTGTGTAGTATATCACCCCTCTTTCATAATTGGAGTTAATCCTAGAGGCCTTTGCTCTAATGCCTTATGGCAAATGGATGTTACTCACGTGCCTGAATTTGGCAGGACAAAATATGTTCATGTCTCAGTGGACACTTTCTCCGGCATATTGCATGCCACGGCCCTTACAGGGGAAAGGGTGTCCCATGTTAAAGTTCATTGCTTGGAAGCCTGGGCAGCATGGGGAAAAACCATTAAAATTGAAAACAGATAATGGCCCTGCTTATGCCTCTGCTGGATTTCGCTCCTTTTGCACTCAAATGCAGGTAGTTCATTCTACTGGCCTTCCCTATAATCCCCAGGGTCAGGGAATTGTGGAACGCGCCAATAGAACACTTAAACAACTTTTATTTAAACAAAAGGAGGGAATAGGCCGAGATGCCTCCCCCAGAGAAAGGCTGGCCATTGCACTGTTTACCTTAAATTATGTAACAGTGGATGACAATGGACAATCAGCTGCTGATCGGCATGCTGGAAAAATGGCAATACCACCCACACAAAAAGTAATGTGGAAAAATGTTATCGATAACAAATGGTATGGACCGGATCCTGTAATTCAGAGATCCAGGGGAGCTGTTTGTGTTTTTCCACAGGGACAGGAATCCCCCCATTGGGTGCCGCAGCGCCTCCTAAGGATATTGGAGGAAAATCAAACACCTAAAGAGGATGATGCGAAACAAAATCCTGGGAATAATCCTGTTAATAATTCTTCTGCTGCCACGACTTTGGATGAAGAGACAAAAGGGAAAAAGCAACAAGGAAAAGACGATGTGGGCAGTGATGAAGACCTTTCCATTACCAATGCCTGTGACTAATGCTTCTTCCATTTTTCCCCTTTGTGCCACCAATTCTTCCTTGCAACTTCCCTAGGACTGCAAGGTTCCCTATGCCTTACCCTGTCAAAAAAAATCTGTCCTTCTGTGTTAGGCTGGTTTCTCAAAAATTGGGTCGCTCTGATTATTTTAAATTGTTCTGCCATAGAGTGTAAATTGAGTCAATGCTGGAGCCATTGCCTACATTTGTTCCAGTTCCTGTGAATGTTTGTTGCAGTTTGTTTTGGGTTTTGTGTCTTTAGCCTTTGGTTGCTCTGCTGAATGAGGTCTCGCAATAAGAGAGAGAGAGCAATGCTTGTTCATGCACTCACTGCCTTGGAGCAGGGACACTCCCCCAAAATTTGGCTTGCAGCTTTAAAGGCCAACTAAAACTGCCCTCTACTGCCTTTGCACCCTCGAGACCTTAGTCTATTGCACGAGGAATAGGACTATAGGCAGCCAAGAGTTGTGAAATGATGGACAAAGTACCACTCCTGACCCTAACAGGTCAGGGAGAGCATGTGCGTCAGCATATGGGTCTGCGCCCCTAGCCCATCTCCACAAAGGGAAAAGAGGACCTGGAGGGGAGGGATCCAGGGTTGGCCGCCTGGGTCACTCCTCTAGAGTAGGACCTCAAGTTTTACTTTGGAGGACAGCACCTCTACTCTCTTCACAACAGGTATGTTGGCCTGCTGCATTAAAACAGAAAGGGGGAGATGTGGGGAGCCAGAGTGGCCGACAAGACGGCGCCTGTCCCCTGTCTCGCTCATTGTATACAAACTTCTTAGTTCCCCTTATCTGGTATGTGAGTGCAGAGCCTTTGCTCGTTCCGCTGAGTCTGCGCGTATGACGTCAGAGGCCTGACCAATCCCGAGTTTTAAAATGACCTTAGCAATGGAGCAGCCAATGGAAAAAGTCCCGCGTTCTTTGATTGTTTATAAGCAGCTGCATTTCCCTGCCCCTCGCCCCTCTGCTTCAGCTCTCCCTTTAACCAAGTGGCTCTTCATTAAAAGCGTGATCCGAGAAGGATCCTCGGGTGGTGTCCGTTCTTCCCTGCTGGTCAGGGGTGCCGGGCGCCGCACTCCTTTACATTTTCCTTCTATTTACACTGGAGTAGTTCGCATTATTTTTGTTTTCTTGCATTTCTTGTTGCCTATGATGTATCTTTTAATTTATACTCTAGGACTTTAACTTTAGTTTTATGTTAGTTATTAGAAAGAAAACAACTGAAGAGATTACTTTCATCTTACTATAGTTTGACGTATGCTAGATGTACTCAAATTAAGAAAAGAATAATAAAACAATCCAGAATCCTGATCCTCTGTGGTCAAATCATCACCAGTGTTTTTACCCTCTCTCCTCTTCTACTCTCTTATTGGAAGGCATAGGTCTCCATTCTTCTAATTTTTCAAATCCCTCTGTGAAGACCCTCTCCATACTACTACTTCAAACTGCTCTATCTGCCTCCCTGTGTCACCATGGAACCTATCTTGGTTTTAAAAACTAGGTAGTCCTTTGCTCCTAAGCAACCCTTTTGATTCTGCTCCTTTTTCCATGGTATTCTAACCTCCTGGGAAGATCCATGAGTGGCTTTTGAAAACATAAACAGCATCTTATCTTACCACTCAACATTCTTGCTACATCTAAGTGAAATCTCATCTTAAAATAAGGTCCATGGAGCATTTTCGGTTCATCTCTTCAATACAGGCTAAAAGTCACTCCAGCTTTTGCCCATGTTTGTAATTAGTTGTTTTGTCTTGTGACGTTTGATTTCCCTGATAAATGGTAAGTTAAGGGAAGACAAAACCTTTTTCTGTTCATACCATGTGCCTGGATCCTACAGTGAAATACCTAAAACATAAATTCTTCGTACATTTTTGTTAAACAAAATCAAGTGAAATTTAATGGAATAGATAAAATATTTTAGGTAGAAATTAAATATACAAAAGGACAATGTATTAAGTGAGAAAAGTGAAATAGGAAATTATATGTTAAGTAGAATTTACGTAACACAATAAGATTTGCTTAATATTTACCCTATGTTGGCCAGCACAGCAGCTCACATATATAATCCTAGCTACTAAGGAGGCTGAGATCTGAGGATCACGATACAAAGCCATCCCAGGCACAAAATCTGTGAGTCTTATCTCCAATGAACCACCAGAAAATCTGAAGTGGTGCTATGACTCCAGGGGTAGGGCGGTAGCCTTGTGCTATTCAGCTGAATAGCTCAAGGCCCACGACCAACAACAACAAAAAATATTGTTCTATATTGAACCACTTAGAACACGGAACATTAGTAAACAGAGGCTAATTTCTGGAACCAGCTTTAGTTATAAAGAGTAGAAGATGTATTTTGAAATGTACATGCAGATTCTGTTTTTGAAGAGGCA
This sequence comes from Megascapheus bottae, assembly GCF_031878675.1. NCBI lineage: Eukaryota > Metazoa > Chordata > Mammalia > Rodentia > Geomyidae > Megascapheus > Megascapheus bottae. The sequence continues at coordinate 58,910,326 of NC_143520.1, read as the reverse complement.
GCCAGAATTTGTCTTGGGAGCAACTTCCTTGACTAGAGGAGATGATTCTATGCCTTTCTGATGTGAAGTTCCAGATAATAAGGAATTCATCCTCATTGCAGTAAAAGCTGCATTTCTAGATGATGATGATGATGATGATGATGATGGTGGTGGTGGTGGTGGTGGTGGTAAATGGAGAGATAGAGCAGGAACATAAATTTAAAGGATTTCTTACAAAATGAAAAGGAAAGGAAAGGGTGAAAAAAGGAGTGAGTAATTTTGTAATATATTCAGGATATATTTGAAAAGAGCATAATTTCAGCAAAAGCAGGTTCTATTTGATGACCATTAGCAGGAGAGGGCCGGGAAGGTTACGAAGGAGCATAAAGAAGGTTGAATATGGCAGAAATGTGTTGTAAAAATGAAAACTATGAAACTTGATGAAATTGAAGAATTAGAAAGGTAAGGAAGAGTGATGGGAAGAGGTGAAAATTCTTGACTACATGGTTAAAGTGCTGAAATGTAGCAATACAATTCTCCCCCATTATAACTAATGCAAACTATTTTTAAAAAACATGATAGATGGAGCAGAGAACTCATTACATTATATATACTCAAAACAAAGCTAAGTGTGTTTCCTTAGTGGTCAGCTGATACTCATCAAATCAATACTGTCAAGTATCTATAATCTGTATCTGAACAGGTCTCCATTAATTCTCCTTAGTGTCATCTCTGCCATTAATTTGAAAAAGGAAGAAATACATTCTAATGAGAACGTTAATTATGCAGAGTGCTTAATTTTATAGCAGCCTTATAAATCAAGCGCTTTGCACTTACAGCAACAAAGATACATGTGGTTTTCAGCCCTAGCCCAAAGTGACAAGCGACAATTTGAAACATGCCACCAGATGATTCGGAGTCTAATTTGTGATCTACATGATCCTTTACTTGATAAGAACATTCCTCTCACATGAAAGTGCACATAAATCCATGAAAATACTTTAAAACAGTTGTTCTGCTAGTTGGTAATAGTGTCAGATTGACCTTCCTATAGGAAAAAGAGATGGCAGTTCATTAGAAGAAAACTTACTTCTTTTAATAAGTATCCTTTTCTATCGTGTATTTTTGTTATCTGTAATTTCTTTGTAGAGAATCTTTTCTTTGTAGGCTTCTTGTGATTAGTAAATTATTTGTAACAGGCACATATGACACATTATAGAAATGTTGCTATTATACTAGTTTATTATTCCTGGTATCGGTTATATTGGCTACAAAAATTTTATTTCTCCCCTGTAGCTGCCTAGAAGTGTGTTTCAAAGTATATTGTACATACCTGTTAACTCTGTCCCCCACGTCTGAACCTGCTCTCTTCTCCATCTCTTCTGTTGTTGCTTTATACAAACTCTGCTCCAAGATTCTGAGACCATGCATGCAAGTTAGGTGTAGGTAGTAAACCTACATGAGATAACTAGGGACCAAGTTTCCTAGGCTATGACACAAGTGGATTTTATAAAACCTGATAATGTCTATGCTTTTCTCAGTCTTATCTCTAGTTATGTATAGAATGTTATTCCTGTCAAATTACATTTTTTGTTTAGCATTTTTCTGAACATGAATATAGAACATTGTTCCTACTCAGAATATATTAGGACAAGTGATCAATTATTTTGCTAATATCAAATTAAAGAAGGAAATTAAGAAGTCAAATCTCTCACTGACAGCTAAGGTAACTGGTCAAACTGTCCTCACATCTCTGGGCAAATGTTGTGATCTTAGGGTGAAACCGTGTTGAGTTCTCCTTAAAGATTTATTTGTGTGGAAGCCAGAAATTGGATTGAATCCATCTTTGTCTGTGGAATAACCAAAAGAAAGCATGGATCAAGTCTCAGTCACCTTCTTGCTAGCCAATGCAGTAAATTCAAAATAGATTCAGTTTCCTTCTCTGTATTGATGGTACCCTAGCTGGTACCTCAAACATACTACCTTATTTGATCTTTGACATCTCCACTCACAGGTCTTATATTTTCATTTGAAGTTGAGAGAGTTGAGGCTCAGAGAAATGAAGTAACTAGAAGTAAGTAGGAGAGCTGGAATGGAGGATTCTATCCATCACACTGTATGATAATAAATAACACAGAACCTGAAGCACGCTTACCCACAACCAACATGTGTGTTGTTATAGAGAGCTGAAAAGGTATCTTGTCTGTTTCAATTGCTATAACAACAACAACAACAAAACACCATAGACTGGGTGGCTTGTAAACAATGGAATTTTATCTCTCCACTTTCTAGAGATGGGCACCAACACACTGTGTGTCTGATGAGAAGTGAGTTCACAACATGGTCTCAGCTTAATGGAAGGGGAGGAGGATTCTCTTAAGGATGCCAATTCAATTCATACAAGTTTCCTAATCTCCTTTGCTCTCTCCTCCTCATCCATCACTTCAGGGTGATGATTTTAACACATTACACTGGGTGAAATAAACATCCAGACCACGACAAATTGGGAAGAGGTCAAATCTGGCCCTGTCACTGTGCTTTAAAAAAGACACACTACCAATAAACATAGAATCTTCTTCTGTGGCTCATGGTGGGCAGAATCCACACAGAATGTCAGGCATCACAGCTCTTATAGCCCTACATCTGGCAGTGATTTCAAGGGTTGCAGCCCAGAAGTAGGCAACACCTGCTTACTGCTATAGTGTGAAGAACTGGTCAGGGGCAGTCAGTGCCGCTGATGCTGCAGTTCTGTGGCAGGCAATGGCTGCCAGTGTTGTAGCTCCATCCACTGCTGGCAGCTACTGGTGTCACTTTGCCAAATTCTCATCTCAAGAATGGGAGGAATGAAGTATAGGACAAAGCTGGCTGAACCAGAAGAACTTTCTTCGGAAGAGATGTATCCATGCCTCTGTTTGGTCCGCTCAGCTGCTCTGTGTGTTCTCTGTCCACTGTTCAGCCTCTCTTTTTGAAGAGCCTCTATGCTGGGATTTTTGAACACGGCACACTGTATTATGAATTTTGTTCCTTACTATCATTAAATGGCTAAAAGGTGATATATAGTTAGATGTTTGGATGCTGACTCTTTATTGGTTAGATCTCACAACATTCTGGTTGTTAATGCCTAATCAGATCCGTTTTTGAGAAGAACAACCCAGGAAATGCCTTCTTACTAGGCTGTTCCAAGAGCACACCCAGGAAAGGTAGCTGACATGCTGTCTACAAGCATTGAAAGCAAGCCTCCTCTGGGTGGGTAAGTTCTGTGCTTGTTGAATAATCAGTTAAATTCAAATTGACAGATCAATCACAATGTGTGATGAATTATGTATGTGGATGGCTGAAGATGGGAGCCAGAGCACAGGTAAGTAAGCTTCATCCTATGAGCTAGGGAGCTGCAATCCAGTGGCCCAAATAGCTATGAGGACAATAGAACACAAGACATATGCTTATTTAAAAGGGCTGTTGCAGGTCCAGGAGTTGGCCTAGTGGTAGAGTGCTTGCCTAGCATGCATGAAGACCAGGGTTCACTTCCTGGGTACCACATATGTAGAAAAAGCCGGAAGTGGTGCTATGGCTCAAGTGGTAGAGCTCTAACCTTGAGGAAAAAGCTCAAGAACAGTGATCAGGCCTGAGTTCTAACACCAGGAGTGGAAAAAAAAGAGAGGGCTGTTGAGGTTTCTCATGAAACAAGATGAACTCTGTCTCCTATCTGTTTGCTGGTGCTATTGTCAAATTAATTTTTCCTGACATTCTTGATGGTATTCTCTTCAGATCATTTCTTTTTAGCTTAGTTCAGCTGTATTTAATTTTTTGGAGATTTGGGGTTTTGTTTGTTTATGAGGTTTGAACTAAGGGCCTCAGCCTTGCTCATCTGGTTCTCTGTCACTTGAGCGGCCTGACTTTTTGATAGCTGTCTTAGAAATGGAGTATTACAGAATTGTTTGTCCACACTATCTTTAAACATCAGTCATCGGGATCTCAGTCTCTTGTGTAGGTAGGACTACACCTGTCAGCCAACAGCACTCAGCTCCACAATTTCTTCACAATAAAAAACAATAAAACACCTTTCCCCCTAAACACATGTGCACGACAGTATTTCCTCTTCCTTTTCTCCTTTCTCCTACTGATACTTTCTCTCCAACAATGGTTGGCTGGAAATTCTACCTTCCACAGAACATTGCTGGAGACAAAAAGCTGGTATAATCCAATGCCAGCCTTCACCATACAATAAGCACCCAAGGAGGCCTGAACCATAGATGGCGACAGGGGACTATGCCAGCCTTCTCTCAAACTTAAGGGGCATTCTTTGTCCCCTGCTCAGAGAGCAACTCTAAAATTACTTTACCTAAGCCCTATCTCACTTGTTCATTCTTTTCCTTTTTTTTATTTACTGTTTTGTTTTGTTTTTTGTTTCTGCTGGGCTTGAACTCAGGGCAGTAGTTTAGTTTTTTCTCTCAAGGCTAAGACTGAACAAGTTGGGCCACAGCTCTGCTTCAGACTTTAGCTGGTAAACTGGCTAAAAGAACAATGTGGACTTTCCTGCCCAGGATGGCTTCCTACCAGGATTCTCAGATCATAGTTTCTCAAGTGATTAGGATTGCAGACACAGCCACCAGGGCCTGACTCATCTGTGTGAATACTTGTGTTAGGCCAACATCAGAAAGGTTGCTTCCTTCTCAATGTTTCCATCAGCTCCTTTACCTGTTCAGGTGGCATCCTGAGCTTCTGTGTAGAAGCCTTGTACAGCTCTGTATAGCCTTGTGCAGCTATAGATCCCTGCTGCTCCCTTCAGCCTCTACCCTAGCAACCATCACTAACTATTCCCAACTGAGCATTTGCTAAGATTCAGTCCTGGGCCAGGCAAGACTCACCACTTATGTGACTTTCAGAGCGATCCCATCAGATCAATATTATTACTAGGAGCAGGTGAAAGCTCTACAACTCGAAAAGAGAAGCTCCTCAAAGAATGTCATAGAGTAAATCATATTGCTTAAACCCCGGTTCCAAAACTTTCGTTGTTGGATTTATTTCTGGGCTTAATCTGTGAACTCTCTTGCTTCCCAAGGGAAATATTGGAAATCTGGCCCCAGATGACTTGTGTTAAAGCTTCTGGTTCTACCATTCATTGTCACTGGATACACAGATGTCAGTCACTGTCTCAATTACTGTCCCATACTCTGTGGGCTTGAGAGTCTAGCATTCCCTTATTTACTTTATGTTTTTCATTTCTGGAAAACTCTCCGATGCAAGCTAGTCTTCCTGAGGGCTACCTGCTTCACTGCCCTCAGCCCTGATTTTCTGTAGGCTGAGATGGGCTCCCCCATACACCCCTCTCCTCATCTTGGTGAACATCTCATGCAAATGCCCTTAAGAGTCTGACCCTTTCCCAGTGTTCTCCCCTACCCCCAAAGGGTTCCATGTATACCTAATCCCAGCAGCCTTGTTACAAAGCTCATTTGACTCTATGCACTCAACACATCTTGACTACCCACATTTAACACATGTCTGCTCATTTATAAGTTATACATATCACTATTTTTAATATATTGTAATTCATATTAAGAGCTGTAGGTTTTAATATAAAGTTGCTTGTGTTTGGGGGACTGGGGCTTGATCTCAAAGCCTTGCACTTAGTGGGCTTGCTACTTGTTGCATTACCACATAAGCTACACTTTCAGTCTAGGTTTTTGCTGGTCAATTAGAGATAGAGTCTCACAGACTCTTCTGCCCAGGCTGGCTTTTAAATCACGGTCTTCTGGATCTCAGCTTCTTCAGTAGCTGGGATTACAGGTATGAGTCACAAGTGCCCAGCTAATATTAAGTTTTCAATAAATGATTTATTTTTAGTTTTTGATCCCATAAGGGATGTTTTAAATATTGTGATCATATAAAGCCTTTAAAACTATCATTTTTGTCCGTGGTTTAGGTCCCAATATATATTTGGAGGAAGGTATGTCATTAATGAAATAGGGATAATTCAAGATATTTAATAGTCATCTTGACATATTTTTATGTGACTCTTCTGTGATCAGATTCAAATGCCAATGTTTTTACCTCATAATATGAATGACAAGCAAAAGTCTGCTTTGTCTTTCTTAAAGTTCATCTGTGTCTGTTACTAGAATTATCTTTCTTTGATGAGATCATTTTAAGCTATTTCTCCATTTCATAACAGTCAGCTGTCCATAAATCCACTGAACAGACACCCATCAGATAGAGCAATTCAGTGTAGGATAATTGGTAAATAACTAAGGCAAACTTCCTGCTGCCAGGAGGGCTGCAGAATCACCAGGGCTCCAGATCATACACTAACACTCCAAGAGACCAATGAGGACTGAAACTCTTGCCTCATGCTGAGGAGAAATACACCAGCCTTTCTGAAACGTTATGGGAAGAGAAAGACAATTAAAGTAAATTTAGTTCTATAATATATTTGAAAGAAAAGTGAAGGCTGAGGATATCATGAGGGTATGATCATAGATAAATACCAGAGGAAACCAAACAGAATAAGAAAGATACAAGCAAGGCCTTGAAGTATAGATGTGATGGTATGATCAGGAGACCACAGCAAAAGTGAGGAGCACTCACAGCCACAGTGGGACAAACAGAACAATGTGTCCTCAAAAATGTCCGTGCTGTAATGCCTAGAAGCTATGACTATGTAACCCTGCTGAGCAAAAGAAGGGCTACAAAAACCATTTCATTTAGTCTCTTGGAGGGGGGAGATATTCTGTATTATATAGGTAATCATTATCAGAGGTGAGAGTCCTACGATTGCCAGAAGAGAGACATGAAACTCCAGAAGCTTAAGTTGAAGAGAGGAAATCAGCTCTGATGACACAATAATTTTTAATTTCCAGAGCTTTTGAGACTATAGACTTGTATTGTAAAAGCTCTTATTTTGTGGCTGCTAGGCATAGAAGAAACACAAGGGTGAGCCACTGGCACTCAGCCTGAATTGTCTTTTTGGATGGCAGGCTGAATGTAATAAATTTATAGCTTTTTAAATATCTGAATGTAGATAGATAGATCCTTTTACTCTTTTCTTTTTCCTCTACTAGTACTGGAACACAAACTCATGATCTTTCACTCTTGTTTGGATTTTTTCCACAAGTATTGTGTTCGACCACTTGAGTCACACCTCAGCTTCTGACTTTTTGTTTATTAGTTGCAATCTAACAGATTCATTTGCCCAGGCTGGTTTCCAATCATAATCTTCACATCTTCTCATCACAGTCACCTGAAAAGCTGAGAAAGAATTGCAAGTGTGAGCCACTGGCACTCAGACTGAATGGTCTTTTTGGATGGCAGGCTGGATGTAGCCTTTTAAGTATCTGAATGTACATAGATCCTTTCACTCTTATTCTGGAGTGATAGTTTATCTGTATATATATAGAGAGAGATATAGATATATACATATATAATAGACATGGGGAAAATGTGGTGAGAGAAAGTCAGATCTCTGAGTTAAGGTAAGATGATATTCATTCTGTAAAAAAAATTGGAGTTGTATCCTCTCCTTTTAATGTAGAATTTCGCATTGAGTACACTTAATCTGTCTACAGTCTAGTCTCCACAAACAGAAATAAACAGAAACAAATTCTGGGCTCTTCACAATATACAGCATGTGTTAAAAATTTCCCAATGAATACTTTCAGTTTACTGGAGGGATAAATGACAGCAGTGTGGATATTAATTTTAAGTATTTTCATATTAACAATATTAGTAAAGACTGAAATATCAATTTTCAGCAGCCCTTCTGGCTTTGAGGTGTTTATTAGACATGCTCTGTAATTCATTATTTATATTGCTTTCTCTGAACTTTATTTTTCTCATATGTAATTTAAAAAATTGAATAGGAGAACTTGGCTAGGGAATGTGTTAAAAACTCCCATTCTTGCTTTACACACAGTAAAATGTTAATCTCCAAGGAGAAAGTCTATTTTAAATCTACTGCTACTCACTGTAAGGCCAGGATCTCTGTCTCTACTTCCCCTATGATTTGAAAAGAATCTCTACACAGGAGAGAAGTACAGGGCCCTTCTGAATGCAGGCAGAACGTAGGACACCCTTGTCAAACACCTCAGCACACCTGCTGGCTTGCTGAGGGGTATCGATGTGGCTGCCAAACAGTCTTTCCTAATACTAAAGACAAACAAATCCACGAAGAACCAGATGCTATGGAAATAATTTTGCTCAGTATGAATATGGTTTCTGTGAACTGTGATTTTTCAAGCAAAAGAATTTGCCTCTGAATGGGCTTTAATAATGGAAATTGAAATAGTTCTATAGACGATTGGAAAAGTTGGTATGTTTGAATACTTGCAGAAAGATGTATTTCCTAATATGAGGTGACAGGTATGAAATGAGACCAGAAAGCTGTTGGCATTTATAATATTATTTATATTCTTTCCTGAATCCAGGTACCACGCTGTGGTTTTTATCCACCAGTTAAGAAGCTGTGAAACCTGATAAAATTTAACCAAGGGTTATTGTACTTGTATCATTACAAAGAGACCCCTTTTATAGCTTGAGTTCAGTCTGTCCACTTTCATTTTAACACTGATTTTGAACATTTTTCATCTATAAAGCCATACAAAATGTTGAGACAGACATAAATTCTTCAGAGTTGCAGCTATCACACCTATGTTTTCTTCCTTTTAATCACTGGCAGGTGTTTTATTGTGATTACCACAGAATTGAATCAGTTTGATATGAGGATGAAAATAGTCCAATCACTTGCCTGCCATGTAAAGAGCATACCCTATTCCAGGTTGAATTATTAATTGGTGTGGTTTCAAACAAAGACGCTGATACGTAAGGATGTCTACCTTTCTCTAATATTTTTCAAATAGTATGTATCATTTGATCATCATCTCAGACCTACAAAGTAGAAACCACTATCTCCATTTTGGTACTGGAGATAAAAGAACATGCCCAAGGTCATGCAGTCAACAATCAAGGACATTCCACTCCAGGTATTCCCAACTTCAAAAGCCCTATGTTACTCAACAAGATCTCTAATCCTGGTAAGGACACTACAGTTGGAGGTAAGAGGAGGCTTGTAGCTCCACTCTTTCTTTTCCCTTCCATTAATGAACTTTCAACTATGCAGGTGAAAAATGGGATGCCTAGGAGACTGATGGACATATTGACTTGCAGGGAGGGCATTGGACTCTCTCTTGAGAAAAAGCTTAACAAACCACCCACATTTCTCTTCTCTCTTGCTCTAGCCAGTGCAGTGACTTTCCTCACATACAGATTCTGTCTGACCACCAACCAACTAGCCATTATTCATTTCTCTGACCTATATTTCCAAAGTAGACCCTCATTGAACGGTCAGGAATTATTTTTCTGTGTTAACCAGCAACTATAGTAGAAGTAAAAGGTATACATAAAGAAAAATAAGACACAGTTCTCCAGTATACACAAGAGTTTGTAATCTTTCAAAATAAAAGCTTTCTAATAATTATGCTGCATTATAATACATATTACACGATATTCACAAAGCCATTAGAACAAGGACTTGGCAGAGTGAGAAATGAAGTCTGCCCATTGTACTTGGATAAGACTTCTCACAGGAGATGAACTATTTATTGTATTTAAAATGTGAAATAGAGTCAGCGTCAGTGGTTTACACATGTATTCCTAGCTACTCTGGAGGCTGAGATGTGGAGAATGATCAGGATTTAATGTCAATGAAGGCAGAATTCTGTGAGTCTCCATTGCCAATTAACCAACAAAATGTCATACTTCAGCTGTACACCAATGGCTCACATTTGTAATCCTAGATACTCAGGGGGCTGAGATCTGAGCATCATGGTTCAAAACAAGCCTGGCAGGAAAGTCCATCAGCCTCTTATTTTCAACTAGCCACCCAAAAACTGAAAGTGGAGCTGTGGCTCAAGTGGTAGAGTTGCTACCTTTTGCAATGAAGCTCAGGGATAATGACCAGGCTTAGAGTTCAAACCCAGAACTAGCACAGAAAAAATCAAATTAGATGTATCAGTCAAGTGGTAGAGAACTATTATGAACATGCAAGCTGAGTGAAAACATATAGCCCTGAGTTTACACCTTCATCCCCACAAAAATATGTGAAATGAAATAAAGAAGTTGAATAGGAAGTCGATCAGCTAAGAAGTACAAAAAAAGCAAAGAATTCAAAAAGGGGAACTATGCATGTAATAGCTAAGAAGATTAAATAAGAAAGAGGCCACAGGAAAAGCTTGGCATGATGGAAATGGTTCCAAGAAGAGAAGAGAGCATATGGGTTTCCCAAAGCAAAGGTTAATTGCATCCAAGCTTTGGAGACTTACAAGTCGGAAATCCAAATGTCCATAGGGCCCTGTTCTTTCTGAGGCTCTGGGAAACACCTCTTTTTATCTACCTGGCTTCTGGTGAGCGCCAGTATTTCTTAAAGAAGGAGGCTGGGTGCATTCTCTGCTTATACATGTGGCCTCTAGTAAAGGAAGGGAGATGATTACTGAGGGATGGCCTCCCCATCCCAGGAGATTCCTGAGGAGGCTGAGGGGCATTAAGGAACTTCCATGGAGGACCTGCCAGGGTGTGGGGGAGATCTGCTTTCATTTTTGAGCTTGAGATCAATCAGAGATGGACAAATTTGCTGGCCTGCATCTTTATTTACAGGGGCAGGGTGGCAAGGGTTGGTGGTCGGTCCCTTATCTACAGGTGTCACAGCCATCAGGGGTGAGGCGGCACCTTTATTTACAGGGGCAGAGGAGCATTCTTCCAGGGAGGCCCCAGTCTTGGTGACTGACGCTGGAGCCAAGGTGGCTGAACCCCTGGAGGCAACTCAGAGTGGCAGCCACGATGGGGAAGAAATAAGGAGGCAAATCACCAATGTGCTCCTCGTTCTGACCCTGGCACATGGACTCATCCCGTATCCTGCCTGCAGTCCCCCACAGGCAGAGACAGAAGAGTTTCCTAAAATTGCTCAAGCTTTCTATCAGAAAAGTGAAGGTGCCTGCTCTCCAAGATCCCTTTCCACATAATTGCTTGAAGAGTTCCACTTACCCTCTAGTCATGCCCCACGTCTGGGTGCCAGTTGTTGGGGTCCTTCTCGGCTGTCTAGGAGGGGAGTAAGATGGCAACAGAGCCCACGAATATTCCCAGGAACACAGACTCCGGAGACCAGACTCTCTGTGCAGATCTAACTTTATTTTACAAAACGTGCTCGCTAAATACAGATTGAGCTGTGGCCCACCACATCAGTAAATAGGGACGTCCTGAATGCGACCGTCCTGAGACATGCTCTGCTCGCCTGTAGTATCTGGGAACTCCTACTACAGGCGGGAGGGGCCAGGCGCCCTCTGGCTCCAGACTGCTTGTCACTAAGTGTGTACATGCTGAAGCACAGGTGGTAAGCAGCGGGGCTCCTACACCACTAGCTAGGAGTCCAGACATGGAAGTGGTGCTAGAGTGGTAGCTTTGAGCTGAAGAGCTCAGGGACAGTGCTCAAGGCTAGAATTCAAGTTCCACAACTTCCCCCCCTCCCCCGCCCTGCAAAAAAAAATCATGCAAACACAGCCTGCAAAACATTTTAATGATTGCATATTAGTAGTACTCAGTGGTTTTGCTTTGGCATTTCATGCATGTGCATACATGTGCATCCTCCCATTTACTTCTTTACTGTTCTGTCATTACACTGTGTCTCTACCCCTCTATTATTCAACAGCTTTCTATGGATTGCTTCAAGTCATCTTCATGCATAAGCACAATGTACTCTCACACTGTTCATTCCCCATCACTCTTTTTCCTTGCCTCAGTTCCCCAACTGTTCCTTTGATTCCTTAAATACAGTCATGCTTATAAATCTAAAGTTATATTAGCTATATATTTCACATTTGGAAGGAAACAGGTAATGTCTGTCCTTTTGAATCTAGCTTACTTCACTTACCATGATAATCTCCTGTTCCATTTATTTACTTCCATATGCCATAATTTCATTTTTCATTTCTAAATAATTAGTCCTTGTGTGCACATTCTAGGCTACTTGCCTGGCTTAGCTACTGTTGTGTGTGCTGCAAGACAAATAGTGTGTGCAGGTAGTACCACTGTGTCCTGGCTTAGTTTCCATTGGATACACCATGCTAAATATTTTATTAGAGAAAAAAAATGGATTTTATCCACAAGGAACTCAAATAACTCTGAGTTTCCATCCAATGAATTTCCAGAACAGAAAAGGCATTTTATTAGTCAGGCTCTATAATGAGTGGGTCCAAACCTAGGGATTTAAAACAACAATGCTTTTACTATTGTGGGCCAGTCAAGAGGGTAGGCAATCCAGTCTGTTTTCAAGGATGGTAACTCTATTTTAAGGGTTTCTAGTCCCCTGTGGATCACTGCACTCGTGAAAAGGGTCCTAGAAATTGTTTTTCTAGCTACTACATTATTCCTCTTAAGAATTTTATTTCAAGAATTTTTTTTGCCAGTTCTGGGGCTTAAAGCTAGGGCCTAAGCACTGTCTTCAGGCTTTTCAAGGCTACCACTTGAGCCACAGCACCCTTTCTGGCTTTTTCTATGTATGTGGTACTAAGGAATCAAACCCATGGATTTATGCATAATAGGCAAACACTATACCATTAGGCCAAACTCCTGGCCCAATAGAAAGATTACATCTTATTTTTGGTCAGTCTTGGGGCTTGAACTCAGGGACTTAGCATTGTCCTTGGGCTTTCTCAAGGCCCTACCCCTTTGAGTCACTGCACCATTTCTGGCTTTTTATCTGTGTATGCATAATTCCTTTACCTTCCTTACAGTAGATAAAAAGCTTGTTCCTATAATGTATCTGAAGTCTACTTTTACCCTGTCTTTACTCCTTGTATATTTTAATTCTACTTTTTCATATATATTTATTGTAATTAATAGAAGGGTTACCTAATATTCACCAGATAGAGGGTGCATCACTTCACATACATTGATACTTTGTCATGTCTTAGTCCCCATTTCCCTCCCCTTACCCCATCTCTCATCTTGTTTTCTCCCTTTCCCTATTCGATTTCAAATAACCAAATATGCCTATATGCAATATATCAGATAAAAGGTGAAATACTGTAACAATATTGTTGTTACAGTATTTAACTCTATTTTCTGTCTTTTCTATTTTGGGGTACTGGGAATTGAACCCAGGATATTACACTTGCTAGGCAAGCATTTTTCCTTTGAGCTACAGCCCAACCCTCCTCCTTGGGTTTCTTGTCTGCTCATAAACTTGGCTGTCAAAAAAGGGATAAAGTCAATATGCACAACAAAATGAAAGGGACTGATATAGCAAAATATATCTTCCCAGGAACACACTGAAGGATTCTGCCTAACCAGATCCATGCTCAATGCATCAAAGTGAGGTCAGACGCGCTTTGCAATAAAACACACAGGGCATTAGGGCATACCAGATTACTTACCTTATTACTTGCCCAGGGATCTCCTCTTTGTAACTCCATGAACTCAGCCTCCATGGTAAACATGCCTGGCCTCATTGCCAGGGCAGATCCCACAAGCCAGAAGGGCTAGTTATGGATTCAAAGCTCAAAGCACCCAAAGGCCCTGCTCTGTGAACAAAACTGAAATCTGAGGCCCTTGTCCTTCATCAGGCAGAAACGCACATTTACTCTTAGGAAGAAAACAACATTAAAGTAAGGAATAAGGGCCAGAAGTTTAGCCTAGTGGTAGAGTGCTTGCCTAGCACGCACGAAGCACCGGGTACGAACTTCGGTACCACATACGTAGGAAAAAAAAGCCAGAAGTGGTGCTGTGGCTCAAGTGGTAGAGCTCTAGCCTTGAGAAAGCCCAAGGAGAGTACTCAGGCCCTGAGCTCAAGCCCAGGACTGGCAAAAAAAGAAGGAATGAATGGCTTTTTGCATTCCTCTCTAATTTTTGTCTCTAATTTTAAAAGTATAGTTCAGACAGAAAATTAGGAAAATTATAGAAAGTCATAAAGAAAAAAATAAGACCACCCATACCACTACACAAAGATAATTACCTAACATTTTAGGTTTCTTCCTTTCTTGTGACTTTTGCATGCATCCATAATTACATATTTTTATAGAAAACTAGGTTACAGATTCTTATTCATTTTCAATACTGTGGATACTAAACCCAATCATGTATCTTGAATATTTTCATGAATATTTTTATGTCTTTGAGTCACTCAGAAAGCAAAGGATAGTTTTAGACTTTTTTTGCCCACTTTTCTCCCTGACAAGACCCCCTTGTAAAGTTGTAAAGTTGATTTCTAACATACTGTTTTTTGAGTACTGCTGTGACAGCATGCTTCTGTTCTGTCACAGGTTCTGTGATTTGAGAACTTAGGTTAGATAAACACTGTGTACTGAAAACCTAAAAAACAAATATTTTCACATTGTGTCCCACTTTTTTTTTTCCAGTCGTGGGTGTGAGCACTGTCCTTGGACTTTCTTAATGCTAGAGCTCTACCACTTGAGCTTCAGCACTTCTTCAACTTTTTTCTAAGTATGTGGTACCAAGGAATGGAACCTAGGTCTTCATACATGCTAGGAAAGCACTCTACCACTAGGCAAAATTACCACTAACTTTAGACTTTTACATTTCCTATTGTCATCTGTGAATTCAAAAGGGGCTCTGCCTGGTAGTCGGGGTCACACTTGTAAGGCTATCTTCTCAAGGGCTGGAATCTAAAAATCAAATTTCTAAGTCAGGACAGGCAGGAAAGTCTGAGAGATGATTATCTCCAATTAATCCCTCAACAGCAAGAGGGGAAGCTGTGCCCCAAGTGACAAAGAGAAAACCTTGACCAGTAAGTGCTCAGTGACATTGCTCAAGCCCTAAGTTCAAGCACAAGTATCAACATAAAAGTGGGGCTTTAGACTTAAAGAGAGTCTTCTCTGAAGAAGAAACAAAAATGGCCTATAGACACATGAAGAAATGCTCGACATCTCTGGTCATAAAAGAAATGCAAATCAAAACAACTCTAAGATTCCACCTCACTCCAGTTAGAATGGCCAGGATCAGGAAAACGAATAATAACAGATTCTGGAGGGGATGTAGCCAGGAGGGATCACTACTACACTGTTGGTGGGAGTGCAAACTCGTTCAACCACTATGGAAAGCAGTATGGCAGTTCCTCAAAAGACTAAACATAGAGCTCCCCTATGACCCAGCAGTTCCACTACTTGGCATTTACCCAATCATCCAGAAACAAGGACATTCTAAATCCACCAGCACAACAATGTTCATTGCAGCACTATTTACCATAGCAAAGATATGGAACCAACCTAGATGTCCCTCAGTTGATGAGTGGATCAACAAGTTGTGGTATTTGTACACAATGGAATTCTATGCTGCTGTCAGAAAGATTGACATTGCCCCATTTGTTAGGAAATGGAAAGACTTAGAAAAAAATCATATTAAGTGAAGTAAGCCAGACTCAAAGGAACTTAGGCTCAATGGTTTCCCTCATTCATCATAATCAGTAGAAACCTTGGGCTCTACTAGCAGAGATCTGCAATAGAGCAAAATCTTGATACATAAGGCCATATAGAATGAAGCTAATTGAAAAGACCTCCAGGATATTGAAACAAAAGCCATATAACGAATGATTGTTGTCCTTAATGTACTATGTTGTCTCTCATCTCCTTTGCTGTCCCTTGGTTATCTCATATTGTTACAGTATCTCACTTTGTTAGCTGCTATTTTGAATTTATTTGTATTTGGTTATTTGAAATTTGATAGGGAAGGGGGGAAAACCAAGACGGGTGGGGGGGTGTGTGCGGGAGGGTAATGGGTACCAAGACGTGAAAGGGTGTCAATATATGTGAATTAATGCACCTTCTATCTGGCAAATATCATGTAACCCTTTTACTAATTACAATTAAAAAAAAGTGGGGCTTTAGGGCTGGGAGTATGACCTAGTGGTAGAATGCTTGCCTAGCATGCATGAAGCCCTAGGTTTGATTCCTCAGTCCAATATACGCAGGAGAAAATAGAGTGGTGCTGTGGCTCAAGTGGTAGAGCACTAACCTTGAGAAAGCTCAAGGACAATGCTCAGGCTCTACGTTCAAGCCCAAGACTGGAAAAAAGGTGGGACACAATGTAAAAATATTTGCCTTTTGGTTTTCAGTACACAGTGTTTATCTAACCTAAGTTCCCAAATCACAAAACCTGTGACAGAACAGAAGCATGCAATCACAGCAATACTCACAAGACAATATGTTAGAAATCAACTTTACAACTTTACAAGGGGGTGTTATGTGGGAGGAAAGTAGGACAAAAATGAAGGATGGGGCAACAATGTTTGACAAGAAACATTACCTTACGTAACAGTAACACCTCTGTTCATCACCCTGACAATAAAATTAAATTTAAAAAAATGAATAGTTCAAGGAAGCAGAAGCAGGAGACAAACAGTGGGAAAAGCCAAGACAAGAATAGATTATAGGCTGAGGCCTATAACCCTACCTTTCCAGGAGGCAAAGATCTGAGGATCAGGTATACTGTGCCATCGCCTTTTGCACAACATCCTGCCTTACCATCACCCTGCTTCCCTGTGACATAGTGACACGACTAGAGGATGGATTCTCAGCCTAACAGGGCAGATATTTTATGTATGTCTTTTGTGTGTGTTTGTAGGCATAATTGCGATGGGGATGGGGACGAGGTGATACAAGTACACAAATATTTCATCCCCTGAAATGATCACCTGTATAGCCATGCTTACATGAATAAAATTGAAGCAACAATCATAGTCATGTAGTTTTAAATTTCACAGCGACAATAAGGACCCTGTAATTGTCTCAAGCTTAGTGTGTGTCTGTGTGTGTGTGTGTGTGTATGTATGCATGTGTATGCATGTAGGTAGTAGTTGGATATTTCTAAGAACCCTGAGGATGGAAAGAAAGGCTGCAGGCTCTGGATTAGGAAGTCTGTGGTTTCAAATTTCTTTCAGTCCCTAAAGATAGGTCAGGAAATCAAATTCTAGACCCACTTTATACAAAAAAGAATAATAACATGAACTTGATTAGGGTGCTGGGAAAACAAAAGATGGGAAAGCCCTTAGAACCTTGCCATGCATGTATTGATTGTACATTTTACCTGGTTTTCTTTTGTTCTAATTTTACAGTGAGTTTTAGTGATTTCAGATCAAATGCCACAGCAAGGCCTTGCAGGTTGCTTTCTGTCTCCCTGTGTAGTGATGCCTCTGTTGAGGTACACCCCTCAATAGAGAGGGGCATCAGTTGTGGAGAGGAAAGGCTCTTTGTTCCAAATGAGCCAAGATGATGGCCCAGACCCCATGCCTAAGCACCAGGTAAAGAGAATTGCTCCTGGTCACTAGAGTTTGTCTCAGTGGTTTTTGTTTTTGTTTTTTTAAATAATAGGAGTGCCACGTCTATTTCAGTCATTTAAGTTCAAGTTCTTCACGCCCAGACAAATTAGAAGAAAAGGATTGAGGCTTTCTTAGGAAAATCAGTGCACCGGAACCTATATCCTGAAATGTAAACCTGTGCTTGTCCTATGACAACTGAAGGCCCTAGAAAGTTCTGTAGCTGTCATTTCTCTACTTCACTCTGATAGGTGTATTATTACAGTGTACTTTCTGGTCTTCCCATATCTGATATGTGCCATTCACATATAGATATTATTACATTCATCCTCTCTACTAGTATATACTGTTTTACCCCCACTGCCTAACATAGGCCCTATCAGCATAGCTTCTCAGTGCTTTTGCTGAATTTATGGAGAACACAAATACTGCCATTCAAGCCTGACAATCAGAAGGTTAAATGACTGGCCCAGGCTAGGAAATGAATTGACTGACCCTGGAACTCCACATTTAGGCACAAACTCGTATGCTCTTAACAGTTTCACTCTCTGTAGATTTTTCCCTTTTAAAAGTAGATCATGTGTCACCATCACTGGTGAATGTCTAAAATATTGTCCTCATACTGTCACTTCTCAACTGAAAGGCCTTGATATCGCTTCACTGCCTTAGCATGACCCTTGTTTTCTCCTGCCTAGCATTACAGGCTCTGTATAGTTGAATCTTCACTGCACTGTTTTCCATAGTTCTGTTGCCACAGGCAGCTCCAGCCCCTACCCTTGCTGATGCTCAAATAAGTTATGTGAATCTCTTCCCCCCATATCACACCCTTTATGTGTCATTTCCAATTACCAACTCATTCTTCCCATCCTTCAGAATGGATAAATCCATCCATTCTCTGGGACTCCTTAACAGTGTAGTGATTTCCTATCCCACAGGTGATTCAAATTTCCCATTATGTGCTCCAGATTCTGTGTCAGCAGATAACATTCCCAATGAGAATCCATGTTTACAAGGAATCCAACACTTTCGTTTAGAAACAGTCTTGTAGTGGAAAATGTCTCCATAACTAAAGAATAAAGCACACGAAGAGTGAGGATCATAGCCTTAAATAGCTACCATGACAATAAAGAATTATTGGATGGATGATAAATGCTACTCAGTACTTTAGAGTGGGCTGGCTAGATGACATATATTAAATACATGTATAAGAAGTTGTTGGTTTAGAATAGCAAGAAAAAGGGCTAACATTCTTTTCTTTCCTTTTTTCTTTTCTTTTTCTTTCTTTCGTTTTTTTTTTTTTTTTGCCAGTCATGGGGCTTGAACCTAGGCCTATGCACTTTCCTTGGACACTTTTTGCTCAAGGCTAGTGCTCTGCCACTTGAGCCAGAGCACCACTTCTGGCCTTTTCTGTGTACTAAGGAATTAAACCCAGGGCTTCTTGCATGCTAGATGAGCACACTAGCACTAGGCCACACTCCCAGCCTTCACTCATTTCTTCATACTGTAAAATGTCCCTTTCCCTCTTCTCTGTTTATTCCTTCCATTGTTCTGTGGGAAAGGTCCTTTTGCATCTCTGTTGCAGGGAAACTAATGATAACATTGGGGGCAGTCTACTGAGACCTAGATCCAGGGCACATGAGCCTGGATGAACTGGAGGCAAAGATCCTGGCCAACACTTCAACTGATTCCATTTAATGGGCATAGGTTTTTAAGTAACGTATGTTTCTGTCTCTATGAAATCACTGCTGATAGTCAGATATCATACCTATAACCCTGGCTACTTATGAGACTGAGATACAGAGAATTAAACTTCTCTGTCATCCAGAACAGAGAAGTCCTGATGGCTCTGTCTCCATTAATCAGCAACCAAAGAGTGTGACTCTAGTGGTAAAGTGTCAGCTGAGCAAACATAAAGCCCTGAGTTTAATCCCCAGGACCATCAAAAATAAATGAATATTAATCGGATATGATGAATTGAAACTTTTTTGTACAATAATTTTAAAGTACTAGTCTTAACTTATAAACTTGTAAGTGAAAAGTTGGAGGACAAATAAGTTGGGTGGGAAGTATATGTAAATGCATTAAATGAAATATGATCAATTCAAGGGAAAACTTACATAGTGTAATTCTTTTGAAAGGCAAAGACAAAATTCAGCAAAATAAAACATCAGGAAAGCAGGTATTCAAAAAGGTTGTTGAGGGGACAAGGAGAAAAGTGTAGACAAATAAAAAGAAGAGGGAGAGAATGATATCAAGACTCAACTGACATTAAGACTATGTACATCCTACAAAATTAAGAGGAGTGGGAGAAGCGTCAGTAGGAGAGGGATGAGTGAGAATGTTGAAAAGGGATAATATTGATCAAGCTATATGGTATTCATAAACTGCTTTGTTATATGACAACTCTTTGGACAGATACTTGAAATAATAATATTAAAATAATATATTAAATGATATAAAAACTATAATATAGAATAAGAAAGATTACTACTGACAGAGTTTCTTAGTGATTTCTAAAGTACCAGCCAAAATGGTAAGCTAAATTTGGTACTGGCATTATAAAAAGCAACTCTATCAACCTTTGTTAATGTAAAAACAACTGTGATATAATGAGTGATACAAACAATATAATTCAGACAAAGCACAATTACTCCTTTTAAGTTGGTCAATTGTCATGGAAATGGCTCATTTATCTAACAAAATACCTACTGGGCTAGAGAGGAGTGAGCAGGAAACTCCTTTCTACTCACTGACTCACACCAACACAATCAATCATGTAAAAGTTGCTGGTTTACTTCCCAGGTCTGTTCCTAATCCTGATAGGACCCTTGTATAGTGTGCTGCAAGCAATGCTTTGTCAGCAACTGTTTCAGTCTCTCAGAGAATCCAGTGGCTTTAAGAAAAAAAAGAAAGAAGTCATCTGGGAGCTTTTCTGGAACTAGACTGAGGTCTCAATATCACCTACTACAGAGACAGATTTAAGATACCAGTAGCTGTGCTGGAAATGTTTCAAAGAGCTGTTCACTTTAAAAAAAAAAAAAAAAGAAGTATTTTCCTTTCCTCTACAAGTGCCGGTTAGGCTTAAAGGAGTTACTGCTCAGGAATAGAGGTAAGTATGGAGCTTACTCATCTTACAACGCAACACAGGCAAGAGATGGGACTTCAAGACAACTCAAACTCCTGAAGTCAGGAACTTTGTCATGGCATTTTCTGGAAAACTTAATGAACACTCAGGACACTCAGGTGTGCATGCACAAGGAAATAAATGCCCTAATAAATGAACAAATATCGTGGGTTTATTTTTCTATCCTGTATTTCAGAGACTGGATTAAGTCCACATTATCAGTACATGTTAAAAGATAGTATCATGAATTTCCAGGTACTAGTGACTCACATTCACAATCTTAGTTATTTGTGAGGCTGAGATCTGAAGATCGTGGTTCCTAGCCAGTTCAGTCATTAAAGTCTGTGAGACTCTTAGCTCCAACTACCAAAAGAAAGCCAGAGGTGGAGCAGTGGCTCAAGTAGTAGAGCACCAGTCTTGAGTGACAAGGCTCAAGGACCTGAGTTTAAGCCCCAATTTTGGCATGCACTTGAACACACACACACATCATGTTGCATTTGAATGTATACTAACTATGACATTTACTAAATTTTCTATCACTTCTACACATTCAAACAATAACAGAAAAAAATGTTCATCAGAGAGTTTCACTGCCCATTCACTGTGGCATGGTCACTGAATATGACTCGTCAATATCAGAAACAGGGCTGACTCCATAGAGTCCCATGCTGTCCTCAGGACTGTGGCTACCTGACAGATTGGTAGAAGACTTTCACACTGCGCTGGCCTCTCCACTGGATTCTAGGAGTGTCGCTTCAACTCTGTGTCATGCCATTCCTGTCACTCCCAAACAAGCTCAGAAATATGTACTGAGAAAGGAAATATTCATTTCTTCACCGAAGCTGTCCAAGTCTGAAAGACAGAAGGCAGATCAATTTTGCCTGAATGGCAAATAAAAGGTTGGTCTCAACATCTCAGGGAAAGTAATACTTGAAAAATGGATTAAAATATGATTATTTTAGGCAAAACTTGAAAAAAAAATGAAAATACTTTCCATGTAACTCCATAATCTATGTTTTTTCACAGTGCCCGGGAACCTTTAAATAATCTAATTATTTCAGGAAAGATTGATTGTAGCTACTTGTCTCAAAATTCCCATAGCAAGGCTTCAGAAATAAAGTATGGCTCTAGAGACAGCACTGTTTATAAGATGCACACATATAAATTTCAGCTCACATCCAAGAAAATCAAAGCTGCAGAGATATCAGGCAACAATTGTGTTCTCGGTTAAACTCTTTCCTTTTTAGGAAGATATTTTAAGATACAGCTGACATACATCAGAAATAACTGACTTCTGTCACTCATGGGCAAGAACTTGACACAGAACCATATAAACCAAAGTGAGAAGAAAGAAGTCTGTCAACAGAGCGGAGCAGATGTAGGCACTGGCTCTGTTTCTCTGCCCTAGCTCTTCATTTCTCCTTTTCAGTGGGTCTCTAGATGACTTCAACAGGAAGAGGAGGGTTTGATCCCCAGCTATGCCTCCCTAAGCCAAAAGAATTGGCAATTACCTGACAATTCAAGCCCCAACCCCTTCCCTTGAGGAAACAACCGGGGTAATCTGGTAATCTGAAAGTTTCTTTTTTTTTCTTTTCTGTACCGGGACTGTGAAAGTTGGATGAAAACAGGGCAGTGTTTCCATTCTGGGGATGCAGGGGCAGAGTGTGCCTGGATTTGGGAAGTCTCACTATCACCAGCATGACTTGTTGAAATACGATGGGTTTTAGTGCTGCAACTCGGGTTCTGGCCCCTGAGGTTTGGCTAGGGGTCTGAGAACCTTCCTTCCTTAATGGAAAGATTTGGAAAAGTCCCAAAGGAACATAAGTTCAATGGTTTCCCTCATTTGTAATAATTAGTACACACCTAGGACTCTCCTAGCAGAGGATTACAATAGCTCAAAACATAAGGTCATATAGGATGAGACTAAATGAAAAGACCTCTAGGATATGGAAACAAGAACTTTATCTTGTGTGATTGTTCTTAATGTACTTCTCTTTTTTTGCCCATATGGTTAATCTCCTATTGTTACTGTATCTGACTTTGTTACCTGTTATATTGTATATTGGTTTATTTGTTTATTTGAAATAGGAAAGGGAAGGGGGGGAAACAGATGATTGGGAGGGGGTGGAGAGAGGGAAATGGGGACAAAAGCATGAGAAGGGATATCAATGTGAGACAAGTATTGCACCTACTACCTGGCGAATATAACTGTAACCGACAATAAAAAATAAAATAAAATAAACTTATCTTTCTTTCTTTCTTCCCTTCTTTCTTTCTTTGCCAGTTCTGGGGCTTGACCTTGGCCTGAGTTTTCCTAAGGCTAGAGCTTTACGACTTGAGCCACAGCACCATTTCCAGCTTTTTCTAAGTATGTATCACCAAGGAATTGAACCTGGCTCCTCTTGAATGCTAGGAAGCACTCTTCAACTAGGCCAAATGCCCAGCAAATTTACATTTCTTGCAAGTTTCCATTTGGTGCAGTTGGCTGGCCCAGAGCCCATATTTGGAGAACCACTGTGATAGGTCTCTCTCAGGAAATTTTAAACAATGTAAAGCTTCTTACAGTGATCAACTTCCCTCCTATCTCTTGGAAACCCAGAGTAATAGACTGTATTGGTCATTCAGCAAACAGGTGTTTTATGACAGAACCTGCCATGTATTGTTCACTGTGATGATAAAAAGATGAAGGCCAATCTTTCTCCTCAAGAAAGCTGCCAGTCCAGGCCAGGCCCCGAGTTCAAGCCCCAGGGCTGGCAAAAAAAAAAAAAGTGTTCATGGAGTGAAATGATTGATATTACTAGGTCAATGTTACTGAGTGTAAAACTAAAATCTGGTGATCTAATGTGAAATTTTTTAAATTAATTTTAATATTCTCTTTAATAGTCATGCAAAGTGGTTTTTATTACATATATCACTTTATGGGTAAAGTACATCTTGAATGCTAGTCTGGACATGGTGGCTTATGTGTACAATATCAGTTACAAAGGAAGATGAGATCGGATGCTCTCAATTTAACTCAAGCAGGCAGGACTCAAGTTGTGGTTCAAGAGGTAGAGTACCTATCTAGTGAGTACCAGGACATGAATTTAAATCCTAGTTTAAAAAATATGTATATGGGTATGCATGTATACATATATATGTTATGTATGTGTTTATTTCACAGAGTTATAACATACATCCATATATACTGGTATGTACATATACAAATATAGACACATTTAAAGGTAGATTTATAATATATTATGTGGTATATCTAGAATACTTCCTATATGGTGTTTATAATCTGTATTATATATTATACATGCCATATATTATAGATACATATATTATACAATATATTATTTATACATACTATTTACTAAATAATGACCCTCCTCCAAGAAAAATGTATGAAAGTTGTGGCTGTTTTCAGCTGACTCCTAAGTCTGAGCTAGAAGAAAAAAATAAAACTTAATCACTACAATTCTGATTTGAGTTTAAAGCAATTTTCTTTACTAGCATAAATTAATTCTGCAAAGGGGATTCATTGGGATATATACATACATACCTATAATGAACTTTGATCAAATTTGCCCCAATTCCTTGAACTGGAAGTTTTAAAAATATAGAATTCAAATATGTGCCTGGTACCAATGGCTAACACCTATAATCCTATCTTTTCAAGAGGCTGAGCTCTGAGGACTGCAGTTCAAAGCCACCTAGCAAGTGCAGAAAAGTTCACGAGACTTTTCTCCAATTAACCACCAAAACGTCATAAACAGAGCTGTGGCTTGAGTGTAAAGAGATAGCTTTCAGCTCAGAAACTCAGGGGCAGACTCCAGGCCCTGAGTTCAAGTCCTAGGACTGGTATCAAAAAATTTTTTAAAAAATGTACTCCATCTTGTTGAATGTGATAGTCCTCAGTGGTAACAGGAGATACATGTCGGGTAACTAGCAATGTGCAGACTACAGATTTGACAATAGCCCAGCTTCCATTTAACAGCTGGTGAAAGTTCGTCCAGTTTTTGTTCATATACAGCCACAGGGAGAAAAGGCCTGTTACTTGACATTTTCCTCATGTAAATAGTTGGATGAAATTTGTTTTTGAAAAATTACACTGACATTCATAACTAACATTTGGCCTGAAGAAATGAGTCTTAATTTGTTTAGCCAAAAATATCTCTAAAAATGAGGGTACATAGGTTTTGGGGGGAATTCAAAATGAAAAAGGTATCTACGTACCTTGAGGAAATTTGACAGTATATTAAATATAACCTAGCTGAGTCAATTAAATAACAAATAAAATCCAATGGCTCTGATTTGTTTCCTACCATTTTAGAAAGGCTGTCAGAACTAGGGCTTTGAATGCTAGTAACTTGGTACAGTACACCTCTTTTTCACTGATTAATTTAAAGACAGAAGCCTGCTTCCCACCCAGTCCTTTTTTCCACAGTGGTTATTTTGAAGACAGCACCCTGCTTCCCACCCAAGGAAGTCAGCTCATTTGCAATCTATCAACTACAGATTTCTCACTTTCACTGGAAACATAGACATGTGCCACTGAGCCTAGCTTCCCTTCTATGGAGATGGAGCCGGACAGACTTTCCCCAGTAGGCTGCTCTGGAACCTCAATTCTCTGATCCTGGCCTTCTTTGTGGCATAAGATAACAAGGGAGAGGCAGGCATGGCTGGCTCATACTTGTAACCCTAGCTACTCAGGAGACCAACAGGCAGGAAAGTCAGTGAGACTCTTGTCCCCAGTAAACTACAAAACAAAAGCCAGAAATGGAACAGTGTCTCAATTTCTGGAGCACAACCCTTGAGCAGAAGAAACTCAGGGACAGCACCCATACTTGCCACAGGACTGACAAGTGTGCATGTACATGCATGTGCACATGTGTACACGCGTGATACACAGTGCATTTTAATTCATTTTTAATAAAACTTACAATATATTAATTGAGAGAACTTTCAGTTATGTGGTAGGTCCATAACATAAGTGGCTACAAATATTTATTTAAAAAAAACTTCTTAAGAGTTTGGAATAATGGGCATTTATTTCAGACACAGTAACTATTCTATAGTATTGAATAATCACCTGTTCAAAGAGTAGCATTGAGAGCTAAGCATGAGAAGTTCACACTGTAATCCTGGGGACTTAGGAGGCTGAAATCTGGAGGATCATAGTTTGAAGCCAGCCTAGACAGAAAATTCTGACAGCCCCATCTCCAATTAACCATCAGAAGCTGAGCTGGTGGTGTGTCTCAAGTAGGGCTCCAGCTATGAGCCCTAATCAGGCATGAGGGCCTGGAGTTTGGCCTAGTGGTAGAGTGCTTGCCTAGCATGCATGAAGGCCTGGGTTTGATTCCTCGGTACCACATACATAGGAAAAAGCTGGAACTGGTACTGAGGCTCAAGTGGTTAAGAAAGTCCAAAGACAGTGCTCAGGCCATGAGCTCAAGCCAAGGACTGGCAAAAAACAAAAACAAAAACTCTTGACCCTAATCAGGCACGAGGCCCTAATTTCCATCCTTTGTCCCTTGACAAGTGAGGAGGTTTAAGAAAATAAGCTTAACATTGTAAGCAAAAGTCAGAGGGATAGATGATGAGTTCTGGAATAAATTTTCTTTTTTTTATTGTAATGTATAGAGGGGTCATGGTTACATTCGCCAGACAGAAGGTACATCACTTCTCACACATTGACACCCTCTCTCATGTTTTGTCCCCATTTCCCTCCCCTCACCCCCTCCCAATCATTTTGTTTTCCCTCCTCCCTTTTCCTATTTCAAATAAACAAATAATTGTATATACAATATAGCAGGTGACAAAGTCAGATACAGTAACAAACAATATGAGATTAACCAAAGGGCAACAAAAGAGAAGAGAAATAACATATAGTACATTAAGAACAACAATCACATAATCCAATTTTCCCTAATTTCAACTGTATAGAAAATCTCTGAAGGTTCTCTAAAAACATTTTAGCTTATGAACTTCTAAAAGTACCTATTTATAAAATGATGTATATGCATGATATGTACTTTCACAGAAGTTTTATAGTTTTAATTAGATTTCTCTATTATCATACATAGCTGTAGTTATGTTGGGAGACATCATATCCACTGGCTCTTTTCCACCTTGAAGTTATACACTTTGATAACTTACATGGTCAAGTGAGAAAATTATTTTCTAAAAACATATTATTACATTAAAGTTATATTAATACACTAAGTACATTGTATGTACCATTTTGACTTAAAAATGTAATTTGCAAATGTGAGCTTGAAATAAGTGAGTTAAAAAGGATATAAACAAATATTCCCAATCACATTTTACATAAATGCTCTGAATGTCATGATAGTGAATATAGTATTCATTTTGCATAGAAGCCTAGCCTATAATAGACACACAGATCATTCCATGCCCTGAGAACATTCTATTCTAAGAGAATTTCAGCAGAGAGGAGAGAGGTAGTAAGAACTGAGCTTATGTCTTTCTTAAAGACCTTTAGTTCAGAAGATCGAAAGCATTTTTCAAAGAGTGTCTTCGAAAGAATGGTTGAAACATTTGAGTGTTTAATATGTATTAAATACTTCTGAATCATTTTATTTGTCCTTATCACCACTTCCACCTATACTATACATATACTATACATGAAGGAGATAACGGTAAATTGGGAAATTTACCTGAGGTAACTCAGTCTCCACATAAACAGTCTCCTATCATAAAATACCTTTTCTGTTTCGAAATGAATTGTAGGGCCAGTGTCATTTGTCCTTGATTTAATATGTCTATGGAAGGAGATCCTACCTCCTCCTTAAATAGCCCATTCTTTCTTTAAAGAAAGCCACTATTGAATATTATACAGAGCTAACAATAAGGTTACCATTGCCTCAAATATTATCTTAGTCATCATTTTATAAATACAGAAATAAACTGGATGAGATTAATATGAGCATATCTGGATGGGGTAGAACTGATCACGAAGAAACATACATACATATATATATATATACACACATTTAGATATAAGAATATGCATGAGTATATTTCCACTCTGCAATCAATTATATGTGCATATATTCTATGCATGCATACACACTATCCTTGTACTGCAAAATCATTTGGTTATTGTTTAATGTAAATATTTAAGATAAGAAATAGATGTTTTATGCTGATGTAGCCAGAAAGTAAAGCTACAAGAACTTGCTTCAGTACTTTATTGGGGAATGGAATCCTAGGGCAAACTGAGAGACGGGATAAGCTATGTGCAACACAGGTAAAGAGCCCTGGGGTAAAGCAGAGGGGAACATTTATTCAGAGGCTTCCTTCTCTGTTCTGATGTCTCATGCTGTAATCTCAGCCTCTCAGGAGGCTGAGATCTAGAAGATTGAGATTGGAGCCCAGCATGGACAGAAATATCCAACAGACTTCATCTCTTAAATATTCAGCAAAATAGCAAGGCTGGATATCACTTACGTGGTGGTACAACGGCCCAGCATGGAAGCCAAGCAATTTTGAAGTCTTTGCCACAAATTTTTGATCTCTCACACTTCCAGGTCTTTGTGCACAGCGAAACTTCAGCTAAGAAATTCCTAGGTGTGACATGTAAGAAAAGTCAAGGGAGGAACTGTCTGATTATCCTTCTTTGGTGTTGCATGCCCTTGTGACACCCTAAAAAAGACAGGGCCCACATGGTTGAGATGATGCTGGAGAGATACCGTAATGCAGCAGGCAGAATGATTTTGTTATAGATTCGCAGTTTCTCATTTTTTGGCTCCTTTTCTATAAAGACCTTAATGTCCTATTGATCATATTTACTGAGTCTAATAGAAGATCCTCAAGAATTCCCCACTTGGTTATCTTTGAATCTCGAGCTTTGTGCAAGGAAGTGGGGTACAAATGTACTTGTTACAAACACATTCTCTGTGGCCAGAAAGCTCACTTTTACAACATGGCCCTTGACAGCAATGCCACAGAGTAGGTTACTTTTGTGAGAAATGAATTTTCTAATAGTATGAAGATTATTAGCGCAGAGTGTAAATGGTATGCAAATCTGAAGCTTGAAGAGATCTTACTCCATAAGCCTTTCTACCATGCTGGCAGGAAGTCTCTTACCACTGGCTATCATGGCTTATTTCTGCCCTGGGAGCAGAGACTGTTTACTTTATTATCTGCATAATGCCTAGGGATGGGATGCCTGAAATGCAGACAGATTTCAGCACTTATGGGTAAGGTGCCTCGAAGGTATAAGACATTTGGAAGAGCTGCATCTCCAAGCAGAGGCCGCTCCTCCACTCACCTGGCAGACTTCCCAGGCAGAAAGTGGAAGATGTCCTGTCTCCCTGCCAGCCATCCTTTCCTCACTATCCCAGTGGCCACCAGTCACCAGGTGACTCTGTCCAAGGTGCCTGGTTTCGGGAGCCAACTTGTTTCAGCACTTCTACTGAAGCGCTCAGGTGGGAATTACACAGACTCATTAAAATCTTAGTGCAAAAGTAGCTTGGATTCTGTTGGTCACAGGAAAAAGCCATGGCAAGCACATATATATGGCAATAAATTCCTTAGATAATGGTTGCAAATACACACACACACACACACACACACACACACTTCAGAATACAATTATTAAACGACAACATTCCAGGGAACAGGTGACATTTCCTGGCTTTCTTGGTGATTTTCTTCACTTCAGACCCATTTTCTGGCTTTTGTGACAATGAAGTCCCAGGGAACGTCTCGCTTATTACCCCTGAATTAGCTGATGGATGGGGAGCTGTCACAGGTCTTTAGGATTCCCATTAAACTCTCAGGGCAGAGTGACCAGAGCCTGTCTGTGTTTTATGGGGGAGTCAAGGCAGCAAGGCTGCTAGAGGCTTCCAAGGGAAACTTTTCAACCACTAAGAGCAGGCAGGAACCTTTGTGTAGTTGGGAGGAGGACAGACTCCCTGGCAGGAAACTGGAAGGCCAGATAGGTGAAAGCTCTGGCCTTCAAAGAGCTTGCTTTATTGGTTGAGCACAAAACCCTAGCAGCAACCCTTCCTGCTCAGCCAAGACAATTTCCTAAATAAAGAAGATATTCCTCCGGGTAAGAGATCTGGGGGTCTGGGAATCCCTCCCTTGGCCTATGGTTGAGTTGAGGAGATGCTGCCTAGAAAGGAATGTTGCTGTGTGTGTGTATGTGTGTGTGTGTGTGTGCATGCGTGTGCAACACACGCGTGCTTGGCTGTGCTCACACTGAAGAGGGCGCTTAGGCTGACTAGCTAGGAAGGGAATAAAGGCAGAAGTGTGAAGCTACACAGCCCAGGACAAGGTGGGCTAGGTTCCAGCAGAGTCAGATGAGGGATGAAGATGAGGGCTAGGACAGGGCATTTAGCGTGGGTAGCCATGGCAGTGAATCCTCAGACTAGTGTGGGCGCGATACAGAAGTTGTTGGAAGAAATCCTCAAGCTCCCAAGGAATCACTCACCCTTTTCTAAGTATTTCTCCATTAGAGAGAGAGAGAGAGAGGGAGAGAGAGAGAGAGAGAGAGAGAGAGAGAGAGAGAGAGAGAGAGAGAGAGAGAGAGAGAGAGAGAGAGAGAGAGAGAGAGAGAGAGAGAGAGAGAGAGAGAGAATATGTTTTCACATGATCTCAGCGCGAAGGGCCTCATTACTTCTGCAGAAGTCCCTCCCCCCAGGATTCAAAATGTGTGGGGAAATAATAGGGCCCCTGTCCTCAAAGAATAACTTTAACCAGGAGGCCCCGCATCCGATGGCTTCATCTCTTGGATTTCAAACCAAGCCGTGGGGCCTCGCTCTGCCTCAGTTTCCGAGAGGAGGCACATGGGGTTCCAGGTTGCACGACTTGCCCTCTCCTGAAGTCGCACCATGCCACAGGAAAGCGCCTGGTGTGATCCTGGAACCCCCACGAGAGAAGTGGAGGAAGACTCATGCTCTAAAATTAGTCCTGCTTCCAGTGCCGGCGCCGGGAGCGCCCTGCAGCTCGCCGCGCTCCCCCGCAGCCCCCCTCCCGCGCGCCCCCTCTTCCCCGCGCGGCGCTCGGAGATCGCTAGTCATCCCCGACGCCACGGCTGCTCCCCCCACCCCCCTCACCCCTTTTGCTGGCGGTTTGGGAGGAGGAGACACAGCGAGAGAGAAGCGAGACGGGGGAACCTGAGAGGGGCTTGGCGGCGCGTCGGCGGCGGCGGTGGGAACCCGGGAGAAGCTCAGCGGGGAGCAGCAGCGGCGGCGGAGGGGAAACAGACAAGGGAGCCCTGAAGCTCTGCAGCCCGGCAGGCTGCGCCCGGCCCCGGGACTGCGGATTGGGAAGTCGCGCCGGGAGCCCTCAGCTCCTGCGCCGCCGCAGCTGCCGTTCTCCCCGGCTTCCCCTCCCCTGCCTGCGAGCCCGCGGCGGCGGCGGCGTCCCGAGCGCCCAGCGTGGGGACTCGAGGCCCCGGGACTCAGCGCGCGCGCGCGGCGGGCACTGCGGCGGCGGGGTGGCCGGCTCGCCCTGAGGTGAGGGCGCCGGGAGAAGACGGAGAGAGCGACCCGGAAAGCGCCCAGTGGAGCGACGGGATCGCCGGCGGAGGCACGGGTGCGTGGGGGTTGCAGAGCGATGGTCTGGGCCGCCTGGTGCACCGGCTGCGGCGCGCTTTTCCGCGCACCACGCCAGCCAGCCGGGCTGCGCGTGGACCGCGAGGTGGGCTCGGGGAAGCCGGCGCGGGCGGAGCGCGTGGGGGAAACTTTTCACCTTGGAAAGTTCCAGCCCCAGGCGCCTCAGGGATGGCGGGCACCGTCGCCGCCGCGAGCAGAAAGAAAGGGAGGAGAGGGGGTGGCGGCGGGGAGGAGCCGGCCCCCGGGGCTAGGAGCGGGCAGGTTGGCACGGAGAGTTGGCCAAGTTCGGGGCCAAAGATTTAGAATGCAGGGTGCCGGGGAATGAGCGGGCGCTGGCCGAGTTGTGCGGCAGCCCCCGGGTCCCCGCGGCGCCCTGGCTCCAGGGTGCAGGTGGAGAAGATCCCGGTGGCAAGCTTGCTCGGCGTCGGCTGCGAGTGGGGCTCCATGGAGATCTACCAGTACCGAGGGATGCTTTTGCGGGGCCCGGAGGTGCACGTTGGGTGTTTGACGAGCGAAGCACCGGGGGAGCAGATCGCGCAGCGGCCGCTCGGCGGGCAGCGGAGGGGGTCGCCCGCCAGCCCGCGGTGGGCGCCCCGCGCTCCACCGGCTCGCGCCGGGCTCCGGGACCCGGTGAGTCGTCGCGATGACCTCAGGCCTGGGACCCGGCGCGGATCGCGTGTACAGAGCGGCGGGGACCCGACGCGACGCGTGCTCCTCCTCCGGCAGAGGAGAACGGAACGCGTGGGAGCGAGCGCAGGGTTTTTGGCGGGCGTGCTGGAGGGCTGCCGGGCTTTGCCACAGACCACGTCCGGGCCCTCGGAGCCG
Source organism: Megascapheus bottae (assembly GCF_031878675.1). Lineage (NCBI taxonomy): Eukaryota > Metazoa > Chordata > Mammalia > Rodentia > Geomyidae > Megascapheus > Megascapheus bottae. Next base: position 58,878,513 of record NC_143520.1, on the reverse strand, counting down.
GGCTGGGAGTGCGAAGGAGGGCGCAGAGGCTCGGATGTGGGGGGTCCGTCCTGGGGGTTGCGGCGCGTCGCGGCCGGCAGCGGCGGTGGCTGTGCGGGCCAGGGTGGAGACCCCGGGCGCGGGCGGCGGCGGCCCGGCCGCGTTGGCGCTGCGCCGGAGGAGTGCGAGCCGCGGCCGGTGGGGGTCGCTGGGCGAAAGTGCATGGAGCCGGGCGGGCGCGAGGGCGGGGAGCCCGAGTCCCTGGCGGAGCCACGCCGCGCACACCCTCCTCCCTCGCCCGCTGCCCTGTCGCGTGGGCTCCCTGGAAGGCTCAAACGGTGACCACGAACGACCATTGTCACGAGTGGTGAAAAAGCAACTTTGACAGACTTTGCTCCACTCCGCTGTGGAAGGCAGGGGTGCGCTTCGAGGCGAGAAGGCAGGGGTGGCAGCGTGGGACGCCCACAATGAAAGGAAAGGAGGGAGGGGTGTGTGGTCACGCGGCGCCTTCCACTGAGGACGGACCCCCGCAGCTGCACTTGAGTGTCATGGCGAGGACCCCCGTGCGCGGGGGTGAGGAGGCTGCGGGCCGTGTCGTCCCTGGCGGCGTGGGCGGGGGTCTCCCTAGGAGATCGTGGCTGCCCAGGACCCAGGCGCCCCGCAGATTCCTTGCCCCCCTCCCTCAGCCCCCGTTTGCGTACACGGTCTCTGCGTCGGTTTCCCTGAATCTGCCCCTGAACGGCTTGAGGGAGGAACAGGGGGACAGCGTTACTAAGGATTCAGGAATCTTCCTTTCTTCTGCTCCCCGCCCCCAGCCCTGGGCGTGCGGGTTTCCAAGTTGGACCCCACTTCCATTTACAAGTGTCAGACGAACCGAGCCACCTCCCCCACCGCGCCCGCCCAGCCTAGCTGGGAGTGGGGGTAATGGGGAGGGGGCGGGGCTGCTGCCAGCCACCTCCGGGCCAGTGCTCGCTCCCACACCGTTGCATCCTTTGAGGTTCCTAATTTTTGGATGTTGGTCTTTAAAAATATATGGCATATGTATCACCAAATAGCATCACTTCTTGAACGCTTGCATTCCACCGCTCTCCTCCTCCTCCGCCTCCGATATATTAATTTTCTGGCCCTGACTTTGTCTTTTCCGAGGCGAGTCTGGCTGGTGGGAGGAAGGGGGCGGGGAGCCGGCCAACCAGTTCACCGCTGGGGATTTGAGCCCCTGGCTTTGTTGCTAGGATTAGATCCTCTGATTGCTCCTGTGCGTCCTTAAAATAAATGCGGAGTGAGAACCGGCTAGAGAGACTGCAGATGACTTTGCCAGGATTTGGGCCGCAAATTCGGGAGGGGGGGGGCAAAACCCTCCATCTAGAAATTGAGGATCACGGATGCCCACATCTCCGTGTTCATCCAAGGAAACTTAGATTGCATTTCCAGCAGCTGGTACTGAAGTTCCTTTCTGTTATGGAAAGCTTGAATGCTGTTCTGCTGGAAAGAGAGGGGATGGGGGCGGGCGGGGGTCGTAAGGAGAAGAGATTGAGATTCTGCGGAATCATAGAAATTGCCCAGAGCCAATTGCTTCTCCTTTTTCCCCCCACTCTCTCTCTTACTCGTAAATTGGATCAGTTGAACAGTAAGAGAATAAAGAACAGCTAAGAAAACCAGGGCGCCAGGAGACAAAGGCAAAAAAAAAAAAAGCATAATAACTTCAGCCCTTTGATGTGCTTTTTATCTAATGGGATTGGCATGGGGGAAGGGTATTTTTAAACATTTAATAGGGATAAAAGTTGTCTCTGAGAATTCAACCGGAAGCTTATATTCCAAGTTCTTTCTGTTGTCTTTTGGGAACTTGGACAATGAGTGATTATAGAGCCGGTTGCTATGCACAGTGGACCAACTAGGAGGGTGAAGTTCCCAGAACTGTCCAGTCCTAATGTCTTCATATCGGAACCATCCAGAGAACTCCACAGGAAAGACAGTTGGCTCCAAGACCAGAAATTGGTCAGCTGCCTGGCATCTCCCATCTCTTGTTCAGCACAATATTCACAGTCAGTGGTTTACTGGCTACAAGGCCTCACCTTCCTCCACATCTCTTTTTTTCAAATTTCTCTCCAATTTTATTTATTTTGATTTCCAGTAGAATTGTTTTGGACATTTTTTAATAGTCAGGACACTGTCTGTTAAATAGCAATTACAGCTCTGCTGAGCTGCTTAAGAATGGAGTGAGTAGTGCTAAACAGTGGATTGCCCTCTGGACCTGTATGGTATATGGCTGTTTGGTAGACATGTAACTTCTTTTGGTGAAGAAAGGCTTTTCAGGCTGTGGTGTGTCAGGTTGTTTCTATCCCTGTTTTCTTCCCATGCTTCTGAATGACTTGTGCTAATCTAGCTGATGAATTATGTCAAATAGAGAGAGTAGGCAATTACCAGTAAGGAGAGGCTACTCAGTCATTATCACCTGTGAGGCTTTACTGACTGGTTGTGTTGTTACACTATACTGTACTAATTTAGCCCACAGAACAAAAATGCCTAAGTGGCTTAATCTTATAATTTGAAGAGTTGGGTAATTTTTTTTTGTGCCTCACATCTAGCCATAGGGATAGAAGGGGCTTCATTTTATTTTTCTGGGGCAAGTGGAAAAGAAATGATATTGGAGAGTCCAGTTTCTGCCTTTGAGGGGCCTCTATCAGTTTTGTTTTTTCTTCTGCTGGAGAATTGAGTCCTTCAAATTGATTTCTTTTGATTGCCGAAGCAGGAGGCTTGATGAACCCTTGTCTTTACAGATTGTAGAAAAAAACCATAGTTGCAATAGAAATTTAAAAGAAATTTCCTGACAGACCTAAAGAGAGTGACTTTTGCCCTGATCCATCTCTTCTTGCAGATAGGAGAGGCTCTTGTTTCCACAGATATGCATTCTCTCTTAAAAATATTAAAAGTCGGGATAAATAACAGCTTTGACGGCTCAAGTCTATAATTCTAGCCAATCAGAAAGCTGAGATCTGAGGTTCATGGTTGAAAGCCAGACCTGGCAGAAAAGTAGTAGAGACTCTTATTTCCAATTAACCACCAAAAAGCTGAGGTGGAATTGTGACTCAAGTAGTAGAGCACTGGCTTTGAACAACAAAGCTCAGGGAAGATCCCAAGCTCTGTGTTCAAGACTCAGCACTGATACCCAACAAAGTTCCTAAAAGCACTTCAGTTGTGCATTGGTATTTTAAGCTAATCCTAGCTCCTTGCATTGCTTTCAGGATTTCTGATTATTGAGGGCATCCTCCAGAATTCTACCAACTAAGTTTTCTCCAGGAAGATAAGTTGTTTATGTTTTGGTTAATTTGATTCTGTAGGCTTTTTACATATTTATTGAATTTTTAAATATTTTCTCATTCAATAAGCTTTAATATTTTTTCCCATTACCTCTTTTCCATGCATTCTTTCCCAAGAATATGTTAAAGGAAAGTTTGCCCTTCTTTTCTTTCTTCTTTCTTCCGTTTTCCTATTACAGGAGAAGGATAAATATATGAGAATGTATATGTTGGCATAATAATCAGACAAAATAGAGAAGAAGTTTCAGAATTTAATGATCAAATTCTCATAAGCAATGTCACTTCTTACATGGAAAGACCTCCCAGGATCTCTGGAAGGGTTATAGTGTGGTCTTTTCTCAGACAGTGCATTTTAGGTATGTCTTGTCTGGCACATGAGTGGGGTTCTTGCCTATACTGCTCCTTCTGTCTGACTTTTCGAAGTCTGTGAGGCACAGACAAATTCATAAGCTTGCCTGCCTGCCTGCCTGCCTGCCTGCCTCCCTCCCTTCCCTTCCCTTCTCTTCCCTTCCCTTCCCTTCCCTTCCCTTCCCTTCCCTTCCCTTCCTTCTCTCCCTCCCTTCCTCCCCCTCTTTTTCTTTTCTTTTGATATTGAGATTTGAATTCAGAACTACATTCTTTGGGTTTTCTTTTTTCCCCTCAAGGGTGGAGCTCTACCACTTGAGTCACACCTTTACTTTTTGCTAGGGAATTGGAGATAAGAATCACTCACATATATCTGCCCAGGCTGCTTTAAATTGGGGAATCCTTGGATTTTAGACTCCTGGGTAGCTAGGATTAAACTTGTGAATAACATCAGGTCCACATTTTCTTTGATAAAAAACATTCACTTTTATTCTTGTATTTTTCATTGCCTCTTTTATCCTTTAAAAATGAATTTCTTTAAAATTTTCAGCACTGTTTGCGGAAACAATTCTTCTTTAATAAAGCAGTGGACAAGACCGACAGAATAGTTAAATAGATGAATTCCTTGCTCTACTTTCTATTCTGTGGGGAAGGTGGGAGATTCCATATATGTACACTAGGATTCCTCACAAGGCACTATTGATTTATTGACAAAAGACTCCACTGAGAAGGACCAGGAGAAGGATGGAGAGATGAATGTGAGCTGGTATACACTTTTAGAGAGAGTATAAAGTAAATAAAATTCAGTTTGATAATTCTTAGTGATATCATAATGGGTGTAAGACACATCAAATTAAATACATTTACTAACTTAATTTGTTAAATGAAATTAAGGCACTGCAAGCTCATTTTTTTCATTTCTTTAGGGAAAGAACACACTTAAAAATAACATGATAATGTGAAGGTCTACACACTTTCTTGGGGCATTATTCAACATTTTGGGACTTTCCAGAACTTATCTACAATGTTTCTCCTTTATTCTTTTGTAGTTCTCTGTTCCCCAAATCCAAAAAGAACCTTCAGGCCTAATGTGTGAAGATGTACATTGGGAATCTTACTTTCAGCTTTCCTGTTGGGGGTAAAGTTAAGAGTATCAGCTTTTGTGAAAAGCTAAACCAAACTAAAAACAAAAACCCTCTAAAGCTGGAGGCAAGTTGTTCATGCCTCTAATCTTATAATCCTAGATAGTCAGAATGCTGAAATCCAGAGGAGAATGGTTTAAAGCCAATCCTGGCCAAAAGAAGTCCAGGAGACTCCATCTTCATAATAATCAGGAAAAAAGCAGGGCTGGACGTATAGCCCAAATGGTAGAGGACCAGTCAGGAAAGCAAGCAAATTGAGCAAGTACAAGGCCCTGAGTTCAACTTGTAATAGTGGCAAAATAGGTAAATATATAAATAAGAAACAAACAAGTATCAAAAAGGAAAATAGCTCTACCCTTGAGGTGTTCTGCACTAAACAGACGTGCAATTAGATTTACTTTTTACCGTTTAACCTTAAGTTTCAAGTACTTCAATAATGCTAACTTCCAGAATGTGAATGAAAGGCTAGATTGTTTGCCTTGGATGTGTGCCATAATTTGTGGGTACTTGTACTTCGCACAAAGGTTGCTAATAGTATTCCTCTTATTCTTTCTTTTGTTTTCTGAGATGTCAGAGATAAGTGCACCTGTTGAATGAGAAGCAGTTATGAAAGGTTAACAGAAAAGGTTAATTGTAACTTCAGGACTTCAACTAAATTAAATTACAAACAATTTCACACAATTACAGCCCTTTCTGTGCTGCAGGAGTTTAAAAAGTGAGCACTCTGGAGCAGTTAATGTTTCACATTTCGAAGTAAATCTCACATTGTAATACTGCTATCATTGAACATTACCCAATGGATAAACATCTAAAAGCATGCCAGCTGATAGGATTAAATTCAATGATAAATGTGACTAATGACAATATAAATGTCATGATTTTTTTCTGTTGCATACAGTGTGTGTGTGTGTGTGTATGTGTGTGTGTGTGTGTGCATGCATGCATGCATGTGTGTTTAAAAAGAATGAGGCCCTATCTTGGTTAGGAGAAATGAATGAATGACAGGGGTTTTTTGAAACCTAGAATATCTACATATTTTGATTTTCTAAGTCTAAATGTGTGATTAATATTTTGAAGTCTGTTCTTAATTGTGGTTTGAAAAGTTGTTTGGATTTTCCTGTTGCTGTTCCCAGCAAAGGGAAGTACAATGAAGTACAGTGAAGTGATACAAGGCATGAGCCAGGGAGATCCAGGCAGGATTTGGCTTTTCCTCAGATTCTCCCTGCTGTGGAGAACTTCATTGCAAAGAAACATACACATGAATTCTTACACCTGAAAAAAGAGTTTCATAATAACCATTTTAATCAAGTAGAAATTCAGAAGTGTGTGGTAATCTCCCTTAACAAATTGGTACCTGTCTGATAGGATGGGAGAGGCATTTCCAAATGTCAATTAAATAGAAAAATGTGCTTGGAATGGAATATAATTAAGAAATGTTGAAGTCTTGTGTCTTCATATTCAGACCCTGTAAAAGATGTTTTCATTAGTGAATGAGGATTGGGACTTACTGACAGAGTCTCTTTCTATGGCATGTTTCACTCATTAAAAGCTCATAAAGGCATGGATCTTTTTAGATATTCAAACTTGACCATTTGCCATTTTGTACTCCTTGACTTCGACAATGCATGCTTCCTTGCTTTCTCCCCTTCCTTCCTTCCTTCCTTCCTTCCTTCCTTCCTTCCTTCCTTCCTTCCTTCCTTCCTTCCTTCCTTTGCAATTGATTAGGAGAATGATGCTTTTGGCAGTGATACCCATAGGGCAAGTACACAATTATCTCCTGGCATCCAAAAAAATATCAGCAAAGTTCAAGCAAGCATTCTACTATTAAAAACTAGGGATTGGAAAGGAGGACTGTTATGGTGGAAGTTCTGCTGTAGCAGCTTAGATGTAACTTTTAAAAAAAAATTGTATTTTATTGTTGGGATAATGTATAGAGGGGTTTCAGTTATATTCATCAGGTTGTAACCATTCTCTCTATACTGTCATTATTACTTTTTCATTATTATTATTTTGTTCCAGCACTAGGCCTTGAACTCAAGGCTTGAGTGCTGTCCCTTAGCTTTTTCATTCAAAGCTATCATTTTGTCACTTGAGCTACACAGCTCCACTTCTGGAATTTTGGTGAGTAGAGCTATGAAAGACTTTCCTGACTGAGCTGGCTTGATCTTCAGTCCTCAGATCTCAGCCCCCTGTGACGCTAAGTTTATAGTTGTGAGCTACTGGCATCCAACTCAATTATTTTTATCTGACAGCAGAGTTTACGTTGAACTTTTGATTTTCCTGGGTCCTTTTCAGTTTTATGGCCGTTGCTTTAGGATAGAAATTATTTTTACTCCTGAAAATCAACATAATAAACTTCTCTTCAGATAGGAGATTGGAAAAAGGTTTTCTTTTCATTTTATGGTTGGGATAATATGTAGAGGGGTTACAGTTACATTCACCAGGTAGTAGGTACATTGCTTTTCACACATTGATACCCCTTCTCATGTTTTTGTCCCCATTTCCCTCCACCGACCCCTCCCAATTATCTTGTTTTTCTCCCTTCCCTTTCCTATTTCAAATAACCAAACGTATATACAATATACCAGGTAACAGATTCAGACACAGTAACAATATGAGATTAACCATAAGGGCAAAAAAGGAGAAGAGAAATAACATAGTACATTAAGAACAACAATCACACAAGATAAAGCGCTTGTTTCCATATCCTAGAGATCTGATATGATCTTTTGTACCTAGGTTTTAAAAGGTTTTCTCTTGTTAATAACCTTGTGGAACATATTTCTTCATCAGCTGCATCTAATGATTAGAAAAGGTTAAATCTACTGCATTGCATGAAGACATACTTTAAGAATAGTGGTCATGGCATGGACAGGAGAAATAAAGGATGCTTGAGGACTTGTCACAGGCTGCTTATGATTTAAATGTCTCCGACATTTTTCTTAATATGACAGTTTTTTTCTATGGAATTTTTGTTTTTTATCAAATAATTTATTAACATTGATTTTTACATCATATTTCAAATAACGTGTTTAACAAACAAGAATTCAAGAAGGGAATCTATATACAATCATTGGCACTTAGATTTTAGAAGATAATTAAAATTAGGCTGAGGGTTTGTATGTCATAGATACATATTAATCTATGTAATAAAACATTATGTCTATAGAGTCATAATTTTTTTATAAGTTTCTTTTTTTATTTTTTTATTGTAATTAGTAAAAGGGTTACATGATATTTGCCAGATAGAAGGTGCATTAATTCACATACAATGATACCCTTTCACATGTCTTGGTACCCATTTCCCTCCCCCCCACACCCCCCACCTGTCTTGGTTTTCCCCCCTTCCCTATCAAATTTCAAATATCCAAATACAAATAAATTCAATATATCAGATAACAAAGTGAGATACTATACCAATATGAGATAACCAAGGGACAGCAAAGGAGATGAGAGACAACATAGTACATTAAGGACAACAATCATTCATTATATGGCTTTTGTTTCAGTATCCTGGAGATCCTTTCAATTAGCTTCACATTATATGTCCTTATGTATCAAGATTTTGCTCTATTGCAAATCTCTGCTAATAGAGCCCAAGGTTTCTACTGATTATGATGAATGAGGAAAACCATTGAGCCTAAGTTCCTTTGAGTCTGGCTTACTTCACTTAATATGATTTTTTCTAAGTCTTTCCATTTCCTAACAAATGGGGCGATGTCATTCTTTCTGACAGCAGCATAGAATTCCATTGTGTACAAATACCACAACTTGTTGATCCACTCATCAACTGAGGGACATCTAGTTTGGTTCCATATCTTTGCTATGGTGAATAGTGCTGCAATGAACATTGTTGTGCTATAGAGTCATAATTTTTGTCATATAGACATAAATTTATGTCATATAGACATAAATTATGTCTATAGAGTCATAATTTTTATGTCTCTGTAGTTGTGTTTTTATTTCTAATACCATGTCCATAGCATTGGGTATGTAAATATTGAGTCATCACTCTTGTACTGTTTGGATCTAATAGCCACATATTAAGGATATCATGCACCTTTTGTTCCTTTGGTCTTGACTTGTCTCACTCAACATGATTCACTCTAGATTCATCCACTTCCCTGCGAATGCCATTATTTTATCTTGTCTGTTGGTTATGTGGAATTCCATTATACATATATATGACATTTTTTGTATCCATTCATCTGCAGTAGAGCATCTGGATTGTTTCCATCGCTTGGCTATTGTGATAGTGCAGAGATGAGCATAGCTTAGCAGGTGTCCTTGCGTTTGAGGGAGAAATAAGAATATTTCATTCCAAAGAGAAGCTATATGAATACATGCACACTAAACCAGCATTACAAAAAATATTAAATAATCAAGAACAAATTGCAGAACAGCAAGAACTCCCATCAAGAAGCTATTACCTATAAATCACTAAACACAAAAGGGGAAAAAGAGAGAGAAAGAAACTCAGAAATAAAAATAAATAATGGCAAAGGACACTAACCACTGCTCCATAATTTCCCTAAATGTGAACGGGCTGAACAATCCAATCAAAAGACACAGAACAGCAGACTGGAATAAGAAACAAGACCCCTCAATATATTGCCTCAAAGAGACCCACTTCACTGCCAAAAAAGAAACAAAGTCCACGTGAAAGGATGAAAAAAAATTTTCCACTCCAAATGCACTGTGCAAAAAAGCAGGAGTAGCAATCTTAATCTCTGACAAAATTAACTTCTCAGTAAAACCAGTACATAAAGATAAAGATGTCCACTTCATATTGGTAAAGGGTACAATTTATAACCAGAATATTACAGTTATAAACATTTACTCCCCCAACACGTGAGCACCTCAATTCGTCAAGCAAACTCTTAGAATTACAGAATAAGATACACTCAAACACAGTCATAGTGGGAGACTTCAATACACCACTCTCACCAAATGACAGGTCAACTCAACAAAAGATAAGCAAAGACACCACCGACTTAAATGACACGATAGCCCAGTTGGGCTTAACAGAGTTTCTACCCAATGGAAAACTTTATACCTTTTTCTCAGCAGCACATGGAGTAATACTACAAATTAGATCATATTTTAAAAAAAGATTTCCCGTGTCCTCATCTTCACAGGTAAGTTCTCTAAAAACTAGAGTAATCACAGCAGTGCATGCAATCTGTTTGGTTTAAGTACACATGGCATTGTCTGTTCTCCTGATAGTCCCTATCTGGCCTCCTTGATGACAGATGCTCTTGATAGAGAATGTTTTTGGTGTAACTGTCTACATTCCCACCACCATATACTGGGGTTCCTTTTCCACCACATCCCCACAGACATCTGTTGTTGTTTGTAATTATTTCTTTATTTTTTGGTCAGTCATGGGACCTGAATTCTGGGCCTGGGATTTGTCCCTGAACTCTTCCGCTCAAGAATACCACCCTACCCTTTGATCCACAGTGTCACTTCTGGTTTTCTAGGGGTTAATTGGAGGTAAGAGTCTCACAGACTTTAGTGCCCTGGCTAGCTTTGAACCACGATCCTGAGATCGCAACCTCCTGAGTAGCTAGAATTACAATTGTGAGCCAACATGCCTGGCTGTTGTTTGTATACTTGATGGCAGCTATTCGTGTGTGTGTGTGTGTGTGTGTGTGTGTGTGTGTGTGTGTGTGTGTGCCATTCCTTGAGTTTTGACTTATGTGCTCAAGGCTAGCACTTCACCATTTGAGCCACAATTCCACTTTTGGCTTTTTAATGGTTAATGGGACATAAGTGTTTCATGTATTTTCCTGTTCAGGCTGGTTTCAAACCACAGTTCTCGGATCTTAGCCTCCTGAGTAGGTGAGATTACAGATATGTCATATGTACCCAGTTTATGACAGCTTTTCTTATTGGAGTGAGATGGAATTTCAGTGCTGTTTTGATTTGCATTCACTATGGGAGATAGTGTGGAGATTCCTCAAAAAAGTATTCTATGATCTGGGATACCACTCAAGTATTTATTCCCAAAAAATAGGCTACAGTAAGAGACAATTGTGCAACCATGTTCATTGCTGCACTAGAGTCAAGTTAAAAGAACAGCACAGATGTAGAAAGAGTATTCATATGCAGTCAGACTATTCACTGTATAAATAAAAAAAGAAACTAGGAAAATTGAGGAGATGGGAGAGAATAGTGAAAGAGTTGATATTGATCAAGATGCATTGGCTTACAAACATGTTGAACTGAAACCCTTTGTTCAACTAAATTCTACTACTATTATTACTACTACTACCACTAATAAAATACATAAAAAGAAAATGTTCTTTTTATCTTAGAGAAAATTTTGTATCAATGCATGTGAATTAATGCACCTTCTATCTGGCAAATATCATGTAACCCTTTTATTAATTACAATAAAAAATATAAAAAAAGAAAATTTTGCCTAATGCATTTTAAACGACGGTGGCCCCTGGCCTTTCAAGTTTCTCTGTAGATGGTATTTATATAAGTAGGCATAAAACAGAATATAATGCATGTATGACACCATTCCATGAGATATTGATTTCAAGTATCATCATCTGCTTAGAAGTCCTAGGTTAACAATAGGACAGTAATGATTTACATTTATATTCAGAGGATAGCTGCTATGACATGGTGAGGAAATTGAGCAATCCAGGCAATTGAATGGGAAGTGTAAGATGCAAACACATTAATGTCCAGAGCCATTTCTTAGCTCTCTTGATTTATCCAATAATAAGATCAACTTTCTTTTGGAAATGTAGGTTTTGTGTGTGAAATTGGAAATGTGGGTTCTGTAGGTGAAATTACTTACATTTATCATTATATCCCCAAGCTACACTCTGTAGTGCACACATTCTGTTTCATTTATACTCTGTATTTTGATTAAACAATAGGACTTATAACATGTTATACTTCTCTCCAAAGAGCAATGGCTGCGGTATGATGCAGGTATGTTGTGAGACCTGCCATTTTCACACAGTTATTATCATAATCAAGAGAATAGGCCAAGATTGCTCTTCTACAACAGATGTGTTTTTAAATGTTGTGTCTAAACCACATTTTTTGCAAAGCAAATCACATTTTAAACACCTTCACTTAGGCAAATATCATTACATAAGAAAGGTTCTGTACACATTTTTTTTATAAAGTAGAGGATATTTTGGGTGCTCAATTTGTAAAGATTCTGCTGTTGCACGTTTGGTTAGAACTGGTCTGCAGCTTGTTTGCCCGGAGAATGAAAGTCTAAGCTCAGACTGAGAGCTAATTGCTCATGAGGACTTGATGGGACAATGTTAGGGCAGAGATAGAATTCATGGGAGTTTCCCTGGTGTGCCTAGAAGAGGGTGTTGGTTCAGCTTCCTTGCCTGAGTTAACCTGTATCAGGATACAGAAGCATTTTTTAATGACATGTTCCTTTTATGCCAAGGAAATATAGAACACATAACCATGAATGCTATTAGTACAAAGATTCTTAGGGCTTTCACTCATTTTGCCTACTGTTACACTAAGTGATTGTCAACACAACTCATGAAGGATTGTAATAGTCAGAACATCTTGAGATGTTTAGGTTCCCATGGGGGGTGTTTTACCTGGCACTGACCATTGTGGGCCATAGATTCCTGTTGTAAGTGTTGTATACAGTGACTGTAATCAAGACAAGTAAAGTTTGACAGTACATAGGTAATAGGACAGATTTTAATGTAAATCTTGTGAAATTACAAATCTCTTAGTTTATTTTTTTCTTCTTCTCAATTACACTTCACTGTGTTCACAATTTGTGGGGCAGGCTGTTAAAAAATCTACAAGTGAACTGGTATGTGTCTTGGGAGTGTTGTATTGCACAACATGTGCAACAACTATTTTCTAGAATGAATGGGAATAGAAAAGGCTGTGTCTGTCTTTTAGACACTTTGTCATTCTGTGAGTTTAACAAACAAAATCTCATTAACACCAAATCCATGGGAGCATGAGAAAAATGTAATGCTCTTAATTTCTTATTAAGTGATTTGTGTTTATTGAAAATTAGCTTAAAGGTACACTGAACATAATTTATAATATTGGATTCCAACTACTGTGGCTCCATGAGTCCTCACTGTGTTCAGAATCTGCTCACAGCTCAATTGGGAGAGGGAAAAGGGCATGTGATTTCTGGAAGGATTTACTGGAAGGAGAAGATGATGTAGAATTTACTTTTTAAGTTTAGTCAATTGTTTTAGATCTGCATTGCTCAAACACAATTTGTCTGTGTCTGCAAGCAGGCTGGGGACAGAGAGAGAAAGAGGCTGGGGGAGGGAGGGAGTCTGGCTCTAGCTTGCAGGGATTGATAGAGACAAATGCAAATCCTCTTTTTCCCTGTTCACTCATGAGGCCTGCTGAGTAGCAGCAGGCATTACAGACATTTAATTGTGAGCTAGGTAAACCTGGCACAACTCCAGCATCATGGTGGAACCAGAATTAAACTAATCAGCTGGGATATACTGCGTGTATTGATTAGACCTGGATTTTATTATGCAAAAAGTCCTCATAAATACTGGGGTAGTAATTGAGAGTAATTAAAAAGGCAGGGAGTTAATACCCAGTTCTTTAGATGAAAGGGCATTTTGCTTTCATGAAGATATCTAGGCAGGCTGGAATGGTCCATGAGTGCAGAGTGTGACCACTAAGATTGCTGTCACCACTCAACTGGACAGAGGATGCAGATGACACACTGGAGATGAGTGCCAGCAGTTACTTCCTGGTGATTATGCTGGAAGAAATCCTCTCCTTTGTTTTGATCTAGGGCTTTTTATTTCTCATTCTTGGCTTTACTGATCCCTTTTGTTTATTATTAATACCCCTGATTGGCAAGGGATCCAGATAATTCAGGGCAGCTGAGGTGTGCTGGTGACAACCTTTGCCCACACCAGACCCTATATGGAACTCTAGCATGTGTGACACTTCTTATCCAAAGAAAACTTGGCAATCATTGATGTCACAGAAAACATGTCATTGGCAAGAGGGTGTTAGCACGTATTTCCTTGATTCCTGAGCACTTTCTTTCATTGATAGCTCTTGCCATGAGACAGATGCTCCATGAATATTTGTCAGATGATTGAGATAGCACATAGATTTTGAATGCTGGGATAATTTTGCATTTTGGGGAAAAATTGATGCTTGGTGCAGTTCCAGATACTCAATGGGATCCTAAATGACAAGTAGGAAGATGGGAAGAGAAAGTCAGCTATATTTCATGGGAAGAAGAAAATGACTTAGATTTATTGGGCATCTTTGCCGATATCATTTTGTTCTGGAATCCTCCATGCTCTGTGAGGTGAGAGTTAGCATTGTCATTTTTATAAGCAACAAAGATTTGGCTGGGAAACAGCCAGTATTGAATATGACAGGGTTGATAAGGCTCATATAGACAACTGAGACTCTCCATATTAGAAAAGAAAGATAGGAGCTTTATGTTCTTAGAATTTAGTGAGTAGAGACCAAAGATAGGCCTCTAAGATCACACACATTTCTTGGATGACTAGTTTTCTTCAAATCCTGGTGAGCTAATTTTATACTCCAGTCTTTAATTTCATTTAAATATGAGATAACATACTTAGTTATCAAAGGGCTCATATTTTCTGACCAAAACCAAAGTAATATATGCAAAGATTGCTCTAAGAATATCCTTAGAGATACTTTTGCTATTTCCAGGTAAGGATTCAAGTATGGCAATTGAAATTTTATTTCCAGGAAAAGCATGTGCATGTGCATGGTTATTTATTTTGTATTGGAATTTGAACCCAAGGTTACCTGTATGTTAGGCAAGCCACTCTACCCCTGGAGCATATCTCCAGACCTTGTTTGCATGTTGCTTAACCGCTGATACACCAAGTTGAAGAAGTATAAAGAAGTATGCATAGTGCTCTGAATTACTTGAATACTAGCCATGCCAACAAGAGCAAAGAGTATATCTAAGTTAATTACAGGAGGGCTAATTTTTTAATTCCAGTTTTGTTATTACAAGGATAAAATTTGTGGAGCAAACTTGAGCAAAAGAGAATTGGGTAAAGAAACATCTTGCTGATCAGCTGGTACTGAATTCAAAGATGACAACGAAAAAAATAATTCTTGACATAGTATTGATTACAATATTATACATTGTTTAGAAGTTTATCTTCTTTTTTTGTTGTTGTTGGTTATGGGGCTTGGATTCTTGGCCTGGGCACTGTCCCTGAGCTCTTCAGCTCAAGGCTATCACCCTACCCCTTAAGCCACAAAGCCACTTCCGCTTTTCTAGTGATTAATTGGAAATGAGTCTCATGGTCTTTAGTGCCTGGGCTGGCTTTGAATCATGATCCTGTGATCTCAGCCTCCTGAGTAGCTAGGATGACAGGCATGAGCCACTACTCCCAGCTAAAAGTTTAACTTCCAAACCACTTTCTCAACCACTTTTGCATTGGTTAATAACTAGTAACGTTTCTACCTTTCCTCATTTCTCTCCCAACAACTCTCCTAAGTAGGTGCCCTTCATGTCTTCACTGATGCAAAAATTGAGCAATGGGTGGGATAAGTGCCATGCCCAAGATGCCAACACTTAGGAGATGTTAGCATCAGGATTCTAATCTCTGTTGTGTACCTTTCTAGCTTGTTGTGGTTTGTCCTCAACTCTTCTTAGGTACAGAGATCCTGCAGCAACATTCAGCTTCTCCAGAACATAGATCTTTTCATCTTGGCAGAGTATGCTAATTTAGTCTGCTTTGATTGGAACAGGAAAAGATCCTCCATTCTGCCAATGTTGCTGTCTATGTCTGAAGTGAAACTAATGTTATCAGATTGTTAGGGGTAAAAAGCACAGGAATGTATTTAGTTATATTTATAGGACATCGTGATATGGAATTTTCTGCTCTTTCTTGGGCCAGGCAGATTCTATAGACCCCCTGCTGGTTCCCCAGCAGAGACCAGGAGGGCTGCAGTCCTGTAGCAAGCAAGCCTGCTCCATGTCACCACTCAGCAACAGACAACACCTGCCAGTGTCGCAGCTCCGTTGCCAGCACAGCTGTGGCCTGTTTGGATTCTTGTCTCAAGAATTTAACAAATGAAGTCCAGAACTATGGAGGGTAAGTGTGACAAGCTTTATTAGAATATAAGTGTGTAGTTGGAAGGACACTGCTACACTGCCCTGTCTTTCTAACACATGTCACCTCCATCAGCTATCCATTGCTCTTTTATAGGTGGCCCCCTCTGTCTGTGTCTCCATAGCTGAGTCTAGGACATTTTATGCCCTAGGCTATGCTCTGGTTGGTTACCTCAATTATAATTAGGTGTCTTGGAAGGTGACATTTTATCTCCCCAGAGTCATGGGGTTGGTTATGAAAAACAGAAAGGGGATAGAGACCAGATGTGGAAAAAATAATGTCTCTTTTGCATCTGGTTTTAGCTTGGTATTCCTGTCCCAAGTCCCAGCCTATTTACTCCGTGTGTGTGTGTGTGTGTGTGTGGTGTGCATGCGCGTGCACGTGTGCGCACAATCTTGTGAGCATGCGCACGTGTGCAAATACTGTGTCTTACCCTTTTTTCACTCAAGCCTTATGTTCCCATGTGGTCACAGTTCTGCATTAGCTAATTGAAAATCAGAGTATCATGGACTTTTCTGCCTGGGCTGTCTTTGAACAGATCTCAGCCTCCTGAGTTCCTTAGAAGTATGAAAGTGAGCCACTAGCACCTTAGTACTAATTACAGTTTTCAACAGAAGTCAAAGACTCAAAGTTGCCTTGTGGTGAAGAAATGTAATTGGTCTGACAGAGTCTGACTAAATGGCAGAAGACTAAAATGGGGGAAAGCCAGAGGGGTTTCTATTCATGTCTGTCTTGACTTCTCTGTGTAGCGTTCTTTCTTTCTGCACTAGAGTAGGAATTCTCTAGAACAAGGATCTTGATGCGATCCTATTGAAAGATAGGTCAAAAAATTCTTGTATGACTGATACCTGTACAGGAAGGTAAAGAAAAGTTAGGGTAGCTTTCCAGCCAGTTGTGGAAGTAGAGTTGTAGTTTCTAAGGCCTATTTTAGGAAGAAAGAATTCTCATTTTTGTGGTATAGAAGAAGAGAGCAAGTCCCTAAAATGCAACCTCCAAGGATGCTTTTGGCTTTCTGCACTTCAAAGTAGTTGGCATGTCATGGCATCTTACCTTGGAGTATCCTGTTCTCCATCTGGATAATTGTGAATAATTCTGTTCATGGGTAAAGCCGAGGCAGACTGAGTGCCAAACTCAGTAGCTCAGGCACCCACTCTGACCTTCCAGTCTGTGAACACACAGCAGGATGTGCAGCCCTTCACCAGGCCCTGATGGGAAATTCCCTGGGTAGCTGTGACTATTTACTGGTACCGACTCTCCAGAATGTACTTGGCTTTCACATATTATTCTGGAGATGAAAGGTTTTATTTTCATGACTGGTGTGCAGTAAGAGATGGCCTCTTTTGCATAGAAAGGTTGAATCCAGAAGTCAGAAATCTGCTGTTCTATGATTTGGGCTTCTCACCTAAATATAAATAAAAAGATGGAAGATAAAACATGGAAAATTGCATTAGCTTGATTAGGTATCTTATTTGCATAAAAGAGTCCTTGAGTTACAATTAGCCTCTGGCTTTGGACCCTGCTTTTTCTGCCTTTTCTATTCTCTGGTCCAAGGTCATTACTAAAAAGGGCTTTCCTGCCTTCCTGAAATATTAATTTCATTGCCTGAAGTAGATTCATAATGTCTGGTGAATAACTAGAGGTTCTGTCAAAATCACTGAAGTGAGTTGTTTTTTTTTTTATACCTTTGGAAGGATACTTTAAGACACTGACAAATAGGCAACAAAACTTCACTTTTCTTTTGCTGTCTCCATAACAAAGTAAATTTCTTTGTTCTTTGACAATTACTTCAGAGACACACACTTAACTGCATAAGTGGTGTGTTAGGCATCTTGAACATTTTTATAAATTTTCATTTAGTTGCATTGTGATTAGATTTGAAATTTGAATTGGATGCTGGAGATTCTGAAAGAGAAATGAATTTGTGACATTTGAAGCTGGAAACAGTTTTGCTCCTTTTTCTCTCTCTCTCTTTTTTTTAAACCTATGTGGAACTTGAGTAGAACACAAAAGTTATGACATTTTGGTTATTCTTTGTTGCAACCTTGGCTGTATGTGTAATTTAATAGTGGATTAAAACGAAGTAATGGCAGAGGAATTAAGCCCCTACTCTGCATTATTAGTAACTAATAATAATATTTGCAAGGGAAATTCTTCAAAATAAAATAGGACTCCATAGTGAAACTGTACCAGATCGGCTTTGATTCACATTATTGATATTTTTTGCATATATCATGAATGTACCTGATTCATACAATTTACACAGTGGACAAAAACAATTTGCTTAGCTGGTCTCATTTCTGTACATATCCTCCCACCATTACTTTATGGTGCTTTTCCATTGCTCCTTGGAAACTCTTTTCCAATGCACATGTCACCTTCTCCCTATAGCTGGAATCATTTTTTTGCTTTACTTTAAAAAGGCAGTTTGCTTAATGTCACAACACAAAATAAAGCATGGATTAGAAACAGTATTGCAATTTCAGATTTAAAGCCTTTGTGATATCTCATTGCTATGCAAATGAAATTCAAAGAGGTCATCCCTTTAGCAGTTGCTTCAGCCCTGGTGTCTACTTGGTATTCCTTGGCCAGGCTTACCAGGCATTCATTACTCAACCATGCTAGGTGCTTAACTCTTTGTTGGCTCCATCTGATGGTGGGGCAGGGAAGGGAGAGAACTTTCATTGCAGTCTTCTTTGGGTTTCTTTCTGCCTCTCAGTCCTGCAGACCCCTCAGGAAAGGGAATGCTAACATTTGCAGGGCACATGTGTTTCTGTGCCCATACAAGAGTGGGATGGTTCATTTATGGTGTTTCTTTTGCTGTCTGAAGGAAATTTTTGGTTTGTCATTGCTAAATAATGCGCCTTTTAGACAGATGTTTGATTCATTTACAGCTGTCTGAGGACTTCTTACAGATATTTCATCAAAAATTTCATCTATGCTCATAAATGTAAATATAATGCCTTAAAATTAAGCAGTCTGAAATTTGAATTTGATTTCAACTGATGTAGTAACTACTGTAATAGTTCCTACGGACAGAGGCATCTGATTTGGGTTTCGTATAAATCAGTAATCTTCAATGAATACTGATTACAGCTGATACTTCATTTGTTTGTCTATTTATGCACTCAACTGCTCTGAAAGATGCAGGAGGTATTTTTGTGTTGTTTTATTTTTGTTTTCAGTTTAGAAATATGCTCCTTTCTCTTTGATCCCAGGTCCTTGTGCAAACTGAGAAACTGGACATACTTGAAATGGTTAACTCATAAAGTAATTACTCCCTCAGTAATATTTAGGTACAGTGCATTTTCCCTTCACACCTGCAGCGATAGTGCTGTCTAGACACTGAGCTTGCACAGCTTAAATAATTGCTAAGACAAGGAAAGCATAGCTTTCCAGGGGTACAACAAGCCTTTGGGGTCGGGGCGGGGGAGACACCAGCTGCTACATGGTAGAAATTACAATGATAACACGGATGGAGCGGTAATTTGAGCCATGGAGTGTCAATACTGAGTTCTAGACTGAGGATTTGACTCTTTACAAGGATTAAAAAGGCATTGCTGGATTAAAGTAGTAAATCAAACACAGAAATGATTGAAGATGCTATTTTAATCCCAGTATTTTTCTAGAAGTGTCTTATAGGAGACTTGTGATGGTGAAGTAGAGTAGCAATGGAGAAACTGACATGGGTGGATGCTGAGTGTAATCCAGCCTGGGCTGCAAGGGAACTCCTTGGGTCAAACTAAGTAGCAGAAAAAGAAATGAAAGAATTAGAAAGTATCATTGCTGTAGTGCAAATGTGCTACACATTAGGGTGTGGAAATGGTTCCTAAATTGAATGCTGTGTGTCCTTGGAACACCCTCCTGCACATGGTTCTGACTTCCTCCTTCTCAGCCATTACTCAGTGTGCCCAAACTCATTTCACCTGTCCATGATGTTAGAAGGAAAGTGTATTTAGTGGATGGCTTCTAGAGGAAGATGTGTAATATATGGTAGAACATTAATTGGTTAGTTTGTCTTAATTTTAGTGAGATCTTTTTCTTTTAAGAACCCTGACAAGTTGGCCTTTTGCAGAAATAAATGCAATGTATGATATGTACAGCAATATGATGCATCTCAGAACAGAGAACAGTTAGATATATTTAATTGTCTCTTGTCTACTACCTAAACCTAAAGATATTTAGTGCAAGAGCATTTGAATTGGCAGCCACACTATTGATTAACACCAGAATGAGAAGGTATATATTAGCTAAATTATATATTAGCAAAAATGAGTTAGAGTCTGAATTTCATTTATCTCTACTGTCTTTGTTTCCATTACTGCAGAAGATTCAGTTGCATATGTTCAGGCAGATGAATTATAATAGCAGTAAGTTTTTCTTTGGAGCTTTTGGAGAGAAGTTCTAAAACTGACTTTGCTCAGAGTTAGATGAATTTTTTTTGCCATCAGCTTACTATTAAAAAAAGGCTTTAGGAAATTGTCTTTTTCTAGAAATAGAAAACTGGCAGAAAACATTAACAAAAACTACTAGGTAAAGGGTTTTTTAAAAAAAATTGTCAGAACATTGTCTTGAAGTGGGCTTTGGTGATTCACAGAATGCTAGGGGCAGAATGGCTCTATGCACTGCTTGGGTGGGGATTAGCAGTGTGGAAGTCAGGGAAAGGTCTTTCTCCATCTCCCCTGCTCAGGCTCCATGCTGCCAGATTAGCAGAACTGCTTGATTTGTGAAGTGTAACTTGACTAACATTAGACACAGATTCTAAACTCATGACATTTCCTGATCATGTGAATTATGGTTGTCTTTATTCAAATACTTTTAGGTAGTAAGTGCCAATGATCTTTAATGCTCCCTGAATTAAAGGTTAATTTAGAGGCAAGAGAGTCCAAGGTTCAAGTACCACTTGACCTAGTACGCAGGTCCTAAGTTTTATTCAATCACCAGTATAGTGGTTTGAACTCAGGGCCTCACCCCAGCTTGAGTTATTTGCTCATTTGTAACTTTGCCAGTTTAGCCAGACCTCCCTGGGTATTTTTTTGTTGTTGTTGTTTGTTTGTTTGTTTTGCCACTTGTTTTGGAGACGGACTTGTCTCCATGGACTTGTCTGCCCAAACTGGCCTCCACCTGCGGTCCTCCAGAGCTCAGCCTTCTGAACTGCTTGGATTAAAGGTGGGAAAGCCATATGTGCCTGCTTCAGCCACTTTTTTATATACACACTTGACCCCAAGGTTCTTCTCTGCCCTACTACCTTCAGCTCCACTTGAGTCACAATATCTCTCCCTTTTTTTTGGCATTGGTAAAATAGAACCACCTGAAAATTTAAGTGAAATACACCTTATAGCTATTAACTAACATTTCCTCCTGACCTCCTCCCAATCATCTTCTCTTCCATATTTTAAATGTTCAAATAAATGTATATGCAATATACCAGGTAACAAAGTCAGATATAGTAACAATATGAGATTAACCAAAGGGCAACAAAAAAGAAGAGAAATAACATAGTATATCGAGAGCAACAAACACAATATAAAGCCCCTTGTTTCCATATCCTGGAGATCCTTTCATTTAGTCTCATCCTTTATGGCCTTATGTACCTAGGTTTTGCCCTATTGTGAACCTCTGTTAGGAGAGTCCAAGGTTTATACTAATTATGACAGATGAGGGAAACCATTGAGACTATGCTCCTTTGGGACTCGCTTACTTCACTTAATGTGATTTTTTTCCAAGTCTTTCCATTTTCTTTCAAATGGGGAGATGTCATTCTTTCTGACAGCAGCATAGAATTCCATTGTGTACAAATACCACATCTTGATCCGCTCATCAACTGAGGAACATCTGGGTTGGTTCCATATCTTTGCTAAGGTAAATAGTGCTACAATGAACATCGCTGTGCTAGTGGATTTAGTATGTCCTTGTTTCTGGATGATTGGGTAAATGCCAAGTAGTGGAATTGCTGGAACATAGGGGAGATCTATGTTTAGTCTTTTCATAGTGGTTGAATGAGTTTACACTCCCACCAATAGTGTAGTAGTGATCCGTCATGGCCACATCCCTGCCAGCATCTGTTGTTATTAGATTTCTTGATCACGGCCATTCTAACTGGAGTGAGGTGGAATGTCAAAGTTGTTGTCATTTGCATTTCTTTTATAGCCAGTAATGTCGAGCATTTCTTTATGTGTCTATAGGCCGTTCTTATTTCTTCTTCAGAGAAGTCTCTCTTTAGGTCTTTGGCCCATCGTTTAATGGGATGGTTGTTTCTTTGAAGATTTGTTTTGAAGAGATTCAATTGTTTAGCTGTAGTTATGTTTTATGTATGATGCCTTTGTCTGTTGTATGGTTAGTGAAGATCTTCCACTCTGTGGGCTTTCTATTTAATTTGCTAGCTATGTGAAAGGCAGAGATTTTTAAATGAGGGATTTGATTTTATCTTACTAGTTTTTGTTTGAATTTTTAAAATTGTGTGTGTGTGTGTGTGTGTGTGTGTGTGTGTGTGTGTGTGTGTGTGTATAATGAATTGAACCCAGGACATTTTACTTGCTAGGCAAATTCTTTGCCACTGAGTTACATCCAACTCTATCTTGCTATCGTATACTGTGTTTATATGGCTTGGCTCATGGATGAAGTCTTGCTAGAAATCCTTTCAGTGATTATTTTATGACTCTTACAGTAGTCTGGAAGATTGAGTATGTAAAAAAATATTACACATCTAGTTAAATTACAAGTTCTGAGAAACATTAAATAATTCCTTTGTGTAAACATTCTGTAAATTTTGTATATAATGTATTTTTATCTGCTTACCTATTTCCTATATGAATCAGTTCCTATGAAGAGATAGTGAAAATGGGCTTGTTGAATGGCTGAATATAAAGCCAGTGCAAATACTTAGTCAAAAGTCAGAAATTCTAATTTACTATAACAGATTGATTTAGGAGTCACCATAATATACATGGGGATACTTGAAGCCCTGCAGATTGTCCAGGGTCAATCATGGAGATCAGCAGTTCCCAAGTTTTAGTTGTTTTACCAGTCTTGGGCTTGAACTCAGAGCCTGGGAACTGTGTTCCAAAGTTTTATAGTGTTAGAATTAGATTCTTGTGTTCTACTCCATAATTTCTGATTTTGTAGGTTTAGGGTACATTTGGGCTACTGTCCTGGGACTGCCCTTGGTGGTTGGGGATGGGGGCAGGGCACCATGTGACTCTAGAGAACTGGAATGCTATTAGATTTGCTAGCCCTATTCTATATTTCTACCATTCCACTTTCCCTTGTAGTTTAAAGGCAGCCTTGTAACAGCATACATAAATTAAGAGGTGTGACCACGTTTCATTAAAACTTTATTGCAAAAGTTGGCCATTGACTTTATTCTGCCTATGAACAATAAACTTTACAACACATGGCCCTTAGAATAAGAGATCATGGAGGACAGAGCTTCAGAAGCACTGGGGTTTAAGAATGAATCAGAGGAAAAGCAATCAGCAATGGTGGATGGCCCAGGGGACAGAAGTATCCCCAAAGCCAGGGAATTGGAAATTTTCAATGAGAGCATGAATGAAAGCACGTGTCACTTTCCTCTGCTGATTAAGGATGCAGGAGCGGGCGAAAGCTGAAAGGGACCATTGGACTTGG
This sequence comes from Megascapheus bottae, assembly GCF_031878675.1. NCBI lineage: Eukaryota > Metazoa > Chordata > Mammalia > Rodentia > Geomyidae > Megascapheus > Megascapheus bottae. The sequence continues at coordinate 58,854,990 of NC_143520.1, read as the reverse complement.
CAGTGAGGGCATGACTGCCCATTTATGGAACAGTTTCAATGGAGTGCTGGGGAGGGATGCCTGCCAGATGGCAGTGGCCAAGTGAAGTAGGAGGTGGAGGCAGCAAGTTTTGAATACTCTTTCAAGAAGTTTGGCAGTGAAGGAAAGAGGGGGTTGGGTCAAAGCTTAAGAAAGAAGATGGGTCAGAAAAGTCTATATGTGGATAAGAAGAAATCAAGTATGTTTATAGGCAGTTAGGAAATGACCCCTAGAAAGAGGGGATTGCATTACAAACAATCCCTTCTAAAGAAATGGTGCCCCAAGTACTGGGTAGCCTCTACAGAGAAGGAATCAGATGGAAATACAGGAGAGGGAAGACAATCCACTGAGGAAAGTTCTCTAACGAATAAGGAATAGAAGGCAATAGGGGAGCCATGGGTGGGATACTACCTTGGAGTGCAGAATCATTGCCTCTAGAAAAAGGATAAGTAGGTGAAGATCAAAATATAGGAAAGAGGAAGGGGGACAGAGGAGGAAAAGGAGAGGATAAATGCAAGTGATTAAGTAGGAAGTTGATCTAGGGTAAGATGATGAGGGGAAAAAGTAGGGGTTTTAAGGAATTGCTGGTTTGGAGGCAGAAATGTGACTACACAGAATGTTATGTACTATTTTAATTCAAATCAAAGTCATCCAGAGGCCCACGTGTTGAAGTGTTGGTCTTAAGCTCACAATACTATTTGAAGATAGTAAAACCTTCACCAGGTGGAGCTTCATGGGAAGAAGTTAGGTTATTAGGTGTGTGGCCTTAAAAGATGTATTAAAAACCTGGCCCCCTGAGCCAGGAGTTTGTCCTAGTGGTAGAGTGCTTGCCAGCATGCATGAAGACCCGGGTTCGATTCCTCGGTGCCACATACATAGAAAAAAGCCAGAAGTTGTGCTGAGGCTCAAGTGGTAGAGCTCTAGCCTTGAGAAAATCCAAGGACAGTGTTCAGGCCCTGAGTTCAAGCCCAGGACTGCCCCCCCAAAAAAAAACCCCAAAAAACCAAACCAAAACAAAAAAATCTGGCCTCTCATCTTCTTATCAACTTCCAGTCAAGATAAGGTGAATTATTTACTCAGCAACATGCTATTGCAGTGATGTACAAGGCAAAAACCCTTGGCCAACTGAGCAGTCTGAAAGCTCCAATATTGTGAACTGAACTACATCTTATCTCCATGATTTTTCTCAAGGTTTTTGTTTGTTTGTTTTTGCTCTTGTTTGTTTTTGTCACAGTGACACAAAGCTGGAGAACTAAGTTCAGCAGGCGGATCTGATGAATTTGTTGAGTTAGAATATGCACAGTACACTGTTCGGTGGAACTTTTCTATGGTCTATAGCAACCTCAATCTGTAAAAATATCAAAACAGATGAAAGGCTTATTCTGAACTGAAGATTGTCAGGAAATATGGGTCAGCTATCCATGAAGTGATATGATTTAGGATGCTCACAAATGGGAGTATTAAAAGAAGAAAACAAAGCAAAGAACAAAGGACACAAAACCAAGATTGTTGCATTTGTCTCGGATTGAAAGATTAAAACTCTTTGGAAGGGTGAAAGTAACTTTATAGGGACTAGTGAGGATGTTAGAGGGGTAAGATCAGCAATTATTCAATAAATGAGAATTTCTGAATGATTTCAGGGACAGGACAATCCCAAAGAAGGTGAAAGGTCTGTGTGTGGCTGTGAAATTAGGCTTCTGATATGGAGAGCAGATGGATGCCATCACAAATTGAGGTGATTATGTGAGGTTGACTATCAGGCTAGACCTCAAGTCACATAAATGATTATGGGAAAGAAGAAAGGTCCTATCACATTTCCACTTTTGTTGTCCTATGGCATCTGTCTGAGACTTACTTCAATGCCATTTTCTTTTTCTGAGTCTGGTAGTGCACAGCACATGGCATTTCTCAGTGCTGATAACGGGTTTCCGTGGCTATACTTTCCAAATCAGAAGGTTGTCAAGTTTGTTTGTTTGTTTGTTTTTAATTTCCTGGAGAAAAGAGAGAGCATTACCGGTTCTTAAGCATTGTTGAATGCATACAAGCAGACTCTACTCTGTTATGGATGAAGTCTTTGAAAGAAGGCTTCCTGTTATAAAATGTTTAAACTTATTTGTTAAATTCTCTTTTTGGATTTCATGTTACCTTCTAACAATGACCTAGATTCCTTCTCTTTGCAAAAATTACAAGGCTGGAGCCCGGTATGATTGTGGCACACCTGTCACCTTAGCACGCCACGATATGAAAATTAAAACAGTAAATATGAATAACATTTCAATCAAAATCGAAAGATTTAAAAATACACTGTTAAATGCTCCTTTCCCTCATACACAATCAAATCAAATTGAGGAAAGCTTATATGTCAGGAAATTATGTTGAAGAAGCATTATAGGAGTGCTTCAAAATGTCCGATTGAGCAAAGGTAAATGCATCCAACTCAATGCAGAGCCAACGAAACCAAAAACTGACGAATGAGATTTGAGAAAATTTCTTCACAGCAAAGAAAATCTCAGGTACAGAATACAGAATGAAGGTTAGTTCTAAAAATTAGAATTTGAACAGAATTCAGTAGAAAACTCTTCTAAATAAGTGAGCTTTTTCAAAGATCCAAATAGACATTTCTTCAAAAATAGTACACATGTTTAAAAGGCCTACCATCACTATCAGGAAAATGAGGAACCACCTCAAACCAGTTTAAATGTTGCGATCAAAAAGGCAAAAATGACAAATGCTGAGGAGAGTGTGAGGAAAGCAAGACAAGTGCATTACCGTTGGAATTTGTTAATAAAGCCATTATGATCAACGCTATGGGGAGTCATCAGAAAGTGAAAGCATAAGTACCAAAGATATAGCAATTTCCATCTTTGGGTGGATAGCCAAGGGAATATAAAAGATACCACTAGTGCTGGTCACCGTGGGTAACATAAATGTCCATCAACTAAGGAATGCAAAGATGGGATAGAAATACAGAGTGCAGTTCTGCTCAGCCATCAATAATAGATGAACTCCTATCCTTTGGAAAATGTGTGTGGAAGTGGAAATGAGAATCTGAAAAAAAATCCAGATACAGGAAGATAACTATCACATGACCTCACTCATGTGTGGAATCCACTCTACAGAGAGTAGAAGGAAAGGGGTCAGGATTAACAGTGAAGTAGAAACAAATAGCTAGAAAAGAGGATTTAGAAGGTACCAACTATAAGGCAATGATAAAAAAATTACCAGTGACATGTATGCAGATTGCACTGATTTGATCATTATGCAATATATATGTTATAAGTTGAAATATCAGACTATAACCAATGAATATGTAAAACTTTTAGTCAAAATTTAAAATGATAAGAACTCTCAAAATGCCTTCATCATCCAAGAGCCATTTTTTCAATATAAGCATTTTTCTACCATCCCAGACCTTCCATTTCAACCTGTCTCTTACTATAACAACTTTATAAATGTATCTTTTCTACAGAAAAGGGAATTTCATTTTAAACTTGTTTCTGACATTAAGGTTCTATCTTTCTCTCTCGCTCTCTTTTTTTTTTTGCCAGTCCTAGCTTGAACTCAGGCCCTGAGCACAGAACAAGTCCCTTTAGTCTAAGCATCATGGCTAGCACTTTGGAGGCATTAAGAGTTTAAGGCCAGAACATAGTAAGGTCTTATCTTAAAATGAAGTAAACAGGTGGCTCATGCTTGTAATCCTAGCTACTCCAGTGGCTGAGATCTGAGGATCTCCCCCCTCTACCCCTGCCTGAAAGTCAATGAAACTGTTATCTGCAATTAACCACCAAAAAACTTTAAATGGGGCTGGGGTACAAAGTGTTAGAGCACAAGCTTTGAACAAAAAGGCTCAAGTACAACTCCCAGGTTAATCCCTACAACCAACAGTAAAAACACTACAACCACTACCACAACCACCACCACCAACAACAACCAAAAAGTGAAGCAAAACATTTTGACAGAGTAAAATTAATGATAGCAAAAAGACATAAGACGTATGAAGCTTTACGACTATAAGAAACTTCAAAGGGAATCAGTTTTAGTTTTCAGAAAAAGAGGTTCCAAGTATATCAGAGGATCACCTAGGATCATGTAAAGTGTTAGTACTAGAATTCAACAGTCAAAAATTCACATTCAGCACTCTGCTACACAACTAGGTTTGAGGAGTTCAGTATTTTCAGCGTTTCAGGCTGGAATTTAAGATTATGACTAGCATTATTAAAGTAACTTAGAGTGTTTGCTGTTGGTCCCTAACACATGGGAACACTGTGATTGCATTACTGTGAAGCAAACACAATTTTCTCAGGTAGTCATTGATATGAAAATGATTATGAAAAGGGAGAAATGCAAAGTGGTGGCAGGGCAGCAGGGGCTGCAAGTTCAGACCCATCACCTGTGACTCAAGAAAAGGAAGAGACACATGGGATCCAACTGTGTCTCTCATTCATCAATCGGTGTTTATCAGAACTGGAGGCTTCAGTCAGCAAACTGAATGCTTTCAATCCAGGCATGTCAGTAATTGCCATCGACCAACCATTCTGTCACACCTGCCTGCTTTTCTTTCTTTCTTTTTTTCTTTACTTCATTGCATATTGATTGACTTTTGGGGTTTTACAGGTTCATAAATCACCTTCTTTTAAGAGGCTCCTTGACTTTTGTGTAAGATTGAGTATCCTGGGAGAGATTAATACTCCAGTCACTGTAACAAAGAACTTCATCTTCCCTTCTTTACTTTCATATGCAAGTAGGAAGCATGAAAAGACAAGATCATTATGAGGTAACAGATTTGCATAGGGAACACACCTTAGGAGATCTGCCGGTGCCATAACCAGCCTTCCTGGATTTGATGGAGATTGTTGCATACTACTAATGGAAGCCACTGGAGAGAATTTACAGCTAGGAAGAAGATTGTATAATTGCATGATCAGATGCCCAGCTTGCAAATAATTAGATACCATTACTTTGTTGCAAATCTAGAATTTTAGTGAAATACCTGGTCATGGAAAGTCCATGGTAACTTCCTTTTGATTATTTCAACAACTACTTTCTATCATTTTGGTGCAAAATAGGACAGATTTTCATCTGTCTTAAAGTATTACCTTCTATACTGCCTTTAGTTATGGATATGTGAAGAGGTACCATGATTGCTTTTGTTCTTAAAAATTTATGAGTGTATAAATCTTTTTGTTATTGTAATTAATAAAAGGGTTACATGATATTTGCCAGATAGAAGGTGCATTAATTCACATATATTGATATATATACATATATCACATTTCTTGGTCCCCATTACCCTCCCTTCCACCCCCCACCCCGTCTTGGTTTTCCCCCCTTCCCTATCCAATTTCAAATAATCAAATACAAATAAATCCAATATATTAGATAACAAAGTGAGATACCGTAACAATATGAGATAACCAAAGGACAGCAAAAGAGATGAGAGATAACATAGTACATTAAGGACAACAATCATTCATTGTATGGCTTTTGTTTCAATATCCTGGAGGTCTTTTCAATTAGCTTAATACTATATGGCCTTATGTATCAAGGTTTTCCTCTATTGCAGATCTCTGCTAGTAGAGCCCAAGGTTTCTACTGATTATGACAAATGAGGGGAACCATTGAGCCTAAGTTCCTTTGAGTCTGGCTTACTTCACTTAATATGATTTTTTTTAAGACTTTCCATTTCCTAACAAATGGGGCAATGTCGTTTTTTTTCTGACAGCAGCATAGAATTCCATTGCGTACAAATACCACAACTTGTTGATCCACTCATCAACTGAGGGACAACTAGGTTGGTTCCATATTTTTGCTATGGTGAATAATGCTGCAATGAACATTGTTGTGCTAGTGGATTTAGTATGCCCTAGTTTCTGGATGCCAAGTAGTGGAATTGCTGGGTCATAGGGGAGCTCTATGTTTAGCCTTTTGAGGCACTGCCATATTGCTTTCCATAGTGGTTGAACGAGTTTGCCCTCCCACCAACAGTGTAGTAGTGATCTCTCCTGGCCACATCCCCTACAGCATCTGTTGTTATTCGTTTTCCTGATCCTGGCCATTCTAACTGGAGTGAGGTGGAATCTTAGAGTTGTTTTGATTTGCATTTCTTTTATGACCAGAGATGTTGAGCCTTTCTTCATGTGTCTATAGGCCATTTTTGTTTCTTCTTCAGAGAAGACTCTCTTTAGCCCATTTTTTAATGGGATGGTTGTTACTTTGGGGATTGGTTTTGGAGTGATTCAATTTTTTGAGCTGTTGATACATTTTAGATATGAGGCCTTTGTCCGTTGTTTGGTTGGTGAAGATCTTCTCCCACTCTGTAGGCTTCCTAATTAATTTACTAGCTATGTCCTTTGCCATTCAAAAGCTCTGCAGTTTAATGCAGTCCCACTTATCCAGCCTTTCTCTGATTTGTTGTGATTCTTGGTCCTTAGGAATTAACTTTTTTTTGTTTTTTTTTGTTTTACTTTTTTCCCCATGACTAGGACTCAAACTCAGTACTTGACACTTAGCTTATTGGCTGAGCCATACCTTCAACCTGAAGAATTGAGTTACTTTAAATTTTTTAAAATTTCATTGTTTTTATAAAGGTGATTAAGTAAAATATTGAGTACATTTCATTTGGACAATGTCACCCCATCCCTCACTCTTTTCTTTCCCCCTTATATCCTCACACACAAATTATATAATTCATTTTCAACATAATGTTTACTGAGTACCACTGCTGCATTCTTACTGTTCATGAATAATAAGAAATGCATACTTATATATAGAAAGTTAAAGGGCACATAAACTCAGTAAGGATTTTTTTTCTATTTTTAGCACTTGAGTGTCTTTGATTATAGTATAAATCAATTCCATGACATTTTTAAAACTTACTATTAATAGGTAACAACTGACATATGGATACTTAAAGGGTAATCTTGTATTTATATAGCCAACGTTTTTATTATAATACAAATCAGTTCTTGTATGGAAAGGTCTTTACAACTGTACCATATCATTTCCAAATGATAAGTCAGTCATCCTTGTAGATTGGTAGTCTAGTATTAGCAAGAAAAACTCACACCCTAGGCAGTCCTTAATGAGGAGTTAACTTGGAGTCACTTAGTTATTCCTTTCAGAATTATTTTCTGGCAGCCACAGTTTAATGCAGCAGAAGGACGGGAGAAAGCCAATGGCATTGAGAATGTCTGTAATTAATGGAACTGACTTCAGAAGCACTGGGAAATCCTCACATGTGGAAGTTCCTATTTCTGAAGGGATTGTGTTTTGAAAGAGAAGTACAATGAAGGTTTGAGACTTCTGCCTTAGTGTTTAGGGCCAAAACTTGTATTTGCCTGTGGGAATGGAGCAAGAAAGGAGACAAGAAATGTTCAAGGAATAGCTGACACTCTAAATGGATTTTGCAACCAGAACTTAAAGGCATAAGTGCGTGTTTTGCACCTACTTAGTAAAATGACATCTATGCTTACAATGTTGCCACAGAAGTGAAGGGATGTGATCAAGATCACTCTGTTTACCGTGGATCAACTGTGCATGCCCTGTTTCCTTAAGACAATTTTAGTAAATACATCATTCTAGCAAAATTTCCTTCAAACTAGAATTTAAAAAGGGATTGTTTGCCTTTCCTTAACTATAAGCATCACTACTTATTGAAAGCTGAAAATGCCCCATACTGCGCATATTTGCTGTCTGAAATGTTTCATGGATGGGTTGGGGGCATGGCTCAAATGGTAGAGGCCCCAATTCCAGCCACAGTATCAACCAGATAGTAAAGAGATGAAGAGAAAATGAAAAGAGAAAAAATGAAAGAAGGTGCATGAATGTTAAAGGTGGATTAAGTAGGGGAGAGAAAACAGAGTGAATAATGGCAAGTGGAGGGTTGGATATTATCAAAAATATTTTATACATTCCTGAAAAATAGAATATTGAAAGTCCTTAAAAGCTTTTGAAAAGAGCAAGATAAAGAAGTAAAGGAAAGTCAGGTGTATGTGGACAATATATAAAAGACCACTTTGTATCTGGATCAGTGTCATTATTTTATTATTTTTCCTCATATCTCCAAACCCTACCCATCTCCTCAAATTCAGGATACATAATAGTTATAAATTAATATGTTGAATTGAAATCTGTTTGTACACTGCTTAAAGATTTTTTTTTTGTCAGTCATGGAGCTTGAACTCTGGGCCTGGGCCTTGTCCTTGAGCTGTTCATCTCAAGGCTATCTCTCTACCTCTTGAGCCACAGCACCATTTAAATATATATATTTTAAAGAAAAACTGTTTTTGCAAAATTTAAGTTTGAAATACCTGGGAATCAGATTGCAAAATCAAAAGAATTTAATAGTATAAAATACATTTTTTTCCTCTTCAAAATTATAAGTCCCTGCCAGCCACTGGTTGCTCTCCACCTTGTAATACTAGCCATTTAAGAATCTGCAATCAGGATCAGGGGAAGCCAGCCCAAACAGACAAATCTGAGGTACTCTTACCTCCAATTAACCAGCAAAGAGCTAGACATGCATCCACTTACATGGTTTTTAATTGATAGAGCTTCAATCTTGAATAATAATAACAAAAAATGAGGCAAGAACTGAGCAAGAAGCCCCAAGTTCAAGCCTAAGTGCTGACACATGCAAAAATAAATGAATAAATAAACAGATGGGGAAACCTTTAGAGAAACTCTGTCACCTCTGATATTGGAGATGGCCTTTATCCATACTGATAAGGGCCCTGAGCCATGGATTGATATTTCATACAGAAGAGAGAGAATCTAATTATGCTTACTATAATTTTGCCTAAAAACTACAGTGTGTTTGTTCTTATATTAACTGCATGCATCTTTTAGTCTTGATTGCCTTAGTTATTACTAAAAGTGACATGAAGAAAAAACAAAACCTAAAAAGCATATTCCTAGTTCTAAAAAAGCCACTGAAAGTAGCTGTTGAAATAATCAGAAGGAAGTCACCTGATAATCAGATTGGACTTTCCATGGCTGGGTATTTTCTAGTGACTTACCTAGTTGTTCTTCAGTAACTATACTTCCATTTGTTGTATTTATTTTTATTTTTATTTATTATTATTTTATTTAATTTTTTTAACTCATTAAGTGAGGTAGAAATACAACTTTTTAATGAGAAAATCTCTTTAGATTAAAGTCCTGAATTATATTTCATAATCATTGATGTTGTCATTGATTGCACTACTAAGAACTTTGAGCACCAGACTGTCTCAAGCCTGCCTAATGGGTGAGGCAGGCCAGGTGTTTATCATATCTGGTAAAGTTTATGATGATGAGATTCGGCAGGACAGAGTGGATCATATCATCTAGTAGCAGCCACAGCCAGAATTATCACAAGTACAAGCTAAATACATGTTGAAAGTACAATTACTTTACCTGGGAACAGTATCATACTGGGACTTGAACTCAGGCCTGGGCTCTGTCTTTGGGCTTTCTCAGGGATAGAGCTCTAAACCTTGAGCCACAGCATCACTGCAGGCTTTTTTTTTCTGTATATGTGGCACTGAGGAATTGAACCCCTGTCTTCGTGCATGCTAGGCAAGCACTCTACCACTAGGCCAAACTCCCCTCCCGTCCTTTAGGTTTTGCTTGAACATCTTTCATGATGCCATACAAGGAAGATATTGTTTGTTCTAAGAGGTATTTAGATTATCTGAGGTTTTATGATGCCTCATTTTGACAGCCACTGCTCCAGGAGCATAAAGTGGGCATGCGCTTGGGAAGGAGTCAGAAACCTATAGAGGGAGCAAAGAATTGTATATCCGTGTACAGCAAGGAAGAGCAAGAAAGAGGAGAAAACGTGGGAAGTCTCTGAAGACACTTGTTTTTTTTTGTTTGTTTTGTTTTTGCACAGCCCTTGTAATTTCATAAAGGCAGAAAGATCAGTGAAGCAGAAACAAATGGAGGCATCAACTGCCTTTTGTTTGTGATCATGAGGACAGCATTAGCTATACCAATAGCCCAAGAGTGGCATGTTAAACAGCTTCAGAGCCAGGACTCGGAATTTATGAACACTTGTTAGGAATCCTATTTTGTGTGTGTGTGTGTGTGTGTGTGTGTGTGTGTGTGTGTGTGTGTGTGTGTTTGAGACACCAAGCAGAGAACACTTTCTTAATCATGATGGTTATTCACTCAGCTTAAGCACTATAAAGGAACTTTCCCCTTCCCTTTCCCTTTTCCCTCCCTTCCTCTACCCTCTCCTTCTTCCTCCCCTTTCTTCCCCCCTCCCCATCCTCTTCCCAGTCCTCCTTCCCCTTTTACTTTTTCTCTTTTCCTCCTTTGGCTAGGTGATTTAGCCAAATTTCTTCCTTTTGCTAGTGAATAATATTTACATCTGCAAGAGACCAAATTGTTTCTTAGCTCTGGTCTCTAAAACTTGCCTGAGCATCAGAATCAGAGGATTCTAAAGGACAATTCTACTGTCATAAGGCCATTGCTTCCTGATAAAGAATAAGCCAGTAATTGTATGGTAAACCTTCTTCTAATAACAAGGCTTATTTCTCTCTGAACACCCATCAGGCAAAGCAGCCCTATGGAAACTATTTCTCTTTCTTCATCAGCCACCTTCCTCCTCTCCTGCCATGCAGAACTTTGGAAGAGAGGAGGAATTCCATTCTACTTTTGCCAGGGACTTGATGGTCATTCCCAGAGGGAGAATTGAGCCTGAGTAATTTCTATAACTCCTAAAATGATTGTCATCCTTTTGCTTTACTGCTTGGCTGAATCAAGCAGTGTTTTCTAAGCACACGCACCCTCTTGCCATTATTCAGGGAGTAGGGTCACAAGATCCATTATCTTCTCTTTGAGTAATGGTGGGAGCCCCTGTGCTAGACTTCTACAACTTTGACCAAGTTTCATACAGAAATACGAAGACTAGTTTCTCCCCATTCTGTTTGCAATTGAGTGGAATTCTGAGGTCCAGCTAAGCAGCAGAAGCCAAATGAATTCAACATATTCTTTCTCCCATGCTCACTTCTACAACGGCCTCTGCTTCCCTGCGCTCAACAATGTGCCTGAAATTCAGTTCCTTCTCTTCCTAAGGCACTCTCTATAGCTAATCTGACCTTCCTTTGGCAGATATGAGCATGCCATGACCAGGTGCAATTCGTTCTAAGCAGCATGATCCTTTTTCTGCTCTGAATTTGTTGTTGTTCAGGCAGGTACTCTCATTTCTGGGGCACCTAGGACATATTTATTGACTCTTCAGAAAGGAAACCAACTGGAAAGCTTCAGGATCATTATTAGGTACTTGGGATTTATAGAGAACCTTTCTTCACAGGAACTCAGATTACTTCTAATGTGAAGTAAAACAGTCTTTGGCAAAATTGTAATTGAGCATTAGCTGTGTTTTATCTCCCTAGTACTTTCTGGGAGGTGAGTTTTAAGAAAGTCAGTCTTTGTGAGTATTTTATATAGGACACAGATGTCCACTGTGAATGGTCCCGGATAAGAAGATATTTTGTTGAATTATAGCAGCTGTAAGTTGGCAGGAGCTTAGAATTTGAGTCCTCTGAATAAGGTTTCTGATGTTTAAGAATTAAGATGCAGAGGAGGAAAGTATAGTAAACCAGCAAAATGGAAGTAGCATGTATGTGTTATGTCTCCCCATTTTTCTTTTTTGTCGGTCATGGTGCTTGAACTCTAGGCCTAGGCACTGTCCCTGAGCTCTTCAGTTCAAGGCGAGTGCTCTACGCTCTACCATGTTGAACCATAATCCCAGTAGTTAATTTGTTTTTTTAATCCCTATCTACCAAACTGAGGAGGCTTAACTCTCCTTCAATTTCCAATCTTTTCCTATAGATGAACAGAACTGGAAATATCACCTAGGAAATTTTAGGACAGCTCTGAGATTTCATTCATTTGGATTTGGTTAGGTTCTTGACCTAACTCACATCGGTTATGAGAAATTTGCTAAATTTTTATGAGTGGCATTTTCCTTTTGTTGATACTCCTTCCTTTTCTGTAGAGAAAGCCCTGAATTTGAAGTAGATAAGAGCAAAATATCCACATTTGCAGGAGAGAATCTGTATCCTAGTGACCTTGGGGCCTTGGTGTTTATGTGATTTCCTGTCCTTCCCACCAAGTGTATTTCTTTATGGGAGATGGAAGCTGAATCCAAAACAGCCTCAGAAGTTTCTCTCTCCTCTCCCTCCCTTCCTCCCCGCCTCTCTCTCTCTGTCCCATTCTCTGTCTGGCTCTCTCAAAAGAGCCAGAAGTGGTGCTATGTTTCAAGTGGTAGAACACCAGCCATGAGCAAAAGAAGCTCAGAAACCAGAGTTCAAGCCCCAGGACCATTTAAAAAAAAAAAGTAAAAAAAAAATCTCCAAGTGCTGGCTATTGTTGTCTGTAATCCTAGCTACTTGAGGTGTTTGAGATTTGAAGACTGTAGTTCAAAGTTTGCCTGGGGAAAAAAGTCTGTAAGACTACATCTCCAATGGAATAAAAAGCTGAATTAGAGGTACGGCTCAAGGCATAGAGCAACTGCAATGAGCATGAGAGGTAGCTAAACAAGCTCAGGAACTGGTCCCCCCTGACCCCCCCAATAAAAGTACCCACTATTATTCTTACTAAGATATTGTTTGACTGTCCTTTATGGTATAGGGCACAGAATTTTCAGAGGATATGAATCTCACATTGTTATGGGAACCCTTATGGGTTCCCTCAACAACAGAGGGAGGGAGAATGATTTGAGTGCTTGGAAATTATAGTTGAGGGTTATCTAAGAGAACAAATTCATTTATAGAGCTTGTAAAACTTAAGAAACATAAATTTATTATTAGTATGGACAAAAATAAATTTATTTAAAGGAAGTAGGGAATTATAAAAAATGAAATAGGAAAAAATAACATCATATTGCAGGAAGGAATAAAGGCCTTTTTAAATGCAAGGTGCTGTGAGTCTATAAGTTTGTTATAACTCTAAAGGCTTGTATAAGCATTAACATTTACTACAGATTGATTGTAGGCCATTTTAAGTCAGTTATGTCAACTTTCCTTACAGTTTTCTCTCAGGCAAATATTGTTAGGTCCATTTCATAGTTGAGAAATAAAAGTATAGCAACACCACTTAGTTTATCTGAGATTATTTAGCTAATTCATTGTGTAGCTAGGATACAAAACCCAGAACTGTCATGACCCCAGAGTTGTCTGTAGATTCTGGACCACAGATGGCTTTGGGGGCTTGGTTCCCTGTAATACTATGCACAGGGTCCTAGGTTGGTGAGCAAACACTGCCCTGTTGGTACCTACTTGTGTAATGATTTTATGATCCTATGACCTGTCCTTGTTCATCCTCACATGGACTTAGAAAGATTTCAGATAACAGCTTCTAGACTCTACTAAGGCTCTCCATTCTTCTGAGAATGACAAAACCAAAAAAGAAAGGCTTGTGTGTTAAGAATTGTGAGAGGGTAACTCTGAGATGCATAAAATGCTGATTTTCTTCCCATTTGTGCCTAAGATTGTCCTTCCTTGTAAAAAGCAGAGATGTGAGGTTGAATGGCTCCTTGCAATTTCAGTTCAGGGCTGGTTATAAAGTTTACATTTAGAGCTTTAGAGTGGTACAAGGTTTCAGGCTAAATCTGAAAGTGGCTGAGGGGGAGATGATTTTTAACATTTCCCTGGGGAAGTGGATTGGAAAAATTGCTGGTGAATGAACTGTAGGGAACAACTGTCAATGGGCCTCTTGGGTTGGACATAATTACCTAATGGATTTTCCATCTCTCAAAACTTTATAAGAAGGAAAAAAATACTTTAAAATAAAAAGGTAAAAATAAGTGAAACCTGCCACCTCTTCCATTTCTCTTTGGGACTATAAACTTCTGCCCTCCTGTGGAGCCTCATGGAGTAAAATTCAAGTGAAGGCAAGATGTACAAGGAAGTAAGCATGACATGAAATTGAAAAGTCACAAATTACAGACTTCTAACTTTCCGTTGGATGTTTTTTGTAAATGCTGACATTCAGCCCTTTTCAGGATTGTTTTGAGGCTGCTGGAACTATATTTTAATGAATAATAGGCTCTAATTATGATTGAGAATGTTGCTTTTCCATGAGCTCTGAAGGTATTTGTTGAGTGTCTTAGCAGCATGCATAGCAGACTGCTCAGTATCTACCATACAATCAAAGTCTACACAGAATATTATACCTGGAGGTCCTCTGTTGCTTGGAATATTTTTTTCGTGATCCAGGATATGAAACTTAGTTCTCCCTTCAGTACCCTGGTATCCCCATTTACATTTCGTGTGATTGATTATATAATTCAGATTTCCCCTGGAATATAAAGGCATCTACTTGTCCTCTGACTTAATATACATTTATGTTTGTGTATATATGTTGCTACTGGGGCTTGAACACAGGACCATGAGTTCTTGCTTGGCTTTTCCCTCACATCCAGCTTTTTCTGCATAATTGGAGATAAGAGCACCTCTTAGATTTGTCTTCCCAGGCTTGCTTTAAACTGTGATCTTCAGACAACAGCCTTCTGAGTAACAAAGATTTCAAGCATGAACTATGGGTGCTCTGCTTATTTATTACACTGTTATTGTTAGCCACTGGAGCCCAGCTCACCTCTGATCCTTTTATTGCTATCTCTGGGAACAAGTGGTCTAGTGAAGTCCAGCCTGAATAGTACTACGTCTACTTCTTGGACAAGTGAATGACAGTGTGGTGTTTATTCCATGCCTTGTGTATCAGCTGAGGTGAACTTACAGCTGCACCAGGTACTCTTTGCTTTCTTGAAAGGTAGTAAATCATTTGTAGGAGAAACATGACTATCTATACCATGGCAAAAGCTTTTAAGAATCAATATGGCATGCAATTCAGACAAGGAAGAATTATCTTGGCTCAAGAGATCATGAAAGAGTTCATCTAAGTTAGCTGAGGTGTGACTGGGCCAATAAGGAACACTGAAACTGAGCACAACTGCAGGAGCCATGGCCCCAGGTTTCCTGTAGGAAAAATGAAACAAAACAAGGTTTCCCCAGCAGAGTTTTCTTGCAACTTTAAGGTTTGTGTGGATGGTTATGGAGAAAACATTTGAGCTAGATGTTGAAGAATCTTGGCTGCTAGGAAAGGAAGTTGAACTTTATTCACTTGGCACTTGGGCTTCCATAGGCTTTTCAGTAACCATTATAGAAGCTTTGGTTAGTGTAAAGTTACATTGGAGGCAGGCAGGATGAATAGTGGATTGGAGAGATGGAGAGAGAGAGAGAGAGAGAGAGAGAGAGAGAGAGAGAGAGAGAGAGAGAGAGAGAGAGAGAGAGAGAGAGAGAGAGAGAGAGAGAGAGAGAGAGAGAGGGAGAGGGAGGGAGAGAGAGAGGGAGGAGAGAGGTTTTATCACTGATTTAATGGTGGAGGGGGTGAGTCAAATGAAAGCTTAGTGACTGTTGCATGACAAGAAGGAAGTTAGTGTCATTTGGAAAGTGGTCAGTGCATGTCATAAGTATGCATGAATATGTTTGGTTGGAAGTTGTTGAACATGGAACACACTACCCTATGGATTTAGTGATTCTCCTCACAGTCGTTTATCCAAAGGATTACAGTAAAGATACTACATACTCATGTTCATTGTTTCTCTATTGACCATAGCCACGTTACAGACATACCAAAATATCCTTCAATGGGCAATAGATAAAAAAAACATGAGATTGTGTTATTTGTAGAGAAATGATGGTCCTAGAGAAAATTAGATTAAGTAATTCATGCTCATGCCAATTATTCTTCTTGTCTCTTATGTGTAGAGGTTAGATCTAATTTATAAGTACACACACACATATGTATACACACATACGCATACACATACACATCATATTCATGTGTGCCCAAATGGATCAATTAAAGCATGGCTGCAAGGAAGGATACCCATGGTGTAAATCCTTTGACTAATTTCCAATGTAACAAAATGAATGCCAGAAATCAAAACTTGAGGTAAGCGGGGAGCACTGAGACCAAAGGGAAGGGGGAACAAATGAATGAAGACAGATAGGGTGAGAGAATGTATTCATAATGGCATATATATATATATATATATGTGAAAATGGAAGTAGGAAATTTGAGAAGATGGAAGAGTGTGGAAGAGACTGACCAAAATGCATTCTACTCATAAATTGACATGTTGAATTCAGATCCTTTTGTACAAATACCTCAGATGATAGTAATAATAATTCTTTTATACAATATATTTATATAATATTTATATAAGTATATCTGCATTATTATTATTATTATTATTATTATTTGTAGACTGGCCAAGTTGGCATTCTTTCCAGTCCCAATCTCTCTCATCTTGCTGTTTCATCCATCTTTTTAATGCTTAGATTTGTTATTTTAAATCAACTTTTTTAAGTGAAAGGGTGAGAAGAAAGGTTTGAATAGGTCTCAGAAAGTAGGCAATGATAAGAACAGGAAATACAACTTGAAAATCATTTGAAATTCTTCCTACTATATGAGTTAGCCTCTTGACATTTAAAGCGGAAAACTCACAGTTCAAATAGATGATAGGAGAGTAGGTTAATTAGTTGGTGAAGAGGCAGAAGAGTGCACCTTGACACTTAAGATTTCCATGATTTCTGGGCAGAACCTACACTGGCCACTTTTATAATTATGGTTAATTGCAGAGTGAGTCATGAGGAGAAAATGGGTTGATGTTTCCAAAAGACCCAGCACTGGACATTTAGTGTATCTTCTTAGCCATCAGAGAAGTCTACCTTCAGGGTTCTGTTACCTTGCTTATGCAGAGCATGAAAACTCCTCCTTAACTTGGCAGTGATGCACTTAATGCTCAGAACTTAGCACCAGAAAGAAACAGAAACGTCTTTTTTCTTTTTTTCTTTCTTTCTTTCTTTCTTTCTTTCTTTCTTTCTTTCTTTCTTTCTTTCCTCCTCCTCCTCCTCCTCCTCCTCCTCCTCCTCCTCCTCCTCCTCCTCCTCCTTCTCCTCCTCCTTCTTCTTCTTCTTCTCTTTGCCAGTCCTGGGCTTGAGCTCAGGGCCTAAGCACTGTCCTTGGACTTTCTCAAGGCCAGAGCTCTACCACTTGAGCCTCAGCACCATTTCTGACATTTTTCTATGTATGTGGTACCAAGGAATCGAACCCCGGTCTTCATGCATGCTAGGCAAGCACTCTACCACTAGGCCAAACTCCTACAAAGACATCCATCTCCAACACTGTACTCCTGATTTACTGCTGACTAAGGTTATGAAACACTCATGGACTTCCCTGGAGTTACAAAAGTGGAGTCAAAATCTTAAAGACCAATTGCTAAATAAAAAGTAACTTATGGTAACAGAGTATTTTTAATGAAGTACTAGAAAAAAATTTTTTATTATATTTATTTTTTTATTGTAATTAGTAAAAGGGTTACATGATATTTGCCAGATAGAAGGTGCGTTAATTCACATACATTGATACCCTTTCACATGTCTTGGTACCCATTTCCCTACCCCCCCACACCCCCCACACGTCTTGGTTTTCCCCCCTTCCCTATCAAATTTCAAATATCCAAATACAAATAAATTCAATATATTAGATAACAAAGTGAGATACTATACCAATATGAGATAACAAGGGACAGCAAAGGAGATGAGAGACAACATAGTACATTAAGCAAAATATTTTATTTTTAAGCAAATGTAGGAAAAAGTCTTGAGTGTTGGTTAAGTTTTCTTTAAAAAAAAACTTTTACCTTACTTTTTTTTGTGTTTATCAAAGCAATACATATATAAGATTGGATGTTAAATAATTTATTTCCAAGCCTACACCAAATTAACTGCATTTTTCCAAAGATCACAAATTCATTATTTTGCTCCCCCTTACTCTCTTTCTCTCTCTCTGGGGTATAGATATACCATGACATTTATAAAATTAAAATTAGTCAGATTGCATTAGCAGACTTATTGTTCAACATTTATCTTCAGCATTTATTCAGACTGGTCAAGAGCATTTGGGGTTGATTTTTAAGAGAAAATCCATCCCGCTAATTTAGAATTCATTGTTTATTCTTGTTTTCATTTATCTTACATTTCTGTTCAACTAAAACTTTTCATATATTTACAATGAAAACTTACTTTACTTTGGCCAATCAATATAAAAATTATCTAATTTTTGTTCACAATACATGTGTTGAATCCGCTATTTTAGATAGCTACTTCCCAAGATTCTTTGCTACAAGTTTAAAAGCATTTTATTTCCATATTATCATTTTGATGATGTCGCAGAAAGAAAAATATATGTACCACAAAACTTAAATCTGTAGCCTTGAAGTGAAACTCAAAATTATTTCCTACTCTACTCTAGAAATAATATGACAGATTACTAAGTACTAATACATTTTTTAGGTCGCTTATAAAAATAAAATTAACTAAAATTCTCAAAAAAAAGAGAAACAGAAACCTCTCCCACTTCTAACAACTAGTAAATAAATGCATGGCTTCTGGGTTACTTAAAATGGTTGATTAGAGGACCTGGAGTTTAGCCTAGTGGTAGAGTGCTTGTCTAGCATGCACGAAGACCCCAGTTTAATTCCTAGGCACCACATATATAGAAAAAAGCTGGAAGTGGTGCTGTGGCTCATGTGGTAGAGCTCTAGCCTTGAGAAAAGTCCAAGGACAGTGCTCAGGTTGAGTTCAAGCCCCACAACTGGAAAAAAAATGGTGGAATAGAAGTTGGAAGAGAACTGACTGAGCTGCCATTGGTAGGGAAGGGAAGGCATTGCCAAGCACTGCAAGGAATGTGAATGGCTTCCCTTGATTTTAAATGTCCCCCAATTTCCAATCTGCTTTCATGTCTTTCCTTTGGTGTTTTCCATAGTTGTAGAAGAAAGCAGAAGATGTATTTAGGGAAACTTGAAGATGGGACTCGAGTTTGACCTCAAGTCTTTCAAAGATGAAACAGTTTTACTTTCTGGGGAGAAGCCCTATTATACTTTGAGAAGCTACTGTTTTTGAGGCAGGAAATTAAAGTGGAAACACTTTGTACAGCTGTCATCCAGGATTCCAAGCACCCATTTCGTAAAAGCTGTCAGAGCTACCAAGTTTCTCAGTCAGAAGCAGCCCTTGGCTGTAGCCTTTATCTCTGCAGTCCTCCTCTTTCATCTGCTTTTTCTTTAAAAAATTTCTCTTAGAAACGTTCCAGATTCAGTAGCTCAGGACAGAGAGAGAGAGAGAGAGAGAGAGAGAGAGAGAGAGAGAGAGAGAGAGAGAGGCACGAGCGTGTGTGTGTGTGTGTGTGTGTGTGTGTGTGTGTGTAGCATTCATTAGTGTGCTTGACCTTAGCTTCTATTTTCTTTCCATCAGTCTCCTTAAAAATATTACCCCAGGCTCTGGAAAGTTTTCCTTATAGGGAAAAAGAAGAAGAAAGTTCCTTATTGGCTTTCTTATTTGTCTATTAAAATGGAATTGGAAGAGATGGCATATTATCTTCTGTAGTTGACTTTTCTTGACACATGATTTGGTAATTTTTATTTTTTTTAATTTCATTTTAATTAGTGGTACAAAAGAGTTGCAATTCCACAAGTCAGCTTACAAATTCAGTGAATCTTGATCAATGTCATCCCTACCATCTTTCTCCTTCATGCTTCTTAGTCCCATCCGTACCCCCAACTTTTCCATAATACTCATTGAATGTGATGACTGTGTTTGCTCTCCTTTTCTTCCTCCATTTAACTGCCATACCTTGGCATTTGTTTTGTTTAACTTCTTGTTAGTTGTCCAGAGGAATTACAACAGTTGATTATACCCCTACATAGACCATCTTTTAATTCATTTGTTTGTATATATATATGCATAAAACCTTGTATATGTTTTCACATACATATTTATAATTTCGATCTAATTTTCACATGAGAGAGAATATGCATTCTTTGTCTCTCTAAGCCTAACTTACATACATTTTCCTAAGTCCATCATTTTCCTGCAAATGATATAACATTATTTTTTGATAGATGACTAAAATTGCATTATGTATTTATACCATATTTTCTTTATCTACTCATCCATGGTAGGGCATCTGGGCTGCTTCCATGGTTTTGCTACAGTGGATTGTGCAGCAATGAATATGGATCCTCATAAATAGTTGTGTTTTTCTTGTTGTTGTTGTTGAATCTATGAACTCTCACTTGCAGTGACTCTTTGGGATCACATGAATAAATCTCCATTATAACAAGTACTTTGGGGCTACAGTCTAATTCAGAACTCACAATCTAACACGGAGTCATACTTTATGTGTTTATAATACATAAACTGCAAAGTTAGTGTAGCACAGGGTCTACATTGAGGGGAAGACTGTGTATTTACCATATTTAGTTGTGCCTCAGTGGGCATCCTTTGCACATGGCCTTGCTTATATAACCTAAAATGGACTTCACAATATCCTTTGATAGAGAGTTTCTACAGTATTTAGAATTGCAAGCTGGTTATGTGTACCCACACACAGGACATTAGATAGACAGCAAAATAACTTCAATAGCGGAATCCTATTCACTTCTTGTCTGCAGATATTATTAAACACTTTGAAGAGCAGGGGTAAATTGTGATATCATTATCTGTGGGTAGTGCAGAGATAGTTTATTATAGAGCAGAGTTAGTGAAAGGAGCTGTATCATGATTCATATTTTAAAATGCTGTGACAATGTACTGCCTCAGACAAGTGTTGTTCCCATAAATCACCCCAAATCCCTGTACTCAGGGGAGTTTTGAAAAGATAACGTTTTTCATAGGCAAAATTATTTCAATTTCTTCACAGGAGGAATTTTAAGATGTAAGGAGGAATTCATTCAAGCAAGGAAGCTATTCACCAGGTTCACATCATTGAATAGGAGAGGTAGGAGGACTATAACCAGATTAACAGTGTCTTAAAACAATTCACCCAGTGTGGGTCCTCAGGCACGTAGAAGTTTTGGACATTTCTGTCTCAATGGATGGAGAGCAGATTCATCTCCATTTGGGGGTCTCAGAACAGATTCATACTTGTGAGAGTGTAGAATAGTGTTCTACTGTAAGGTATTACAAAAACAATGACTTGGTTTTATCTTACTCCGTATTTTTCTTTTATTGGATGTCATTCATTTATAGAACTGACATATATTAATCTGGCACTAGAACCCAGGCCAGAAGAGCCCAACATAGTAACACAGTTTAATACAATGTTCCATGTAAGGAAAAACCTTATAGCTTCCAAATTTTGTATTACTCCAATGCTTAAATTTCTATGTAACTTATATCAGTTATCTTTGTCTGTCTGTCACCTGTCATTTATTCTATGAGCTTATGTATTTATGTACCTACCTGCCTCCCTCCCTACCTGCCTCCCTATCTTGATAGTAATGGGGCTAGAACACAGGGTCCATATTCTCCCTTGGCTGGTGCTTTACCATTTGATCCACAGCTCCAGTTTTGTAGTTTTTTGTTTTGTTTTTTTGGTGCTTAACTGGAGAGAAGAGACTCATGGGATTTCTTCCCTGGCTGGTTTCAAACTGTGATTCTCAGATATTGGTCTCCTGAGTAGCTAGGATTACCAGGGTCGGGCATGGGCTTCCAGCTCCAAATATTCTTCTCCCTGTATTCCAAACTTCCTTATTTGCATATTACTTCTTTTCAACATGAATTTACTCTTTCCTTTTGAACATAATTAGGTGTGTAAATGGATAGAGGCTCTGTTTTGCTTCCTGGTTAGCAAAAACCGCTTGCACAAACGTCCCATGTTTTGATTAGATTTTTCTTCCCACAGAGACATCAAAAGAGATGAATCAATGTAAGAGTTACCTAGGAGTGAATGATTTAAATCCATTGTCTAGATCATAAAGTTGAAAAAGGCCACTTCAATTGCAGCTGATAGGTAAAGACTTCTTAGGTTTGGCTTTGATAGCCATGACAATTCTTCCCTCTTCCCTCTCATGTATGTTTCTATAAAAAGGAGTTTCATTGGATCTCTTGAGAATTATGTAGAAAGAAAACAAATGTATGCTTACCTTTATCAAGATCAAGGAAGTTACTTAGAGGGCTAGTCTCTTCCTATCAGCTGAAGGCACCTTAGCTGAGAGTTTGAGAAAGGATCCCCAACTTATAAGGGTATTTTGTTAAAATGCAGAACGAACATTAGATACTTTGTACATTCTTCCACTTTCAGGGAATTCCTTTTCCACTCATTTAGGTTTTGCTGTATCTTTATCAAAAAGGATGGAATGTGAAATTTTTGTATACTTTAAAGAAAGAGAAATTTTATTCCTATAACTATGTGTGAACTTAGTACATACTCTCTTAAGAAAATCAGAAGATACCCTATAGGACTGGGATAAACTATATCTCCAAAAAAAAGAATTGTTTTGTGCATAAGATCCTCTGAATGTTGCATACCAAATTGAATCTAAAAAGTGGAAGTAAGAAGATTTTTATTATACTGTTTTCAGATCTTTCCTTTCCATTTCTTGTCTTCTTTCCTTTCATTCTCTGTTTAATTTCCTTCTCTTGATGTTTTTGACTTCTGTACCCTTTGTCTTGTATGTAAGTTTGCTTGATTTGAGGGAAAGGAAAGGCATGGAAATGTTGGGCAAAGTTCAAACCAATTCAGCAGTGAAACCTACTAGACATTATGTTGGAAATTATCTATTCAAGATTGAGGGGAGGGAAGTCAGATGGGGAGAAGCTAGATGAGAATGAGGGAAGAGATGACACTGATCTAATAGAAATGTCCTCTTTCCTTGACTATGTAACCGTAACCCATCTCTGTACATCACCTTTTGCAATAAAAATTATTTTTAAGAAAAGAAATCAGTGTCAAGGATCATAATTTTGAATCCTCAACAATTAGCCAAAAGGCAAGTGGTTGTAATTAGTTGTGTAGGTTGTTTGCTGATGTTCTCACATAAATAAGTGTAGAACACAGAGACACAGAGGCAAT
The DNA here is from genome assembly GCF_031878675.1 of Megascapheus bottae. Taxonomy (NCBI): domain Eukaryota; kingdom Metazoa; phylum Chordata; class Mammalia; order Rodentia; family Geomyidae; genus Megascapheus; species Megascapheus bottae. The sequence goes on along the minus strand of NC_143520.1, from coordinate 58,832,064 downwards.
GACTGTTCAAGTAGCTACTGGAGTCTTCTCCAACTATTCCTCTTGGGGCCTTGCTTCCCTACAAACATATCTTTGTTTTTCTCTTTTTTTTTCTTTATCCTTTCTCATTTTATAGCTGGATTCTATATCCACATGATTAAATACTGTTCACATCCACTCAGGAATCATCAGTAATTTTGTTAGTACTCATAACTTAGTGCTGAAGAGCATTGTGAAGCCAGCTGGAACTTAAGATATCCACAATTATACTGGTCCCAGACATCATTTTGCCCAACTGTTTTAACACTGTTTCCCCCAGGTTTTGGGTGTCATATCCCACCCAGATTATATGTACAGAATTTGCTCTATGTTATAATTGACAGTTGTGAATAGGAAATTGATACATTGAAAACCATTTTATATCATTAATTGTAAGAACAGTAGTTGCTCTATAAGTATCTTGAGGGTTTGTGAAAAAGATATCCATATTCCCTCAAAGTTTCCTGTGTGTTATGAATATTTCCTTCCATGTGAAAGCTGATCCTTCTGGGTAAAATTTCATTTATTTCAAAATGTTGGGCAACAAATGTGTTTAAAAAAACAAGTATATATATGCATGCATGCAATTTTAACTTTCAATTCTGTTTACATAAATGTGAACAGATTATGAAATACTTCCCCACAATATCATCTGTTCTTGTTGATCAAATACTATTGTATGTTATTTTAAATCTTGTTACTCCTTTTTTCTATTTTTCTTGCATCTTGATTTCCCTGCATAGATCCTTTTATAGTGCCCTCACAAGTGAGGATCTGTATCTCATCTCATTTTTAGAACAGAAGAAAACTGACATATACTAAACTACCTCCCACTCTGGGCATTAAGCAAGACAGATTTTGCTCAGGAAAGTGTTATCAGGTAAAGGCATTACCCCTACACTACAGAAAGTGAGCTACAGAGTAATAGAACATAACTGCCATAGACTTCTACTGATGTTTGAGGTTTTGGAAAGCCACTGTCCAGCAGCTCTTCAGTTTCCTTTGGACTACCATTTGCCTCTCCTTTGTGTATACCTAGTATTAGCATTCTGGCATTGTTTTTAGGTCATCACGTCATCTCTGCCTCTTGTCCTGGAGAGCAAAGCATATATTAGAGGAAGGCAAACTAGTAATTCAAGATGACCAGCATTATATATCATACTTATTTTTGGTGAATCCAGGTTGCTATGACAATGGAAATATTTTCATTTCCTACTTTATGGAGACTAAACATGTAACATTTGGATATCGCTTTTATGTGGACTTTGCATCTGTCTTTCCTGACTTCATGCCACAAGGAGAGAAGAGAGATAGGCAGTAGTCACACTTCCTATGCATTATGCTGTTGCTTCTCTCCTCTCAGTGTTATGTTCAATTCTGAAGCACAGTGTGGTTTTCACAGACTATGCTGGCATCTTTTCCAAATTGAAGATACAGCGAGAGATCAGACATTTTCTCTGATTGTTACCATTCAAAGACTAAATGCATGGCTATTTCAACTTGGCTATGACAACTAAAGGATTTCTGTATAGACGGATTCTAAGCTAGAGATACTCCAGAGTATAAGCTATGGTGGTGGGGGAACTCAGAAAAGGAAAAGAAGCAGAATTTAAATATTTGCTAGACTACACACCTAGAAATCATTGGAGGCTCCCTGAAGCTTTGTATTCTTTGAGACTTACTGTATTAATTTAAAGGTATACTGAAGAATCACCTAGAAGTGGTTTAGCTCTTGTTGAATTACTTGGTTTCCAAAGTCTCTATTTCTTAGAAAAGAGATAAAAAAAACTTAATGATTTCTACATGAAAAGACTCACAGCAAAAATTGTAAAGGAGAGTACAAACAAATTTAGTCATAAAGTTCAAAGTATATAGTGATCATGGAACTAGGAAATTGAGATGAGAGGACTTGGGGAGATGGGGGAGAAAGATAGAAGGAATGATATTGATCAAGTTTCACTTTACTCACAAAATGACATTTTGGGAGCCAGGAGCATGGCCTAGGGGTAGAGTGATTGCATGATGACCCAGGTTCGATTCCTTGGTACCACAAACATAGAAAAAAGCCACAGTGATGCTGTGGTTCAAGAGATAGAGCTCTAGCCCTGAGAAAGCCCAAGCACAGTGCTTAGTCTCCGAGTTCAAGCCCTAGGACTGGCAAAAAAATGACATATTGAACAGATACCCTCCAATATCAATTGAGTGCCAGACACTAAATTTGCAGCTGAAGATAAAACAGTGATTGACACATGTTCTTTTTCTTGTTTGCATAGAGTCCCAGTGTCAGGAGGAGATATCTAATCACAGTAAAGCTATATACAGTACTAGACAGGAGTTCACCAAGGGTAGAGGGGTGGGGGAAGACATGGTTGAGTATCTTAGGCCCATTTAGTCTTCCCTTAAAAAATATCAGAAATCAAGCATTGGAGAAACAACAAAATCATAGTTCTCACATTTCTGGATGCTGAAGTACCCAATGTCAATTCAGCTACAGGTTTGGCATCTAATGAGGGCCATTTGCTGGTTTATAGTTGGCACCATCTTACTGTGACAAGCTAGCTCCTTAGCTGTCTTTTTTATGAAGACATTGGATTTGATGTCAATATATGTATTTTGGGGGAAGGGACACAAATATTCAGAACAAGTATTGAGGAGAAGTAACAGGAGGCTTTAGGCATCCTCCCTATTTTCTTCATTCCCTTGCCCATTCGTTTTTCCTTGTAAGCTAAACTTTGTATTTGGCCCAACCAAAAGTGTAGCTTTAATAAGTACACTTCAGTATCAAAATTTCAGACATACAATTTGTAATAATTTACCATTTAAGAGATTTATCTTATTTTCAGGAAGATGAATGAGTCATAAATCAATTATTTCTGTTCAACATTCACTGATGTAGTTCTTTGAGCAAGTTCATGCTCCTTATTTCATTCTCCCATTTGAGAACTGGCCACCCTGTGGAAAACGATGTCCCAATACCCTTGAAACTCTATTTTCTCTTTAGTATGGGCAGGAGCTGAAAGATGTCTTCAAGACCAAAATGCTATTTATTCTGTGTTTGACACGTACAAATCCTCCTTGATAAGATGTCATTAGGGAGGCAAACTGAGCTGTGTGCTTTCAGTCGATAGGTACTTTCAGCTTTTATCACTGTCTGTGTCAGAAAATTAAGTGTAATCTAGGGTGCTTTCATTCCTTTATTATCTCTAGTGGGTACATTTTATATTAGGGAATTCAGTCCGGCATTTTGCCTTGGAGAAATATGTGTCCCTTTTTACTTTCTAACAGCTTTAGCCTTCCATATGTGGAATGATTATGCTGGAAAAAGCCATTTTTGGTGCACTCTTGTTGAAAGCCCTCTGCTAAGGGTGGCAGTGATTGTTGTCTGAGACTCGTACCATTTGTAGTTCTGTTTTGCAGAGAGATATGTTTTCTACTTGTAGGAGTATTTGCAAGAAGTTTTAAGAAAATATCAACTGAATATCTGGGTACACTTTTTTATGCTATTCCCTGGTTTCCTCAAATAATACTCATTTTTTGTGATTCATGCTCCATAATTCTCAGTTAACTCTGGCACATCACCCATGGAGTTCCATTCTGTGAGCAAATGGCCCATTAGCATGTGTCTGTGTTCTGCCCTGGGCTTCTATAAATCTTCCAGAAGAACTCTGGAAAGAGCCACTGCTCCCGTGGGGTGTGGAAGGGCCTGGAAGGCTGCCTGTCTGATGCTTCCTTGCCTGCCATATGGCCATTACTCTTGAAATTGCCTCCAATCCATTTATTGGAAATAGTCACTGGTAAAGAAATTCACTGGATATTTCCAACTTCATTCTACTGTTGTTCAGGGCAGAGAAAAGGGGAGGGGACTTGTCAAGGATGGAGAGATTTGTGGATGCATTCTTTCTATGTCAACGATTTCTGAATGAAAATAAAAACCTTTTTACTAGAAAAGTAGTAGTTAGTGATTTCCATTTACTCAACTTAGACATGAATGCAAGAATGGTGGATGGGTTTACACTGGATATGAGAGGAAATAAATCACCCATGACGATCACATCAGTATCCTGAAAGCGACCTAGATTTTGGAAGAGTTCTTAGGCCAAAAGCACCAGCTTCAGACCATAAAAATGAACAGCGTCAGTGTTTGGAAGTATGGAAAATGAACAGTGGAGGCCATGGGACCAGATTTCCTCAAATTTTAAGTCTTTCAGTCAGGCTTTTCAGTTCCTGTGTGCTAGTTAGATACTCTGATTCAGATACTGCCATATGCTTTTACCCAAAAGTAAATCATTAATTCTGACAGTTGTCATGAGAAGTTATTGGTTATGATTATTTATTTGTTTGTAGAAATTCCTTTCTAGCTGCTTAAAATGTTAAGTAAGCCAAATCTGAATTTAGAGGGCTCCACAAGGCTGGATCTTTCTGAATGGACATATCTGAACATACTTATTTGTTAGGACATGGTAACTGGTGGGCCTCATGCTTTCCCTTAGCTTTTTCATTCAAGCCTGGTGCCCTAACACTTGAGCCACACCTCCATTTCCAACTTTTTGGCTAGTTAATTAGAGATGAGAGTTTCTTGGATTTGTTTGTCTAGACTGGCTTTGAACAGTAATTGGCAGACCTTAGTTTGCAGAGTAGCTAGGATTACAGTCATTTGCCATTGGCATCCAGCATGGCTAGCTCATAGAAAGTAGGAACTAACACTATTTCCTTTTCAAGTAGAGAGAGAATCCAATGGAAGGTCTTACTTCACCTCTACTGCTGTCATATTTAGACTTGTAGAATACAAAGGGAATTGTTTCTTTCCTAGATTCTCTTTTGTGATAAAAGAAATACAAATATTATTAGTTCAAAGGAGAAAGAAGAAAACATTAAAAAAAAAACCCTCAGGCACTAACTCTATGCCAGACACTCTTATTGCTTTCTCTCATTTATTTTCAGCCTCGAAGACTTCCTGTCTCTATTTCATATATAGGGAAACTGATCCTCAGAGGAGTTGAGGAATTTGCAGAGAGAAACAGTAAAAAACAAGGGTGGGCCTTAAATTTAAATTTACCTAGTGTCAACTGAGTGTATATCTAAAATCCACACTCTTACAGTATCCTCACCTAAGCTAAGGTCATTTGGTTAGAGATAAAGAGAACTAACTAGCATCCCTGATCTTAACTCTGTTAAACAGTGATTTTTTTTCCTATATAATTTACTCCTTTGTTTGAAAACATTTGACCATGCATGAGTATTTTAGAGAGATTATTATAGAAGATTCATTTTTAATTTTTTCTTTTTCTTTTTTTTTTTTTGCCAGTCCTGGGCTTGAGCTCAGGGCCTGAGCACTGTCCTTGGACTTTCTCAAGGCTAGAGCTCTACCACTTGAGCCTAAGCACCACATCCGGCGTTTTTCTATGTATGTGGTACTGAGGAATCAAACCCGGGTCTCCATGCATGCTAGGCAAGCACTTTAACCACTAGGCCAAACTCCCGGCCCCTCATTTTTAATTTTTTAAAGAATAATTATTCTTGAGGCTATGATGTCCAATTCTTTGACAATATCTTCTTCCCCCCTTTAATTGTTGGTGTTTTCCTAGGTTCTAACTGAGCTTGCAGACACATCACTAACTTAATTTCAATCTCTGGTTGTTTTCTATACTTATTTCTTTTGCATTCTGAAGATAAATATAAAATTGTGGTTACCCTGATTAATGCTTTACATATTTCCCCAGACATTTATGGAGGACTGGCTAAAACATAAGTTAGATGTAGCTTTAAAAACATTATGATTTTCATTTGGGGGCATGCATAAAATACACTCCTTGGTAAGCAGGTTTCCAAGTTGTAATTTTTCTTCCTTTTAAGGAAGACGGGACAGAATAAAATGAGTCCTTTTCATGCAAGATTTTTATTACAGTAAAGCCAAACTATGGTTTAAAACCATTACTATTTTCTTTTCTGCCTTTTACTCTGCATGGGAAGAATTAACAAATGAATATACTCAGGTGTTTTTACATGATGAGTTGCAATGGAATGCAGAATCAGCTTCCTCCCCATACCTCTCTTTGTTATCTTAGAAGGGGAAAAAAATCACCATATCTTAAATTGCCTTAGGTCAAAACACTGTTTGTTGAATTATTCAACCGTTTGAACTGGTAGAATTAGAGGATTCATTAGACTGGAGGTCAAAAGTTAAATTTAAAACATTTCTTTATAGTTATGACTCACAACGTTGACAGGTTCCAAAAGGCTACCAGCGCTGTGAGATGCGGTCTAACTGAATTAGGCACACTCTCTTGCCTGGCCACTTAGCCCATAGTCAGTCCAAAGTATCTGAATTCAGATTCTGTTGTTTTTTTTTTATACATACCAGCAATTATGTGCTGGGTTTTTCTCTTGTTTCCAATAATGACGTTGTGTATGTTCAGAGAGCTAAGCTATCTTGGGCAATAAAGTGTTGTTTATATTGTTGTTGTTGTTTTATCAACCTGATTCCTGAGAATATTGTGTGTTATGTGTTACTCTTTTGGAGATGGGAGCAAAAATTTTTCAGAACATGCCCTGAAACTTCTTTCCCAACTCAGTAACTTACTCATGAAGTTAGAATTAAGAAGTATCTCGTATCTTACCTTTTAGTGCCATTCCAGAGTTCATTTTCTTCCTGTCTATTGAGGTCACTTCTGAAAAAAATACATTGAGTTTGGCCACTGTAGAAATAACTGATGAAGGAGCCATCTGGGGAATAAGATGTTCACTTTTGACTTTGGCGGTGACCTTATCTTCTCTCTCCATTACGCCCTTTTTCTCTCCTGGTTATTGATGACTTCTTGATGGCAACTTGAAAATCATTAAACACAGGTGAGTATCTCAGCAGTGCTTGGCAAATACTGAATTTTTAAACATTTGTGTTGGGATATGGATTAAAGTCTAGGGCGTCACCCATGCTTGGCTTTCTTGCTCATGGCAGACACTTTATTTCTTGAGAGATACCACCAGCATTTTTGCTGGATACTTCAGACTTGGAATCTCACAGACTTTCTTTAAAGGCTAGCTTTGTGCCAAAGGAGTGTGGATCTCAGACAAAGATGACAGGAATGAGCCACTGGTACCTAGTAGCCATTTCCTCCTTCCTCCTCCTCCTTCTCCTCCTCCTCCTCCTCCCCCTCCTCCTCCTCCTCCTCCTTGTCCCCTTCCTCCTCCTCTTCTTCCTCCTCTTTCTTCATCTTTTAGTTCTTGGTCATAGTGGTTGTAGGGATTGAACTCTGGGCCTGAGCTTTGTCCTTGAGCTCTTCACCTCAAAGCTAGGGCTCTACCACTTTGAGCCCCCATACCACTTCCTGTTTTCTGGTGGTTATTTGAGGGTAAAACTCTCACAGGCTTTCATGCCCCAGCTGGCTTTGAACTGAGATTCTCAGCCTCTTAAGTAGCTTGGATGACAGGCATGAGCCCCTGGCATCTGGCTCCACTTCCTTCCTTTTTTACACTTTATTTTCTGCCCTGTAAATTATACTACCTTGCCTTGGTTTTCCTCCAACCTTACTGGCCTATCCCCTGTCTCCTAAAATGACTATGAAACTCATCTCTTCTTTGAGTTTCCCACATCTAATCAATGAGCAAGTAAATCTTCTTTGTTGCACTTGCACGATGTACCCTAGAGCAGAAAGCTTATCACCGTCTTTCTTTTCCAGGTTTTGCTCTAGCTCTATTGTCTCCCCACTCTTTCAAACATTGCCTCTATTCCTTAATTCCTGCAATCCTTCCTCCATTCTGAGCCACGCACATCCCTGCCTTGCTTCAAGTTTTCCTGTGGCTTCCCCAATGGATACAATACAATGCTTAAATTCTCTACCACAGCCTCAGATTTCCTTTCTAATGCTGATTTCATATTCCTCTAATGAACCCCGTGGCCACACAGTTTTCATCCCTGCAAATCTTGTGCTTACTTCCACCCTTTGTGGTGGCTGCTATTTGGCCCCTGTTTATTCAGCAGTTCCCTCTGTTGTCTGTCTGTCCTGGTCCACCCCTCTGCTCTTCTCCAAAAGCCCTTCCTGACCTCCTTTGGATAACCTCATTTCATTTTCTGGCACATTTCATTGAGTAAAGTGGGCTCACCTTATTCAAGGATTTGTTAGAGTCCATTTTGATCCAGTCCAGTAAAAAATACAAACTCAGAAAAATAATGATCATATGATTTTGGGGGGAGTAAACTTTAGAGAACATTTCTAAAGCAAATTTCCCCTCTTTTTTTTTGTGTGTGGCTCCACTCAGCTAATGTGTAGAAGCTTCCAGGCAGTTCCTCACTGTCTGTTGTGATCTGTAGAGGGTTTCCCTGTTTCATTTTGTGAAAATCCTCCTTCCCCAAACCAAGGGATGTCCAAAAAAAAAGCAAGGAAGGTAAAAGTGAATATGTGCTTAATTTATGTAATAAAGTGAGCATTTCATATTCATTGAAAGCAAGATGTGATGTCTTTAGCAGCTGCTGAGAACTCTTATGGGGGGAAAGGAATCTAGCATTTTTAGTACAGTATTGAACTCCATATATCTTTACCATACAGGCAGTATTGTCTGTGGATACTAAGGATCTGCTATGCTTGAAATGACCTGGGTTTTTGGTCCACTCTCTGTTGCTACCCAGATTTAAGGTCTGGGGACAACAGAATCTGATTCCCTGCTCTTCTCCAAACCCTAGTACCCAGAGCAGTTCTTAGTGTATAGTATCTGTTCAATAAATACTGCAGGACTGACATTTAACACTGTGCATTTGTCTCTTCATTTCTGTGGCCTTTTTGATTTATCTTTGGGAGAGAGAGGTAACAATTTCCTTTGATGTGCTGGGCTGAGTAAATTGGGTTTGCCCCACTCATCTGAAGAAATGGCGCTGCCAGATCTTATAAATCTTTTTAATATCACTTGGCTTTTTTTCTGTTTTCATCTAAGTTCCAAGTTGGTAAGTAGATTTATTTTATGTTGCAAAACTGTTGTCTCATTTTTTTGAACTTTGAGTGTATATGTGACAACTTTTAGAAGGACACTATACCTTCTCTTTTTACTAGTTCCTTTCAATAGGTTGAATTAACCAAAGTTGTTTTCCTCAATTTTTTTGACTGTACAAGAATTTAAACTACCTGTCATAAGCACTCCTGGTACTGCATCTTTCTAGTGCCATGCTCTAGGATTGCAGAAGGAAAGACCATTGAATTTTTTATTTCTTTTATTTATTATTTGTCCATTGTTGGGGCTTGAATTCTGGTCTTGGGCACTATCCCTAAGCTCTGCAGCTCAATGCTAGTGCTCTACCACTTGAGCCACATTGCCATTTCCAATTTTCTGGTAATTAATTGGAGATGAGTTTCATGGACTTTTGTTCCCCAGGCTGGTTTTGAACCATGATGTTCAGATCTCAGCCTCCTGAGGCTACCTGAGTTATTTATTAAGTGATCTCTCTTTCTCTTCTCTCTCTCCTTCTCCTCTCTCTCTCTCTTCTTTCTCTCTCCTCTATCTGTCTCCCATCTTTGTCTCTCTTTCCTCTCTCTTTTTATCCTCTCTCTCCTCAACCCTTTCTCTGGATAGTGTTCTAAAATCATGCATACAACAGACTGAGGTGATTGTGCAAGAGCCGCAGAGCCCTCTCTGTTAGGCTTTGGAGGGGAAATGGAAGGCCTCGTGTGTTGTTATATGTTCTGCTCCATGGGAAACACACCTGGTGTTATATCAGGAGGTAGGATGGAAACAGAGCATGGAAACTGAAGCTGAGTGCCGTAGTTCAACTTTTTGCTTAAGGATTTTCTGATCTATAAAAGTTCCATCCAGTGTCATAATTAGACCATCTTTTGCCATATATATATATATGGCATTTTGTGAATCTGTGTTGGATATTGTTGAGTGGATTATGAAACACTATACTAAGAAAAGGTGAGTGAGTATGCTCATTTAAATTAATAAATAAGAAAGTTGCCAGCATATGATCTGGACAGAATATGACTGGGAATAGAACACAGAAACAAGATACCATAATGTTCCCAGGAGATAGGCAGTTTATGTAGGAAAAATGGAGAATAAGGAAAGCTGCTCTGGAGGAAACCATCTCAATAGCACATGATGTGGAAAAGCATTTCAGGGATTGAAGCACCATAATAGCAAGACTTCCCTGGAAACATGGTTTACAGGTGTCTGAAAAGTTAAAGAAGGGGATACCCATCTATCTCTTTCTTCTCTGTTGTTACCCAAGTTTCCTTACAAAACGGATTGCCCAAGGTGCCTGCTAGACCTTTCGCAAAATGAAGATCCATGGAGCTAAATAATTATTTATCTGCAAAACTTCCATTCAGCTGGCAGAGGGGGATGAGCCAGGAGCCTCTCCAGTGTTGAATTTATCAGCGGCAAAGCTGGGGGAAGCCCCCTGTCTTCCCCTACTTCCTCCAGGGCCTCAGGATGTGGGTTTCCTGTAGCCAGGCTTTCCTGTACCACCTTGCAGTGTTTGATATAGTTGGGTATACTCCCTACAAGTACCTACCATCTATCTTTTAAAAAATCTTCTAATTAAATCATCTCTTCAATTAACATCCTGTGTGAAATGAGAATAATGGACCACTTATGTTTTCAAAATTACAAACTCCCTGCATTTCCTCATCTATTTGATAGAAGTGATGCCGAATTGGTGCACAGAGAACTTGTATCTTCCAATGACATTTTAGTTCTTGGAGGAAAATAAAATGAGTTCTTGAATGTCTTTGTAACAGTCCTATTCAATCTTTCACCTTCATCTTCTCCTTTCCTCCTGCTGCCTTTCTCCTTGAGCACAGGTAACATTCAGAGCCTGCAGGGATTGCAGAGGCCAGGATCGAAACCATCTTGTGTATTTTAGTAGTTGAGATGCAATGAAAGGGAATTACTGACACATTGAACTGCTGTTTAATGGGAGATGGTTTTATTGATCTGATAATGTTTCCTGTGGTTGTAGCTGTAATAATGGCAAAATACCAAACACTTCATCCAAAAATTCAGAAAACAGCAAATGATGTTGTGACAGAACCTCTGAGTAGAATGAACTGAAAGTGAGAGAGTCTGGAAAGTCTAACAAGACTCAGTGAAACTCAAAGCCCTGCAGAGAGAATAGATGCTTTTGAGGATGAAGTGAGCATCTTCTTATAGCCCTAGCCCTCTTAGCCGTTGCTGTTTTACAAGGAGAACAAAAAGATGCCCTCCCCTCATTTGTATTAACTATTGTTTTCCTTCTGAACTGATGTAAGTTAGTTTGATTTGTCCAATGTGACTTGAGTATTCCTGGCATAATAAAGTAACTTAATGAGGAATCAGTTATCAGCAAGTTATACATTAGTGTAGAGCTTAATACTTTCATTTTGATATTCCATAATGAAATATCTAGTGTTACCAAAAAATGAATGAAACCTATGATACTGTCCCTCTGCTTCACTATTAAAACATCAAATCTCAATAATCCTGAAATTTTCATTAATATTATACTGTTTTTGAGCTCTAATTTTCTTGTGAATAGTATGATTCTTGAATTTACTATATCCCTCAGTATAACTTCTTTATTGTTTTGCTTCACACAATCTAGATCATGACTGTAGAAAAATGATGGAGAAAATAAATAGCTTTCTCATCATTACAGAAATCATACTCAAAAAAACTTTAAAGTTTTCTTGGTAAAAAATTCTAATAGCTTGGAAAATCATTAATATTTGATTTAGTAAGAAAGAGTTTCCTACACAATTAAATATTACCAATTGGTATCAAATGCTATGTGTAAAGTTATAGACCCAGGTTTTTAGCACTGTAGAAGCATTAATTCATTTGAGAAATTCAGGTTCAGTTTCATATCTCATCTTCTATAAATAAAAATATATCCACTTACAAGACAGCATTAAACAATTAAACTCCAGGAGATCACCATTAAAATATATTTGGGCCAAAAAATAAAAGCCTTTAAAAACATTTTACGTATCCTGAAAATCTTTATATTTTTTTCACTATATTTCTGGGCTTTTGTTCACAGCCAAGGGAGAGATGATAATGTACTGATCTTAATATTAGCTTCCCATTCTCATTCCACCCATTCTTTTAAGCCCAAAGGAAAAGAGACCGCTGAATTCTTGCCCTTTCCTGTAAAATGCGCCCAGGCTTCCTTTCATGTTTATTGTGCTGTATTTGCTTCTGGAGCATAAAGAGTTTTCACAGCTGTTGGAAACCTTAGATTCCTATAAACTGTGATTTTGCAGATGAAGATGGATAGGAGACAATTTTAAAGAGTGATCCATTTGCTCTCTTACATGTTCAAGTATTCTTGTTGTTTGTCAGATGTTTAAAGCAGTCTGAACAACCATAACAGTTGCCTTTGCTTCTCCACCTTTCCCAGGGACCACACTGCAAGCAAAGCAACCCTGCCTTGTCTGTTTCTCTGCTAGGGCACTGTGACCCGAGGTCAGACTGTCACCAGCCATCTCATGCTGGATCAGAGACATGGCATTCTCCAGGACTTCAGTGTCTTTTTTCTTTCTCCTCAGCATTCCACTCATGTTGCCAGGGTATTTCCCACCCATACACCATTCCAACTTCCACAATTATATTAAACTTTTGTGTATGCATATGAAATGATTTGAAAATTGTTGAAGTGCTGAAACCTCAACACCCATGTATCAATCACCCCTGAATGTGATATTCTTTATGTAAAGTTTTTTTTCAAAAACACTTTATTGTTATTATTAGCACATTTCATTTTTTTATAGAATTTTCTCTCCCCTCCTTGCTCCCAGTCCTCTCTTCCTATCCTTGTTTTTAACAATGCCAAAGAATTCCTTCTTATCTCCAGTTCTATGGATTGGCAAACAGAGGTGCATCTTCATATTTCCATACATCACTTATATAGCCTTTTCTTCCAAGGTATTCTAGAATCCATATTCTTACCCATATCCAGAACCTTGTGCCACCTATCTATCATCTCCAACCAATATTTAATGTTACCTTTATCTCTTACTTGAACTTATTTTTGCATTTTTATTTCTGAACAACAGTTGAAACATCTCTACCATCAATTTAATTTGGAACTACTAAACCTATAGTATGTGTGCTATATAAAATTTAAAAATGTGTCTTCATTATGATAATATTGATTGTTAATATCATGTCTTTGTACATTTGTGTGCCTTCTATGACTGATAATTTGATTTTCCTAGTTTTTCCCTCAAATCTTAAGCTGGAGTTGTAGTAGGTATCTAAATTTTAGAATATTTTTATCATTAAATCTTGAGGGCTGGGGTTTTGGCCTAGTGGTAGAGTGCTTGCCTAGCATGCACAAAGACCTGGGTTCAATTCCTTAGTACAACATACATAGAAAAGCCAGAAGTGGTGCTGTGGCACTAACCTTAAGGAAAAGCCCAAGGACAAGGACAGTGCTCAGGCCCTGAGTTCAAGGAGCACTGGCAAAAAAAAACCCCACCCAAATAAAATTATTTACATTCTCATAGTTGATTTTATATTAATGATGTCATGAGCATATAATCTTTCTAAATTGAAAGTACTTATAAAAAGGCCATATCATGCACTCAGATTTTGAAGAATAAAGAGCCTACTTTGTTGTCATGACAAAATACTTCTAAAGAAGCCTGTTTTGTGTTTGAAGCAGCATCGACAATATTCCTGAGCAAAGTGTTTTCTTTAACTCCAACTGTGCTATGGAACAATATCTAACACTCATTTCTTATTTTTATTAACATTATCAGTACATCATGCAATAAAAATAGTGACAATGGTAAAATCAAAACCTTTAATTGACAATAATTTTGAAAATTATCTGTAATAATAATTTTGCCCTCTTGAATACTGCAAGAATTCCTTTGATCTGAGTCACAGATCAGATTATAGCTGAAAATATTCCATCTTCTCATCACCCATGGGCTGAGACTGTTCCTTGGGGATCTTAGACTTGTCTACATAACTTGCTTCAGTTTCTGACTGGTGGACTCCACCACCTGCCTTGGTATTTCTGGCATGCTTATGGGACTACTTTTCTTTACTTTTAATCATTGAAATGTTAGCATTCACAATACCGTAAAAGGCACTGCTGTGAGAACTTCTCCAGGTGGGTACCCCTTTTCCCGGGTACCCGGAAAAGAATGGAGTAGACTCAACATAATGGGCAGTGAGGAATCAGTCCCTCTGGACCTACAACTGACAGAGCTTGCTGAAATTACAACTGACTTGGGGACTCACACCCAAGAGAATGAAATGCTTACTGTTGTATGTGGCTCATTTTAGACTGCTTGCTACCTAGCACTATTGCATTGAGCTAACAGACATAGAAACCTGTATTTGTTATGAACTGATTTCTGTTCTAGTAGAAAATGTCTTATGTTATTCTCTTCAGTTCCTTTCTTAGTTCACTGATACTCCATTTGTACTCTGACACAATCTGATTGAGACCATGACTCACTGGTTGCTTACAGCAATAAGCCTACATATTTCTGTTCCCATCGTTGCTAGGCATTTCCAAGACTTAGTTATAGTTGTGCTCAGACTGGCAGATAGCAGCGGTACTCATATGTTTTAATCAAATATTATATGAATTAGGAAATGTGCCTGTGTAAATATATATAAATGCTTCTACAAAGAAAGCACAAAGCTAAAAAGTAAGAGTAGTTTCCAAAAGGTTTCTGACAAATTATAATTCCTAGAGATTGATTTTTAAGTTATCTGTGAGTTACTACTTTATTTCCAAGAACATATTTGTATTAAGGTTTCTTGTGTACAAATTGTATGCTTGAAAACATTGTTTTATTGTTTTAATACATTTCAGTGATTAACAAATATTCAATTTGATCGTGACATTTTAGATAAATCTCAGTGGGGCTTGCTTCCTGTAGAAAAATGTTGGGAAAATTACTTTTTATATTCGGGTATAAATATTTTCTCATAGTATTTTCCATTATAATATTTCTTATTGTTGCTGAGCATGTTTTAATGCTCTACACCTTTAGAATTTTGCTGGAACTCTTTTGACTTTTTAAAATCTTCCTGTGCCTATTTGGGGTGATTTTCTTTTGGTTCTTATGTCTACAACTCCCCGTCAATAACATATAATAAGGGAATCTGTGGTGTGTAGAAAATTATGTGTGTGTGTTCTATATTGATTCTATATAAACTGGAAATACAGACACACACATAGTTCTTTGATACGAATAAATTATAAGAAAGTGTCAAAACAGAAGAGAATAACATGTGATAAATCAAGCTTTTTTGAGGAAGGGGACATCACTAGGGATTAAAAGGGAGGTCTTACTTAATGCTAGAAAAACACTGTTCCAATGAACGGAACTTTCAACCCAGAAATCTGCCCTTCAGTATTGAATTCTATTTGCACTAGAGTTAGGCTCAGTGATTTGCATTAGGGCTTCTGCCACTGGTGACAATTAGAGAAGTCATTAAGGAGCAGTGAGGGACATCACTCTGGAGACCAGCTCATGCCAACACATGGTGTGTTTGGAATATGGTAAATAGTGCATCATGCTATCATATACCTTCCACCAAACTCTGAGTGGCTTATGGTGCTTTGGTGATGGATGCTGTTGAATTTCGAGCAAGTTAGGAATGCCTAGAGAAAGTAAAGAAATTAAAGCAATAACTCTTACGTAGGAAATGCCTGAACCAATGCTTCACATTGTGCACGAGTTACCCTGGAGTCTGGGGCCCATTGCCCCTGTGCTCAATTTTTTTTTCCCTGACAGCTACTGGGGCATTACCTCTACACATACAAACAGTGACAGAGCCCTAAGGCACTGAAGACACATCCTCTTCCTCGAGGAAGCAGGCATGCTGAGTTAGTCCTAACCAGAAAGGGGTTTAGGAAAGAATCTGCTTAGCACATTTGTGGTTGGGACATGTGGACTTGTCATAAGCCACCAACTCCCTCTTAATGCGAAAAAAAGACCTCCACACTTCGCCCTCATGGGTGTTAATTACAGTCTTTGAAATCAGCCACCAAATCTTGTAGACTTAGGTTAATATCCTTTGTACATATGCATTTAAATTAATTATAATTGTAATTATATTAATGTATTGAACATACATTCTGTGTGTTTACCAATACTTTGCAAGTCTTCACAGTTAGCTCTCTTATACCTTATGCATACTTTATCTATCACTAAGCATGTAAGATAAAATAAACATAGGTCTCCGTGTCTCATAGTGAGTACTGACAAAGATCTTAAGCTTGCTCATCTTAAATCATCTCATAAATTAAAATTGCTCAAGGAAAGTGCCACTTTTTCAATAAGATTAGAATTTCTGATCTTGTGTATAATCTGATCTTGTATATAGTCACAGGCATCTTCTGACATAAAAGACATGAGCATAAACCCAGGACTATGGGTCCTTCCACGCAAGGTAGGGAATTAGTGAGTTACTCAGGAAAATTTCAACACATGAGCTGAGATTCTCCCACTCTTCAAATAGCTTTTAAGTCTTATCACACAGAGCCCTTTTTGTAACACTAATGAAAGTTGACTATAGCAGGGAAAAATAATTTGAGAGGACTAGATATAGATCGATTTTCTTTTTCAATACTCAAAAGCTTTTGGAATCCTTTCAAGGTATTTTTTTAAATACTTTGAGCATGTTATTTAAAAATGCAGAAGTTTGGGGCTAGGAGTTTGGCCTAGTGGTAGAGTGCTTGCCTACCATGCATGAAGACTTGGGTTTGAGTCCTTGGCACTACATACAGAGGAAAAAAAAGCCAGAAGTGGTGCTGAGGCTCAAGTGGTAGAGCCCTAGCCTTGAGAAAGCCCAAGGACAGTGCTCAGGCCCAGGACTGGCCATAAAAATGCAGGAGTCACTAACCAGTGGGAATGGGAAGGTTAAGCATTCACGCATTCCTGTTTGCACATCGTTTCTGTCCTGCTTCAGGCCATCTAATTTAGCTCTGTGGTTATAGCAGTAGCTCTCAAATGTATTTTTTCTCAGTATACACCATGATGACCTTTGTAACTCACAAATATGACCGTTTTCTTTTTTTTGCCCACACTATTTCAGAGGTTCTCATAATAACTCTACAATTGACTTTTAGCTCCATAACTTAGTAACCAAGGGTATTTTTGCCTTGCACTTTTCCATCTCCTCCGTTTCATCTTCTTTCTTCTACTTCCTCAGCCAACACATACATACATCCCTTGATGTCACCTCACTGAATTACTTTTTGTTTGGGAAAATGCCCAGCTGGTTCATGGCCATGTACATTCCTTCCTACATGGTTCTGGGGATCAGTGATACTGTCTTTCTTTTCTTTATGTTCTGTTTTGGTTTATTCATCAAAAGCCAATTCTGTTTTACAGATCATAGATTGGCTTTAACTTAACTATTCCTTTTCTAAGAATGTTTCAATGAAGGAAATGCTTATGAACAGATGTGTTTTTTGTGAACTAAATATGACTAATTCAAGCAACTAAGCTATTTAATAGTAAAAGGATGGTTAATAAATGCTGCTCTACTGCAGCATTTTACAGCTATCAATATTGATCAAAGAAGATCTATAATATTAAGTGGAAAGAGTATAAAATACAGATCTATGCACAGTTCTTTTATTTATGTATTTTTGTGTCTGTAACTGTGTTAAGTGAGGGAAGGGAAGAGAGACTGCCAAATACAATGATAAAAATGTATCTTAAAACTAATAAAAGTTTAGGGGCAGGAGTTTGGCCTAGTGGTACAGTTCTTGCCTAGCATGCATGAAGATTCAGGTTCAATTCCTCGGTACTACAAAAGTAGGAAAAAGCCAGAAATGGTACTGTGGCTCAAGTGGTAGAGCTCTAGCTTGGAGTAAACCCTGAGCCCAAGTCCAGGACTGGCAAAAAAATAAAAGTTCTTTGGCTCATAGGATGATAAGGCCCTTGAATTTTTCCTTTACATCATTGATTGCCTTTTACAAATTTCCATGAAATGGACTATTGTGTATATGTTTGCTTGTATTGACTATTGAACTCAAGGCCTTGCATTCTTGTTTAGCATTTTTGCTCAAGGCTGGTGCTCTATCATATGAGCCACGCTTCCACTTTGGGCATTTATATGGGTTCACTGGAAATAAGTCTCAGGAATTTGTCTGGGCTAGCTTCCTTCCACTAGGATTCTTAGACCTCAGTCTCCTGAGAAACTAGGATAACAGATGTGAGCCACCAACACTCAGCAGGTTGTGGGTATATTTTATAATAAAGAATTCAATTCAGTGAGCTCAGGACTGCTTGGGAAGCCTTCAGTGTACTGATTCCATGTCTTTCTTCTGGACTCTACAGGCTTTGCCTCATACTTCAGTTGTGCTCACCTTTGACGATTCATGTATCACTTTCTAATTCTAGAATGTGATATTCAGAAGGGCAGATGTAAGTCTTAAATGTCTTTTTCTCCTATTCTAACAGTTATTTCTCTATGGTGAGGACTCGATCAAACATAACCGATCAATAAGCAAGCAAGAAAGCCACCTCTGGAATTCAGCCAACTCTCCTAGTCCCTGGCTGAACCCTGGGCGATAACATTAGTCCTGGAACACAGTAGGGAATAGAGGGCAAAATAATTCTGTTGTTGAGAACAATACTTTTCCAAGAATTTAAGAGAACTCAGAGAACTCAGATTAGACTTTTAGAGAACTCAGATTCACAGGTTTTATTCTTCAAACCTG
Organism: Megascapheus bottae; assembly: GCF_031878675.1. Taxonomy (NCBI): domain Eukaryota; kingdom Metazoa; phylum Chordata; class Mammalia; order Rodentia; family Geomyidae; genus Megascapheus; species Megascapheus bottae. The sequence continues at coordinate 58,813,376 of NC_143520.1, read as the reverse complement.
AATTGTCACCATCTGATCTATGCAATCTCTATCTCTTTTTTCTTTTTAAAATTATATTTTATGGTCAGGGTAATGTATAGAGGGGTTACAGTTATATTTGTCAGGTAGTGGGTACACCATTTCTCTAACATGTTTTTGTCCCTGTTTCCCCCACTACCTCCTAATCATTTTGTTTTCTCCCTTCCCTTCCCTATTCAAATAAACAAATAAGCATATGTACAATTTTACCAGGTAACAAAGTCAGATACAGTAACCTATGCTTTTAGTTCTCTGAAGCTCTTCCTGATGTCTCTGGTCTGTTTTTTATCTCATTATCAGAATTTAGCCTCCTTTCTTCTTGTTAGTAATTTTTGTATACACCTTATTCCAGTAATAATTTTAAAGGGCTTCATCATTATTTAGTGTATACTTACATTAAAGTATAATGCTATATATCATAAACATGTACTTCTTTTCTTTTGTCAATTAAAATCAATAGTTTTAAAAGTTTCAAGCAGAAGAGGCATAAAAAGCATGTCTTTTTTAGACGTTCTTCCGATATCAGCCTAATGGTATTTTTTAACACATAGTTTATGTTCTGAAATGGTTATTTGTATTACTGATTCTGATGGGTGAGTTCTTTTTTAATTAGGTCTTCCCTAATCACAAAATTCAAACTTGAGATCTTTCTTTGTCTAGGAATGTCTTATGTCTGATCCTGTTTTGATTTTACTGTGCACTCTCATAACATCAGACATGTTAAATAATTTGCTCATTTATGTTTCTGAAGCTTTGACTAAATAGTTAAGATATCTGTCTATTTTGTTCATGACCTTACCTTCTTGAGTCTCAGACTATGTATGGTACATAGAAGGTATTTAGTAAATATTGCAGAATAAATAGTGAAAGATGGATAAATTGAGTTCCAGTCACTTCAACAGGCAAGGACTAAAGGCTTATCATCTGCATAGCACTATAAAAAAAAGCTTCAGGATAAAACATAGTTGTCAAAAATGGCTTCTAGTCCAGAGAATGATTCCATAATCTCATGTGTAAGAGTTGGCAAATACAGACATGATAGAGTTTTTCTGAACTTTCCAGGGTAAGTGCAGTCATCAGCAGAACTGAAAGCATTTCAGGAGGGCCATGAGATATGGAAGTGCTGAGTCTTTTAGACTCCTCCATGAGGTTCCTTGGAGAAAGTACATATGAACCACGTCTTGAAACTAGAGTAAGAGGGCAATGCATAAAGTATGAGAGATTGTGGATCTGGAAAGAATAGAACACTAAGTTAGAGACAGCACAATACATTTTTCAGGATGGTGAAGATATTATCTCTCTAGCTGAAGAAGGAAGTTGAGAAAGGGAGGAAGATACAGAAGAATTGTATCAAAGGACAGAAGGCAGCTTCGACTATTAAACATGATAGGGGTGCAAGATCTTGGGAGAGGTCATTTGTAACTGAATAGAGAAGGTGAAGAGAATATGTTTGGTAATCTATTTAAATCATCCTATGTGAATTTAGAGAGCTGGTAACTGTGGTATTATAGCTATGATGTTTGGGAGTCTACAGTGTGAGCTGATACTCAGAGGCTTTGAGATGTGATCAACAGAACTCAGCTTTTTATTCTTCATCTATTCTATAGAACAAAAGCTGAAGAAACTGTCTAGTTTTGAATAGAAAATTTCAATGATATAATTAATCTGTACTTAATGTTAACTGTTGCTATAAAAACATGAAATCACACCCTTGACTGGAATTCAGTGATCTTCTTACATTCTACCCATTACCTTTTTTTTCTGAAATTTACTATTTGATTTTACAAAATGATGATGATGACGATGATGATTATTATTATTAGTTTGGTGCTGTACTCGGGCCAAACTCTGCCTTTCACTCTTACTTGACTTTTGTTTATTTGCTCATGGCTGGCACTCTACCACTTAAGCCACAATTCCTCTTCCAACCTTTTGCTGATTAATTGGAATTGAGTCTCACAAACTTTTCTTCTGGCTGACTTCCAACCATAATCCTCAGATCTCAACACCCAGAGAAGACAGGATTAGAGCTGTAAGCCACCATCACCTGGCTACAAAACGAGGTTTGAAATAAGTTCATTGGTTTTACAGATGAGAATAGTTAAGTTTTAGAGGTGGAATGATTTACCATAATCCCATAATTACTAACTTACAGGTCTGGTTACCATAAATGATCTTTGGACTCCTAATCCTACACAAATCTATATCATTTCTTGGTTTGACCCTGAGCCCAATTTTTTCATTACCAGGAAAAAAAATCTTCCATTATCCTGGTATTACTTCCCTTAGAAAAGATCATTCCTGTAGCTATTTTATTTGATTAAAGTATATCTGATAAGTATGCCTTATCAGTGACAAACATTGCTCATAAGTTGAGAGATATGGAGGTTTTTTATTTGACATGTAGGCTAGAGTATTATGAAGTTCATCAGTCAAATTTTTGACACTGAGCTGCCACCTCAAGAATTAAACTTTAAATCTTTTTCTGAGGCATCCTAGGTACTATGACAGTCACATAAACCTAGTTTTGTCAGGACACTGCTTCTGTGACACTTCCTAGAATCTCTACTCATCAGTTTCATGATTTAAGTTTCAAAGATATATATTTTAGATGGTAGTTCAGAGAATGTCCAGAGAGTTTAATTTAATTTATTTCCTGTTTTTTTTTTGCCATTTATGGTAGCCTATTCCTATGACTAAGATTTTGGTTACACCATCAATTCAGAAACAACTAAATAATGCAATTCTTCTACAACTTATCAGAGGTTTGGAATCACATGTCTTCATGTTCTTTGGAAGTGTCTGATAAAGTGGTCTGTGTATAAAGCATGAGATTCACAGGTTGAATGTGACATTTCATTTAAGCATGATTTAATTTCTTTATTGTAGAGAACTGTTCACCTTGGCACGTCACATTGACATATTTGAAATTGACTTTAACTTTGCCCTCAAGTTACTGAAAGTCTTCAGGAGTAATAAGGAACCTATGTTTTGAATCCATTTCTGACTCATATAAACAGGTGATATTCTTCCTTTTGTTTCTGGGGATGTCAAAGGTTTCCTGTACCTTTATTAAATTCACTCATCTTCCTGGGTACTGGTGGCCCGTGTAATCTAAGCTACTCAGGAAGTGAGATTTGAGGATTGAGGTTCAAAGCCAGCCCTCAAAATAAATGCTGTAAAAATCTTATCTCCAGTTGAACACCCAAAAAATGGAAGTGGAGATGTAGATCAAATGTTAGAGGGCAGAAAAATCAAACAGAAAAAATCAAAGAAGTATACCCAAGGCTTGAATGCAAGCACTACCACTATATCAAAACAAAATCTAGTATTTTTTTGTCTTGCATTTATATGTTTTTCACACTGGGGTGAGTTTTTTTTTGTTCCTGAAGCAAATATTATTCATTCATCTTTACTCCCCCAGTACCAAGTACAGCACAAGATAGGCCTTCCTTGAATGGGTTGTGAATAAATCAACAAGGAAGTTAGATGCATAATATATGCTGCCATTAAAAGAATGGTGGAAGAATTGGCACTGAGCTGGCTTATTGGATATAAATATAGAAAATAAAGATGCTATCACAACATCATATATAGCATATCGAAGCTCTGGGAACGGGAAAGAGTAAGACCTGTATGAATTATGGGGAGTAATTCCACTGGGATGGGCAGTGGAGTTCACAAAGGGAGGGGAGCTAAGATAAATAATATGGAGAATCTGGGCACTGGTGGAGGTTCACATCTGTCATTCTAACTACTCAGGAGGATGAGATCTATGGATCCTATTTCAAAGTCAGCTGGGGCAACACAGTCCATGAGACTCTTACCTCTAACGAGAGAGAGAAGAGGGGGGGGGAGAGAGAGAGAGAGAGAGAGAGAGAGAGAGAGAGAGAGAGAGAGAGAGAGAGAGAGAGAGAGAAAGTCCAACCAGAAGTGGAGCTACAGTTCAAGTGGTAGTTCACTAGCCTTAAGCAAAAAAGCTCACGGACAGCCCTCAGGTCCTGAGTTCAAGCCCCAGAACTGGCACAAAATAATAGTAATAATAATAATAGCAATAATAATAATAATGTGAAGCAAGGAAGGAGCATCATCTGATTCTAGTTTTGTATAATAACTAATGTTCATTGGCCATTGCTCCAATTTCAAAGCCTCCATCCTCTATGTCTCAAAGTAAGAAAGGTGCTGGGGTCAGAAGGGGAATGGCGTCATGAGACGTCAGAACCTGGAAGCCCCTCACAATGGACAGGATTGTAGCCATACTACTGGATTGAGCTAATCTGACCCCAAACATTTTGAATTCATGTGGCAATCTTTAGGCAAACAATTTGAACAAACACTGTGTTGGGATTTTTCTTTTTCTTAGAAAAACTTCACAGAGCCTGAGTACTAGAAAAACTTTCATTCTTCTCCCTAAACTCTCTATTTGTTCTCAGTGTAGTGTGGCAGGTCAATGGAATTCACAAGATGGCTGAGACTTGCTGATGCTCTTTTGGTTTCCCCAGAGCCAAGTGCAGTGCTGGCACAAGGAAAGCCATATAAATACCTTCTGAGTAGAAGTGAATTGCTGAAATTGAGCCAAAGGTTACTATGACTTCTGGGACATCAGAAACAGCAGTTTCTCTCCAGCTTGAAGATGCTTACAGCTATTAGACTATAGGACTTTACTATTAAGAAAAGACATACAGGTGTTATTTTCCTTTATTCAGTGGAAATGAAGGAGAGGAGAAGAGAACTATATGGGACTGTAGTGAAATGTCAGAAACTTCTTCATTATCTTGGAAACACAAATATACCTTTTCATATGTTTGTTTTCCTGCTTTGATAATAATTGCTCGTACATCCAGTTTTTACTAAAGACAAGCAATATTGCATTAACAGGATATTAGTGTGTGTGTGTGTGTGTGTGTGTGTGTGTGTGTGTGTGTGTGCGTGTTTGCATGTGCATGTTTGCTAAATAATGCCTTTCTGTGGTAGAAGTGCATTGAATCTACTGTGCATATTAATGTGAAAAGGGTTAGGATTCTGAGCTGGGAAAATGCTCAGTGCAGATTAAATACAGAAGGTTGTCAATCCTTACAGTTCCATTGAAGCTCACTGGAAAAGTGTACTCTATTGGCCATTTGATCATCTGTGTGACATCTGGGGACAGGCAGCTAGGTCTCTTCTGTTTTTACAAAACTATATCTTAGCCAAATTTGAATTGATTCTTTCATGCTCCGGGAAAAAGAATCATCTTGGCAAAAGAACTTATATCTGGTTCTTTGGAGTATGTTTTATGTTTAGTTTCATCAGAAGAAGCATTTGTATGTTTGGGATGGAATGCCAAAATGCAGAGAAAGTGTCCACGGTCTGTTATATATTTGTGTAGGGATGTGGGCATGAGTCTTAGAAGGTGAAAGTGGCAATGTGGTTTGCTCGGGGGACGTCTATGCTTGTTTTGAGACTATTCTACTTTCCTTCTTAACCCTGCGTGCAGGGTTGTGTAAAAAGGATAGCAGGCAGCAGGAAAACAGCTTGGCCACAATCCTAAGTTCCCCAGCTAAGGTTCTTCCCCAAGATGAGAGTGTTGGCACAAACTGGTGCTTAGCGACAGATTCCCCCTGCCTTCCTGGAGACCAAGTGCTTTCTCCCCTCTGCTGGGCCCCAGGCTGTAGACCAGACCCAGCTGCTGATGGGAAACACTCCCTGGGTTTGGCAATGGCAACACACATGCTGATGATGATGCTTTGTCATTGTAGCAGCTGATTGATTGCAGATCTAGTATGCAGCATTTGTAGATTGAAAACATCAAGGTTCAAGTCATTTTTATTGACTTGTAGGCAGACAATCAGTGTGCCAGGGCTTTTGATTATTCCAAAGCTTGGATATAATCTAGTCATGAGTAATGGTATGCTCTGAGAACCTTCTTATATGCATCTGACCATTCAGCTCTTTTTGTAATCAGCAGATAGGAATGGAGTGGAATGGATTGTGTTATTCAAACACAGAGCATGTTTTTTGTGTAGCCCTTTTCTTGAGTGTCCACACTTGAATTAGCAATAGCCTTTGAAAACTAGTCCATTTAGAAAAGCCTTGCATTTCTTTGCTTTAATAATATATAACATACTTAGGGAGAAAGAAGTCCAGCTGTTGTCAGTTTTCCTCTGGTTTTAAACTAAGAACCCATTTGCCTTTTACTGTTGAGGTTTATGATAACTGCTAAGGAGGAGCCCCTCCTCTTGGGGTAAGAGGTAGCTTAAAGTAGTCACTAAATCAAACTGTGACTTTAAGTTGGCTCATTTCTCCCTCTTCAGCAAAAGACAATATGTGAAGAATTTTTATTGCAGTTCAGATCTTCAGCTTTAAGAAGTTGCTCTCTTACTTTGCTCTGTAAATAGTGATTAGCTTCAAACCTTCAATTTTGGTCCTTCAGCGCCCAGAATGGTGCCTAGGCACTGAAGAAAAGCACTTTAAACAGTAGGTCCTCTAGCAGGGAGACTGAAATAGGCTTCCTATTGTTGGAATGGGTGTTTTAAGTGCTTTGCAGGTGTATCTTGGAGAATGGAGGTATTTATTTTTAATGAGAAGAACTAAAGAATAAAAACAATCACATCCTTAGAGAATTGCAGATCAAAGCTTTCTTCATTATAAAACAATGAGGGCCTCCATCCTAGGAGCTAGTAAATTCATTAATTTTTAATACACGAATAGGCTATAAATAGTAATTTAATTCTTTGGGGAGAAGATCATTTAAGTGGTATTTAAAAATCTCTATAGCTAGGTGGTTTGGAGAGAAAGCCTGCTGTGGCATCTGAGGCAATGAATGTATGTTCCAGTGAGAGACTTATTCAGAAGCACTCAGGGTCTTTCATAATTATTCCATTTCTATGCAGTGCATGGAACAAAATTTTCTGCTGTAGCCCTATGTAGTTCTTACTGAGCTTGATTTTCTAGATGCCACTCTTAACAAGTAGAGTTATATTCAGAAATAGTCATCAAATTCCAAAACATTTCAGGTCTTCTCTTAGTCCACATTTTTCCTTATTAGTTGAGGTCTCCTATACGTGTAAATACAGATGCTTCTGTCATAAGTGTCCTAGTACATGGCTTCCTTCCTTTCCTTGTCAGCCAGCAGACATAAAGTTTATTAGGCTTCTCTCCAGATGATGGCTTGTCCCCGAGTGAATTGGGTGGCACAGGTCACCAAGGGCGGGTCTTTCAGAAAGCTTCTCTGCTGTGAACTCACCACACTGGAATGGACAGAATGGAGACAGTGGGCAGGGGCCGGGAGTTTGGCCTTTTGGTTAAAGTGCTTGCCTAGCATGCATGAAGACCTGGGTTCGATTCCTCGGTACCACATACATAGAAAAAAGCCGGAAGTGGTGCTGAGGCTCAAGTTGTAGAGCTCTAGTCTTGAGAAAGTCCAAGGACAGTGCTCAGGCCCTGAGCTCAAGCCCAGGACTGGCAAAAAAAAAAAGAAAGAATGGAGACAGTGGCATTTGTTCAAAAGGCCCAGATTAGAAGAAACGTACAGGCAACGGTCCTTAACAATTCCAAAGCAAACCAATTGCATACAATGCAAGTGTATACATGGAGGAATGCATTTGTAAAACTGAACTGACTGCTGGACTAAGAAATAGGTTTTGGAATCTAAGATGAGTTTAGAAAATGAAAAAGAAAAAAAGAAGGTGCTGTTTTCTCACACCTGTAACCCTAGCTACTTGGGAGGCTGAAAACACACAGAGAGCTATAAAGAGAGGGAGAGAGAAAGAGGGAGGGAGGGAGGGAGGGAGCAAGGGAAAATGAGAGGGAGAGGAAGAGGGAGAAGAAAACACAGAGAGAAATCGAGGGGGAAGGTTTATTATGTGATTTGCAGGAACACAGACTTCCCCTGTCCTCAGCCACAGGGAAGAAGAAGCCACAATGATTAAACAGTTTCAGTCTCAGATTTGGCCTGGTCCTCCAGTATCTCACCCTTTATGTCTGGAGGGCTTATGAATTCTTTCCTTATGGGTGAACCAAGTGGCTGTTGCCTTTGGGTGCTCTGCCTTTAGCTGTTTGTTCCTTTGGACTGGTTTCACCTTTGAGTACAAGATGATAAGAAGAAGGCATGGCTTCTATGAGAGGAAGCTTCCCCTTTGTTATCACACACATGCCCCAAATCCTGTGCTTTCTAGAAACCAGGTGACAGCACAGTGGCCATGGGAAGAGGGGCTCAGATCAAAGGATATTGATGAAAAATAGGGTGGGTACTCAGTATGAAGTAGCTCAAGCACCACTTATATGATCTTCAGAATATTTCCAGACTCGGGTCACTTTTATTGTTAGTACCTTGGTTCAGCTGACCATTTATTTCTTTTTCTTCAGAGATCATGCAATGATCTCTTAACTGCTCTCCTTGATTGTATCTGTTTCCCCTGATATCTAGTTATAATGCATATGCTTGGTAATGTTGATAAGCATTGGTTAGCTCCTCTTTCTTCTCTGCTCCAATCACTCATGGCTTCCCATCTAACTCAGAATAATCTACATGAAGACTCTTCTCAATCTTATTTGTTATTTTCCCACTCTTTTTGATTTACTGTCTTCCACGTAATAGCCCATTCTGTTCCTTAAGCATCTGCCAAGCTGCTCTCACCTGTTCATCTGGGTCTTCAGCCTGTTGTGCTCTTCTGCTGTGTTGCTTATCCCCTTCCTTTCTTCATAGTGTATGGAGACTCTTCTCTGGGAAGCCTGACCTGCATTGAAAACTATATGCCTTCCCCTTCCCCTGCTCTCTCACTCCCATAAGCCCCTTTGAGATATTTTAATCATTTCTTCAACCTTCCTTTGGGTTATCAGTGCATGCATTTATTTTCAGTCTTTCTCAAGAACAATGTAGACCCCCCCTTTTGTGAAAAGATTATTAATACTAATAATAGCAACAACTGAAGCAACAAGCTTCACATCCTATATCCTTTTCTTTGTTAAAGTATAGTAATGGGAGAAAAAAATCTTTTTGGGGGGAGGGTGGTTATGAGGCTTGAACTCTGGGCCTGGGCAGTCTCCCTGAGCTCTTCAGCTCAAGGCTACCACTTACGCTTAAGCCACAGCCCCACTTCCAGTTTTTTAGTGGTAAATGGGAGATAAGAGTCTCATGGACTTTGGTGCTCAGGCTGGCTCTGAACCGTGATCCTCAGATCTCAGCCTCCTGAGTAGCTAAGATTACAGGCATGAGCCACCACATACGGCTGAGAGAAAAAAACTTATATGCCTCTTTCTTGGATTATTAAGAAGCTAGAAAGCTTTGGAAATAGATAGAAAGACAAAATCTTAAGCTAATTTCTGGAGAAATGGAAAGCCTGAAACTTATCGATGGTCTCCATTTGGAGTACACCTTGGTCACACCTCCATATTATTTTTTACCAGTCCTGGGGCTTGAACTCAGGGCCTGAGTACTATCCTTGGGCTTTTTCAAGGGTAGTGCTCTACTACATAAGCCACAGCACGACTTCTGGCTTTTCCATGTGGTCTTCATGCATGCTAGGCAAGCATTCTACCATAGGCCAAACTTCTGGCCCTTTGTGAGGGTGTGAGGGTCTTGAGGTGCTTTATGACAGAGTCCTGTCGTTTGCAAAGGATACTGGGAAGATGGAGGCCTTCAGCCTTGCTATCACTTGGTGATAGCAAGTGTCTGTGTTCTTTGGTGATTATATTTAATAGCAGATATCTCTGGCAGACAGAATCTACTGAGATTTTACATCATTTTCTTCAGCTTCACACCAGTTGTTTCATATTGCTACTGATGCTTCTCTAACCAATTTCAGATTTCTCCACTAATCACAATAGTAGTAGTATATGTGTTAACTTGAAAAACTTGAGCTTTCACAGATATGCCACACTGAAGAATTTACTGAAGGTTATACTCTGCTAAATGTTTTTATATTTTCTTGGTCTCAGTTACGTCTCTCTCTCTCTCTCTCTCTCTCTCTCTCTCTCTCTCTCTCTCTCTCTCTCTTCTCTCATACACACACACACACACACACACACACACACACACACACACACGGGAGGTGGACATTTTCTCCACTTTAAAATTGAAGATCTGAGATTTAAGAAGTTCAGTAATTTTTCATTTGCAAAGTTTAATTGAGGTCCGAGAGTGTGGCTTAGTGGTAGAATGTTTGTCTAGTATGCACAAAACCCTGGGTTCAATTCCTCTGTACCAAATACACAGGAAAAAATGGAAGTGGTGTTGTGTCTAAAGTGGTAGAGCACTAGCCTTGAGCAAAATATGTCAAGGACAATGCTCAGACCCTGACATCAAGCCGCAGGACTAGCAAAAAAAGAAAAAGAAAAAACAACCCTCAAGTATATTAAGAAATGTACGAAATGTACTTGGTTGGAGAGGCCTAAACTGAAGGGATCTTTATCTCCAGGCAGAAGCTGCCTTTTGATTCCAGTGAGAGCCTGCCGGTCACACTCATATTGTCAGGCCCAGCTTGGGGAGTAAAGAGCAGAATGAGCATAAGATCTCTTCCTTCTTTAAGGGTTGAAAGAGTGCCTGTGCTCTGCTCTATAGGCTGTGGAAGTAGAGGAACAAAAGGGGATGAAAAGTTCGGTTGGGAAGAGGAGTACATGTCTCTGTTGGCCCGAGTTATACTCTGTTCTTCCTCTTTATTGACAAAGACATTTGCTGCTAATAATGGCATCAAAAGTATTTTCTGCTGGGTATGGTGGCACAAAAGGACCTGAAATTCTTATTTCCAATTAACCTCTAGAAAACGGGAAGTAGGGCTTGGCTCAAGGGTAGGAAGGTAGCCTTGAGCTGAAGTGCTCAGGGACAGTGCCCAGGCCCAATTCAAGCCCTGTGACCACTTCCTATATACACATGTATAGGCACATAATTTTTTTCTACTTTCCAAAGATCGTTTCTTTGTTTTTGCTTTTTTGCTTGAACTCACTGTCCTTGAGCTTTCTCAAGGTTAATGCTCTACCACTTGAGTCACAGTACCGGCCTTTTTTGTGTATATGGCAACCAAGGAATCAAACGCAGGACTTTGTGCATGCCTGGCAAGTACACTTCCACTTGGCCAAGTTCTCAGACCCTACTTTCTGACGTTTGAATCAGTGAAATTCTTGTTGATTTTGATCACCAATCCCAGAGAATTTTCAGAAGTGCCATGAGTCTTTGGAGATTCTCAGCACTTCTCTTCCAACAGGTGCTCCAAACATTTAGAATTGTCTGTGATCATAGGCATGGTAATTTTCTTCTTTATATTCATATATGGTCTCTAAATTTGCACAAAACAACATTAATATTAATGAAATAATATTAATAAATAGTTGGTAGAATTTAACCTGTCTCTCCTTCCTTTTTCTGTCAAAAGTAATTTACTTACTTGTTGAAAAGTTATACTATTCATGGATTCGAAGAAGAAAATGATCATTATGGCTGTGATCATATCAACCACTTTAGCATTTTAAACTTAGCATTTGTTCAATTTGAATATGTGTCTCAGATAGATATTGATGCAGATGTAGATATAGATATAGATATAGATATAGATATATAGATAAATGAGCCAATATTGGGGCTTGTCCATTCTCTGAGCCTTTTCTCTCAAGATTTGTGCTCTACTGCTTGAACCACAGTTCTGTTTCCAGCTTTTTGGTAGTTAATTACATATAATTGTTTCACAGACTATCCTGCCCATTCCGTAATCCTGTGATCAACTGTAATCCTTAGACCTCAGCGTCCCGAGTAGCTAGGATTACAGGCATGAGCTCACATCACTGTATATGTTAATTATCTGTGTTCTTAATTGACCAATTAAAATGAATGGGCTTGTTGGTAGAGGAGTGACTTAGATGAGAATGGGGATATTTCTAGCTCACATTCTAGAGACAGATTGTTTTAGCTCTTGGGAAAGGACTTGTGTTCTGTTTATAATAATGATGCAGTATCTCATGTTGAAAAGGCCATTTAATTATTCAAAGGTATCCTGGGCTTCACAGCATCCCAAGAAATAGATAAGGCAAGTTTTTATCTTGTCCATATTGCACAGGAGAGAATAAGACACTGGTCTAAACTGCTTGCCCACAAGTATATAGTTGAGTAGATGTTCAGATTTCCAATAAAATGGCATTTGCACCACAGTACCAAATCTATAGGTGGTTTGTCATAATCTGGTGTGGCTGCTATAGTTGAATACCACAGACTGAGCAGTCTGACAGAAGATTTATTTTCTCATATTCCAAAGACTAGGAAATCGTAGATAAAAGTTTTGGCATATTTGATTATAATGATAGTGCTCTTCCTGGCTTCAACCAATTGTCTTCTTGTGTGTCCTCTCATGGCCTTTCCTTGCTTTATGGACATAGAAAAAGAGTGCATTATCTGAGGTCTCCCTCTGTGAGATTACTAAGCCTATCCAATCATGCCCCCATACTTATGACCTCATTTAAACTGACTTCTTTGCAGGACTTTCTCTACTGCAGTCACACTGGCGTTTAGGACTTTAGCATATAAACTGGAGGCTGCACAGGACATACATACTTTAGTGCATAACATTTGTGCAACAAACAATATCAGGTGTCTATTGTGGCCCTGGTAAGGAATCTAAGGACTTAAGATAGATGGTCTATAAAAAATTACCATATGCCTTGATGAAAAAAAGCACAGGCCTGCTTTGGACCATAAAATGGAGAAGGCATCCACTGGGGAGTGATGTATGGGATATACCTCGGGAGACATGTAGGTATCAGATGAGAAAGAGAACAGTAATGAGTGATTGACGCTATAGTGTTGCCTATTTCTAACACAAGGAAATAGCTGCAACTTGGTATTTTTGTTTTGTTGATGTCCTGCCTTTTCTTACTTACTTCTAAATTGAGTAACTGCAAAGAATATCAGGTTGCTGGATATGAAACGTCATAATCCAAGAAAAATCTTTTGTCCCTTAACCTCTGTATATTTTAATATGAATAAACTGAAATGAAACAAAAATAACATTTAGTACCTGGAGTCAGACAGTTATTGTAATGTTGGTTCTCACCATGTATTATTGTTTTGCACTTCCCAATTTTGTCTTTTCCAGGATGCAGTAGAAGGACTTAGCAGCATCTGCAGGATCCTTGTCATTCCCTATTGATCTCTCCTCGTGTGGTTACTTTGCATTGCTTCCTGACCACACGCCTGGTTTTTCTATCAAAAACTTGTGGATCACCTCAGTCATGGCAAATTTGAACTAGAACTGGACGATTTGCACACAATGCATTCTTCAAGTCACAGTCTCATTTACTCATTCCACTAAGTGGAAGTGGAGGTAGAAAGCACAGTGGAGCAGTTCTTCACCCTCCATTGTCTGCAGGCTGGTGCACTCTGACATAGACAGGAATAGGAAGCCTTCTTCAGCCTATGCACAGACTTGTCCCAGAGATTGCTGGGAGTCTCTGTGAAGAAGGCTTCTAGGCTGCATTCAGACCTGCAGGAGACTGAGCCAGGGAAATGAAGGTCACCATGTGTCATGGACATGATGGTTAAGGAAAAGGAAGTAGTGAGTTACTGGCTGCACATTTGCCATTGAACCATATCTGATTGCAATTATTTCACTGAATTACAGAAGCACAATCAATGTGAGGATCATCTTCAATGGAAAAAAACTACCAAACTTCCATGATGACCAACTGTTTCATGTTTAAATATTTGTCAAAAGTCAAAGTACATTTTGATCTTCAGAAAAGTTTATCCTTATGATTCAATTTTAGGCTGTAATGAGAGATGATTCTCTTTTTGAGAGAGCAACCCATTCATCTTCTTCATGAATTTATTAATTAATGTGCTTTTAGGAAGGCCTGTGATGGAGCCAGTTACTCCGCTGACTTTGAAGGGAACCACATGCATATTACTTATCACTGCAGGATGCACAGTTATCATCTTAGGTATCATCTTGGGTATCATCTTTTCTGAAGTCTTGGATTCACCCGAGATAATAGAAAGTCTAGGAAGGAACCCAGGTTTCAGATTGCACAATCTGAGTCACAATTTTAAAAACATGTGCAGACTCCACCAGCTTTTGGTGGACTGAACAGCTGACCTGGATGTAGTTGTTCCCTTCAAAACGTGACAGGACATGATAATAAAAAGAAGAGGCCATAGTGAAGATTTTTTTCTCCCCCACGGTTTATGTTTCTTATACAATTAGTATAGTTCTAGACCTATATTACTCAAGCTTCCTCTATCCGGACACTCAATTACATTTCCAATTCCAATATACTATGGAGAAATCATTTCAGGGTTGTGATTAGGCATATGTGTTTTAAGTTCATTGGCTTTGGAGTTAAAGAAAAAAACAAAACAATAAAAATCTTAAGCAGAAGTGCCTTTAAGCACATTACTGAATGTTATCATAGTTGGGTTTCTTATGTAAAGTGGAGGAATATTGCATTCATTTAAAGATTGTTTAATTGTCAAAGGATATATTGTAGGCAAAGAACAAGTGATGTGTTATACTGTGTAAAGGAGGGCCCAGTGACCGTGGTTGCCATAGTAGCTGTCTAATCATGAAAGCCAGTCATATGGTGTCTAGGCCTGGAGAGCCACTAGAGCAATGCCAGCGCTGGGATGTCACCATCTATCTGCAGATGTAAGAGCAAGAATTGAGTTCAGGAAGCAAGGCATGTGAAGTGCTTGGCAGATCCATGTTGTCATGGTCCATTTGTTTCACAAACTTTTGACAATCAGTGGAATAAATGGATGCAATGTTTAATTGATATCAAGAAGCACTGGAAAGGCCCACAATGAAATGGAGCTGATCTTGTGGTTTGTCTGTGTTTTCTGCCTCACCCATGACCTCCTTCTTTGCCAGAATGTACATAAGAGATTGCTCCATTTGCACATGCTTCCATGAATCATGATAGGCCTCATACTGTAGCATCCCTCATCTTGGAACTTTTTTGGTTTGGAATGTACATCTAATGATATTTAGACAGCACAATGACCCAGAACAGTGAGTGTTAAGGCCTGGTAGTAATTAAAGCCCCATATGAGTCAAGTTACCCAAACTTCAAATAAACAATAAAACTGAAGTTTCAACACTAATTCTCTTGCTTTTAATCCTATCTTCTAGTAAAAAAAGCAAACCAATGTATATGAAAGGAAAAGAGGAGCAACCAAGGAATTAGAAGGTCTGTATAGCTAGATAATTGGAGTTGACTGGCCTTTGTTTCTAATTGGTGCAATCTTCCATCAAGATGGTCTCCTTGAATTCCTTTCATACACCAGTGAACTTTCATAGTGTTTTAAATGTTTCTAAATTATCTCTAGGTAGTTATGCAAAGAGGTTTCAAATCAAAATGTCAGTTGATAAGCACAGCACATCTTGATCAATGTCTGTCCGTTCACCTTTCTCTCCAATTTCATTGAGTTTCACTTCAATCATTGTTTCTCCAAGCTTTCCATGTGAAGGGCTGGTATTAGTTTATTTTTTTTCTCTGGTCTCAGTGGCCAACAGAAACCCTTCTAAATATAAATCCTCACCATTCTTCAACTAAATGGATACGAGTTTGGCAGGAATTATAAGAAGCAGATTTGTGTCATTAAGACTGACCATTCATTATTCTATTAGTGAATTTTTTAGATATTTAATTGCAACCCTAATATTCAGATCATTTAAAGTAATTTTAAAACTTATTTCAGTCTCCAGAAAAAAATTCAAATCCACCTGCAGTGTTTTCCCCTTCAAATTCATAACAATTTGAAAACATATTTTTGCAAACATATTGTATTCTGTGTTCTGCTGGTTTCTGAGTGTAGTTATCATTTAGAATTCTCCCACCTGCTTACAGATGTCAAAGTGGGGAGGAGAGCTCTGGAGAGCTCATCAATTCTGCTTCAGTGGACACAGTGTGGATGCAGGATGGATAATTCTGTCTGTAGATTCTTTCTGAAAATCTTAAAATTGTCCACAATCTGTGAACATTTGTGCTTTATTGAATAGATTGGGAAGGTAGGATGGCAGTTATTAGGAAGAAATCCCGTCCAGCTTAAACTGCACAGAATAAGCCAGCATTTGCCTGCCTGGTGGTAAGCTCTTCTCGGAAGACTAAGCTTATTTCTGTGAGCACAACAAGGAAATGGGGGTGGTGAAGACATTCAGGGTAAGACAAGTGGTGATTGACAGCCCAGCTGGTAGAGATGGGTAATTGGAAATTCATGGCACATAAATCTCCCAATACTTATCTTGAAGCACAGGAAGAGAGGAGATCTGAGTAGGGAACATTTAACTCTTTCGCAGGAATCTAATGAACTAGCAAATCTTTAAGTTATTCATTTTAACTTTAATTAACTTATTGTTTTCTGTCTCTGATAGAAAATGCATTCTGTTCGAAGAAACAATTCTGAGCACAGTAAATAAGACTTTGCTAGTCAGGTGGGAAAGTTCTTTGCTTATTTATGTAAACTATAGAATCCTTTTTGGAGGGTTCCATTCCTGCAAAACCCAGTGCTTTACTCCTCTTTTTGATGCCTGTCTGGTTTCTCTATGTACAGTGGTATATACTTTGTGTTGCTCCAACTTTCTAATTTCCAAACTGGTGGGGTTTTTTTTAAGAAAAAAGTAGAGTGCTATTAGATTAGTAGGAAGTAACTTGAATTAAAAATAGTGGCATAGGATAGGGATAGTTATGCTTCTTGAAATCTCATGCTTTCTTTGATGAGAAAGTTTGGGTCTTTGGTTTTCTGGAACAGAGAAACTATCTTTTCTGTGCTTCTTCATGATGACTTATTAATGGTGGCGACTTGGGCACTATTTTTTGGTGGTCATGGGGCTTGAACTCCGGGTCTGGGTGTTGTGCCTCTCCTCTTTTGCTTAAGGCTAGCACTCTACCACTTGGAGAGAGAAAAGAGTGTCATGGAGAGACTTTCCTTCCAGACTGGCTTCTCAAATCTCACCCTCCTGAGAAGCTAGAATCTCAGGTTTAAGCAGCTATTAGGCATGCAGCAGTTAGGACACTTTTAACTTATTTATTTTTCTTCAGGCCAGACAGACTTATCCAAAACAATTCACAGGTGAGAATGAAGCTCTCTCACCAAACATGATGGACAGGCCTCCCTGGCTTCTTTCTGTTTTATCAGCTCAGCCCTCACTGTCATTCTTTCATTGGAGTTTAGAACACTTACCCAAGTCCTATGGATGCATGAATGTCTGTGGCCATATCTGTTATTTTTGACTGAGAAAGGGCTTCATTAATGTGTTGGATATTAGACTTGCTGTTGCTGAGCAGAATACAGGAATACAGGTTGTACTAATCAAGGGGAGGGAATGCACTGAACTTTGGAATAGCTGAGCATTTCTTCAGTAGAATCTAGAAAATCAAGTCCACTTTCTGAGAGCATGGAGCTAGGAAGCCCAGCTAAATATCTGCATTCTTCTGGGAGTCAATGCAGTCATTTAGTGAGATCAGGTTTTGAGATGAGAAGGGAGAGCTGGGCTAAGGAATGGGATATACTGCAGACAAAGATGCCATAGTCTTTCTTGTCCTTCCAAAGCGCTTGGAGGCTGCTTTATGATTTTAGTAAGTGAACATTGTCTCCCAGAATGCACAAAAGAAGAAGACAATGAATTCATATGGACTCCCGTGTGGAACAAGGTAATGGCAGGGAGGTGGATCCAGAGAATGGGTGAAGACTTACATTTGACAATCACAGCAGGCAAGCTTAGGTCGAGGTGATTATCAAGCTTTTAAAACCATATTTCCTGTCTTGCAAAACACTGCAATTAATATATGTCTCTTCATGGGCGGAAACAAAAAGCTACATCTTCATTTCAACAACAGCAGCAGTAGCTGTCAGCATTTCAGGTATGGGCTGTACAGGAGAGGCTCTGGGGTTCACTGGCGGGTTACGTTCACTTTTGCCATCTGAAATGAGACCTGCTGTGACTTGAAGTTTTTAATGGTTCCCATATCTACGGAAACCAAGCCCTCCTCCATTGTAGGCTGGCCCAGTTCAACTTCTACCAACTGCCCTTACCCTTGCCTTTATTCCCCATTGCATGCATCCCACAGATACTAACTATGAGGCACCCTGCCAGACACTTGTGATGCAAAATGAGGAAGTGTCTTCTTGTCAGAGACCATGAATTCTATGTAACAATGAAGGCCAACATGCAGGTGATAGTAGTTATCTCAATAGGGTTGAAATGTAGATCACAAATGTGTGGTTCTTTGCTGGGTGTGTGTGTTTGTGTGTGTGTGTGTGTGTGTGTGTGTGTGTGTGTGTGTGTGTGTGTGTGTGTCTGTATGTCTGTGTGTGTGTGTGAGAGACAGAGAGACAGAGAGACAGAGGGGGGGAGACTCAGAGTCTTATAAGTAGGCACACTACCACTTGAGCTATGTTTCTATCCCTGCGTTTTTGCTGATTATTTCAGAGATGGACTCTAGTCAACTTTTTTGGTCAGGGATGGCCTCCATTTGCAACTCTGCAGATTTCAGCTTCCTGATTGAAATGAGAGCCACCAGCACTTAGCTTGCTTATTGTAGTTCTTATAGCTAGAGTTTTGTCAAGTCAAATGTTACATTTTTTTAAAACATTTATAAACCAAGTCACTTTTGTGAGCTTTTTCCATTGGTGTTGTGTGGAGGTTTGGATATCACTTACCACATTACTGAGTCAGTGTGCCCTGGGAGACCATGAGAACTTCAAAGGCAGGGTGTTCATACTTTCCTCAAGAGTAAAAACTAATCAAAGTTCATACAAATGCAACCAGGCTATTATGTCAGAGGCTTTGTCACTACACTTCCTCCTGTCTAGAGCACAAAAGGGCTCCATGTTCTACTTAGGGAAACATTCTCCCAGCACCTTATTTAAAATTGAATTTTCTTTTCCTTCCAGTCTCTATACCAGCCCTTTGCTGTCCCCACAGCACACGTCACTGTGTGAAAGTTTGTATTTGTATTTGAGGTCTTAAGACAGTTTTCATTAAACTCTATCTTGAGAGAAGCTTCCCTCACATCCCCCATCTCTACTTGATTATTCTTTTTCCTATAGCTAGCACTTTACTCCTGGCGAGGAGAAAGCCTTCTCTATGTGTTTATCAATTACATAACTATATGAACCATATTTGGTTGCCCTTTAATTGGTTTTACCTCTCGTCTAACACAAGACTTTATTTTTAATTATCTTTATCTTTAAGTAGTTATACAAAGAAGCTGCCATTAAACAAAGCAGCTTATTACTATTATCTGTAAGTATTTGTACAGAGGGGTTTCAATTTAACACATCAATTTATAAGTACAATGCATCTTTAGCTCTTCAGAATTTTCCATTGTCCTCTTTTTCTGACACTATTGGAGGTACACTGGTTCCTTGGAGATAATAGCAATGTGGTAGAATTTTGCCTTTGCCGTATTTGGTTCCTTGCTTCTGACCATTTATGAATTTACTTCAGCAAATGTTGTTCAGAAGATGAATTCTTTTTAATTCCTGAAACATAAGATTCTTTACTCATATGCTTGCAGTGACAAGCAACCCAGGGTCAGGGCTTGGCTTTTGATCTCCATTGTTTTTCTTAGCTGTTTGTCTTTGCCAGTCAGCTGATCTGGGCAAATATATGAGTTACATGTGAGAAGGCAGACAGCTGGCTTATGCAATTTTCAACTCTCTGGGTTTTGTATATGTATATGTGGTTGAGTGATGATCATAGGTGGATGGCAAAGGAGACAGTGTGCCATAACAGATAAATCTGTGATCAGAGAGTATTGGGACTCTAGCTGTTTGGGTACAGAAGGTCTTACTCATGTGCCTGGAGGAAGGAGGAGAGCATATTTCTCTCTTGTTCTCTAGAATCTGATTCCTCTTGTAAGGAGGAAAGGAGAAACACTGAACCCAACGATTCTGTTACAAGCTAGGTACCAACAAATCTTCCTTACTTACACTTTGCTCACTTCTTTGTGATCTAGAGGATGGGAAAGCTGATGGGGAAAGAGGCAGAAAAAAAGTCTCAGGTCAGATGGATGGCAAATCCTACTCCATTCCTCCTCCTCCTTCTCCTTCTCCCTCTTCTTCTTCACCTTCTTCTCCTCCTCCTCCTGCTCCTCCTTTTCATCCTTCTCCTCTTCTTCTTTACCTTCTTCTTCTTCTCCTCCTCCTCCTCCTCTTCCTCCTCCTTTTTCTTGTGTTGGTACTGGGTTTGTATTCAGGAAGCTCAAGAATGACACACCACCAGTTGACCACACCTACATTTCTAGCTTTTTGCTGATTAATTAGAGATGAATCTCGTGGACTTTCCTGACCAGGTCGACTTCAAACCACAATCTTCAGTTCTCAGCTTCCTGAATAGCTAGGATTACATATGTGAGCCACCAATGCCTCACTTCTAGCACTGTTCCTAACTGGGGACACTTACACACTTGTTAGTCTCAGCTTTGGGGCTCAGAATTAGCAGGTAACTTACTCCTGTTTCTGTATTCTGTGTGAGCTAACTCATATGCTTTGCAGCCCTCCTGGGCAAGCAGGGAGTTTTCAATTATTAAAGTTTCAACTTTATCATCTGTATAGTTGATAGCTAGTCTAGAGTTTTGTGTTGTTTTTCCTTGCTTATTTGAGGTTAAGGCTCAAGTATGACTCCCCCCACCATTCCCCACCCAACCCCTCAACCTTGTTCCACAATCCAAAGAAGCCCTGAGTGGTTCAGTGTGGCTGCCTCACTCTGTAGAATCTTCCAGAAGTCCACAGACGTTTTCCTAGTGAAAGATCATGAAAGGCTATAATCAAGTCCTCCACCTGAGCTTGAGATGCATCATACACACATTCATTAACCCCTAGACACTCACACACACACACACACACTCACACACACACACACACACAGAGTCATACATAGATACACATATAGAGACTCAGAGCAAGTCAAGATGCATCAAAAAGAGGTCAGAGTCCCTTTGTGTTGAGTTGCTAATCATTAGCATAAGTGGTGGAAACTGCCTAACAAAAGATGCAAAGTATTTCTAGGTGAAGTTTGAAAATACTACTGGATAATAACATTCAAACCTCCTGGTAGTTTTATGTCACAGAAACTGAAATTCTGAGGAAAAATACCCTTTGTCTGTGGAATGACTGCATAATGAACTAAACTGAAAACTGGCAGTTGATTGTGAAGATGTAAATTGTAACTCCTCCACCTAATCCTTTCTGCTGTTAAGCTTGCTTCAATAGACTATTTTATTTCGTAGGGTGTTTTTTCTTCAGCATTAGCACTATTTATGTTAAGTTTAATTTAGGGGAAAATAAATAGAAGAAAAAAATTGCTAAAAGCCGATTGATACAAATCAGTCTGCTGAGGAAAATATCTCAACTCCATGCTTGCATATAGAAAGAGCTATGTTTACAAACAGTTTCTATGTTTGTAAACATTTTTTTTTAATACTGGGAGGAAAGAAAAATCAAAGCAAAACTGTCAGTATTGCTTGGAATGAGAAATAGTCTCAATTTGAAATTTATTATTATAATCACTGTTTCTCATTACTCATTTAACAGTTGTATGGTGCCCATTAATTGACTCTCAGTGTTATGTTAATAAGAATTCCAGGAAGGGAAAGAAGTCATTTCCTGTAAGTTGGCTTACTTTAATTTTATTCACCAAAATGGTATTTACTTAATAACAACTATGGAAATAAGCAGCCATTCAGGCTTTGTCATCTTCATTTTAGAGCAGAGCTAATGAACAGTGCTGAAGCTTCTGGAAGAGAGGCTTGGGAGAGCTATTCAGAGTATGAATCAAGGCCAGGGATCCAAACTCATTAGAGAATTTGCATTTGGATCAAACACTATTCAGTGTATACACTGCTGTGGTGAGTGCATGCATGCTTGGTGGATACCCATTAATGAGGAGAATTGAGAGTAGCTGTACAACTTTATTTCCTCTTTAATTGGTTAGTGTTCTGAAAAATGTTTTAGATTTGGAGGCACCATTTATGATGGGTGATGTATTAAAATGGTTGTTAGCTTCTATCTTATTGTTTTATCTTGCATTTTTCCCTCTATTGCACAGTAATGATGATTATTTTCCCATTTGTCAGAAGGAGATTCCCTTCACTGGACATCAGCCTGCGAGAGAAAAAGGGGAATTGTTAAGTAGATCGAAACAAAAAGAGGGGGACATAACTTGTGGCAGATCCTATCATCATGTTTCTTGTTCCCACACTGCATCAGGATCTGGCTCAAATGCTTCTTCCCAGCATGCTGTGGGTTCTAACTCAAATGTTTCTTCTCATAAATGCCCTGGGGTCCCCACTCAATCAATGCAAAGAGCCCAGGCTGTGCTGACAAAGACCATCAAACAATCAGTGGGCAGCCCGGGGGAGCCAGCCTCAAACTTTAAAACTTTTAAGTACACTCCTCTTTGGGTTCTTCTCTGAATGAATGGATGGATAGATGGATGGATGGATGGATGGATGGATAGATATGTTCCCTTACTTTCATTCATTGTTTTCCTTTTACATTCAAATAAACTTGTTCTGTGTATCTTTTATTTTTCAGGGTTTATTTTTTTTATTATTATTTTTTTATTTTATTGTAATTAGTAAAAGGGTTACATGATATTTGCCAGATAGAAGGTGCGTTAATTCACATACATTGATACCCTTTCACATGTCTTGGTACCCATTTCCCTCCCCCCCCCCCACACCCTCCACCCATCTTGGTTTTCCCCCCTTCCCTATCAAATTTCAAATATCCAAATACAAATAAATTCAATATATCAGATAACAAAGTGAGATACTATACCAATATGAGATAACCAAGGGACAGCAAAGGAGATGAGAGACAACATAGTACATTAAGGACAACAATCATTCATTATATGGCTTTTGTTTCACTATCCTGGAGGTCCTTTCAATTAGCTTCACATGATATGGCCTTATGTATCAAGATTTTGCTCTATTGCAGATCTCTGCTAGTAGACCCCAAGGTTTCTACTGATTATGACGAATGAGGGAAACCATTGAGCCTAAGCTCCTTTGAGTCTGGCTTGTTCTGTGTATCTTAAACACTTTCTTGCCTTTTAATTCATGAAGGGAGAAAAATGAATTATCAAGCCTATCACACTGTTGATGCTCTAGAAGTTTCTGGCCAAATTGTAAATGGTTTTCTTTCTTTTTTTTTAACTGACGTTAGTTTTACAAAAGAGTTGCCACAGGGGGGGAAAACAGTTTATATATATAATGCCCCATGATTGATGATATTTCTTTCAACATTTGCATCCAGTCCATCCCTTCACTCACTTTTCTTAGTTTTGTATGATATGTGTTGAATTCATTTTTCCATTTAACAAAGCATTGTCTGTATATCATGCATGTTGATCTGTATCACCCAGTCAATATTTTCACCCCCCTTCATTCACTCTTATTTTTCTTAATTTTTGGTGTATACAATGAATTCTTCACTACATTCTCTTCTCTTCCCCCCATCATTTGTCTATTCCTCTCACCTTGGCCCCACCTACCACCCCTTGAAAGTACCAATACACATTTTCTGGTATTTAATTTTGTTTGATTAGTACTGGCATTTGAACTCAAAGTTTTACAGTTGCTAGGCCGCTAATTGCTCATTAACATAGAACTTAAAGAATTGGCTCCTATACTTTGAACTAATGGTCAAAGGTTTAGGTTTTTGCTCTTCTGGATCTTGATGGTCTTTGAGTTTCTGACCTTCAATATTACTGTAAGAACAATACATTTATAAGTTAGCTTGGAATCCCAAGCTTCACTATTTTTAGTTTTTTTGGTGATGTTGTAATTTCAATCCAGTTGGCAAGATAGAGAAGCCACATTTTGAGAAGTTGAATTGGGAGTCTTATCTGAAGCCCTTCTAATATACTTAAAATGGTTAGAAAACTTAGCCATGATAGCCAGAGAGGAAAGAAATAGCAGGATGGCTAGTCAGAAATAAAGGTATCGGAGATAGTTTGGAATCGTTTGTCACTTGTACATAACATTTTAACTGAAAACTTGCCAGCTAGAGGGTTTGGGATTCTAATGGTAAATAATAAATATAGGACCATGTTTTAACAATTGTTTGTTCATACACAGATTTAACTTGAAAGCTCATGAGATTGGATAACATTCTGTTCAATGTTTTCATTGTTTGAATGGATGCTTTAGAATTTATGTTTGTGGGAAGAAACATGGTCTAGCATTTTCCTCATTTGATTTTCACGTCTCTTGGTGGATTTCTGGTCCTTTGGGGCATGTTGGATTATGGAATAAATCAACACACCTCCTCTTGGAGACGTACACAGAGTTGAGCAGCTGTTTCTGGCCCCAGGTTTCCCATGGCATCGTATTTCAGCATCCATTCAGATTATACTGAAATTAATTTATACAGTGGGTTCTCTAGCAAGTCACTGACCACAGTCTGCTGCTTCTCAGGCATCTTGCTCCTTTCTGGCACTCTGATTGATAAGGTCCTAAGTTTCTGGATGGGTACTTCTGTTTTGCATTTGCAAGGAGAAATAATTAAAGAGGACTGGCTAATTAGAAAGTTCTAGCTCTGGGCAACAGTGGGGACATCCCTTTCTGGAATGAATATTCAGAATTGCTCTCACAGAATTTCCTCTTGGATAGTCTTTGTATAGTCATGTAACCCCCATGTAGAAAAATTAACTCTTTCAGATCGCTCTGCAGTTTTTATTTAGTTGTTTGTGGGCATGAAGGAGGAGCAGCAGTAGCTTATTTCTAGGTCCTGTTAAGACATAGTAATGAGAGAAAGAGATCTGTCCTGTTCTTACTGAGAAAGCATGCAATGAGTAGTGAAAGTTAAGACTGGATTTTATGTGTGGGACTCAGAGTAACTAGATCCTGGAAGAGGTGAGTTAAGACAAAGAGAAACTAAAGCAGAAACATGACAGTCAGAGGGCATGATAGTCACTGGGGTTGAAGGAAAGGCTCTGGGGTGCTGAGAAAACCAGGGGTGCTTTGGTGGGGACAAGTGCATCATCCTGCACAGAGACACTTATGTAAATGGGTCAGACCAACCCAGGTATGCTAATGAAATGCAGTATAGCCTGGTGAATTCAGTAAAAGGATATAACTGAGGCACATTGGATGTGTTTTCCTAGTTTCTCCTAAACAGTAATATGTTTATTTCAAAGTTCTCTCATTATGAGCCTTAGCTATTAATGAGAAACTTGTGGCATTTCTCTGTCTTGTCTTTCTTCCATCTTCTTCCCTGTAGAACAGTCTTGAAATATCAGCAGAAGGCTAAAAATGAATGTTTCAGTGCTTTACCTTGTCAACAGTTAGCCACTTTATAAACAAATCAATTGTTTGATGTGAGGGATATTTCAACTTCATAACTTTAAGTTTCCATACTAGATAAGACAATTCTTTTTATAAAGAAAAATGCTAATCAAGAGATGTAAAATAATAAATAATGGACTGGGCAATCACCATTTGTGATTACAATTACTATTGTAAACATCACTTCTACATGACTCATTTCCAAAATAGACACCTTGAGGAGTCTTCAAATGATCTCTAGTTGAGATATATTCCACAATGTAACTACTGTAGTTTTCAAGTGGTAAGGAGATGAAGGAATTATGACAGATTCCATGCAGATTCCTCAACTGGATTTTGGATCAGCAAGAGGACACTTGTGGGACAGTTGGCAAAACTGAGCAATATGTTGATCAGTCAATAATATTCAGTTTTAACTTTTTATCATTGCTATAATAATGGAAAATGGTAAGATCTAGGGATGCTAAGTGGAGTGTAGATGGAAGCTCTGTATATGAAAACTCAACTTTTGAGAGAATTTGAATAAAAGTTTTTAATTAAAAAAATAAAAAATATATCATTTCCTTACAAGAAATTAAACCTTATGAATTCACTCATGATCACTCTTCCCTCCCATTCTCACAATTAATAAATGATGTTAAGACATATCGAATTCCTAAACTGCTTTGTTACATGGCAACTCCTTTGAATAGCTACTTAAAGATAATCATAAGCAAAGGAAAGGAAAAGTGGCAAACCACAAAAAAGCCAAAACAAAACGAAATTCCCAAAACAACAAACAAAACAACGTCCACAGTGTTGGTGCAGATGAGGGAAGGTTCAGCTTTGTTCCATGTCTGGGCCTTCAATAATGACTTGTGAAGTGTCACATTAATGGTAGAGTTATGTTTATTGTGAAGCTAGTATAATTTACATTCCCAAACATTTCTTCACCAAGGAGCTTTTACGCAGGCCCTTTACTGGGATCTGAATTCTTAATTTCATAACTGTATATATAATAAGGTTTTTCACATGGCTCCACAATGCTTGGATTGGATACTTTGTAGAACACTTTGCCCCATAACAAGAAGAGTCAGTCTGTTTACATTCTGGCTCATTTGCCAAACAACACAGAAGAATACTTAAAAATAGAATATTTAAAAATAGAATAGAATATTCAAAATGGAATATTTTAAAAGTTTCACTTTGTTTAATTTGGCTCATTACCTAGCTACGGAGAGATACAGTCAACTGAAAAGCAAAGCAAATGCAATGAAAATCATTCCAGTAGGCACACTGGAATTGTGCACATTTAATCAGCAGATGAGCTTTGCTGGATGCAAAACATCATTTTCCTGAGGAATATGCATTGGATGCTTGGAAATACCATTGCTTAGAATTTATCTTGAGACTCTGGATGCAAATACCAATTATCTCTCCATTCTTTTTCTCCTGCCTTGACTTCACAACCCTCTCCTCCCATATTATATACACAGCCTAAAGCTTTTCAGCCATACACTTGAAAGTACGAGACCTCCCAAGAAGTTACTAATTATTCATTTGGAGAAATCTGTGTTAAATAAAGTATAGAATCAAGCCAAGGAAGATGAAATTCTGACTTGGTGTGGACAGCTCCTCTGTTCCATTCTTGTCACTTGTTAATTTCATCTTGCTCCTTGGCTGGATGATTTAAACAC
The DNA here is from genome assembly GCF_031878675.1 of Megascapheus bottae. Classification (NCBI taxonomy): domain Eukaryota; kingdom Metazoa; phylum Chordata; class Mammalia; order Rodentia; family Geomyidae; genus Megascapheus; species Megascapheus bottae. The sequence goes on along the minus strand of NC_143520.1, from coordinate 58,786,425 downwards.
AGGTTTTCACACTCTGATTTAAATCTCTAAGACTATTGCTAAATCATAGGAATTAGTGATCTATTTCATGAATATTGTGATTAGATCTCATTCTTATGGAAACTTGGGACTTTAGGAATTTTATCAGAGAGAATTTTAGCCTCATGTGAACCTAGTGATTGTAGCTCTGAACTTATAAATTTTTGTTTTTTGCTCACATACTTCTGAAATGAGGGGATTAAAACTACAATGAAAGAAACAGAGCATTCCCTTTAAAGTTGTCACTTCTCCTGAATCTTCAGAGTGTGTGTGTGTGTGTGTGTGTGTGTGTGTGTGTGTGCGTGTGTGGCTTTTGGAAAATTTTATTCTATCTCTTTCCTTCATGTGATATATTCCTAAAGTGAGAAAAGGACAGTAAAAAATGTTTGTAAACAAAGAAAAACCTAGTCTCACTAGAAATAAAATAATGTAAAATGAAGACCCTTATTTGAAAATAGAACAGTTTTTTTTCACAAACACACAAAAAAAACCTGTGTACTTTAAATGGCAATGATGTTACAGATACTGTTTTATCTCTATGAAAAATGTTCAGTTGCTTCATAATGTAATGTAATTAGCACAATAGAAAAAGGACTCTTTTTCAAATGGGCCTCATCATGAATGTACATACAACATAGTTTCATTATATTCTTCCCTTTCCCTCTCTCTTTTCTTTCTTCACCTCTACCTCCTATTGAAGTACATCAGTTTTTAATAAATATTTACTAAGAAAGATAATGTGAAGGAACAATCCTATTTACCAGAAAATGTTCTTTAGAATGTGTACCAGTAGATCATTTGCCAAAATAGAGGAAGTCTTTTGATGATTAGAGCTCCAATGAGTCAAATCTAGTAAAGCTCATGTGTGGATCAGCCTGTTGGCCATAAAAGAAAAAGAAATTCTAAAGAATTCAGGGGCTTCCATCCTCTGTTGGAGCTAAAGTTCTCAATATACATCCCAGTAAGTCGTGCAGTTAGTATCCTTGTGCTCTTCCCTAGCATCTACCCCTAACCCCTGCCTTTGGTTGCTCCTAGAAAAGCAGCAGACCCAGATTCCTGGTTGTTGTATTTTATGGAGATACAGTTTATTTCATATTGATTATACCAAGGAGCTGGCCAACTATGGTGTTAATTGGGTCCTCTAGAATTCTTTTATTTATTTATTTATTTATTTTTATTTTTTATTGTAATTAGTAAAAGGGTTACATGATATTTGCCAGATAGATGGTGCATTAATTCACATACATTGATACCCTTTCACATGTCTTGGTACCCATTACCCTCCCCCCCCACACCCCCCACCCGTCTTGGTTTTCCCCCCTTCCCTATCAAATTTCAAATATCCAAATGCAAATAAATTCAATATATCAGATAACAAAGTGAGATACTATAACAATATGAGATAACCAAGGAACAGCAAAGGAGATGAGAGACAACATAGTACATTAAGGACAGCAATCATTCGTTATATGGCTTTTGTTTCAATATCCTGGAGGTCTTTTCAATTAGCTTCATACTATATGGCCTTATGTATCAAGATATTGCTCTATTGCAGATCTCTGCTAGTAGAGCCCAAGGTTTCTACTGATTATGATGAATGAGGGAAACCATTGAGCCTAAGTTCCTTTGAGTCTGGCTTACTTCACTTAATATGATTTTTTCTAAGTCTTTCCATTTCCTAACAAATGGGGCAATGTCATTCTTTCTGACAGCAGCATAGAATTCCATTGTGCACAAATACCACAACTTGTTGATCCACTCATCAACTGAGGGACATCTAGGTTGGTTCCATATCTTTGCTATGGTGAATAGTGCTGCAATGAACATTGTTGTGCTAGTGGATTTAGTATGTCCTTGTTTCTGGATGGTTGGGTAAATGCCAAGTAGTGGAATTGCTGGGTCATAGGGGAGCTCTATGTTTAGCCTTTTGAGGCACTGCCACACTGCTTTCCATAGTGGTTGAAGGAGTTTGCACTCCCACCAACAGTGTAGTAGTGATCCCTCCTGGCCACATCCCCTCCAGCATCTGTTATTATTCGTTTTCCTGATCCTGGCCATTCTAACTGGAGTGAGATGGAATCTTAGAGTTGTTTTGATTTGCATTTCTTTTATGACCAGAGATGTTGAGCATTTCTTCATGTGTCTATAGGCCATTTTTGTTTCTTCTTCAGAGAAGACTCTCTTTAAGTCTTTGGCCCATTTTTTAATGGGATGGTTGTTACTTTGGAGATTAGTTTTGGAGTGATTCAATTTTTTGAGTTGTTGATATATTTTAGATATGAGGCCTTTGTCCGTTCTTTGGTTGGTGAAGATCTTCTCCCACTCTGTAGGCTTCCTAATTAATTTACTAGCTATGTCCTTTGCCATACAAAACTCTGCAGTTTAATGCAGTCCCACTTATCCAGCCTTTCTCTGATTTGTTGTGATTCTTGGTCCTTATTAAGAAAGTTTCGACCTGTGCCAAGGAGGCCTAGTGTATCTTCTATACCTTCCTGTAAAGTTTTCAGTGTGTCAGCTTTTATCTCCTGGTCTTTGATCCATTTGGAGTTAATTCTAGTGCAGGGTGACAAAGAAGGATCCAACTTTAGTTTTCTGCAGGTGCTTAACCAGTTCTGCCAGCACAACTTGTTGAAGAGGCTGTCTTTCTTCCATTCTATTTTTTTGGCTCCCTTGTCAAAGATTAGGTGGCCATAGGTCTGTGGTTTAGTATCTGGGTCCTCAGTTCTATTCCATTGGTCTTCAGGCCTGTTCTTGTGCCAGTACCAAGCTGTTTTGAGAATTATAGCTCTGTAATAGAATCTAAAGTTTGGAATTGAAATTCCTCCAGCGCTGTTCTTTCTGCTAAGAAGTGTTTTTGCTATACGGGGTCTTTTATTATTCCATATGAAATTTTGAATTGCCTCTTCTACTTCTTTAAAGAATGCCATTACACTTAATGGCGAAAATCTAAAGCCATTCCCTCTAAAATCAGGAACGAGACAAGGATGCCCACTCTCTCCACTACTCTTTAACATAGTACTAGAATTCCTAGCCAGTGCAATAAGGCAAGAAGCAAGCATAAAGGGGATCCAAGTAGGGAAAGAGGAAATAAAACTATCCCTCTTTGCAGATGACATGATTCTGTATTTAAAGAATCCTATAGACTCTACTCCCAAGCTCCTTGAGCTGATTCAAAACTTTGGAAGGGTAGCAGGCTATAAAATTAACCCTTGAAAATCAACTGCCTTCCTTTATGCCAACAGTGTGAGGAACGAGGCAATAATCAGGAAAGAAACTCCTTTCACAATAGCCTCAAAGAAAATAAAGTACCTAGGAATTAGCTTAACTAAGAATGTAAAGGACCTTTTTGACGAAAACTTTAAAACCCTAAAAAAGGAAATTAAAGCAGAACTAAAGAAATGGAAAAACCTCCCATGCTCCTGGATTGGAAGAATCAACATTGTGAAAATGACAATCTTGCCAAGGGCTATCTACAAATTCAATGCAATACCCATCAATATCCCAATGGCATTCTTTAAAGAAATAGAAGAGGTCCTCTGGAATTCTAAACCCCTGGGACAGAAAGCTTTTAGCAAAGGGGAATGGAAACCCACAAGCTGTATTAAAATGGAATTCAGGAGCCCACAATATCCTGAATGCTGACTGTTGCTGATTTGGCCAGCTCATTTTGTATCTAGTTACGTGTTTCAATTAGTTTGTTTTGTGTTCTGTGTCCTCATACCCCACTTTCTGTGAGGTCTGGTTTGGAAAACTGCTGCCCCAGAGTGGACTGGCTGGGTGCACAACTGTTCAAGCCCTCATTGTTCTCCTGCTCATTCCAAATTGCCTCAGATCCTCCCCTCTGCCCCAGCTCACTTCCCTGCCTTCCCCTTACATGGGTGCATGCACACACACACACACACACACACACACACACACACATTTTTCGCTCTTGAAGAGGTAAGATAAAGCAGGTTGTGTCAAGAGCTTGTAAACAGGGCCATTCACAATTTCAAAGCAGTTGTTGTGCACTGACTGGGTTGATAGCAAACTCCACTTCCCTTTGTGCTTACTTCCTGGCACATATTCCATTCCCTTGTCTTCACCCAAGACAAAGGTTTTCTTTAAGAAGCTAAGATTGCTGCTTCAGCTGGCCGTTTCTTGTTTCCCAGGTATCAGGAATCTCAGAGAGTAAGTGAAGGATGGAGAAGGTACATTGGAGTTTTGATACATAGTTCTTTGGGGACAGAGGAAGAGTCCAGTCAGAAAGGTGGGTTGCAGGTGTGCCCACTGAGTTTATTATGCTGCCTATCTATCCCCTATTCTGACTAAATGGTAAGGGTTTCTGTAATTTGTTGCTGCAAAGAACTGATTCATTGTTCTCTTTCCAAAGACTTCCAACTAATTAGAAGAAATATTGCAATGAGAAATTGTGCTTAATGTCTGTATTCATCGTGTTAGACCCTTTTTTTTTGTTGGCTTAACATATGAATGAAAAAGCACCAAAGCTATTATGTGGATATAGAGAGGATACCTGTTTCCAAGGAAAGACAAAAAAAATAACCTTTTTATTCTGACGTTTCATTTCATTAAAACTTTTTTTTGTCTTGAACTTGAGCACTGTCGTGGGACTTTCTCAAGGATAGAGCTCTACCGCTTGAGCCACAGAACCACTGCCAGCCTTTTCTGTATATGGGGTACCGAGGAATCGAACCCAAGTCTTCCTGCATGCTTGGCAAGCACTCTATCACAAGGCCAAACTCTCCACCCATTTCATTAAAGCTTTGTAATTAAAGTAAATAAATTTCCAGTGAAGAAATATGACATATTTTTAAGTTTATTATTCTAAAGAAATTGAAATTGGAATGTTAGCTGAGTGCTATCTTGGGGAAAACTTACATTTGGTAAAGAAGCATGCTTTTGAAAAGAAAAGGTCAGGCACCACAATGGAAATTATAAGTTGGAAATCAGTGTAGTTTCATTGAAAATAACAACTTGCCTTTTATTTTCTTAAATACTAGTGATTTACAGGAACTCTTTGGTGGTAGAATAGAATGGATTTTTACTGGGGATGGAGATTTCTTGAATGATTTTTTTTTTTGTAGGTTATAGGACTTGAACTCTGGGCCTAGGCATTGTCCCTGACTTCTTCAGCTCAAGGCTACTGCCTTACCCCTTGAACCACAGTGCTATTTCCAGTTTTCTGATGGTTAATCAGAGATAAATCTCATGAACTTTAGTTCCCAGGCTGGCTTTGAACCTCAATCCTCAGATCTCAGCCTCCTGAGTAGCTAGGATTACAGGCATGAGCCAATGCACCAAACCTTTTTTTTTTTTTTATTTGCTAGTCTTGGGGCTTGAACTTATGGCCTAACAACTGTCCTTGGGCTTTATTCTCAAGGCTAAAGCTCTATTGCTTGAAACACAGCACCACTTCTGTCATTTTCTATGTATGTGGTACTGAGGAATCAAGCCTGAGTCTTCGTACGTACATGCTAGACAAGCACTCTAAACACTAGGCCAAACTCCTAGCCCAACACACCTGGCTTTTAATGGTCTTTTTTCTTTTATGGCTGCTGCTCTACTGTGTGATATGTGTTGCAATCTAGCTCTGTTTATCAATCTGTCCCATGAGTCAGAGATGAAGGAATCTGGATATCCAATTTAAGTCAAACTCATTTTGTTTATTACTTTATAGAATTCGTTGCAAAGTGCATGTGGGAAATGTCTCCTGCAAAAAGCATAAACTGATGCATCCACTTAAACAAGTAGATGATATTCCACTACATACTGGGTGTTCTGGTGATTAGACTGTGAAAAGAGACAAGAAACAATGTAGAAATGGAAAGGAAGGTGTTACTGATACAAAGCAAAAGAATTACTTTCTTAGTCCGAACCCACAGCTTCTTTGTAAAATTGCTAGAGTCTCAGTAGTAAAGAAAAGATGAAATATTTGAGTGTGTTTCTTTCTCATGATAGTCCTCACTCCACAACCCTTTCTCTTCCAGTGTTGTGTCATCAAGTTTCCTTCCTTTGAAAGCTGGTGGCTTTTCTATTCCTTTCTACAGAAGATGGTCTACAGTGGTGTTATAATTCACAAAAATCTCAGAAGTTTCTTTTCTGCGTTTTTCACGATCAGTGATTAGTAAGAAATGGTAAAACATGGATCAAGATGTGTTGTACTCACGAACTGATATATTCACTTGAAGCCTTTTTGTACAACTACTTAAAGATAATAGTAGAAGTAAATAAAATAATGTGATTATCAGGCACATTCCTCAGGAAATCAGTGACTCTGGAGGCCTGCATTAGTGCCTATTTTTTTGTAGGTATGTGTAATAGTAATAGTCACTGAATATTAAATTCTGAAATATGTTCCAAGTAGGTTGTAACATTGCATATTGGATTAGAATTACTCCCACTCCCTTCAAAGTCTTTTCCTGCCCCTCTTCAATTGCATTTGGAAAAGAAACTTCCATCTATGCTTTCCATCTATGTCTAGACAAATACGGCTTCCTTTTCAGTTCTCTTCTGCCCTTTGAAAGTAGATGAATTACTTTCCGTGTGTGTGTGTGTGTGTGTGTGTGTGTGTGTGTGTGTGTGTGTGTGTGTGTCTGGATGCTGTCCCATAGGTTTATCTCTCAAGACTGTCACTCTACCACTGGAGCCCCAGTTCCACTGATTTTTTTAAATTGAAGACTAGAATTTCATGGACTTTCTCTCCAGGCTGCCTTAGAAATTCAATCTGGAGATTTCAGCTTCCTAAGTATCTAAGATTACATGTGTGAGCCTTATACACTGGGCCACACTAAAAGGCCAAAATAGTATTAGTAACATCAGTTGTAATAACAGCTAAATATTAAGTGTCATCACCATTCTTGGGACTCTTGCAGAAACCTCAAAGGAATGAACCCATCAAACTAGCAATGCTCCCATTCTTTGTCTCTTGAATGAGATTTGTCTTCTCACTGGAAATAGAAGCAGTAAGCTTCTTTGAGTTACCCAAATGCTCTTAAGATCTCTAAGCAGACTCCTCATAACAGTTGAGACACCTTATCAATGGACTTCAGACTTGTCTGTAACCAAAGCACTTATTTTTCTTCCATCACAAATTCTTCCTGGGGACTAGGAGTTTTGCCTAGTGGTTGAGTGCTTGCCTATTATGCACAAAAACCCAGGTTTGATTCCTCGGTACCACATACATAGAAAAAGCTGGAAGTGGTGCTGTGGCTCCAGTGGTAGATTGCTAGTCTTGAGAAAGCCTAAGGACAGTGTTCAAGCCCTGAGTTCAAACCCCACAACGGGCAAAAAACAACTTCTTCCAGGGCCATGAGTTTGGTCTGATGGTAGAGTGCTTGCCTAGCATACACAAAAACCTAAGTCAATTCTTCGGTACTGCATACATAGAAAAAGCTGGAAACGGTACTGTGGCTCAAGTGGTAGAGCTCTAGCCTTGAGAAAGCCCAAGGGCAGTGCTTATGCCCTGAATTCAATCCCCACAACTGGAAAACAAAAAATTTCTTATTTGATGTTCTCTCCTTACTTTAGATTGAAAAAATGTTCGACTTTAACTGTGATAGCAGGACACAAATTATAATAGTTAACCTGTGTGTGTATGTGTGTGTATGTGTATCTCTGTGTTTGTGTGTCCCAGTACTCTGGCTTGAACTCAGTGTCTAGATGCTGTACAGTAGGTCTTTCACCCAATGTTGGTGTCCTTCCCGGTAAAGGCATGTCTCTACTTAAGACTTTTTGGCAGTTAATAGGAGATAAGTCTTGCACTAACTTTTTTACCCAGTCTGGGTTGACCTGGTTCCTTAGATGTTGTTACCCTTTTGAGTAGTTCATATTACAAGTGTGAGTCAGTAGTGAAGAAAAGATGATCTGGCTCACCATTGATGATGTTTAAATGATTCTCAACTTTCCACTTTCTAAACTTCAGTCTTTACTTCATATATGCATGTAACCAATTCCCAGTAAAGTTAATATTGCTACAACACTTATTTGGAAATTGTCAATTTGTTCCAAAGCAATTGATACATGAAAGACAAGCATGAAGCAAATGATTGCTTTCATAAAATGCCTTCTGAGAGGAATACTAGGTATATACTGAAAACTTTGTTCAGATGAACTTACACAATAACACAAAAAGTACATCTATGTGTTAGCTGTAGCCCCACATATTTCTGAAGTTGAACAAATTTCCCTCAGGTTTCAGACACCCTTTTCCCACCAATTTACAGTAATTGATGAGCCACATTTATTTCCATGGTCAACTCCATAGGATTTTTATGAGGTGATATGCCATATTTATTGTTACACACACACACACGCACACACACATGTATATACACACATATAAATACATATTTGATCATTTGATCACTTAACATGTAAAACTGTGCCACTGTTTTTATTAGGTGGCTACTTCAAAAAATGTGTTACTGGTAATTTTTATTTTTGTACCTCAAACCCTATTGATATATGAAGCAGTTTGGTTTTTGTTGTTTGCTTTTGCAAGGTATCAACAACTTTAGGAGAATATAAGCTTTACTCCAGAAAAAAATTTGGATTTTTGTCTGATGAACTCGTCAGAGGCTATTCTCTGAGCATATTGAGTATGTCTGAGCCATGCAATCTTTGATTGTGGTCATGAAGCATATTTTTCCCTTTTTTTACTTGTGTTCTTCCCATACTATTGCATTGGATTAACTATTTCAGAAACCTTCAAGCTTAAAGAAATACACCAGTAAAAACTACTAAAAGATAATTACGTATTTAGTATTTTGCAAGTTCAGCTAATTAACATATTTGTATTAATTATTGAATCATATAATGCCTGTGTGTGTATGTGTGTGTGTGTGCGCACACGCGCGTGCGCAGGCACACATGCATATGTTCAAATACTTGCTCTGGGGCTTGTATTTAGTGTCTCTTGCTTGGATTTCAATTCAAAGCTGTCTATCATTTGAGCCATACTTCTTCTTCCAGATTTTTGATGGTTAATAGGAGGTTAGAATCTCACAGACTTTTGTCCCAGTCTTCTTTGAACTATGGTCATCAGATTTAGCCTCCTGTGTGACTAGCATTACAGGTTGTATTGGTGTAATTTTTTTTCTTGAGCTCAGGGCCTGAGCACTATCCTTGGACTTTCTTAAGGCTAGAGCTCAACCACTTGAGCCTTAGCACCACTTCCAGCTTTTTTCTATGTATGTGGTACCGAGGAATTTAACCCGGGTCTTTGTGCATATTAGGCAAGCACTCTACCACTAGGCCAAACTCCCTGCTCCTATCAATGCAATTTTTAATGAAGGCTCAGATAAGAATATAGAGATATTAGCCTTCTTGTGAGGATATGAGACTTTATCAAATCAACCCAAATTGGAAAGAAAATGGTAAGTTCTTCATTGATTGCATAAAACAAGGAAATTTACTGGTCTGGTTTGCTAGAAGTGAAAGGGAATTTGAATCTTTGGAAACAGTAGGGATGTAAGTCTTTCATGCAGGATTTTTGATAAAATCTTCATGTTGTTGGTCTAAAAATTGGAGGTTTTGGTTTTTCTCCTGACTCTCCTTAGGGTTCTACTTTTGAAGCTAGGCTGTTACAACTGTTACTACTCTTTGTAGCCTTTTGCCACTTCCTGCTAGGTCAGCACTTATTTCATCACTAATCTGCTCCTTAGCCCTTCCCAGAAGTTCTCCAGAGAACCAACCCCTGAGACTTGGAATTGACCTAAGGCGCCCAGCTGGTATCTGGCCATATTATCTGTAAAGGTCACATAGCCAGGGTGCTTTGTGTCTTAGTTATCAAAGAAAGCTTTTTTACTACTTTTTCACTTTTTTTTAAAGTGAAACCATTGAAAAACTCTGAGCCAAGGGCAGGTTTAGTTCATATGATCATGCTTCTGACTCACTCACTTGATGGTTGGACATGGTCCCTCTACATTAAACAATCTAACCTTGTTTTAACTCTTAGATGTACACAGCTTAACTCCTTACTAAGAGACTTTAGAGGGATGACAGGAAGCATAAGAGAGATTGAAACTGACATATAAAGAAGGAGCATAAAAATGATCATCTCTTGATGCTGGGAGTTTGGCGTAGTGGTAAAGTGCTTCCATAAAGACCTGGGTTCAATTACTTGGTACCACACACACACACACACACACACACACACACACACACACACACAAAGCCGAGGTGGTGCAGTGGCTCAAGTGGTAAAGTGCTAGCCTTGAAAAAGCCCAAGGATGTTGCCCAGGCCCTGAGTTGAAGCCCTGGGAATGGCAAAATAAAAAAAAAAAGAAGAAAGGAAGGAAGGAAGGAAATAAAGAAAGAAAAGATCAACTCTAGTAGTCTTGAGATTATTTTAGGAGGGTTTTCAATCTGGGTACTGATATGTTATCAGGGACTATAAAGATGAAATAGAACGCCTTCTTGATTCAATTTGGTTCTTACTGAGATTAAAATTATTAATGCTTGTTCCATGCTTATTTGTTAAGAGGTGATTGCAGATTTAATTGTTAAACTATGAAAATTAAAAAGAAACTGAAGTTGAGTAATCATGGGATGCAAACATTTCAATTGTAAGGTTACAAATTTATGTTAATTTTGATACAATATTGAGTAGATTAACATCAGTGTACTTGATCCTAAAGACAGAACACCTGATATAAAGTTATTGTAAAAATTTCTTGTAGAATAAATTTAAAGTAAATCAAATGGTATATTTTATTTATAATGAATGAAAGTTGAAATTTTCCTTCATATATAATGAATGTCATTAAAATTATAATATATCTTATCATTAAAATTATATTAAAATTATTTTATACTAGAATCTTTAATGATATATTAATCTTAAGTGAAATGCTTAATTTAAATTCTATGTTATATATTATGCAAAAACTGATGAAATCATTGAGATAATTCCTATGGTTTCTAGTAATTATACATTTTTGGCAAAAAAGAAAAAGTGAATAGAAGATTCTGGAATTGAGGCGATGGGGAAAAAAACCATGAAAGTGATCATGTTGATCACAAACTGACATTTTGAATGGTAACTCCATAGTACAATTACTTAAGCATAGTAGAATACAATAAAGAAAAGAAAATGTTGCACTGAATGTCAGCCAAAGACTCTGTAGGGTCTACTACTCTCAGATAGCCTCACACCAAGCACAATTAATGTTAAAATATGATAGGAAGGTGAGATTACCCAGGAAATATTTAAAAATACTGTTTGCTCATAACTCAGTGAGTATGATTTCATTTAGCTAAGAAAACTAAGGTTTGAGTCCTCAGATACAGTCTGTGCCTTAAGATAAAATGGCAGGAATGTTAGACCTTGAAGAAATATATACCAGAAATATGTTTATTAGTTTTTTTTAAGTAATTTGCTGGGTGCTGGTAGCTCATGCCTGTAATCCTAGCTACAAAGGAGCCTGAGCTCAAAGGACCGCAGTTTCCAGCCAGCATGGGCAGAAATCTCCTCATGAGACTCTTATCTCCAATTCACCATTCAAAAACCAGAAGTAGTGCTGTGCCTCAAGTACAGAGCACTACAAAGAGGCTCAGAGAGAGCACCGGGTCCTGAGTTCAAGCCCCACAACAAACAACAACGGCAACAAAAAATAATCTAAATGTCTGTTTTGCTATTGACAATATTCTTTTTTGTAGCATGGCGTTGTCATACCTCCAACTATGCAACTCACTGAACTTGAGATCGTATGTATCTTGAATGCTCTCCAATTAACTACTTCAATTTATCTTGGCCAGTTATACAGCCAACTCATCAATCTATTTTTAATGTCTCTGAAAATGAAGCTGAAAATGCATATGAAAGTAAATTGCAGCTGGAATTATAGATTGCCTACATTTTCTTTATTTTAAGGAAAGAATCTGATGAAACCTCATTTTAGAATCATTCTGAACCAGTCAGTTTTGCTTTGATTATCGGTCTAGACTGTGAGACCTCTAGCTGCTTTGTGCTGAGTAAACTACTTAAAGTTCTCATTGTAGCTTTAAATTTTGACTTTCCACCTTCTGGCTTTTCTCTCCATTAGGCTCCTTTTCCCTTAGAAGCAGGAAAATTGTGATTTAATTTGAATAGAGTAGATATTAACCAGTACTATTGTCAATCTCTATCATTGAATGTATCACTCAGGAAATGACAGGTGAGGAAGTTGGGGCTTCAGAAATGAATCCAGATATGGCACTAAAGTATGGTTGGAATTCCAGAAATAATGGCCTACTTAGGGTTAATGGCAATGAAAATGAAAAAGAAAACAAAAACGCAAAAGTGAATGAAGATAACCCAGGAACATGCATGCATGCTTAAAGTATTTTTTTTTTCATTTCAAATGTGTGGAAATGAAAATGTAGGAAAATTGTTCTCCATTAATAGCACTATTTTGTTCTAAGGAATATTTAATATTTTCCCCCAATGGAAGTACTTTTAATGTTGTCTGCTACAGATGAGTGGCCACAGATTGGCAATTTTGCTCGAAAACCATTTTTAAACTACATTAACTTCAGGAAGAAGCTGCCTAGTAAGCTGGAAAAGGTAGTCTTGCACAAAGGCATAGGGCTGGTAGAGAAGAAGGATAGTTCTTCAGAAATCCAGAGACCTGGATCCATGCTGAGTCTTATATACATGAAGCCTGTCTCTGAAGTAAATCTTAAAGTGCTTTCTCATGGTGTGGAGTGAACTCCATTGTAAATATTTGTGACTTCTTCATAGTTATCAGTGCAGGCTCAAGACTACATAGCTCACCTCTTTCCCATCTATTCCTCCATCTGAAAGTGGAGTTTAAGGCCTCTGGCCCAAACTCTAGGAATTCCACACCGCCTTGTTACCTATATATGAAATAAGGAGGCAAAAAAGGACAAAATTTTTGTAGGTCATGGGACTTGAACTCTGCGCCTGGGTGTTGTTCCTGAGCTCTTTAGTTCAAGGCTGTCGCCCTGCCCCTTAAGCCACAGTGCCACTTCTGGTTTTCTGGTCATTAATTGGAGATAAGCGTCTCACAGACTTTTTAAGATCTGGGCTGGCTTTCAGTCGAGATTCTCAGATCTCAGCTACCTGAGTAACTAGGAGGCATGAGCTACCGCTCCTGGCAAAAGGACAATTCTTCCATGACACACATACCATGAGAAGATAGTACTTCAGCCTATATTGTCTTCAGCCATCTTCAAGGTTACATGAACTATATGTTTAAATAGACAAAGAATTACAGATGGAATGGCAAAAAGTATTGATAGTTAACACTCTCACACTAGTTGGCCATTATCTACCTTTTGAGATCCATTTTACAAGTTAGTTGTCACTGTTGCCCCTGGAGGAAGAGGGAGCAAGACACTACTTTTCCTGGTCACAGGTGCATGATGAATGGCCTGTCCATTTGTAGTTTTTTGGAGTTGAAATACTCATACAAGTATTGTATATCATTGCTTTTCTTCATTTCAGTATAGTCAGTAGTACTGAGAACTCCACAGAGGCATCTCTTGAGCATATCAGGTGAATGTCAGTCTTTGGGAAAAACACTAGGGGAAATCAATCTTGACTGGCAATATAAGCTAGAAGATGTAGTTGTGAAAATGAAGTTGTTTGACCCCAATCCCAGACTACAGGAGTTCCATGTGTCAGATCTGTTTCAGGTCCAAGCTCTTACCCTGTACAGTACACAGAGTCAAAGGCAGAAGAAGGAAATTCATTCATTATATGGCAGACATAGGAAGACAACACTTCATACATCTTCAGATTTGAATAAGGATATGAATTATATACATGTAGGTAGACAGGAAGGGGATCAGAGAAGAGAGGTACACAAAATTATAAAAACAATCTTGATTAATGTGTAGACTGATTAATGACTATTTTAGTCATTTTTTGAGAAGAAGAGTTCCGGAGAAGTTATCTTGTCATCATTGTTCAGCATAAAGAGTAGTTTGTCCCCATAACTGTATTATTAATGCTAATAGATTCTTTCCATATTCCTAGGGATATATAAAGTGACTACAGAGGGAATCGACTGGAGCAAAGCTATACAAATTGGAAGCAGAAATGTCCAACTTTCCTATTGCTTTCATTCAATTTGTGGGCCCAGCAAAATTGGGTTTTAAGACTGTTTTACAGTTATTTGAAACAGATAGATACTCTTGAGATGGGTGCTGGGTTCACCAGATGGGTCTGTAAATGAAGTTTATTGACTCACTCATCCATTCATGACTGCTTTATGTAGCTGACATGGCTAGCACTTTGAACATTTGCTGAAATGCACACCTCCACACAACGTTTAAAATCCTACTTGATTGTTGAAAACCTCTGTGAAAGGCTTGGGCAATAAGATAGCAAGCAAGAATCCTTTCCTTCCAATAATCACAAATGTTTCACCAATATAAGATAAAATATCATGAAAGTCTTCCTCTGAGTGCATGTTTTGGTTTTCTTTAATTATCCAGATTGATTAGGTGTAATTAGCTGATACTTTGGTATGAGTTGAGCGGGCAAGCAGTGAACAAGAAACACTAAGTGTGGAAAAAATGGCATCATTCAGCAATTTTGGATATCTGAGACATTTGAATGTGCTATTGAACCACTAAGTCATTTTTGCTTCAATTCATGTTGCTTTACAGACCTTTAACAACTACTTCAAGGCTTTCATGTGTTCAGTAAGTATAATAGTGTTGCACTTCCTCCCATCATCCCATCCAGCAAACATTGATTCATTGAGGCTGATAGAAAAATTAGAAGGACAGTCCTTAGAGCACAGTAGCTTATGAGACTGCAGATTTCAAGTACTGTGTGAATCTGCCTCAAAAATTCCTTTCACAGTAGTCTTTTGCTGATGTTTGTAGAAGGGATGGGGAAAATGAGCTATAAATATGAACTAAGTCTCTATCAGAGCACTATTTTTCTACAGATACTACTGTACACACACACACACACACACACACACACACACACACACACACACACATATATATATATATATATATATATATATATATATATATAGAGAGAGAGAGAGAGAGAGAGAGAGAAAGATCTAAATTTACCCTAAAATTCTCAATTTGCTAAAATTTATGTTTTCTACAGTGTATTCACTGGAACAATATTAATAGCTGGAGATGAGGGACAAGCAACAGATGGTAATTCCATAATTGCTGAAATGTGTTTGAAGTATTGGGCTAGAGGAAATGGGTAGGCCTTTTAATGTGAATAATTTTTCTTTAACTTTTACTTTTCTGAAGTTCATTGTGACTTTCCGAAGAGGGCTTTAGCAGTAGTCCCCCGGTTTAACATCGCAATTACAAACTCCTGGGCACTATGGCTCACTGAATCAAAACTCTGACAAGTGGGAACTAGAAATTTTCATATAAAATGCATTCAGGAGAATACTTTTAGGTAGAGTTAATTTTAGGCCTGCTCCCAGGTATTGCTGCCATGTAGAAAGAAGTCTTTTCCCCTACAGCAATTTCATCCAAGAAATGCACATGACATTTAAGGAAGCCACAATTTGGCTCACACATTCTGTTAATAAAGGCTTTAGATATGATGATTAACGAGTTTATTGGTTTGGAATTTTCTATTGAGCTGTTGCATGTTTTCTGTGTGAGGAAAGGATTCAAATGAAACTAAAAGTCAAGACCATCTTTTTGGAACCTATATTGATGGCTTATTTTTTATTCTTTCATATTCATATGCATATTTCATGTAAATGAAATTGAGAACTAATTTCCTTCCTTCCTTCCTTCCTTCCTTCCTTCCTTCCTTCCTTCCTTCCTTTTTTCCTTCCCTCCTTCCTTCCTTCCTCTACCATCTGCACAGAAGTTGAATGTAATATGATGAAAACATCTTTTATCCCTCTCTTTTCTACAGAGTGATACTACTGGATTTATGAAACACAAATCCCCTGAGATAACAAATTATATTATGTAACTAGATTGAATTTGGTACATAAAATAGAGAAGTCTTCAAAAAGAGGAGAGAGAAAAAATTGTATTTTTATTAAAGTCTTGACTATTTTTAGATCTGGACTCTTAAATTACTAATGAACAATTACTAAATTAGCATATTAAAATACATAATAAAAGTGATAAAATCAGACAAAATAGAAAACAGAAAGTATTAAAAACAAGACAGTTTAGGGGCTGGGTGCATATCCTAGTGGTAGAGTGCTTGCCTAGCATGCTTGAAGCCCTGGGTACAATTCCTTGGTTCCACATAAACAAAAAATGCTGGAAGTGGTGATGTGGCTCAAGTGGTAGAGTGCTAGGCTTGAGAAAGCCCTAAGTCCAAGCCCTTTGAGTGCAAGCCTCAGGACTAGCATTAAACAAAACAAAACAAAACAGTAAGACAGTTTATCTGATGGATAAAGGAGTAGTTGGTCACTGGTGGCTCAACTTGAATCCTAGCTACTTAGGAGTCTGAAATCTGGAGATCATGGCTTGAAATCAGTTTGGGTGGAAAAGTCTATGAAGCGCCATCTCCTATTAAGCAGCAAAAATGCCAGACTGTAGGTATGGCTCAAATAATAATAAGAAGCAGTGAATAGATCTGTTCATCAAGGGATAAAGTTTCTGAACTCAACCTCTGGTACCAACAAGGGCAGAGTGTGGGGGAGAGGGGTGGGGGGGAAGGGGAGGGGCTGGGCTTTATACCTATCTTCACTGGTCTTTACTGTTTTGTGGCTGGCTGAGTTCTGAAGATTGCACTTGAATAGTGGAACACATCTCTAATAGAAACCTCAGAGAGATGATATCTAAATGCAATCTATCTCTTTGGAATTTTTGTTTGGTTTATACTGCTTTTTGTAAAGTCACAATTGAGTTTTTGCACTTGGTCTTTATTCACAGGCAGTGTAAGTCAAATTTGATCCTTTAGTTGGCTGAGGCTCAAGGCTATAAACTTTCAGAATGTTAGTACATGAAATGTCTTCGAAAATTTGTATAGAGTCACTATGTATCATAATTGCTAAAATATAACCTCATTTGGTTTATGGTCAAATGATAAGTGAATGTGGGCTTCTAACCTAATTTATGACTTATGCTAAAATTGATCTAAAGATTCACTAAAGAAAATACCAATTACTGCAGAAGCTCCTGTAAGCAGAAACCCTTTGTGAGATGCCCAGGGGCCTTCAGGGAAAATTGACATTCGGAATGTAAGAAGGATTCTAGCAGAGATATTTCTAGGCACCAGGACCTTTGGTGTGATAACATTTAAAAACCATTTCAAACGAGTAGGATAAATAATGTCAAATCTTTAGGGAACTATCTGTGGAATCTGAACATTCTCCGGGGATTGTTGTTTGACATTTGGAGCAGGTGAAAGTCATGCAGCTTGTGAAGTCATTAAGGTGTGATGATGACAAGATGACTTGATCTTTTCAGACTGCCTGCCTTACTTGACAGCCCTAACCAGTGAGTGGGGACATAGTTTCCCTGATTCCTTGCAGCTAAAACTGAAGATATTCTGTAGCTGGTGGCTAGAGTTGCATGAAAGATAACGTTGCTGAGGAAACGTAGAAGACCCACAGGTTAACAGACACTATTAAATTAGAAAGCTTGCTAAGTACCATGGCTTGTACTTGTAATCCTTGCTACTCAGGAATGTTGAGATCTGAGGATTGGAAGCCATCCTTTAAGAAAAGGTCATGGAACTCTTAGCTCCAGTTAACCAACAAAATAACAGCTAACAGACAGTGCTCAGGCCAAGTTCCAGTCCAGCACTGCACACAACATCAGTAACTGACTTCTCAGATGCATAGAATAAATTTATTTTACCTTTTTTGCTCAATTGGTATATGATATGATGATTTTTTTTCTCTTCTTTATCATTCTCCATTTGTCTTCTTTGTCTTCTCTTTTTCCTCCTCTTCTCCTCCTCATCTCACTTGGCCAACATTCTTCTTATCTTTTTAACTTAGACTTTAATCGAAGGCAGATGGCTTCTCATTCTAATAGGGAATTCCTTACCTTAGCATCCATTTGGCATGTCCTTAAATGGTGCTTGTGCTATTGGAATGCAAACTGCAACATGTGTTCAGCAGTTTGAGTGACAAAGACTAGGAGTCATTCTTTTTTTCACGATGGAAAGTGTCTTTCTTTTATGCATACCTAAACTCTTAGAACGGGGTCTAGCTCCAACCTATGACCATGTTGTCAATTTTATTTTAAAAGAGACAGTGCTTTTGGGATGGGAAGCGTAACATTTCTGATGAAAATTACTGAGCACTGGACTTCCAGGCTCTTTCATATCCTTGGTATGTCACTCAGAGCAAACAATATAACATCGAGGCATCAGCTTGCATTATTTATAAACATGTTTTGCAGCAAAGAATCATAATTCTACTGATGGTGGCGTGAATAGAAGTTTATGTTTGTAACTCAAAAATGTGGTCTAATTCTGGATACTGGTGGTGGTTCATGCC
This sequence comes from Megascapheus bottae, assembly GCF_031878675.1. Lineage (NCBI taxonomy): Eukaryota > Metazoa > Chordata > Mammalia > Rodentia > Geomyidae > Megascapheus > Megascapheus bottae. Next base: position 58,767,991 of record NC_143520.1, on the reverse strand, counting down.
CATAATCCTAGCTACTCAGGAGGATGAAATCAGTAAACGATGCTTCTGGAGGAGAAAACCTCGAGATTCTTATCTCCAGTTAAAAACCAAAAAGCCCCAAGTGATAAAGTGTCAGCCTTGAGCCATAGGCCCTCAGCTTGGAAAGGATCAGGAGTCTCTGGATCCCCTCCACTTCTCTTTCTGATGGTTAATCTGCCTCCTAAAACTCAAACTGCTGAAGGAAGGGTCTCTACGCTGGGCTTCTCTCTTTTCCCATTACCATTGTCTCCTGTCTTCATCTGATGAGTGATAATTATCACTAGAGTCCTCTGTTGGTCTGTCTCTCTCAGTTCTCTCCTCCCCAATTTGCTCTGGTTGGACCAGATTCCTCCACTCCCTCTTCAGCCCTTGACTCTACCATCTCAATTCTAAATCCTTGCTGATTCTGCCTGCCTACACCCCACCCCCTGTCTTCATAGACTCCTTTACATATCCTTAAGGACTCTGCCCCTCTACATCTTCATGGACCCATCCCTCTTTACTAGACTCACTCTTCACATTACTTATTCCGATAGGCTCCCATCACTCAGAATACACTTGGAATGTCTTCTTATGCGCTCTATTCTTTTACTCAAAAACTCCATAAAGCCAAAATGCCTTATCGTTTATTGCGATTGAGTCTGACCACAGTATAAATTTGACGATCTGTTCTCAATGGCCCCAAATGAAACTTGATTATAATACTCTCAGATATTTGGAAAATTTCTACCAATGCAATGGTACATCTTTAGGCCTTCTTTGCTCTCCATCTTTGTCCTTTTCTTCCAAGCCTGCCCAAGTTTCCCTAACCTCCTGGCACGGGGATAGCCTGTCCCTGCTAGACCACCTACGAGCCTGGAGCCTCTTCCTCAACCTGAAGTGCCCAGTCCTCTATTTGCCACTGAGGATTGTTCCTCTGCCCCACACTAATTCATCTGCACCTTTCTCCTCCCCCAGTGTCTTCTTTTTACTCACCTCTTGAAGCTCATGCTTGTACTGGTGGCTCACAGTCTCTACCCCCTCATTTCCTTTGTGGGATGTGGTGGGGGTAGAGGGAGTTATTAGTGTGCATGCCCCCTTTTCAATGACAGATCTCTCCCAGATCAAGAAGTGACTGGGATCATACTCCCAAGACCCTAGTAATTATACAAAAGAGTTTAAATACCTCATTCAGTCCTATGAACTTACTTGGCATGATTTATATGTAATCCTGTTCTCTACCCTTATCTCCAGAGGAGAAGGAAAGGCTGCAGCCAGGCATATGCTGATGCGTCTCATAGCTTAGACAATACCTTCCAAATAGGGGTGGTGGCTCTGCCCTGGGAAGAGTCCAGTTGGGATTGCCAAAATAATACTCCCTTAAAGGGAAATAGAAATAGGATGGTAACCTCTCTGGTGGCTGGACTTCAGAAGGCAGCCTACCACAAGGTCAATCTGGCTCAATTTCTTGATCACCTCACACTGGTGTTCTAGTGTACTAGGCTGGACCCAGAGTGAAAGGAAGATATAGTGGTCCTTAATGCCCATTTTATCTCCTGATCAGCTCCTGACATTAAAAAAAAATTATAAAGTCTGAGGATGGCCCTCAAAGCCCCCAAGGAGATCTGGTGAGCATGGTCTTCAAGGTTTTCAGCAACCAAGGAGAACAGGAAAAAACTGATAAGGCTACCCATGGTAGGGAAAACTAGCAGCTCCTGGATGCTGTACTTAAAGCTCCTCAAAAGAGAGGCACCCAGCACATGCCATCTGGACCAAGCTTCTGGTGTGGCCAGGAAGGCCACAAGAGTTTGCCTTACTCTACGACCACCAACTGAACCTTGACAAAGTGTGGACAAGTGGAACACTGGGGAGTCGACTGTCTTTCCTGGTCTTTACATAGTGAGCCAGTGCTGTTGCTCCTCTCGTCTCCGGGGCAGCAACACGGGAACGGGGAGGGACACACAGGGCCAGCCTGTAGTCCCCCGGGAGCCGAGCGAGATGGTAAGTGTCGAAGACCCAGCCCTCCCCCAATCACCGGGGAAGAAGCAGTGTTAACCATGAGAGCGCATCAGATCTCTCTGCTGATCTCTGGTTCTCTCAGATGCTCTCTTCTGATGCTCTCCTCCTTTATTGCGTCAGACAATTAGTTATGTACTGTTAGGGTAGGAGAAGGTGGGCACTGGGAAGCTAGCCAATAGGAAGAGGGCCTCTGTGCTACCACTAAGGGTCTGGGTGGGGCTTTCAGGTACTGGGCAGGACAGGTGCAGGAAAGCGCGCGAGACTTGAGCTGCTGCGAGACCCGCGAAACTGCGGGGGGTTCAATCGAGTCACGTACACAGAGATGCCTTAAGAGAGGTATGCAAAATATCGAATGCCTAGACAAAGCCCTTTAATTGCAGCTGAGCCAGAATCAGGCCTCAGAGATGGAGGCTAGGCCCCAACAAGCCAGCCCATCACACACTCCACCCATGCAAAGAGGAGCCCAATTTATCCAATATACTCAGCTTGGCAATGAACCACCCACAGTGCCCAGGGCCACTGGCTCTCACAGATATCACAGTGGAGGAGCCCAGATATTCTCTTCAGGTTCCAGTCAAATTGTTATCTTTTCTTTTAGATATGAGAGCCAGGTATCCTGTGTTACCTGAACATCCCAGCTTGTGTTTTCCCTCCCCGATCTCAGTGATGGCCTCCTTACTTGCCCTTCACTTACAGGACAGGTCTCGTGTAAAATAGATAACTTTCTTTTTTCACATTCCTTTCTAATCCTGTCATGATATCTCACACCCCTTGTAGGGAGGTACCTACTTTCTTTTTTTTTTTGATGGTCCCCGGGCTTAAACTCAGGGCCTGAGCACTGTCCCTGGTCTTTCTCAAGGCTAGAGCTCTACCACTTGAGCCACAGCACTACGTCCTGCTTTTTCTGTTTTTCTTTTCTTTTTTTAATTTTTTTGTCAGTCATGGGACTTGAACTCTGAGCCTGAGCATTGTTCCTGAGCTCTTCAGCTCAAGGCAACCACCCTACCCCTTAAGCCACAATGCCACTTCTGGTTTTCTGGTGGTTCATCGGAGATAAGAGTCTCATGGATGTTTTAGTGCCTGGGCTGGCTTTGAACTGTGATCTTTAGATCTCAGCCTCCTGAGTAGCTAGGATTATAGACATGAGTTACCCTGCCTTGCTACTTCTGTCTTTTTCTGTGTATGTAATGACAAGAAATTGAACCTGGGTCTTTGTGTATGTTAGGCAAGCATTCTACCACTAGTCCACACTCCCACCTCACATGTACCTACTTCCTAAATTTCACGTCTCCCCCTCATGCCATGTTTCAAAACTGCCACTACCTATTTTACTTTGATCCTTGCATGAATCTCCACTCATGGCCGTTGAGCAGGATCCTTTCCTTCTTCCTCCATGTCTTGTTAATCTTCTCATCTGGGATACTTCAACACCTGCTAATTGCTCCACACCAAATCCTGTCCTCATTAAGCTTAAGGAGTTTACCCATTTCCCCAACACAACCCAATGCTCCACTTTTCTTCTTTCACCTTCTTTTTTTTTTTTTTTGCCAGTCCTGGGCTTGAGCTCAGGGCCTGAGCACTGTCCTTGGACTTTCTCAAGGCTAGAGCTCTACCACTTGAGCCTCAGCACCACTTCCGGCTTTTTTTTCTATGTATGTGGTATCCAGGAATCGAACCCGGGTCTTCATGCATGCTAGGCAAGCACTTTAACCACTAGGCCAAACTCCTGGCCCTTCTTTCACCTTCTTAAACAACAACTTCTCAGACCTATTAACTCTCCCTTTACCACTCCCATCTTACCAGTGATTAAACATAATAGAACTTATTGCCTACTATACAACCTGGCCATTATTAACACTGTAGTTCTTTCTATTCATCCAATAATGCCTAACATGTATGCTTGATATTAACGAAGACCTTTCCTCCTGGGAAATTTCCCTACTAATGACCCCAAAACTTCATTAACGGATTATCTTCCTGTCATAACTTTTCTTCGGCATATGTTTTTCTTGGACCTACACCAAACCCCTGCCTTTAAAACTTTCTTTCAAAGCCACATATGTATGTTCTCCACAAAGTAACTGTTACTGCCATCTTCTCCCAGACTGGATGACAGCTGCACCTTCAATCCATAATGTCAATGGCCCTTGTCAGCAGGAAGTAGCCAGAGAGGGTTGATGCCCCTTATATCTCTTAAAGGGCTGGAATGTTAGGTTCACTGCAAAGAAATGGTCCTTTCCCCTTACACTCTAGAAGTCCCTGCCCAGCACCTGTAACCCAGTTGGCAGTGGGGGCCAGTGAGAAATCCCCCAGGCTCTGAGGTCATTTCCCCATCTTGTGAGGTCAGCTGTACAACTGCTGTGGCCACATTTCCTCCCCCACCCTCCCTTATGTAATCTGTCTCCTAATGCCATAAAGTCTCTTCTCTGTACACCTCCATCTAACACAGGCTGGCAATTCAGTTTTTCTCTCTCTTTCTCCTAATAAAAATCCACTGTTGCCTAAAGCAAATGGGAATTTCCTTTTGGTAAACCCTTATAGTAATAAACATCGACTAAGATAAAATATTATTGTACCTAAGTAGAAGAATTATAAACCAGGGAAATAATTGATCCTAATTGTTCCAACCTCCTCCATGTGAACTGAACATGATTAAAGTTTGTAATTGTATCAGTTTTCATAGACAAAGAAGGAAATATCTGAAGCAACCTTTGCTTTAGGATAGTATCTCCTGTCTCATAAATCAGGGGAGGTATAGATCATGTGGCTACACTGGTTGTCATGTGTTTGACATGGCTGGGTACTCATCAAAATTATCTAAACGAGGGGACAGGGGGGAGAGAAATGGGGACCATGTCATGAGAAAGGGTATCAATGTTTGTGAAATTAATACACCTTCTATGTGGTGAATATAATGTAACCCTTCTATTAATTACAATAAAAAATAAATGAAAAAAATTTAAAAAATTATCTAAATGAATAAACATGAAGACTTTGCCACTGTCTTACCATAAAATGTTACTGTATAAATTTTTGAAGTTGGCTGGAAATCTATATCCCTTCCCTCCTTTATTAGAAGCTAACGGGATGTTTCATATTTGCTTATTTATTTCCCAAACTCAGAAATAGAGACATATGGACAATATTATATTCGTGACTAATGTTGCTAATAATTATTTAATATTTCCAGGAATTGAGGCTTCCTGGAGTCAGAACAATACAACTTTGTTTTTATTCCTATATTGCATTTGGGAAGCAAATTTAAAATTCCTTCTATTTTACTCATTTTTATTAAAGAATTTAACATTGATTTTACATCATATTTCAAATGATGTATTTAACAAACAAGTATTCAGGAAGAGAATTTCTATATACAATCACTGCCACTTAGATTTTAGAACATAGTTAAAATTAGGCTGAGGGTTTATATGTCATAAATATAGGAATGAGCAGAACTTTAAGATTTTTTTCTAATGTAATAGCCATATTACATAGAATTTACTAAAAATGTGGAGTTATTTTTGCTGATCGTGTATCTTGTTACTGACCTTTTCTTCTTTTCATGTGAAAAATAAAGATTAATTTTGGGTCCCTCCTAAAAGGCATCTAGACTGAATGGCAGATATCTTGTAGTATGTATTTTTTCCTACTTGTAAAGCCACAAGTCAGAATGATAGAATCAGATAATTCAACTTTATAGCTCAAGCAGAGTGAAGAATGGAATAATCAGAAATAGGTCATAGTATGTTTGAAAGTCTAGGCCAATGAGCATTTCTTAGAAGGCTCACATAGATATTTAAGGATATAGTATTTCAATAATTTGAAAATGAAGAATTATAGCATATGGCAATCAGAAAATATTTATAAATCACTTACCAGTGTGCCTATTCTTTGTGTATGTGTATGCACAGCAATACACAGCTTAAACTCTGAGCCTCACACTCTTATCTAGGTTGTGGCCCTACCATTTGAGCAACACCTCAAATCACCAGCCTATTCTTTTCTAGCAAAAGGAAAATTTTCTTTAGTCATTTTCCAGTATTAGGTTTTTTTTTTTTTTTTTTTTTTTGCCAGTCCAGGGTCTTGAACTCAGGGCCTGAGCACAGTCTTTGGGATTTCTCAAAGCTAGAGCTCTGTCACTTGAGCCACAGCTTTTTCTATGTATACGGTTCCGAGGAAATAAAATGGCATTTTCCATCTGGTAAAAATCATATTGTATACTGGCAGACAACTAGCAGGGCTGGGCATGTAGAAACCACTAAATTCAGATTTTGCTGATGATCATAACAGAACTATGCTCCAAAATTACCTTCTATATGGAGAGTCTGCATACTAGTATCCCTACTGGTAAAACACTGTAAAAATACTGGCATTCAGGCTGGATGCTATACCTCCATACTTCTATTCTTGGGGGAGATGAAGATCTATGTAGACGTAAGGAATTCACTTCACATTAAAAAAACAAACAAACAAACAAAAACCCAAAACAAGATAAAACAACAGAAAAATAAAACGTTGAACCTTGGTCAATTTGATGAGAATCTTTAGCAGGTAATTTCAAATAAGGAATTTGTCTTTCTCCTTCCTATTTTCATTCATGTGCAAGAGTTATTTGCACCTTGAGGGTTAAATCCCATGCCAGCTGAGAAGCAAGGATTCAAGAAGTTGCTAGGGGAAAGCCACCTCTGTTGACCAGAGCCTGTGAAAAATTGGAGGCTGGCTTAAATTCTTCAGGCTGCACTTGTGTTGCTGGGCACCTATCTTTCTTTGTTTCTTCTGTGAGATGGTGACAGGAGGGTAATGATTGCATAAGTACCCAGCTCTTCTGTGATGGCCTAGAAGCCTGATGCAGAAATTGCTACAGAGTTTGCAAATAAAAAACGCCAAAGCTCAATGTCAAGCTAAACAAAATAAAGCAAAATAAGAGTAACAATAACTAACCCGCTGCAATTCTAGCTTGGTAGTTTTTCCAAGCCTGTGAAGACCTGAGTGACTCCCAGTGAGTTCAAAACCTTCAGTGTTTCTGCAAGAATACACTTATGGGGAGGAATGCACCTTGGTTATTGGTGATAAAATAGGAAGTTCCTACCTGTGCTTTGTAAACTGCGAGTTATTAGAATTGAGGATAAGTCCAAGAGTAAATGGTTTTGTAATTACAATGTTTTAAAGTGAAGTTTGCCTGAGAAAAAGAAGCCAACAACAAACTGATAAGCCCAAACCAGTGTAGTGGAAATGTACTATCATGTAAGAGCATCAAATGTCCTAAACATGGGAGAGACATCAATGACAAGCAGATCTTAATCAAAATGAAATGCTAACTTGTGAAATGCCACAAGACTCCATGGACAGCAAAATTAAGATGTCTTATTTCTAGATTTTATTATTTCAGAATGAAGCATCCTTTCACACAAGCTTCTCCTTCCCTCTCTGCTGGTGTGCTAACAATTATAGTCTGCTTTCTTGGGAATTCAGCAGAGCTTCTTGGTTCTTTTGCCCTGAGCCTTTTGATTCTGTGGAGACATTTCCTCTCCCTTGTCTTCTGCTTCCTCCACAGGAGGCAGTTTATACATTAAATGTCAGCTTGCTTTCAGATGCTTGATTTCAGTCTGGCAAGGAGGCCATTAGTGAGAGGGGAAGGGCAGAGAGTTTAAAGGTTTTGTGCAGATTCACAAGATCAACAGTAGTAAAACTCACACTTTCATCTCTGAATTCTATTTCTTCAGCTCCAGTTCTGCAGAATGGCTTGCAGTGGTTTGAGTTTTATAAACTCTAAGGGTAGAGCAATGGGTAATGGATAAAAATATGCAAGTAAATAGAGTTCTTTATTGCTTTGTAGTTATTTATTTGAGTAAATATTCATTCAAATGTAGCTATTAGGCCTCCAAATGTGTAATTGTTTCATTATTGAGAATACTAACACTTTGGGAAGCAAGGTTTTAGCCATCTGATAAACAGCAAATATTGAATAATGTGAAGTATTTTAATGAATTCCCATTGACTTCAGTTTGCAAATTATGGTAATGGAGTAAAGGAAGCTTTATCTTGTTAGAGAAACTAACAAGAACACTGTTATTTGTGTGTGTGTGTGTGTGTGTGTGTGTGTGTGTGTGTGTGTAAAAGTGTAGCCTTTCAGATACTGCTAACAAATCCTACATACAATTGGCTAAATGTTGAACTCAGACCAGTACTGAAATACTTTATCATGTCAAAACCATGTGCATACTTAGGAGTGCTGTTTGGAACAAATTTTTAGCCTGTATTTAAGCACAATAGATTAAGAATAACAACATCATTCCAAATTCCTGTAATGCAGTTCAGCATTTTCTGTGGTTGAATGAACAATAAAGTGCAGTGTATACAAACTATATGTTCTTTCTTTTTGGTTTTACACTAAGTGAGAGTTCCACTGAAACCTCTGAGATATTAAAATCCTTCCCTGATCTGAATAAACATTTTCCCTTCAGGCAGGTCCTATATACTATAGTTTGTTTAACAAATTACAGGCTTGTGGCAGAGGACAGGAGACTTCCCAGAGCAGGTGTTGAGTGTAATTTCAGCAATAACCCTCCTTATCAAAGTGCCCTCAAGAGGCTTCCACAGCAGTTGCTCTTTCAACCAAAATGGCTGTAAAACCATATTCCCTTCTTTTTCCTTTACCAAGGACTGAAAATTGGAAGGACCAATACCCCAGCTTCCTTCCATTTAACTTTGAGACTTTTCATAACACAATTGGTTCCACAATGAAGGCAAAACTGAATTTAAACTCGGCTTTAAAAATCAGGGGTTTTCCTTCTTCTATTCTTTTTTTTTAATTGTTGGGATAATGCACAAAGGGGTTGCAGTTACATTTTTCAGGTAGTAGTCGCATTACTTCTCATGTTTTTGTCCCTGTTTCCCTCTCCCTACCCTCATCCAGTAAGTTTCATATTATTTTAGCTAAAGATAGTTAGAGTAGGTATAAATGGAGATTTAAGTTGGAAAAATACCACTTAGTATTATTAGTAATATTAATGGTAATTAATGATAATAGCTAATGACATCAAATATTAATGTTAGCCATTACTAAATGTTAATATTTATATTTTCAGTAATAATTATATTCAATAATATTACATTTACTACTAAAAATAGAGTGAACTAACCTGAGGGTTATTATGGTTTCTTAAGATACATTTTACTTTTCAGTGTTTTTTTTACCAGAACTTCTTTCCTCTAACTAATCACCTTCACTCCATGATATCCCATTTATTAGCAACAAAACTATGGTTTTCCTGCAACAGCTTTTCTACCAATAAAGTGAAAAAATACACAGACATGGAAAAGATATTGGAATTTCCTTAATGGTTTGATGTGTAAGGCATGGCTTCTGTGTATCTATCTTAATTGCCTCATGCATTCTGTGGCTCTGATTCTTTTTCAAGCAACCTTGCACTTCCCATCTCAATGCTTTTACTTTGTTCCCTTTGGAACCATCTCATTGCAATCAATGACTTTTCAATGCAGCTTCTCCTTTGTGACCAGTCTCTGACTTCTCAGAGGCTAAACTATCATGATAAGATGCATGGAAGGTATTCATACCAAATTTGAACCTTCGGTCTATCAAGTATGAATAAGCCCATACATGTACGAGGCCCTTACATGCTCCAAGCTTAAATCCCATCATCTGCGAACTGGAAATAATAGTACTTCTTCCATGTGCAAGAAAATAATGTAAAATAACGCATATGTAATCACAATGCTGCATGTCAGTGGACCATGATCCAGGGTCTCCCACATGGACTTGTTCTGTTTTCCTGTTCCACACAGCACTGAGCCTCCCCTCTGTGATCTCATAACCTTGGTGTACTGACCCTCCTATTCACTATTCCATTGATACTCTCTCCCTTAAACTTTTAGAGGCTCATCTCTGCTAGATGTTCTACAAATGTTAATTTGGTTGAACTGGAAATCTAGAGTATTTAATAACAGTGGAGGTGAAAATTGCTTCAGCATAAAAGAAATGAGAGCTTTTAACAATGGATGGTTCTTAAAACATATCAGCCATCATATATTTTTAATATAACTAGCTATTAAGATGAAAACATCTGACTAGGAAGCAAGATAATTTTATTACAAATTTCTCCCCATATGACAGAGGAGGGTTGGAAAGGTCAAATCATTGTCTGAATACCTTTTTGGCTAGTTTGGATCTGTGACCATGGCATTTGGGCACTATTGCTTTTCTGTATAGCTGTATCAGTTCATTGTCTGTAGCGTACTATAGAGTGGGTAATGTACTAGTAAAAAGACAGTTTGGCTCATAACTCTAGAGGCTGGGAAGCCCAAAGTCATGTTGCCAGAGTCTGGCCTGATGAATCCTAACATGGCAGAAGGCGAAGGGTGAGGCAGATGAGCCAGTAAAAGAGACAATCACAGTAACAACTTGCCCTCTGAAAAATGAACTCACTCCTGTGACAGCTAACTTCCCAGAGAATGGCATTCCTTCACACAGTGAGTGTGAATTATTCCTAACTTAAACATCTCACACTAGGTCTTACTTCCCCTGGTGCCACATTGGGAATTATAATTCCAACACATAGACTTTTAGGGGACTCAAAACTACAGCAACACCTCTCAGATAACTATGATATTGATTGTGATAGTGATTCCTATGTGTTTAAGATTCTCATTATTGGGCCAGGAGTTTGGCCTAGTGGTAGAGTGCTTCTCTAGCATGCATGAAGACCTGGGTTCAATTCCTTGCTACTACATATACATAGAAAAAGCCAGAATGTTGCTGTGCTGTGGCTCAACTGGTAAATCTCTAACCTTGAGAAAGCCCTAGTACAATGCTCAGGCCCTAAGTTCAAGGCCTAGAACTGGCAAAAAAAAATTCTCATTATCAAGCCATAGAACAATATTAATTCTCTGTCAATCACAGTTGGCTTACCTAGAATCAATAGAATTCCACTGATAAGAGTCAAGAATTCTAGCAAAATTTGAGGGCATAGGGATTGGGAAAGTAGGAGAAAAACATGGAAAGGGGTAACAATATCCAAGAAGTAATGTACCCACTACCTGATGAACGTAACTATAACCCCTCTATATGTCACTCAGACAATAAAATACAATAAAAAAAAGAAAAATGAATTCTAGCAAAGCCATAATTGGCAGTAATCTTTGGCCAAGAGAGAGGGAGGCTCCCTAGAGTATCTACTATGTCTTTTCATATTAGATGGAATTTTCTTCACAATCTGTGGTCTGCTGTTGAATTTAAAGCTAAAAGTCCTGGAACTTAGTCTCTAGTTTCTAGTATTGAAGTATGAAAGACTAGTGGTAAGTATATGGGAGTCCCTATTTCTAGCTCTGAAACATGGCTAATATTATCATTTTTCTAAACTTCTGCCTTACAAATATTTCTTAAATTCAAAGTACCTTTAACCCTTTATAACAGTAACAAGGCACTTTAAAAAGTTAAGGTTGGGGCCAGGAGTGCTTGCCTAACATGCATGAAGACCATTGTCCAATGCCTCAGTATCACATACATAGAAAAGTGGTAAGTGGTGCTGTGGCTCAAGTGGTAAAGTCTTAGCCTTGAGGGAAAAGCCCAGGGACAGGGCTCAGTTTTTGAGTTCAAACCCCAGGACTGGAAATAAAATAAATAAATAAATAAGTAAATAAAAACGTAAGGTGTTTGAGGTTCTCTCACATAGTTAAGCATTGATAGGCCTTTCCCAAATTATCATTTTACTAATAGTCCTTTCATAAATCCAACCTCCTCCAAAATAGAAAAGATAAAGAAGAGGAAAATTATCATTTTGCTCTCAGTTAAGTAGATTACAAGTGATGACAAAACAGGGTGGAAAATTGAGTTGCTAAGCAATAGTAGGTGACTAATATTCTGGGTCTTCATGTTGCTTTGTTGTTGTTGTTGTTTGAATTCGGCCTGGGCACTGTCTCTGTACTCTTCAGCTTAAGACTAGTGCTCTACCACTTTGAGCCACAGCACCACTTCCAGTTTTTCTGGTGATTAATTGGACAAAAGAGTCTCTTGGAATTCCATGCCTGGGCTAGTTTTGAACCATGATCCTCAGATTTCAGCCTCCTGAGTGGCTAGGATTACCAATATCAGCCATTGGCACCAGGCTACTTTTTACTTGATATAAAATATAAAGAAAAGTGTATAATAAAATGAACAGTATAATTTGATAGTCTCTGGAAGTAAGAACAATTTTATTAATTTAAAATCTAGTAAGATTACTCTGAATGACTGATATTAGGATGAACTATGTGCCTTTGTACCAGCCATATAAGGGACTAGAATACTATATTGCTTATGATTTTCTTGTCAGTTGTGAGCTTGGATTCTGGGCCTGGGTGCTGTCCCTGAGCTCTTCAGACCAAGGCTATCGCACTACCCCTTGGGCAACAGTAGTACTTCCAGTTTTCTAGTGGTTAATTGGAGATAACAGTCTCAAGATCTTTACTGCCCAGGCAGGATTTGAACCTCAATCTTCATATCTCAGCCTCCTGAGTAGCTGGGATTACAGGTGTGAGCCACTATGTCCAGCTTTGCTTATGATTTTCTTTGTTCATTTTGCAGTTGTTTCCGTCAACTGTAGAGAAATTTCAAGCAAACTATTGATAAAGGAGTGAGTCGTCACGTAACTTGGGAGGAATTATTCTACGTGCAAAGAATATCATTCATAGATAGCTTATAATTCTATTCTTACTAGGTGAAAATTCCATTTTAAGACAGAAAGAGAGTTGCCTCAATTATGGAAAGATTTTGAAACAGCCTCTGGCCATTATTTGTGAAATGTGTTCTGAGTGCCTCTCTTCTGTCAGCAAAGATCTGGCCACAATTAAATTAGGCTTATACTGGGAAATGCCAACCTTCAGGGACTGCCCCACGTGCTCACCATGAATTAGATCTGAGGAAATTCTTCCCCAAGAGGGACTTGGGTTACAAAGATCTTGATGAACTCTGCCTGATTGGAAAGGAGAACTTGCCATGTTAATAGTCCAGTAGATATGAGCTCCTCTGTTACTTGTTTATTGGAGTGTATTTTCTGTCTCTTCAGCCCATGTCCTTCCATGATAAATACTATTGTTCTACATGAGCAACCTAAATATCTGCATGTGGTTAAAAAAATAAAAAAGGAAAGGAAGAACTTCCCCCAGAATCCCAATATCTATCTTTCCTGATCTTAGACATTGAATATATGTGAACCTTCAGTTTCTCCAATTCAAAACTCTTTCAGTTGTTTAAAATCGAAGGTTTCAATCTTTGACATTTTAGTCAGGCTAGCTGAGTGTGTGTGTGTGCGCGCGCGCGTGTGTGTGTGTGTGTGTGTGTGTGTGTGTGTGTGTGTGTATACTGTTGCTGCTTGAACTGAAGGCCTTTTTCACTTGGTTATCCTTGTAATTCAAAGAAAGTACTTGATTCAGACATACATTTCTGGCTGTTTTTGCTAATAATTTTGAGCCATGGCTCATGAATTTGTCTATCCAATCTGGCTTTCAATCTTGATTCTCAGTTCTCAGACCCTTGAGTAACTGAAGAGTGCAAATATGAGCCATTATTGTTTAGTTAGATTATGGCTTTTGTAGTTGATTAGTTCATTGATGGATAGAAAATGATGCATTAGAATTATTCTACACTTCCTTGGATTTGAGGTATGTCACAATAACTACTTTCTCTGACCCCTTTTCAAAACTTGAATCCTACAGAACATGAAATGATTAATCTACAAGATTTTTCTATTTCTTTCTGTGTGTACTGGTACTAGAACTTAAGTTCTAGGTGTTGTCTCTCCTCTGAAGACTGGTATTCTATTGCAACCTCAACTTGAGATTTTTGGTGGTTAATTGGGGATAAGAGTGTCAAGTGCTTTATTGCTCAGGATTGCTGCAAATCCTTAATACTTAGTGACTTTTTATTTCTAAAATAATTATTGATATCATTTGCACTTGTCTTTTAGCATTTATGAATAACCTGTGAGCTTTGTAACATGACCATCTGAGCTTTCATCTATAATGGCTGAATGACATTTGCACATAGTGGTCAAATCACTAGGGCTTCTGTCTTTAGTTATATATACAAAAAAAGGAAATGGGAAAGTCATGTTAAACACAGTATAAATCTATTCTTAAGGAAAATTCAGATTTGAACCCCTTGAGAGAATAGTTGGTAAAGGTTAAACAAACCTTCCCTCACTCTTATGGGATCTTAAAATAAATTTCATCTAAATTCTTGTCAGTTTTCCTGCACAGCTGTCCCCAAACATCTGCTATGGAGCCACTTCCTCCCTTACACAGTTTACATATGCTTGTGTAAACTATTTATTTGGAATACAGAATAAGTGGCATAGTATATATTTGGTTTTGAACCACATAAACTCAGGGATGGACTAGAAGGAAATGACTTAACTATTTGTAGTGGGTCTACTTAGTCTAAGGCTTGTTGGAACTACAGTCGTAGCAGCTAATGAGAATAAAGAATGTTTGAAATCTCTAGGTCTTTGAAGCCTGGGGAGGGGGCATGGTGGGAGTTGAGCTGGGTTTCTGAATCCATTACAGGGCTAGGCAGCCTTGTAACCCCAGCTGAAAACTGAAATGATCTTCCAAAGTCATGGAATAAAGGAGTGTGACTACCCGGTGCTCAGAGGCCACATTCCTAGTAGTCATGCAGAGAAAATTATGTAAACCTCTGGAGACTTGGCCCTATGCTGGCCTGAGAGGATCAATCTTCTGGGGTCTTGATTTTGTTGGCAGAATAAATGCTTCTGTAAAGAGTGAGATGCAAGTTGGGTTGAGCGAAGACTGGAGGCAAACAGACGCACACAGGGATTCTAACTGTCAGGGTGACTGATGTCCTTGCCACATGTGACTGCTTCATGTAGAAATTAGGTCAAATGGTTCTACCATACAGAGGTGAGCTTTCCTTTATTTGCCACTGTGAGTGGGGAACTCGGAACTGAGCTAGGGGCTCATATGGCAAGGCAGGGTGCAGATAAGTCATCCCAGCACTAGCAGAGAGAGCTCTGGAGGACCAGAATCTTAGGGGTGACCTTTTCTGGAGATTATCCTGGGGACATTTTGTTTACAACTGTGAACAGTGAACAGGGCTTCTGCTATGCAACTATTTTTCTGGAAATCATTTTTTAAAAACATCTTCATCTCTATTATCAATATAATCATAGTTGTTCCTTTAATTGAGGGTTTTTCAACTTGAGCATTTAAAAAAAAGTCTTTTCGACTAGCTAATTCTTTATTTGGCAAGATGTTTGATCTCATATCTAACTTATGCCCCTGAGATTTCAGTTCTCTCTCTCTCTCTCTCTCTCTCTCTCTCTCTCTCTCTCTCTCTCTCTCTCTCTCTCTCTCTCTCTCTCTCTCGCTCTCGCTCTCATTGATTGTGAATTCAGGGCCTGTGTGCTGTTGTTGAGTTTTTTCTTTTAATTGTATTTTATTGTCAGATGATGTCGGGTTACAATTACATCTGTCAGGTAATGGGCACATCACTTCTTGAAACATTGATACCCCATCTCATGTTTTTGTCCAACTTTCCTTCCATCAACTCAGTCCCAGTCATCTTGTTTTCCCCCTTCCCTTTGTATATCAAATGAACAAATAGTATTAAACATGATCCCAGGATCCTAGGCAAACAAAGAAATTATGTTTCCTTGGCAACAGAACTTTATTTCAAGGATGCAACCTATCACAAAAAGCCATTTTGCTAGCCACACTCTCCTTAGATTCTAATTCTTCCAGGTTAGAGATTGTCTAGGAAATCAGCAGGCCTCCTTTCTCTTTTGAGGATCTCAGTTGGTCATTTTTTAAAATTTAAATCTTGTGGTACATGTGATGTACAGAGGGGTTACAATTACATAATAAATACATTTCTTTTTGAAGTGTCACCCCCTCACTCATTTTCTTCCACTTTTTCCCCTCCCAACTCCCCTCTCCCCCAACATAGTGGGGGAGAGTATCCAACATAGTGTCTGATGAGTATCACTGCTGAATTGGTTCACCCTTTTGCCACTATTACAAATGACAAAAGGTACAGAAATTTAAAAAAAAATGGTGACTAAAGAGAGTAAACCCAAGTGGGAAAAAAGAAAGAAAAAAAGAACGGAAAACATTACAAAAAAAAGCTTCTGTTGCCATTTCTTTTAGTTTATTTCAATCAGCATCAGTTGATCTTTTTATTTTTGCTAGTCTTGGGCTTGAACTCAGGGCCTGAGCATTGTCCTTGGGCTTTCTTAAGGCTAGATCTCTACCACTTGAGCCACAGCACCACTTCTGGCTTTTTTCTATGTATGTGGCACCAAGGAATCGAACCTGGGTCTTCGTGCATGCCAGGCAAGCACTCTACCATTAGGCCAAACTCATGGGCCATCAGTTCGTTTTTTTTTTATGTTCTTTCTCCTTGTTATTCTCCCATGGGAGGATCCACTTTGGAACAGCTGAGTTTTTTGGACAATTGCACAAGCTGTGTCTACAAAAATGTCTACATATGTTCCAACTCCCGGGGGAAATGTGCCTTCTTTACCGAACTCATGAGAAAGGATTCTCACGGATTCATGCACCCTTGGGTGTTCAGTTGAGAGGGAGATTAATTGGGAGCTGACCATGCTAAACTGCTCTTAGGAAGTCTACAGGAAGGCCCACGTGGGGATGAGCCACCGACTCATCTCATTAGCACAGCGTACTATTCCCAGCAGCATTGGCGGAAACACCACAGCCAATAATAAGTCATCTTAATAGGAGTATGGGAAAATGGAAGGAAGCAAATTTGCATTTTGTCTTGTTTGCTAAGACACACTTGTCAGTGATGGAAATGTGAGGAGACGAGATTGACAAGATTTCTAGCTTGTCAGCAAACTTAGAGATTGCATATCTTGACCTACTTGTAAGCTGTTTTAAATCTGGGAAACATGCACTGCTGCCTATTTCTAAATCATCCTTTCTTTTTCTTTCTTTTTTATTTTTTTACTACCTCTCATGTTTGTAATTTCTATCTATTTCTACAGTATTTCTTTCTATACATTTCCTCCTCTTTAGTTCAAGTTCATGCACAGTGTTGCCTGAGAATGTTGGCTCTTTCCTGATAGATAATGCTTAATTTCTTGCATAGATCTCCCCATTGTGTGTCTAATTCTCTAGCCTTTATGTGCAATACTCTAGGCTGTACCTTCATATATAAGACCCTCCTTATTTTCAGTGGTTATAGTGTTTGAACTCAGGGAGTTGTACTTGATAGGCTGGTGCTCTTTTGCTCAAACCAAGCCTTCAGTCCTGCCTTTTGCTGATTAGTTTGGAGATGGAATCTAGTGAACTTTTCTGCCCAATCTATCCCCCAAATGAGATACTCCAAATCTTGGCCTCTTGAGTAGTTTGGATTATAGAAACAAGCCACTGGGCATTAACGCTGCAATTTTAAGATAACCTTTCAAAGTCTATTGTCTTCGTTTAGAGCCCACTCAGGTCTCATGAATAAGCTTAGGAAAATTCAAACCTGAATTACATTCTCAAGAAGTCTTTAACAAATTTTTGGATATATTCTCATGTAGCCCATCTTTGGAGTCCAGTTCTTTTGGAAGTAGAGAGTTGGCATTGCTTTGCCTCAACCCTCTACCCTCAGCCCTCTCTTTCCTCTGCTCTTTGGGCTCCTTTGCTTCTGGCAGGATAGAGGTGTGGCTCACTGAGCTCTACTGTGCTCTGCTTTCCTGATTCCTGGAGCGAAATACTTAAAGAAGAATGCAACGGGATTGCTGAAGAGTCCCATGTTCTGAAGTACAGCAGGAACAGACAGTAATCCATACCCACAGCATCACAGCGTAGCAGGATAGAGTAGCAAACAGTTGTGCTTCCTACTACTGCAGTTAGTATTATTCTGAGACATGTGTTACATTAGAACTATGTGGCATTTTTCTTTCAGTCAGTTGTCCCAGAGTTAATAAGGATTTGTTTTGATTTTGAGCTTAAGCATACAAGAATACTAGCATATTGATAGTTGCATCTGTCCGTGAAGCCCACCAGAGAAAAATGGAAATTGTTCATTTTTCAGAAACATTTTCTTAGACAGCCATGCATGGGAGCAAATGATACCTTCTTTTTCTCTCTCCTTTTTTTTTACACTATGATAAATTTATTTCTCCAGAGGGAAAGTGATTTTTTTAAAAGGCCTGCACAAATGTTAATCTTTCCTTCTGATAGGCTCTAGTTTTCTTACCCCTGAATTTGAACCATTTATTGATAAAATGATACTTGACATTATACAGTGTTGTATGGAAATATTTACAGTATCTGGGGAGAAAATCAAGGAGGGTTTTGGTAAAGGGGCTGCTGTATGAGCAGCAGCCTCTTCCATCGTCTCCAGAGCCAGCTGCGTGTATACTCGCTCATTCTTCACTTGACTGTCCTCCTGAGGCACTCTTTCCACACAACAAAAAAGATCTGCACCATCAGAAAGAGTTCCAATATGTAGAATGATCACAGTGAACTACATTAGGGTTAGGAAATTGTCAGCCTAACTGCCTGGCCGAATTCCCTTGAAGTTTTGGAATGGCTCTTTTATTTTTGTTTGGATTTTAGATTTTTTTTTTTGCATTGCACAGAAAAACAGCAAGACCAAAATCTTTATAATTCAGACACTCTGCTGGATTACGAAGTTCTGTTTAGACATATGGCTTAGGGAAAACTGGTAAATTTTTCAAAGGGGGTAGAATATAATTGGCTTTAGGTTTTATATCTTCAGAGTATTTTTGATTTGGCAAACTGCTTTTGGGGTTTAGACGAAGACAAAAATAGATTTAAAAATGCATGCTTGTAGCTACTAAGAAGGCTGAGATTTGAGGATGGTGGTTTGAAGTCAGTTTGGGTAAGAAAAGTCCAGGAGACTCTTATTTCCAATTAATCACTCCCCCCCCAAAAAAGCAGAAGTGGTGCTGTGAACTCAAGTGCTAGAGGACTAGCCTAAGAGTATGAAAGTTTTGCTAATAAATTGGAGATAAAGGTCTCGAATTTATCTGCATGAGCTGGCTTCAAGCTTCTATCATCAGGTTTCAGTTCCCTGTGTAGCTAGGTTTATACCTGGGAGCCACCATGCTGGCGGATATATACAGAAAGAAGGTTTAATTGGGCATATATGCCAAATAATTAAGAAATACTTTTATTTTTGCTTCATTCATCTTTCTCTAAAGAGTATTTTGTTGCTGTTGCTAGCTACACACCTACTTACATCTCATAGATTTAGTGTTGTGGAGCAGCTTAGAAATTGTGGACTGGCTGCTACCTTAAGGCCTCCATGGTTCAGGATGGTTCCCCTAATTTCCACGATATCAATTTTGTACTCTTCTTTTTAATGTATAGGAGTAGTATACAGAAGGGTTGCAGTTATATTCACCAGGTAGTAGGTGCATTACTTCTCACACATTGATACCCCTTCTCATGTTTTTGTCCCCATTTCCTTCTCCCCACCCCCTCCCAACCATCTCGTTTTTCCCCCTTCCCTTTCATATTTCTCTTCTCTCTTTTTTTGCCCTTTGGTTAATCTCAGTGTTACTGTATCTGACTTTAAAAATTGAAAGAAAAAATTTGTCCTCTTCTTGAGCATTCTGGAGAGATCTAGTTTGTGCTAACTAGCCAAGCTTCATTCCTTTGTCTGAAGAGAGTCTTTGGTTTTGTGAGGCACTTTGTTAGATACTGTAAGAACAAGAAATAAGGTGTGGAACTCTCCTCTCTGGCACTCCAGTACTAAGTTTGAAAAAATTATTTAACTTAAACACAGGAAAGAAAGCCCAGCCAGAGATGCTCATAGAAATAAAGTTTAGAGCAATGTTCTCAAATTGTACCACTGGCTTCAAACAACACCCTTCGTACCAGAATTAGAAACTCTGGAGGGAAGCCAGTCATTTGAGTTTAATGAGCCCTGGATGTTCCAGATGCCTTTGGAGTTGGTGTCATAGCAGGAAGTAAGTAGGGCTTAGTTTGAACAGGGAATCCCTGAGACACCTTCCATAAAATATGTGGCTAAATCTTTAACGCTGAGTAAACCTTGTAGATGTGAATCAGGACAAAATAATTCCTAAAGAAGGGAAGAGCAAGGGGAGATTCTAGTTCGCAGTGAAACTCTGATATCTGTTTGCTTTAATTAGCAAACTATGTGACTGTGGGCATGCTCAATCAGTTTCCTTGGTGGTAAGACTGGGGAGATTGGCTCGATCATTTTATTATCCTTTTGACTGCAAAGTCTTTTTATAGATTTGGCTCTGTGTATCACACAATATAAGTAATAGCATGAGCATGAATTACTTGTGATCCAATTAACTAGTATATTATGGGGAAGAGAGAGAGAGCGAGAGCAAGAGCAAGAGAGAGAGCGAGAGAGAGAGAGCAAGAGAGAGAGAGGAACCTGTTTTCTTCTTTGTAAATAGCCATTACTATGAGTTAGAGAGCACAGTTCTACTCCCAAGTGTGTCATGCAGACAGTCTATAACTGATTTCAGGAGCTAGGACCCAGAACATGAAGCAGTGCTATGAGGCTGGGAATTTACACAGTATTGGTGTAGCTGATTTGGGAGGTGGTAGTGTCTGGCTGATCTGGAACTGAACATCACCAGGAGGAATCTTGCTCAGTCACCCCAGGAATTAACTATCAGGTCTGAGGAGGAGCTGTGAGAGGAGGTAGAAGTTACAGGGACATGACAATAATTCATCACCATGTGATCATGCACAGGATTTCTCTCTGCTCTCTGACATCGACGCTGACCCCCTTCTTGGCTCTGGGATCTCTGGAATGTAGCTTTCCCATCAGAGGTAGTACCCACAGGATTATCCTTTCTGCAGTTTTTTGCTAGTTCCATTTGTGTTCCCGTTTCTGTTTTAGATATCATGCCAGTTAATATCTATAGACAATTACTGTGTGTCAGGTACTGCTATGATTTTCCCTTTCCCTCCCACCTCCTCTTTCCTTCCCTTCCTTCTCTACTCTTCCTTTTCTTCTCTTCTCTCTTCCTTTCCCCTCTTTCTGTCCCTTCCTTCTAATCTCTCCTTCCTACCTTTACTCCCTGTCTTTCTTCCTCTTCTTCCTCCTCTAGGCTTCTAAAAGTTGGTGTGTTTACAAGTGTGTATCACCATGCCCACTCTCAGCGTTGCCATGAGAGTAGGGGCCATTAAAATGTCCATTTTACTCATTTACAAAAGAGGAAGTAGAGATTTAAGAAACATAGAGTATTAGTCACAGGTCATACAGCCAAAGAGTGTTGAGTTCAACTCAGACTTCCTGGATTTTTTAGGGCAACTGGAACAGTCCTTTGATTTTGGTAATAGAAGAAATTCTGTCCTTTACCTATGCTGAGGTTTTTCCTTTTGGGAAGGAAAATATGGAGTAGATTGTGATGTTTCTGTCCTGTGATCCACAGATATTGTATAGTCTCAGATCTGCCTTCGTGACATTTAACAATGGCTATGTACTTCATAATAGAAAGCACGTTACTTTATTAACTCAACTTTGATTTGCAAGGCACTGTCATTCACATTTTTTTTTCATTTGTGGGGCCCCGGCCTTTTCCATGAGCTCTTTGGCTCAAGGCTACCGCTCTACCACGTTGAACCACAGTGCCACTTCTGGTTTTCTGGTGTTTAATTGACGGTAAGTGTCTCACAGACTTTGTGCTGACTTTGAACCATGATCCTCAGGTGTCAACCTCCTGAGTAGCTAGGATGACAGGCGTGAGACACTGACACCTGGCTGTCATTCACATTTTGAAGATGGAAATAATTGCAGCATTGAGAGGTTTAAACACATTATTGAAGGTTGCACAGCTAGTTAATGTCAGACCTACCAAACATAGACAGCCAGCATTCCCTGCAACCTGCACTGCCCTTGTGTTGCCAGGTCTTGATTATAGCACTCATCTATCTGTACTTTATCATCCCATTTGCACTTTGAATACCCAGCAACTTTACCAGAGATACCTGACAGGAGAGGGTCTTTATGGTTCTCTTTGTTTCATGGCCATTCATAATACCCTTTTTAGAGGAATTTCTATGTTTTGCTAATGAAGTTTTCAAAATGAGTAGCAGAGGAAGAGATGAAATGAAAAAAGGTTCAGTGTTCATGGTAGCATTGCCATGCTACAAAATCCAAGTGCAGGCACCTGAGAACCAGAGCCTTACCAGATACTTGGCCTCAGTAATGCAGTTCCCTGCTCCTGAAGTCTTGCATTTGTTCATCTGGATAGTTGTTCACAGAGACAAATATCTCAACCTAAGAGAGCCAGAGAGCAGGATAGGGGGATATTACTTAAGATCATTTCAGAGACTGTGTAAGAAGTTATCCATTGGTATGATGTTATATGAATTGTCTTTAAAATTTTTAGAGCCAAATGTTTTCTTTAAAAGAATCCAGAAATAATACAATACATCCATCTGTCTGCAAAACATCTAAAACACTCTAACTAACATATCAGCTTCACAATAGTTTGACTTCCATGTAGAAAAGCCATATTTGCTTCTTCACTTTAAACAATCTTGGCATGGGAAGGAGAAGGAGGAAAGAAGATAGAACAAAAGGAGGAAAAAGAGGTAGAAAAGGAGGAGGAAGTGGAGGGGGATGAGGAGAAGAGGGGAACAAGAGGAGGAGGAAGAAGAAGAGGAAGAAGAGGAACAGAAAGATGATGAGAAAGAGGTGGAAAAAGAAGAAAACAAAGAAATGGCAGCTAAAATTGTATTGTTATTTAATTTCAAAATTATATTGAATTCCTTATTTCTAGCACTTGTGTATTTTAAAATCAATGAAAACAAAAACACACAAAACATTATGTGCACCAGATAAGGCTTCTTTTTCTCCCTTCTGCATAAAGAAAGATACAAAAGCTATATGAGGTACTTTGACTTCAACAACAGAAGCTGACAAACTTACTCGTGTCTCAGTTTCTTGGAGTTAAATCTAAACTTTAATGCATGGCCATACCACTCATTTAAGTATGTTCTGAAGCAATTTCAATCTGTGTTTAGCCGTATTCACTTTGATTTATAAGGCAAAAATACCTAGGGGCTTATTGTGTTGGAAGGAAAAAATGCAGTATACAGAAGTATTCAATTTATATAGTTAGACTGAACAAAGTGTGTTCCTACCATGACAGCATTGTTTGCTTTGAAGAATTCTCAGTGGAGTTTGCAAAATTAGCTACTTGCCTTGAAAGAAGAAGCCCCAGGGGAAGTAGTGAAATGTCAACACTTATGATCCTCCAACATGATAGAGACTCAGACTTCTAAAATTGCTACATAACCCAGGGAACCTTAATAATGGTCATATATTATACCTTGATATTACTTCTGGGCCTGGGTGATGTGGGACCTGGTTGTAAAGGAATTTTTTTATTTTTAATTTTCTTGGTGCTCCAATTGGAAACTCAAAGAGATTACAATGGGTGATTTTTAGGGCTTATTTTAAGGTATCTAATTTTTGGATTTTGTTTCTTGACATAGGAAATGTTTATTTGGGGGAATTTGAAATGTGATCATATGGAAGTCTCTAGACTTCTGATAACATTTATGGTCAGTCTCTGAGATGAGGATCGGAACTTCTTGGTGTCCTATTGGACACACACACACACACACACACACACACACACACACACGTATGCACAAAGTAACAAAAGAAGGAGATGAACACAAAAAGTGAAAAAAATGCAAAATAAAACACTCCATTAAGATGGGGAGGGCAAAGGTTGAGCTGGGCAACTCAGGAATCAAGTCTTTGCAGCTTTTTAGGGTTCAGAGATCGTGACCCAATAGATTTCTGGAGAGGCTTTAGGCATGTGTTAAGAATGCGGTCCCATAGGGCCAGGAGTTTGGCCTAGTAGTAGCGCGTGCTCGCCTAGCACGCATGAAGACCTGGGTTTGATTCCTTGGTACCACATACATAGAAAAAAGCCGGAGATGGTGCTGAGGCTCAAGTGGTAGAGCTCTAGCCTTGAGAAAGTCCAAGGACAGTGCTCAGGCCCTGAGCTCAAGCCAGGACTGGCAAAAAAAATAAAGAATGCGGTCCCACAATGTTAAGTATATGTATACAATGCCTCCGACATGTGTGAAGCCTTCTGACCTCAGACATTTCTGCTGTGTGTAAGGAATCCTAGAGTTAAAACTGGCCTACCTTCTACCTCTTAGAAAGAAGTTCCAACCACACACTAACCACAAGGAGAGTGTTTCTGTGTAATACTGGAAAGGAGATACAGATTACAGATGTTCCCCAGGGCAATACCAAGAGAGGATGGTTTCAACTTTCTTTCCTTGTAGATGACCTGCCCCAGTGACATTTCATTTTATCCAATAAACCAGTATGGTTGCCTACTATGCTATATCAGAAAGGAGGGATAAAATGCTGTGACACACGCACGTGCATGTGCGCAGGCGTGTACACACAGACAGACACACACACACCATCAGCTTTCCTTAAGTGTGCACTATGGGAGGAAGGCAGAGGGACAGACTGCCTTCACAGAGCGTGGGGAGGTTTTACTTCATATTGGCAATGAAAATGGATTCCAGACTTCTCTAGATAAGTTTTAGGGAGATTTCCCTTATGGGTCATCTTTGCTGTGTATGGTAATGAATGGGAAGTAGGGTGATCCTGGATTTTCCTTCCCAAAAGTGGATTGAGGTGAGCACATCTACATGTAAGAGCCTGCCTCACTCTAAAGTAATCAGAAATGATGCTGAGAGGATCTCTGGGATTCCACTGTGTTTGCATGGGATGGTGGAGTGTATTGAGGCCTACGAGGCATCATCAAGCCTTCTGCTAGTCTGTTCTGATCATGAGCATCTCTCTTGGATTCATCAAGATTGTGTAATATTTTAAGATGTTCATTTTTTAGTAGATATATGTGTGTGTGTGTGTGTGTGTGCCTGTGCACACACACACACACACACACACACACACATGCACGCCGGGGCTCAGGCTTGAACTCAGGAGTTGGCCACTGTTTCTGAGCTTTGATGCTCAAAACTAGCACTCTAACACTTGAACCACAACTCTACTGCCAGCTAATTTTTTGGAGGTTAATTGAAGATTAGAGTCACACAGACGTTTCCTGATCTAGCTATCTTGGAACCACAATCCTCATTTTTCAGCTTCCTGAATAGCTAGGTTGAAAGACAAGAATCATCAGCTTTTATTACTTTTTTTGTTTAACTTAAAATTATTACTTTTGGTAATTAAGTTGTTTTTAAAATAAATTTTAACAGAAAGCTTTTCTAGATTTTATACTATAGTTTTAAAAAAATGTTTCTATCAAGTATGAGCACTGGTGACTCAAACCTGTCATACCATTTAGTCCTGAGGCTGAGATTTAAGTCACTTGGTTCAAAGCCTGTCCAGGCAGAAAAATTCATGAAACTCTTATCTCCAATTAACCAGTAAAAAACCAGAAGTGGAGGTTTGGTTCAAGTCTTAGAATGCCAGCATTAGAGAAAAAGCTAAGCAAAGCTGTAAGCCCATGAATTCAAACTCCAGACCTGGCATGCTCATGCATACACACACTTCATACCAGTTTTCAAGTCCTTCACTCCCTCTCTTCTAATACAACTGTCTTTTTTTTCTCTCCGCAGAATGGAACTATAAAGCGATGGATATAAGTATGGGACACTGTGTGGGTACTCGACCCCCTTCTTGCCTCATCCTCCTGTTGCTCAAGCTGTTAGCCACTGTTTCCCAGGGGCTGCCTGGAACGAGCCCACTGGGTCTCTACTTCACACATTCCATGTACAATGCCACGGTGTATGAGAACTCAGCAGCCAGGACCTATGTCAACAGCCAGAGTCGAATGGGCATCACCTTGGTGGACCTCTCTTGGGATGTCAAGTACAGAATCGTGTCTGGAGATGAGGAAGGTTTTTTCAAAGCTGAGGAAGTTGTGATTGCTGATTTCTGTTTCCTCCGGATAAGAACTAAGGGTGGCAATTCTGCCATACTGAATAGGGAAATTCAGGATAATTATTTATTGATGGTAAAAGGGTCTGTGAGAGGAGAGGATTTGGAAGCATGGACCAAAGTAAACATCCAGGTTTTAGATATGAATGACCTGAGACCTCTGTTTTCTCCCACTACATACTCAGTTACAATAGCAGAAAGCACACCCCTGAGGACTAGTGTGGCACAGGTCACAGCTACAGATGCTGATATAGGATCGAATGGAGAATTCTACTATTACTTTAAAAACAAAGTTGACCTCTTTTCAGTTCATCCCACAAGTGGTGTCATTTCATTAAGTGGACGATTGAATTATGATGAGAAAAACAGGTTTGATCTGGAAATTCTGGCAGTTGACCGAGGCATGAAGCTCTATGGTAACAATGGAGTGAGTAGCACCGCGAAGCTTTATGTCCACGTGGAACGGGTGAATGAACACGCTCCGGCCATCCACGTGGTCACTCATATTCCTTTCTCTCTGGACCTGGAGCCGACATACGCAGTGGTGACCGTTGATGACCCTGATGAAGGGGCCAATGGAGAGATTGAATCCGTTTCCATTGTCTCAGGGGATCCCTTTGATCAGTTTTTCCTGGTGAGAGAAGGAAAGTGGATGAATGAGTATAAACTAAAGGAGAGGAAGAATGTGGACTGGGCAAGCTTTTCCTATGGCTATAATCTCACTCTTCAAGCAAAAGACAGAGGGTCACCTCAAAAGTTGTCGGCCTTAAAGACAGTCCACATTACCAACCCCAAAACCGACAATGTCCAAGTTAGATTTGAAAAAGAGACATATGATGTGAGGATAAGTGAATTCTCCCCTCCTGGGGTTATGGTCGCTGTAGTAAAATTAAATCCTGAACCTCGAGATGTGGAATACAAACTCTCTCCCGGTGAGGATGCCAAATACTTTAAAATAAATCCTCACTCAGGCTTGATTGTCACAGCCCAGCCACTGAATACTGTCAAGAAGGAAATATATAAACTGGAAGTGACAAACAAGGAAGGAGATTTAAAAGCACAAGTTACCATTGGCATAGAAGATGCAAATGACCATACCCCAGAATTCCAGCAGCCACTGTATGACATTTTTGTGAATGAAAGTGTCCCAGTAGGAACAAGTATTCTAACTGTGTCTGCTTCTGACAAGGATAAAGGAGAGAATGGGTACATCACTTACAGTATTGCCAGCCTGAATTTGTTACCATTTGCCATTAACCAGTTTACAGGTGTTATTAGCACAACTGAAGAATTAGATTTTGAATCCTTGCCAGAGACCTACAGATTTATCGTGAGAGCCTCAGACTGGGGTTCTCCCTATCGTCACGAGAGTGAGGTCAACGTGACTATTCAGATAGGAAATGTCAATGACAACAGCCCTCTCTTTGAAAAAGTGGCTTGCCAGGGAGTTATTTCCTATGACTTTCCCGTCGGGGGTCATATCACAGCGGTCTCAGCAATCGATATTGATGAACTTGAACTTGTAAAGTACAAAATCATTTCTGGAAATGAACTCGGTTTCTTTTATTTAAACCCAGATTCTGGTGTTTTACAGCTTAAAAAGTCACTGATGACATCTGGCATAAAAAATGGCAATTTTGCCCTCCAAATTACAGCCACTGATGGGGAGAATTTTGCAGACCCCATGGCTATTAATATTTCAGTGCTCCATGGGAGAGTGTCTTCAAAGAGCTTCAGTTGCAGAGAAACTCGGGTGGCTCAGAAACTGGCCGAAAAATTACTCATGAAAGCCAAAGCAAATGGAAAACTGAATCTGGAAGATGGATTTCTTGACTTCTATTCCATTAACAGGCAAGGGCCACATTTTGACAAGTCATTTCCTTCTGATGTGGCTGTGAGGGAGGATCTGCCAGTTGGTGCTAACATCCTAAAGATTAAAGCCTACGATGCCGACTCCGGCTTCAATGGGAAAGTGCTTTTCACCATATCCGACGGAAATACAGATAGCTGCTTTGCAATCGACATGGAGACGGGGCAACTCAGAGTTCTTATGCCCATGGATCGAGAACACACAGACCTCTATCTTCTCAACATCACCATCTATGACTTAGGGAAGCCACAGAAATCATCATGGAGGCTGCTGACAGTCAATGTGGAGGATGCTAATGACAACAGCCCAGTGTTTCTTCAAGACAGTTACTCAGTTAACATTCTGGAAAGTTCAAGTATTGGTACTGAACTCATTCAAGTGGAGGCCAGAGACAAAGACTTGGGTCATAATGGTGAAGTGACTTACTCTGTCTTGACAGATACACAGCATTTTGCCATCAATAGCTCGACCGGAATCGTTTATGTGGCAGATCAATTGGATCGAGAATTTAAAGCAAACTACTCTTTGAAAATAGAAGCCAGAGATAAGGCAGAAAATGGTCAGCAACTGTTTTCCGTTGTCACCCTGCAGGTATTTTTGGACGATGTTAATGACTGCTCCCCGGCTTTCATACCCAGCAGCTACAGTGTGAAGGTTCTTGAAGATCTCCCTGTTGGCACTGTCATTGCTTGGCTGGAGACCCATGATCCAGACCTGGGATTGGGGGGCCAAGTGCGTTATTCTTTGGTCAATGACTATAATGGGAAATTTGAAATAGATAAAGCAAGTGGAGCAATCCGCTTGAGCAAAGAGCTGGACTATGAAAAGCAGCAGTTCTACAACCTCACAGTTCGGGCCAAAGACAAAGGGCGACCTGTGTCTCTTTCGTCTGTGTCCTTTGTTGAGGTGGAAGTGGTGGATGTCAATGAAAACCTTCACACCCCCTATTTCCCAGATTTTGCTGTTGTTGGATCCGTAAAAGAAAACTCTCGCATTGGAACAAGTGTCCTGCAGGTGACAGCTGTGGACGAAGACTCTGGGAGGGATGGAGAGATCCAGTATTCCATCAGAGATGGCAGCGGTCTTGGGAGGTTCAACATCGACGATGAGAGCGGTAAGTCTTGCATGTTGTTTCAGCTCCCTCAAACCATCAGCACTGGAAAAGGAAAAGGCCTATTTCCTCACTTAACTAGTCTGACAAGTGACTTGATATTTGGTGTACATGATGCGGAGCTAAAGCTTGGTTTGAGAGTGTGTTGCTGTGGTGGAAGGTCTGGGATATGGTGGGAGTCCCAGTTTTCTTTTCTCTTGGTCAGCAGTAGTGCTTGCAGGTTTTCTTTTGATAAGCGTGAGTAATTGTAACCTCTGTAGATGTCCTTCTGACCCTTGCTAAATGAATGGTCCTGATAAAGTCAATTAAATTGGAATTGGCTTTAGATTAGAACTGTGAAATTGATTTTCAAATGGATGGTACATAGGAATTTTTCCCTTTACAGTTAAGGCTTTGCTGCAGTGCTGTTGCTTTGGTTGCTTGGTCTTTCTGGTTTACTGGACATTTCCTACCCTTGAAGGGTACATATTCACACAGTGTATGCTTTATTAATATACAGAGTTATGTGTCTATAGATGATAAATAATAGAATAATAGAAGCAGATTGTCAATTTTGTTGTTAAGAGTTGACTTTAAGACATTGTTTGAAATCATGGATTTTTATAGAATATTAGCAGTAGGGTACAAAATTGTCCCAATATCTTAGTGTCCCTTCCTGTTTATCTTCCATACTAGATATCGGTATTAAAAACTTGTCATCATTTGTTATTGCTATTGTTTGCCTTGAAATGTACAGGTGCC
This sequence comes from Megascapheus bottae, assembly GCF_031878675.1. Taxonomy (NCBI): domain Eukaryota; kingdom Metazoa; phylum Chordata; class Mammalia; order Rodentia; family Geomyidae; genus Megascapheus; species Megascapheus bottae. The sequence continues at coordinate 58,738,330 of NC_143520.1, read as the reverse complement.
TAGATTCCCATGTGTATAAGTCTTCCTTTATTGGCACTATTCCTTTTTCATGTCTTAGTAGTTTGGAGGCATACTAAAAGAGGCAGCTGTATTCTCTATTCTTGTACAAGTGGTAATGTGAATATTTTGCAGTTTTAGTGCAAATTTGTGTTTGGTATCTGAAAGTCCATAGTATTCTTCATAGTGTTTTCTTTGGTCTCATAGTTCAGTATGCTACAAAAATAAAACTGGAGTGGTCTTTAAACAACAGGTACAAGTACTGGTATAGTTACGGAGGCTAGAACACTGAAACTGGCATGACCATTAAAGTTAACTCGAGAGCCCTCTACTGGGCTTGCAAACTGCTAGCTTCCTGAAAACAAAGAGTTTGGGTCTCTTTCTTTTCTATAAAACACAATTGCTATTATGAGAGCCCTTCCTCATGATCTGATCTCATTTCTATCCAATAATTTCCCAAATCCTCCATGCAAATGCATTTTTAAGAGATGCACACATTTGGTGTACAACTATCTAGTTTTGATAATGATTTAGAAGAGCTTGTGGGAAGTAATATCTTTTCAGAGTTGCATATAACATATCCATAATGTTACAAAATGAATTTAAACAAAATTAGTAAACATTGGACAGAAAAATCAGTTATTACACTATCTCAAATTTAGACTGTGCTTTTGTTTACATAGACATTGATTATGGCCAGCACCAATTGCAAAAATGACCTTTGATGTCATAAGGAAAAGCTCAAAGTTCAAGATTAAAGCCTTGATTTAGGCATAGACTTTATTGTTTCCCATGATTTGGTTGAAATTTATTCCTCCTCAAGAGAAGAGAGAAGAAAGTGCCTACTCTATGCTAAAACTTTACTTCTAATACTAATGACATTGTTGACAATATGTGGAGATTTCTCACAGTACGGTCTTATTTTATACTCCTCATGAGGTAGGGCTAATAATAATGAGCCTCAATAGTAAGGCTCAGAGAAGGTGGGGAAGTGGAAATGAGTTTTAAACTTAGCTTACAGCAAGTCTCCAATCTGAACATAAGTAGGAGTTTCCTTGACTATTTCTAAGTCTGCTTAAATCTGAGGTTGATTTAAGATTTCTAAGTGGTAAACCGATTTCAAAGCCTTTACAAGGCTGGACTCATTCATTGATGGTGTCACTGAACACTGGTTAGCTTCTTTTCTCTATTCCCACTATTCATGACTTCTCTGCTGTCAGTGATTAGTTGGTGATTCAGGTAGATGTGGGTGGGTAAATGGAAATGGGAAAATGTCAAGCTGAATTACTAACTCATGCTGTCTAGAGAACTTTATCATATCACATCAAGTTATTTTTTTTCCAGTCCTGGGCTTGAGCTCAGGGCCTGAGCACTGTCCTTGTTGCTTTCTCAAGGCCAGAGCCCTACCACTTGAGCCACAGCACCACTTCTGGCTTTTTTCTATGTATGTGGGACCGAGGAATTGAACCTGGGTCTTCGTGCATGCTAGGCAAGCACTCTACCACTAGGCCAAACTCCCAGCTCCACATCAAGTTATTTTATTTGGAAATTGCATCTTAATCTTACTTGATGCAGCAATTTATGTGCGCCTTAGGTTTGTCCATAAATGCTATTATATAGCTTTTACTTGATGTCTTGCTTTAAGAAAATATGTGTATAGTTTCATCTAATGATAAAATTGCCTGTATGCTTTTGGCTTGGCTTCAAGAATTGGAAATCTTTTGTCACTGTCAACGAAAAAGAAAAGGAAAGAAAAAAAAAAAGGTCAGTTTTGATCTGTAGTCCCTAATCCTGGCTACTCAGGGGGCTGAAATATGAGGAGGATCATAGTTCAAAGCAAGTCCAGGTAAGGAAGTCTGTGAGATTCTTATCTTCATTTAATGACCAAAAAGCAGGAAGTGGAGTGTGGCTCAAGTAGTAGAGTGCTGGCCTGGAGCGAGAAAGCTCATGAACTATACATGGGCCTTAAATTTGAGCACTCAAATACTACTCCAAAGCACTGATTTTATCTATTGTATTCCAGATAGTATGAAACACATTTTTGTCATCAGTGGTGATAAGGTGATAATGTCACTCACATTTTGGCATTGCTGCATTACTTTAAAGGTTCTTTTCTTGTCTGTAAATGTTAACTCATTTGCATCCACCTAACTCAGTGAGTAATGTAGGGTCACTTCCTCATGAGTTACATATGTTGGATCTAGAACTCACATTTACTAAGTCCTAACTTCTTTCCTTTGCATTTATTACATCTGTTTCATCTGTTTTATACATAATTTCTCAGAAGTATTTTTTTAATTTAGAAAGCTGCAATAGCAATTTCCTTTCCTTTTTACCATTTATTTTATTTGATCTCTCTGTTCTTAGAAAATAAGACCAGGGTTCATTTTTCACCATATTGCAGGAAAATAAGATTTGGACTTGTTCCTGAGAGTTTTTAATAGAGATTAGAGTTTCCATGTAATAGTATTCATAAACTTCTTCCTTCCTTCCTTCCTTCTCACTGTTTATGGTTTCAGGATATCACCCAAGAGGTTGTCAGCAATGATGGCCTGGATTTATGCCAGGGGACAGAGGGGTGAATTAGTAGTTTGGCAATTGAATGTTCAACAAAAGCAGCTATCACCAGGGACAGTTAGGTCGGCATCACTCTGCAAGAATCCATCAGCTCTGTTTCTCCAGCCCTAAGCTATTGTGCTGGCTTAATGGATGGTTGCTTAGTGTCATTACTATCCCTTGGATCTATGTGTAGACTCCCGTGATCCCTTGATCTGTGGGCCTGGGATGGCCTAAACTTGTTTGGATTTTTGTTTTTTCTGTCTTTAAAAATTTATAAGTCAGTTGCCAGATTATTCAATGGCTTCTATTGTTTACTGGCTCTCAAATTTAGAATATGCCCAAATCACTTGAGGACTTACTAACGATTCATACTCCAAGGCCAATTTCTTCAAGATTTTTCTTTTTCTCTCTCTCTCTCTCTTTTTTTTTTGTCAGTCCTGGGACTTGACTCAGGGCCTGGGTACTGTCCTTGAGCTTTTTCACTCAAGTCTTGTACTCTACCATTTTGAGCCACAGCACTCCTGGTTTTCTGGTGGTTAACTGGACTTTCATGCCCAGGCTGGCTTCAAACCATGATCTCAGCCTGCCGAGTAGCTAGGATTACAGGCATGAGCCACTCATACTGGATGCCAAAGATTTTAATGCAGAAGGTCTGAGATGAAAGTCAAGAATCTTTTTTTTGGCAGTCATAGGGCTTGAACTCAGGGCCTGAGCACTGTCCTTGGGCTTTCTCAAGGCTAGAGCTCTGCTACTTGAGCTACAGCACCATTTCTGGCTTTTTTCTATGTTTGAGGAATCGAACCCAGGTCTTCATGCATGCTAGGCAAGCATTCTACTACTAGACCAAATATGTTTAATTGGTTATTTGAAATAGGACAGGGAAGGGGGGAAAACAAAATGAGGGGGCAGGAGTGGGGGAGGGAAATGGGGACCAAAACATGAGAAAAGGTATCAATGTTTGGGAAGTAATGCACCTTCTATGTGGCAAATATAATTAATCATAATAAAAGTATATGAAAAAAAAGAAGTCAAGAATCTTCCTTCTTTCTTCTAAGCATTCCCTCAACATGTGGTTTGGAAATACTACTGCAAAAATATTTGAAGTCTGAGCTGGGCATTTGGCTTAGTGGTGGAGTGCTTGCTTAGCATGCTTGAAGACCCAGGTTTGATTCCTCAGTACCGTATACATTGAAAAGGCTGGAAGTGGTGCTATAGTTCAAGTGGTAGAGCTCTAGCCTTGAGAAAGCCCAAGGATAGTGCTCAGGCCCTGAGCTAAAAAGCCCAAAACTGGCAAATAAAAAAGTATCTGAAGGCCTAAGAAAGGGTTTACAAGCTTATATTTTTTTCTGCAGAGTTTTTTATTCCCCTTATTCATTAGAAAGGCAAGATGTAATTCAGGTTTTAGATACTTTTCTAATCAAGTTTTACAATCCAGATAAATTTTTTTATTATTCACCAGTGCTAATATTTTCCTGAATGCCTTTCCAAGGATCCAAAATTTATTTCTGTGCTCCAGTAATTGTAGGGCTTCTGTTTTGTGAAAGAGCATATGCTGAGAGTAGTCAGTGCATTTAGTAGTTTTATGTTCTTGACTTTTTTGGAGCTGTGTGAACAAAACCATGTCTTTGAAATTCTTCACCGTTCACAGGCATTAATAAGTGTTTACTAAGTTTCACAGTAAATGGATTAACTGTGCCTTCCCCCACCCACATTGGATTTGATCACAATTTAAATCATCGTTCTGTAAGATGCAATTTAATCACTTTTTCCTTCACAAACCAAGCATTCTTATTTTTCAGCACAGTAGGAATTCATATTCTTAGCTACTCAGTGGTATTAGAATTTTTAAAAGACCACATTATGTATTTTAAACTGGTTTTCTATTTCTTTTGTAACTTACAAACTTGAATAGTAGTTTTACCATTTTGTTTATTTAAAGTTAACATAAGAAATAGTTTAATGTGGAGCTAACCCAGATACCGCTCAAGGAAGGGATCAAGAAGATGTGGTATTTATGCCCAATGAATTCTGTGCTGCCATTAGAAAGAATGGCATCACCCAATTGGTAAGGAAATGAAAAGACTTGGAAAAAATCATATTAGGTGAATTAAGCAAGACCCAAAGAAACGTAGGCTCGATGGTTTCATTTTAATAATTAGTACACATCTAGGACTCTCCTAGCAGAGGATCACAATAGCTCAAAAGCTATGTATATATGGCCATATAAGATGAGACTAAACAAAACGAACTCTAGGATATGGAATTAAGAAGTTATCTTTATGACTATTTTTGTCCATCATGGGGCTTGAACTCAGCCTGGGCGGTGTCCCTGAGCTCTTTAGCTCAAGGCTACCACCCTACCCTTGAGCCAAGCCCCACTTCCCCTTTTCTAGAGGTTAATTGGAAATGAGTCTCAGGTCTTTTTGTGCTGGATTTGAACCTTGATCCTCAGATCTCAGCCTCCCGAGTAGCTAAGATGACAAGTGTGAGCCTCCACACCCAGGTATGATTGTTTTTAAGTGTACTATGTGAAGTTATTTCTTTTCTCTTTTTCCCCCCTTATGGCTTATCTCATGTTGTTACTGTATCTACCTTTGTTACCTGATATATATATATATATATATTTATTTGTTTATTTGAAATAGGGAAGGGAAAGGGGAAAACAATAAGATTGGGAGGGGTGGGAGAAGGAAAATGAGACAGAAACATGAGAAGAGGTATCAATATTCAAGAAGTAATGTACCCACTACCTGATGAATGTGACTGTACTCCCTCTCTGTGTTACCCCAACAATAAAATACAATTAAAGAAATAGTTAACCGAGATGGAAAATTTTTCATTTTAGGAAGTTAGTTATGGATAATTGTAAAGATATTGTACCATTTTATGATTATACATTATTTCTTGTTTTTATTAAGGATATGGATGTCCCAGAAACTGTGCTATAAACTGTTTCGAATTGTCAGGATTGTTCAACAAACTTTTCCTAAACATAGTCACATTGTTGTCAGTGCTAAAATGTTAATTCCAGTGAAGCACAATTAAATATTGTATTATTTCTCAACTCCCTTCTACCAGCCCATCATAGCCATGTTAAAAAATTTTTCTAGTCATGTTTTTTCTGTACTACTACTTCATAATAAACAATCTTAAACTATACCAGTGTATTGAAATGTAAATCTATTTTTCTTTCCCTAGAGTCTGACAACAGCTGAAGCAGCATGGCTGCAGACTGTTAATTGCATTATGATATGGTCCACATGTCTTGCAATCCCAATACATGAGTTTTCAGTCTGGAGTGCAGAAACATAAGAAAGAGGCTGAGGACTTGTAGTGCCTCATAAAGCTTCCACTCAAATTTGGCCCATATTCCAGTAGCCAGAGGCAGGCCAGGAAACTAAGCCCAGCATATCTACTGTGCATTCCTTGCTATAGTATGAATGTTGGTGTCCTCTCAGAATTCACAGGCGCATTATAAAGAAGTGAAATATGTAGAAAAGTTAGATACAAAAGCTCTTACATGCAGAATGCATTTTGTAACCTTCAAACAATTCAGGTGGATTTACTTGCCCTAGGCCATGCATGAGGACCCAGTTTGCAGGTATTATTTATGAGGAATTAATTCTCCAGCCACTGACTCTCTGGACTTGCCAGCTTCATGAACTGTGAGGACTAACCTTCTGTTGTGTATGGAATTGTGGATGAAGACATTTGTTGTAACAGCCTTGATGGATTATGCCCTCTTCTTCTAGGTGAGAGGGATGGACAGAAATGAATAGCCATTTAACAGAAGTATAGCCTGCCCGTTCCTGAGACATTTCCTACTCCTGGCTACATTTGGCAGCACTAGTTGAGAACTAGTTGGCTTGTTAGAAGCTGCGGAGCCAGGGGTTTGAGATGCAAAGGTGCAGCTATACGTCACAGATTTCCATGGTGGATTGTGTCCCAGTCTGTGTGGGAGATCCAAATATAAGGGGCAGGTGACTGTCACATGATGGTGGCCTTGACAACACTGTTTGTTTACATTCAAAGGTCAGTGTGAAAAGCTTTCTACAAATGGATCCATTCCATTTGTTATTCGCTGAGGTATGGATATTATTTCCTTATTTTTTATGCAGCCGATGTTACATTAGAAGAAGCCCACATGCACAGTGTGCATGCTTTGCCATTGATCTTGCTTTGTATTGAGGAACTAGCATGTTTGCAACTTATTTGAGCATGGAATGTTCTGTTTGTATCCAATTTTTTTGTTTTGTTTTGTTTTATAGAATCAGCTTAAGAGGCTGAAATCAAAGAGTCTGGATTGAAATCAAAACCAAAAGAGTGTCTCAGGCACATCAGTTACCACCATTTTGGGGAGAAATTATTCCAGCAAAACATATATACAGCCTTATAATCATGTATCATGGCATGTGAGATCTCTCCCACTCTCCACTCTTCCTTCTGAACCTTGATCCAGGCGACTGACTGCGCCATCCCTCTTATCAGTAGGCTCACTGCTTTAGTGTATTGGTAGGGACTTAAGCAAGAAAAGCAGGAGTTGGATCAGGGTATTGAGCCCTTTAACTTTCTCCAGATTGGCCACTGTGTGCTGACTGCATCTCTTGACCAATGGGTGAAAATAGTTCCCTGCTGTTACTAACCCTGTGGCTGGACTGCTTTATGCTTGCTTGTTTTTTCTTATTCCTAAGCTCCTTGCATAGCTTTGTAAGTAGTGTAGTTGTTTCTCAGTTAGCCAATATGAGTGTGGCATCTGTTTCAAGCCAAATCTTGTCTATTAAAGTAGCATTCTTATATAAACATTTCTAAAATAAATTGCAAGTTCCAATATTATTTGAGGACTGATGTTTCTGCCTGTTTATATTAGCTCGAATTACTTTAGCATTGCTTTTTTCCATTTTATTTTATTGTCAGGGTAATGTATAGTGGGGCTACAGTTACATTCTTCCGGTATTGGGTATATTAATTCTCAAGATTTGAGAAGTAATGTTTTTGTCCCCCTTTCCCTCCTCCAACCCCCTCCCAATCATCTTATTTTTCCCCCTTCCCTTCCCTATTTCAAAAACAACCCCACAAATAAATGTAATACAATATACCAGTTAACAAAAAGTCAGATACAGTAACCACATGAGATTAACCATAAGGGGAAACAAAGAGAAAAGAAATAACTTCACATAGTACATTAAGAACAGAAAAAGTAGAGTGAACCATTGCCCAGCGTTTTCTTTTCTAGGATAAGTGAAGGCAGAAGATTTGATCTCCCCATCTAACTTGTGCTTTCCACTTTTTTCTTGTCATCCAAGGTTAGCTTTGGCTCTGCTAATAATCTTCCCCACTAGATTAGGAAAGCAGAAACCAGGTGCCTGTGGCATATGCCTGTAATCCTAGTGGCTCAGTAAGCTCAGGTCTGATGAGTATAATTCTAAATAGTCAGGAGACTTTTATCTCCAATGAACCAGCAAAATGTGGGATATGTGGTCCGAGTGGTTAAGTCCCTGCCTGGAAGGAAAATGTCAAGTGAGAAAACTCACTTGGTCCAAAGTCCAAGCCCTAATAACAGAATTAAAATTAAAAGTAGGTGCTACCTGCATCATGTGGTTCCAGAATCTTTCAGCCTCTCAGATATTATGATGCTGTGCATTGATTATTTCAGTCAATGGTTAGGAGAAGGACAGTCATATAAATGAGCCACTTTTATTTAGCTGTTTCAACAGAGAAACTGTTTACTATCAATGCTATATCTGAAATTATTCATATACTGTCTCTGATTATTAGGTCTTTAAGAAAGGCGCATAAAACCCACAAATTTTAAAAGCTGTGTAGTTAGAAAAAGTAAGAAGCTTTTGTCATTGCAGAAACCATGAGTTTCAGTCCAGATATTTTATAGGATGATTAATTCTTTTTTTTAATTAGGATGATTAATTCTTATAGCAGTGTGTCATTCACATACTACAATATAATAAAAGTTTCCGTTAGGTTATATTCAGAGGGCCCCAGAATTATGTTTATCCTATATATGGCTGTTAATCTTTCTAGATTTTTTTTCTAGTAGTTTTTTTCCTGTTCAGACTTGCCTAGCATCTCCTGTTTGATAGGCTAAGGAATGTAATAGATGTTATTTGGTGGCATTGTCGTAATGCATGACAAATCCAAACTGAATTGTGTTTCCTATCTTTGTTTTGTTATTTCTGAGATAATATAAATATAAGTATATATGTGTATGTGTGTGTGTGCATGCATGTATTTTACTTCTACTTTTCTACATCAAAATAAGTTTATCAAATTTGGCCCAGTATTTACCTTAAATTTTCTCCCTGAGATCAAGAGAGTTATGAAGTTATGATCAAGCGACAGTAGAAACATTTCTTGGCTTGAGATTTTCTGACCATAATTATCCAAGACAAAAAGAAAGAAAGAAATATTTCCCAGAGGAGTCCTAAACACTCTACAACATTTTGATGAACTTAGTAGTTGTCATGTAATTTAAGTGGGGAAATGGACTAGAAACTTCTGAAAAACAATGCCTAGCAGGTTTTATTACTACTTTTCGCAGGTGCCTTTTTCTTCACCTCTTCCTAACAGTGGGATCAAGACACCTGAGGTTTTAATGGAGAACTATTCATTCAAATCTGTAATAGTGTCTGCACTGTATATCAAACTTGGCTGCTATTTTCTCTGTATATCCAGTAAATGATGTAAATAATGACAGCTATAAAGTTATAATCTAAATAGGGCAGTAAGCCAACAGTACATAAATGTGTGTGGTCTTTTCCCTGGAAGTGGACTTGTTTTTATACTTACAAATGAAGTTTCCAGTGACTCATTGATGCTTCAGGTCAAGGTCTTTATGTCCCCAGTGTTAAATGATGCAGTATTAAGTTTATATGTTCTATTAACAAAGTGAAACTTTAGAGGCATAATTAGTAGAGGCTATAATGGACAAAATGATTGCTTCATATATTAGTGGTATTGGGATGAATTTCTTGTCCTCTGTGATTTTCATGGCCTGGGTCTAATATCTAAAAATGGATTCTTGTTTCTTGCAGGTGTTTTGTATACATATTGAAAGTTACTTTCACTTACTACTAAAATTAAAAGAATTAAAGAACTTAATAAATATTTATACGATCCCACTACTTTCACAGTATTTCATTGAAAAGCAGGAAATGGGAATGAAAACGGCTGTAGTGTAATTTTTAGCTTGCCAGTTTTTATGAAAGCATGTCTTATCAACAGACAGAATCTACAAAGAGTTGTGTGTAGAATTCAGTTCAATTTATATTAAATTCTGGCCACTGCTATATGAGTTATTGAGCATAATAGCATTCTCCAAATATTCCCATTGGACATTGTAGGATTTAGTGGGTTCTTTGGGCTACTCTATGTGATTTCATTTCCATAGAATAGTTAATATTATGGTTGTTTTACACTAGTGGGAAAGATACTAAGTAAAATAACATTTTATATGTGATGTCTTACACTAAAAAAATTGGAGGAATTTAAGGTAAAAATCGAAGGCAAGCACACACACATACACACAGCCACAAACACACATACACTATTGTGGTCCAGGCACTGGTTTCTCACATATGTAATACTAGCTACTCAGGAGGATTGAAGGATCGTAGTTGAGACTCGCAGGTTGATGGAAAGCAGTCCATAACCTTTTATCTTCCCAAATTGTCATCATCAACTATTGAGCTATGGCTCAATAGTAGAGCACTAAACAAGCAAGCTGAGCAAGTACAAGGCCCTGGATTCAAACTCTACTACTGCTAAAAATGAAACTATGGCAAAACTAAACGTATAAAGACTTTCTGATTTGCTCATGAAATCTATAAAGATTAAACCATTTCATACATTTTTTTCTCCATTTACTTCTCAAGGTCTGTGTCTCCTCACCTTCTTCCTTTTACCTTCCCTCGCCCTCTTCTTTTCTTCCTCTCAGTACTCCTTGTGCAAATGCTTTTTCCTAAGAAAGAGCTGAGCCCTGAAGAGGATGCAAAAGTGATTAAGTCAAGGGCTGGTATAACAACAGAAAAGCATGTAATTACAAACGGTGCCATACACAAGTGACACTGAATAAATGAGTGTTGTTTAGCCATTCATCATGTTTATTTTGACCTTACTGTCATCTTCTTGCCTGAGATGATTTTTACAAATTCCAGTTGGAGACTAGACAGTGTAGGAGATGGCTGTAGCATTAAACTAAGCTGATGGGGAGGGGACACCAAGACCCAGAAATGAATCTAGGTTCTGTGGGGCTTAAAAGCCCACCATTGTGTGGCTGATTCAACAGGAAAACAGAATAAAAAGTGAAAAAAACAAATAATGAGGTCATTGAATAAATTATTTATTTGAATCATTTAGACCAAGGAAGAGAATTAGAGTAGCAAGTTTAAGAGTCAACAAATAGCACTCACATCACAAAACCTTGAAAAAAATGTTTACTGATCATATGTATAACAAACCTCTCAAATATTTTTCTCCACATTATTTTTGTGGCATTTTTGCTTTCTGCCTGCAGACAGGACAAAAACTTTGTAATGATTGTTGTATAGTAGTGTAGAGTGTTTACCCTTTCCACAGTGTGGTTGATTGAAATTTTCTTTCAGAAATGTTTTCCCAGAGTCACAACTTGTGTTCATAAATATACATGAATATCAAATATACATATGCTATGTAAATTTTCAACATTGCTGTCCAATTTGGAAGCACTTCTATCAAGATTATTTTTCTTTCTTTCTTTCATATGAGCTGCTACAAATATTCTGACTGCTATAATAGTGTTGCCACAAGGTCTGGACTCCCTAAACAAACAAAAATATCCTTAGTACTTCTAGTCCTGTGAATCTAATCAATTAAATAAAAGAAAGTCAAGGTGCATTTATAACTGGTATGCTTCATTAACTAGGAGAGAAATTTTCATTTTGACTTTGTGAGTAAGAGTCAAGTCTTTCTATTACAAGTATATATGACTAATGGTCATTTTGCTCAGACTAGCTTCTGGCTCTGTACACTTTGAGTGTAGTTTTCCTATTATTCTGTGTATTTCTACTGCCTCTCCAGCAGCCATAATCATGTAGCCATATTACTGCAGTATTTCCGTGCTATTGTGTTTCAGTGGAGTGTGTAGTAGCCATGTTTTGCAGACTTATTGCTATATTATGGTGACCAAAGAATTTGTCAGAATTGATGAGGAGCCACATGAATAATCTCAGTATATACAGACTACATAGAACCTCAACTCTAGTCTTCCTACATATAACCTCAACTGTCTTGAAAATGCCTGCGAATACTGTAAATGACAGGAATCCATGTGCAAGAAGAGAAAGAAGAAAGGGAAAGAAAGGTTTTGAATTACCATGATTAAATACATTATTTTTTTTAAAAAATGAAAATGCTAAAATCATGTGATCCATTTTAAAGGAAATGGGTTAGCAATATTGTTTTAACTTTTTTTTTTGCCAGTCCTGGGCTTGAGCTCAGTGCCTGAGCACTGTCCTTGGACTTTCTCAAGGCTAAAGCTCTACCACTTGAGCCTCAGCACCACTTCCAGCTTTTTTCTATGTATGTGGTACCAAGGAATCGAACCCGGGTCTTCATGCAAGCTAGGCAAGCACTTTAACCACTAGGCCAAACTCCCGGCCCCAGAAATATTGTTTTAATTCTGTATTTTCCAAACTATTTTAGTAAAGAAACGTTATCCTGAAGAAGGAAGGCTTTCCAATCTTTGGAGCGGGTATTGAATGGCTAAGCCACAAAACGTAGTTTTAAGAATTTGCACTACTGATCTTGAGATGGGGTTTAAGGTTGTTACTCATGATGCATATAATGGAGCCCACAAATCAACAGTGCACAGGACATACTAAAACATAGAGTGGATCAGGAATGGTCCTGGATTTCCCAGGACTTTCTGGAGCCAAAGCAGCCTCTAGAGAGTAAGAAATCTTTAACATTAAGAAGTATGGAGCATTGTGGACTCAATACTTTTCAGAACAGCTGGCTGGTTATATTTGTGGTGTTTCTTTGTCTCATTCTTTTATAGCATCTCCGTGAGAATTTGTTAATAAGAATGGATTGTTTTGAGAGCTCTTCTAATCACTCTCAAAATTTTTTCACTGAGAACTATTTATCAATTCCCTCAAATTCCCTAAGTCACAAGATATTTCTCTTAATCATACCTTGTACCTCATTGTTTGAATTTGTGATAAGTAACAATCTAATTGATTATAATTCATAGATCAGTAGCATTTCTTGCAATCAAAAATGTCCATTTCTCCAGGCAGAACACGGTGATTCTTTCATATAAACATAGTCTTAAGGTCAGCTTTGAGAGGGAATTCTGCACATAAGATATTCAAATAGCAATGCTGAGATCAGGAATAGCTCTGTGGAAATTTCAAAAGGATTAGCTTTTTTTTCATATGTTTTGGACCCTTCCTTCTGATAGGTATATGTGTCCCTAGATTCAGATGTAGTTATATTTTTCTTGTGTCCTTATGGGTATTTCTAATGTGAAATTAAGTTAATAATGTTGAACTGAATGAGCCATGAAGCAGGAACACAGTGATTAAATATTACATAACTAATGAAATACTGATTTAAATGCCAAATTATCAAGTGTTTTCCTTTTGCTCTTTGATCCATGATTTACCCTAAAATATAATGTATAATGATGAATACAACTGAAGATAAATGGTCAGAAATAGAGGATTCTATTTATGTTGTTTTCTTTGTCTTTTTTGTTATGATGTCTGGTATAGTCTAAGCTTAGCTTGAACTCACAAATCAAAATTCTCCTTCCTCCAACTATTTAATGCTACAATGTGCTTACTGTATCCTTGTTCATAGCTCTGGGTGTATGGCTATATCATATCAAGGAACATTAATGTCAACTCAAAATTCTAAACTTCATAGGTGCATAGCATTATTCAAATTGTATAGTAATGTTTTATACAATGTAGAACTTCATAATTTGAAGAAATATCTAGAACCAGAAGAGAAGCAAAGATTGCTGTTGAGAACAAAGAAATAATCTTTAAAAAATATTTATTCTAGGAGCTGATGGCTCGTGTCTGTAACCCTAGGTACTCATGAAGACTGAGGCCTGGAAGATTTTAGTTTGAAACCATTCTGGGCACAAGAGTCTATGAGATTAGCCAGGCACAATAGCTCATGCCTGTAATCCTAGCTACTCAGGAGGCTGAGATCTGAGGATCACGGCTCAATGCCAGTCTACGCACTAAAATCTGTGAGACTCATCTCCAATTAACTACTAGAAAATTGGAAGTGGCACTGTGGCTCAAGGGGTAGGGCCTTGAGCTGAAGACCTCAGGAACAATGCCCAGGCCCAGGCTCAGAGTTCAAGTCCCATGACCAATGGCGTTAAAAAAAAAGTCCATGAGATTGCATGTCCAAGTACCAAACATAAGACTTGGCTAGAAGTATGATTGAAACACATAAGTCATGAGCAGGAAAGCTGAATGAGAGCCACAGGCTCTGATGTCAAATGCAGGTGCTGACAGATGTGCATGCACAGGTACAGCTCTCTGAGCTTCCCTTAATCCCAGCATGCTAGCATCTATCTATTGCACATTCAAATATAAAATTAGATGGCAATATAATAAAACAAACAATGGCCAGGAGTGTGGCCTAGTGTTAGAGTGCTTGCCTTGTATGCATGAAGCCCTGGGTTCAATTCCTCCATGCCACATACACAGAAAAAAGGGAAGTGGTGCCGTGGATCAAGTGGTAGAGCACTATCCTGGAGAAAGCTCAAGGACAGTGCCCAGGCCCTCAAGTCCCAGGACTGGCAAAATAGAAAGAAGCAAGTAAGTATAATGAATAGTTTTCACAAGATTGCAAGTGTTAAGCAGAAAAATAATTGAAGAGGTAAGTCCAGTGTACAGGTAATTAGTGAGATGTGATCCTGATGTAACTGTTAGAATTGTAAACTGGTTGTTTTAACTTGTAGGAAGATAAGAATGATAGGGAAGTGGACACTGGAGCTCATGCCCATAATGTTAGCTCCTCAGAAGGCTGAAATCTGAGGTTCCCGGTTCAAAGCCAGCCTGGGCATGAAAGTAAATCTGTGAGACACTTATTTCCAATTAACCACTAGAAAATGGGAAGTGGCACTGTGGCTCAAGTGGTAGAGCACTAGTCTTCAGTTGAAGAGCTCAGAAATAGTGCCCAGGCCCAGAGTTCAAGCCACATGACCAAAAGAAAAAAAAATTAAAGCAATGTTAGGGAATATATGTGGTTATTTACCACAGCCTCTTGTAGTTTCCCTTTGTGATTTTAAAGCCCAAACTTTGAGCTTTTGGAAGAAGATAATAGATATAATGGTACATGCACATTTAGACTAATCCTCTAGAAGTTATTTTCCAATGAATTAAACACTTGACCTGATGGACCCTATCTTAAATTCCTTTCATTTGCAGCAAGCCCTCAGCATAAGAGAAAGCCTTTTTCATATTACCCCCATACCTTACTCTTCTTGGTTGTGTGCTATCTCCTCCTTGCTGGGGTTAATATTCTTAATACTGTTTCATAGTGATTGTCCATGAAGTGATTCTTCCACAGCCCACGGCTTCTCAGTGGAACACAGAGTTTCTAACACAGGACTTGTTAATGTGGTTACTACTTTGTTCAAAGCTCTTTTGGTAATTGTAATTCGAAGGCAGTTTGGATTTAGGGTTATTGATATTAACTTGCTTAATAGCCAAATTGTGGAGTACTGTTGTAGCTGGAAATAACTGTGACTTTTTCAAGAAAGAGGCTGCCAGGGTCAGTCTTGAGGTCTTAGTCACTGTCCTTGACGGTATTTTGCAACATAATATTTTATATTTTGTAGTTTACCATCCTAAAAATGCCCTATTTAACGTTGTAGCAAAGGTGAAGGCATACATTGTTATTTCTTGGTTGGTTTCTTTGTGGATTTAGGACTGGAGTTCAAACTCAGAACCTTGAACTTGGTAAGTTGGTGCTCTACCACCTGAACCATGCCTTCTGCCTGGCCTTTTGCTGGTTATTTTGGAGGTACACTCTCATGAAATTTTTGGCCCAACCCAGATTTGAACCTCAGTTGTCTGGAATTCAGCCTCCCCAATAGCTGGAATTACAAGCATGAGAAACCTGCGCAGGGTGAAAGCAGACATTTTAAAATCACATATCCTCAGTGTTCAGTTTTATGACACTAAATTGCTAACATATGCAACTATTTTTCTCAGGTTCTTCTTTACTCTGCAAGTTTATGATGAGTCAGTCTGTTATTAACCACTAACATTCAAATGAGAAAAACTCTTGTTGTTAAAAATACAGGGGCAGCACTCACCAATCCTTGATGTTCTCAGGCAGTATATGCTGAAAGAGACTGTGTGTGGCTTCCAGAGTTTTAAAAAGCAGGATGCTAAACAAGTCATAGTCTGGGGGTGGGAGTTGGTGGGGGAGGATTTTGGTGGGGGGGAGTAGGTGGACAGAAAGAGAGAGAGAGGCTGCTGTATTCTTTTGTACTATCAGCCAAGGCGATTTGTCCAGCTGTGAGGTCAAGTTCCCAGACCCTTAGTAAACTTAAACTGGTTGCCTTGTCTAACCACAGTTCTGGTTTCAGGCAGTCAGGGCTACAGAGGGAGAGCAACCTGTTCAGAGAGCACAGACAAAACTGCTGCTGATTCGCTAGCACACTCCATCTTTCTGGTTATCCCCAAGTCCTCTTCATATCCCAAACTGGCCAACCAGCTTTGCGTGCATGCCACTCACTCTCAAACACATCCCTCTGTGTACTGTGCAGGTGTTTCCCAGTTAGCTGTTTGGTCTTAATATGAAGGCACCGGAAGCAGCAACTTTCCTGTGTTTCAGAGTTACTGATTTTCATTAGCTTCTGAACTGAGCTCAGTTGTTGTTCCACTCAAACTGATATTACATCCTCTCAGTTTGGGTAGGGAGTGTGGTTTTATTTGCATGAGTGTTTGTTGTGACTCTCTTTGTTTCTCAATTGCTGAGATTTGGCAAATACTGAAGAAATGTAGGAGCCCCAAATAGTTCTGAGAAATGCAGAAAATATTGAGCAAGAGGCTATTGAATTTCCATAAGTAAGCAAATATATTCTGAGAGCTTATGGGTGAAAATTGCTTTTTATTTAATGAGTCATTTTTATTGGAAGGTATTGATTATTTCCAGGCCATAAATACAGGGTAAATTCTTTTCAGCGAATGTTAAAAACATGACTTTCAATTGCATGCAGCTTTTGAAGGTCCAGAGGATACTGAGGTATGAATTTTTAAACATAAGCATTCTGCATATATATATATATATATATATATATGAAGGAATGAATGGTAGCCATGTGTGGAGAAATAATCTGTAGTTTTATATAGCAACTTGGAGAAATATGTATATATATATATTTATTTAATAACAACCGCATGCAGGTGGCTCACATATGTAATCCGGTGGTTGAGATCAGGAGAATCAGGGTTCTAGGAGAGCTCAGGCAGAAACTCTGTAAGACCTCATCTCATTCAATAAAAAGCCGGATGTGGAGTGCCATCCTGTCACCCCAGCTACACTGGAAGCAGTCCAGAGATTGGAAAGAAGATAGGACCATACTGGCCCAGGTGGTAGTGAGAGATCTTATTAAAAAATACCTAAAGCAGAAAAGGAGTTGGGAACATGGGGTCAGGTGATGGAGTACTGAAAACAAGAATATTTGATTATCACAGTGCCCCAGAGCGTATCTAGTCTTCTTTCTACTTCGCAGATGAGGAAACTGAGATTCAGATAAGTTTGATGACTCTGCCAAATAATCTTTTCCTTCTTATTTATTTATTTATTATTTTCTTGACAGTGGCTTATTTTTGCCAGTTCTGGGGTTTGAATTTAGGGCCTGGGCACTGTCTTTCAACACGTTTTTACACAAGGCTCGCAATCTTTCCCTTGAGCCACACCTTCACTTCCGGCTTTTTCTATGTATGTGGCACAGAGGAATTGAACCCAGGGCTTCATGGATGCTAGGCAAGCGCTCTACCACTAGAACAAACTCCCAGCCCAAGTGCTGGAGTTTTAACTTAGGGACTCACACTTGCTAGGCCAACCCCCAACTATGTTTGATTTAGTTATTTTTCAAGTAGAAAAATCACTTGTCTTGAAAGTATTGACTCTCCTACCTCTTCTGCCTGTATATTTGGGATTACAGATATGTGTCATGATATCTGGCTCTTTGTGTTTTATAAAGGTATAATTTTAACATCTGGAAATCTAAATAGGAGATTCCTCGAAGCTTGATTTTTTCATTTAGGAACATTCATTGAGTAGTTATTATGTGTTTAAATTTAATATTTTGTAAAGGATTTATTTTTTAAATCAATCTTGTCCAGTCACTAAGTAATATTTGTTTACTGCATGGTATGAATTCTGTTTGTCCTAAGATTCTGTTTATTATGTGATTCTCTTCAGCTGATACTCAGACTAGTTCCAACCAGGTCAGCAGCCTCAAAGGTTACCTGTGCTCTTTCCTGGTCACAAGTTCCTTTATTTCTTTCTGATGCACAATCATTTCTTGCTTATTCACTGAGTAGCATATGATCATGGCTAAGTAGGTATTTTAAAGGAAAGGTGGAATATGCATATGCAAGAGCAGCCCAGTGTCAGTTCTTTCTAATAGTTGGTATAGATAAAGTAGACGCATTGGCTGGAAAATTGCTTCACCCTGTATAGTCTGTGTAAATGGTCTGTGGACATCTACTCCTGTACCTTCATTCTTTTGTGTTCAACACTTAATGATGCCCATGTCCATGAATAAAAATAAAGACACTGGGAGTCTAAGAGGACTTGACTACACATATTGAGTGCTGCTATTATCTTTCAGTCATGATATCATGTTATGATAATAGGTTTCATTTAAAATATCAATCTGAGGGCCAGGAGTTTGGCCTAGTGGTAGAGTGCCTGCCTCGTATGCATGAAGATCTGGGTTTATTTCCTCAGAACCACATACTAGCAAAAAAAAAAAAAAAGCCGGAAGTGGTGCTGAGGCTCAAGTGGTAGAGTGCTAGCCTTGAGAAAGTCCAAGGACAGTGTTCAGGCCCTGAGCTCAAGCCCAGGACTGGCAAAAAAAAATCATGAAATATATATTAAATTAAAAAAAATATCAATCTGAAAATAATTGAAAGGTCAGTTTCATTGCCATCAGTGGGTTATGCTTATGGCTTCTCTCTTCCTATCCTAACAAAGTCAATAAATCATCTATAGATATCTACCTGTCATCCTCTCATCAATATCATATCAGATTCCCAATGTTTACTTGTCCTCTGCCTTGCTTTTCCAGAATAATGTGATTAAACACTTGCTTCTCCAGTTCTTAGGCAGTACATTTTGTGGGTCTCTCATCCTGGGTTGTTATCTTCAGGACAACTATTTTCGTTTAAGCCTCCTAAATCTATCCTTAGTGACAACAGCTTATTCTGAACCCCCTCCTCTCTTTAGCAGATGCTCTGCCAAACTTTAGGCTCCATGTTGTTGTCATTTGGTTGGTTTGGTTTAATTCTGTTTTTATACAGACACTGGGGCTTGAACTCCAGACTCATATTCTTGTTCAACATTTTTGCTCAAGACTGACAGTCTACCACTTGAGCCATATCCCCACTTGTAGCTTTTTGCTAATCAATCATAGATAAAAGTCTCATGGGTTTGGCTTCATATTCTGATCAGACTTCTAAGCAGCCACGATTGCAGGCTTGAGCCACCGGCAGTAGGGTCCAGCCTAGAGTTTTAAAGTAAGACCTTAAATACTTGAATGTTTCAAGAGTTTCAGACTCCACCACTGCCTTAAAGATATCCATCGTATTTAAATCCCATAATGTTTATTTTATCTGCATTGACCTATTTTCATTTTCTTTGTAAGAACACATTAGTACTGGTTTTAGTCTATCTGTGCTGTTGTAATAGAATAAATTGGGCAGGTAATCAACAACAGAAATAAATGGCTCATAGTTCTGCCATCTGGGAAGCAAAAGGTGAAGGAGCTGTCAGAACTAGTGTCTGGTGTGGGCCTGTTTCCTTATCTAATCCTGTCCTTACATGGTGTGAATCCCAGACAGGAGGACTCAGGTCTATGACATATTTACCTCCACCCCAACTGTAATTACTGTAAATCCTAGATTCATCACACTTGTGGTTAAGGTTATAGCATAGGAATTTGGAAAATAGTCTGTTTGGTCTCAACCCTGTACCACATGCTTCTCTTAGGTAACATTTTTCAGGACTTCTTTCAATATATTTTATTTAATATATTTAATATATCTCCTGCACTGGAAATCACATTTTTACATTTTCTCCATAACTCATTTTATGTTATATACTAACATGTGCTATCTATACATCATATAAATACCTAGTTTTCTTACATATTTATTCCCTATTTCCTCATTCAAAAAGAGATTTATGGATTTAATGTATTAATTAATCATCAAACATCACTCTTCACCATAGCTAAACAATAGAATCAGCCTAGATATCTTTATTAACAGAAAAACATTTCAAAAAGTGCACACTTACACACACACACACACACACACACACACAGAGGTCAGACTCAGAAAAACAGTAACGTGTTGTATTTCATACGTGAAAACTAGATCTAAAGAAAACATGAATATAAATAAGAAACTTGGGGAAGAGGATTGGCAGGGGTTGTAAGTGGGAAAGAGAGGCTTCAGGGAGGGGATAATGTGATATAATGCAAGATAACATGTGAGGAAAGGTCATAATGAAACCCATTTCTTAAAATTTGGGAGGAAGATTTAGAGTGATGAAATGGGAAAAAGGGATTAAAGTCTAAAGTATACTTTGTGCATATAATATACAATGTACATTTATATATCATTATATAATTATATATTTATAATTACATATATTTTTAGATTTTATTATATATAAATATCATAAAGAAACCCTCCCCATAGCACAATTAATATGTGTGAAGGGAAACTGTAAACTATTTCTGCATTAATCAAGTAATAGCTTCTTTTCTGGCATGTAGCATAAAGGACTTTGATAGATTTTTCCCTTTTTATTGGACAGGGAGGAAAGCCTCATGATGCTGAGAGAAGACTCTCTCTTAGCTCAGCACATTACTTTGATAGAGAATGATGAGATAAAAAAGCCTTAACCTAGGGCTTGGATAGTTCATTTAGTGAAAGCTGGAACACTCTACTGAACAAGTTTGGAGAGTCTCTTGGCTTTTTCAATCTTATCTGTTCAGAGTCAGAGTCAAAATCTCAGAGTTGCAACTGATAACATTTCAAGCATTAAGAAAAATGTTTGTTTTCTAAAATACAGTTTTGGGCTTCACATTTGTCATTATTTTGGAATTGATGAAGCAACCAGAGAAGGGTCTTTGAAGTTGAAGATTTGGGCCACATAGTTCTGTCAGCATGTGAATAGATGTGCAAGAAGGAATCTGACCAGGGTTTGGAGGACTGATGTCCCTGCTGTGGGTCAGTGAGGTTGGTCAAAGACCAAGCTGAACAAGCTAGTTAGGTCATGAACTGGAAGAGCAGTTTGAAGAGGGATAGAGCTGTGGATAAAGCTGGTTGGTAGGTCAAGCAATCAGATTCCTGGGTGTATGCGTGCATGTGTGCATGTGTGCGTGCGTGCGTGCGTGCGTGTGTGTTTGTTCTGCAAGTATATGTTAAAGGAAAGCAGGAATGAAAGATTGCAAGTGGAATTCTTGTCTCAGAATAAGTGATGCTAAATTTTATCAGAAGGATTGTATGTGAAGGAGATGAAATTGGAAAACAAACATGACTACACCTTTCCCAGAGACTGTCTGTCACCTTTGCAATGCCCATTACTACCTAGTCTTTGACTTGTGTCACCAGGTAACACTTGGAAAAAAAAATTGGTCTTCATATATGAAATGCTACATGCTCTGTGGCTCTGTGTTTTAAGGTCTTCCCTCAGTTGTCTATTCCCCATCGTCTACTAACAGTAAGACTATCCATTTTATCTGTCAAATTCAATTTCAATGACTGTTTCCTTTCTTCTTTTTGGAGCAACCCCTCAAATAAAAATATACTGACTGAGTTGCATGGTATGAGAGGGTACCCAGTGTGACCTCCTAGTAGCCCCATGAGGCATAATTATCTAAGCTTCCAGGTTGAGAATTGAAGCCAGAATTATTTAGCTCTCTTCACAGCGCTTGAGCAAAATCTTCACCCTCAGGCCAACTGTTTTTAGAGAAATTGGTTTTTGGTGCCACCCTAGTTTTTGATATAGTACTTAGAAATCTTTTGTAGGCTGGGAATTGAATGGGTGCTGGCATATAAACCCCCATTCTGTTTCTTCAGAGGCCACACTGGCTTCTCTACATCAGCTACAGAGATTTCCAAGAGTAAAGTTTATAATTTTCTTGACTATAAAAACTGAAGAAAAATCCACATAGTCTACAGTTGTTCATTTTTTTTGTTTACTTGTTTGTTTGTTTGCTTGCTTGCTTGTTTCCAGTCCTGGGCTTGGGCTTAGGGCCTGAGCACTGTCCTTCTGCTTCCTCAAGGCTAGAGCTCTACCACTTGAGCCACAGCACCACTTCTGGCTTTTTTCTATGTATGTGATACTGAGCAATTGAACCTGGATCTTTGTGCATGCTCGGCAAGCATTCTACCACTAAGCCAAACCCCCAGCCCCACAGTTGTTTGTTTTAAAGCACATACATAGGGCATCTTTTCAGTGATGATGAAATTGGGGTAACTCAGAGCTTCACTGTCTATATACATAAATTGATGTTAGGATGAATCTTCCTTGTACAACTAAATGGTACTATTAAAAAAAATGAAAGAAACATGTCAGTGCAATGATCACATTCTCAGTGTTGTGTAGTGTTTCCTCACCATGAAAGAATACCCCATACATACAATGCAACAATTCACCATTCCCCATTCACCATTCCCTCTCACTTCAGCCCCTGCACTAATATCAGTTATTTGCTAGTTGGGGGTGTGGGGGGAGAGGAAAGTTGTTGTTATTATTATTGTTGCTGTTGTTGTTTTATCCATTCTGGGATTTGAATTCAGGGCCTGGATGCTGTCCCAGTTCTTTTACTCAAGACTT
Organism: Megascapheus bottae; assembly: GCF_031878675.1. NCBI lineage: Eukaryota > Metazoa > Chordata > Mammalia > Rodentia > Geomyidae > Megascapheus > Megascapheus bottae. The sequence continues at coordinate 58,715,662 of NC_143520.1, read as the reverse complement.
GAAGTGTACTACTTGAGCCACACCTCTACTTCCACTACATTTTTTTATAGTTAATTGGAGGTAAGAATCTCTTGGTTTTGAATCTCAGTTCCCAAGACCTCAGCCTCCTCAATAGGTACGATTAAAGGTGTAAGCTACAAGTGCCCAGTACAGTTTATCTTTTTTACTGTTTACAGTTTATACTTTTACTGACACTCTACTACTTGAGCCATTCTAGTTCTTTTAGCCCAGAGTTGTTTTTTTTTTTTTTTTTGCTGGTATTTAAAGTTGAATTCCCAGGAATTTTTCTGTCCAGCCTGGGACAGAACTACAATTCTTCAGTTCTCTTCCTCCTAAGAAACTATGCTTATTGATGTGAGGCGTAGTACCAGTTATTTTATGATTAATCCTACTAGCACTATGGGCAAATAATTGGGATGTTTCTAGATTTTTACCCTGTGTAAGTACTTCTACTTTTCATTTTGTTTTGAGTTTTTGTGTGCATGTGTTGTTTGTTTGTTGTACTGGGATTTGAATATAGAGTCTCAAGCTCTTTCAGCTTGCTTGCACTACCAGGACTTTATCACGTAAGCCATATCTCTAATCTGGCTTTTTGATAGTTAGAGATGAATCCTCACAAATTTTTTTTTCCTGAGTTGGCCTCAAACCAGTCCTTATGATCTCGGTTTCCTTAGATAGGATTAAAAAATAAATAGCTAGAATCCTGCTTTGTTGTTTCTTTGTTAAATTAAAATTAAAAATAAATTTTATTTGCCAGGAGCAGTGGCTCATGCCTATAATCCTAGCTACTTAGGAGGCTGAGATCTGAGGAACAAGGTTCAAAGCCATCCAGGCAGAAAAGGACCTGAGACTCTTATCTCCAATTAACCTCTAGAAAATGGGAAGTGGGGCTTGGCTCAAGGGTAGGGGCGGCAGTAGGCTTGAGCTGAATAACTCAGGGACAGTGCCCAGACCGAGTTCAAGCTCCATGACCCACAAAAATGAAAAAATAAATAAATAATAAAGTGTTATTGCTATTATAAAGATGGTATACAGAGGGGTTACAGTCACATAGGCAGGTGATGAGTACATTTCTTTTTGAACCATGTCATACCTTCCCTCCCTCTCTCCCAGGTTTACCTTCTTATTCCCACCCACAAGTTGTATAGTACATTCTTCACATAATGTCTAGTGAGTTCCGTGCTACATCTAACTTAAATTTTTAGTAGCATCTCATCAGAATAAGTATGATATGATTGTGTAGACAAAATAAATATCATGAATTTCCTGTATGCTTTTATATATATTTCTTATAGAGAATAATTATGAGAAATTCTTAATCTGAACTTTTTCCCTTTACTTGGTGAAATGTTTAATAAGAAGTGGCGCGGGAAGGGAAATGGGGACCAAGACATGAGAAAGGGAATCAATGTATGTGAAGTAATGCACCTTCTATCTGGCAAATATGATGTAATCCTTCTATTAATTACAATAAAAATATATGAAAAAAATAAATTCATTATGAATCTTTCTCACTTTTGTTTTCTAGCACTAAGTTATAATTTTGTGTAAAAATTCCATTAAAATTTGAGCTAAATTTGCTTACTTTTACATATAGAATTAGCCTATTCAACAACATTGTAATGTTTGTAATTACATGATGCATATAAAATTATGTACAGAAGGTACAGGAGTTTGACCTAGTGGTAGAGTTCTTGTCTAGCATGTGTGAGGACCTGTGTTCCATTCCTTGATCCACATACATAGAAAAAGCCAGAAGTGGTGCTGCGGGTTTAGTGGTAGAGTTCTAGCCTTGAGAAAACTCAAGGGCAATATTCAGATCTTGAGTTCAAGCCTTGGAACTGGCAAAAAATATCTTGTTTCTTTTTTCTATATGTGTACAGACTGAATATCCTTAACAAAAATCTAAAACCAAAATGCAAATCACTTTCAGTGCCTGTAACACCCCAGAGATATTTTCTGATAGTTTGATGCATGCAAATTTTGTTTCATGCACAAAAATATTTAAAATATTGCATAAAGTTAACTTTAGGATACATTTATAACCTTCATATTAAGATAAATGCTTTATGCTTAAACTTAGGTGTTTTTTAAGGATGTATTTTAGCATCTATTAACAATTCATTGGTGTGATTTCCAAAATACCTTAGGGCACTTTTTGTTTTGTTTTTTTTGTTTTTTACTTACCCTTTAGTAAGATTATTGCTTTATGAAATGTTGGTTCTTTTTGTATTTTTATACTTTTTTGTCAGGTGATGTATAGAGGGGTTATAGCTACATTCATCAGGTAGTAGGTACATTACTTCTTGAACATTGTTACCCATTCCCATGCTTTTCTCCCACTTTCCCTCCTCCCACCCATGCTGTTTGTTCTTTATTGCAGCATCCCTGTTGCGTTCTGTGGGTAAAATCTCATAAAATGAGAGAAAATTGAACTGGCTCAAATCAGTTCCATTTAACGTGAGCAGAGAGAAGCTTCTGGAAAATTCCCATGTCAAAGAGATGAAACATAAGTTTCTTTTGAATCCAGATTGTAATATCCACTTTCAGTATTTGTTAGTAAAAAAAGAAGATGCATCATTATATATATATCTTTCATTTTAATTTTAATTGTTATTATAAAGATGAAGTTCAGAATTGTTACAGTTATATAAGTCCAGTAATGAGTCCATTTCCTTTTGGACAATATCACCTCTTTCTTCCCTGTCTCCCAATATTTCTATTGCCTCCCCCCACATTTTATAGTTCATTCTCAACATAGTGTCTAGTGTTCACATGTACTTTTAATTTCCTCCACTTTGAAAACTACATGAATCTTAAACTGCCCTTCAAAGTACATTTCAAGCTTGGCATTTAAAATATAACATTTACAGAAAGACTTAGTGGGCAATTCAGCCCAGAGTGTCATTTTCAGGAGCAAGAAATATTTACATTGCTCTCTGTTCAATATTTTGTACAGTTTTTATTTGGTTACTCGAGTTGGTATTAAAGTGACAAAGCTAATGGAATCACCTGCTGAGGTTCAGTTTCCCAGGAAGAAACAGAAAACAAAGCCTTTCATTTATTTACTCAGGGGCTACCTTTAAGAAGTCCTGCCTATGAGTCTGGCTTACTTCACTTAATATGATTTTTTCTAAGTCTTTCCATTTCCTAACAAATGGGGCGATGTCATTCTTTCTGACAGCAGCATAGAATTCCATTGTGTATAAATACCACAACTTGTTGATCCACTCATCAACTGAGGGACATCTGGGTTGGTTCCATATCTTTGCTACGGTAAATAGTGTGGCAATGAACATCGTTGTGCTAGTGGATTTAGTATGTCCTTGTTTCTGGACAATTGGGTAAATGCCTAGTAGTGAAATTGCTGGGTCATAAGGAACATAAGCTCAATGGTTTCCCTCATTTGCCATAATCAGTAGAAACCTTGGGCTCTCCTAGCAGAGGTTTGCAATAGAGCAAAACCTAGATACAAAAGGCCATATAGTATGACGCTAAAAGAAAGGATCTCTAGGATATAGAAATAAAAGCCATATAATGAGTGATTGTTGTCCTTAATGTACTATGTTATCTCTCATCTCTTTTGCTGTCCCTTGGTTATCTTATATTGTTACAGTATCTCATTTTGTTATTTGATATATTGGATATATTTGTATTTGGTTATTTTAATTGGATAGGAAAGGGGGGAAAACAAGATGAGGGGTGAGGGCCGGTGGGAGGGAAATGGGGACCAAGACATGAGAAAGGATATCAATGTATGTGAATTAATGCACCTTTTATCTGGCAAATATAATGTAACCCTTCTATTAATTACAATAAATATATATATGAAAAAAAACAAAGCAGAAAAAAAAGAAGTCCTGCTTAGTAAGAGGGACCTCTAAGGGCCAGGCTAGACCATTCCTTCTCTATCTCAGAATCACTTGGCTTTAATCCTTTGCCATCTTCTGATGTTCTTTTTCTTGAATCCATTTCAAGAGATATCCTGTGCCCTTCCTCTGAGTAGAAACAAAGAATCGGAGATGAGGGAGAAGGATAAAAGGAGTGACATTAATTTAAAAAAAATCATTGTACTCAGAAACTGACATGTTAAATTGAAACTGCATTTGTATCACTACTCAAAGGTAATTTAAGCAGTTATATGAAAATAAAACTTTACCAGGTACCAGTGGCTCAGGTCTGTAACCCTACCTCCCCAGAAGGCTGAGATTTGAGGACCATGGTTTAAAGCCTGGGCATGAAAGTCTGTGCGATTCATATCTCCAATAAACCACTCAGAGAAAAGCTGGAACTGAGTGTGGCCCAAGTGGCCTTGAATACAAGAAGGTTCTGGGACAGTGCCAAGGCCCTGAATTCAAGCCCCATGACTGGTAATACATACATACATACAGCAAGTAAACTTTAAAAAAAAAAGAATCATAATGGAACAACTTTCTTCTTTTTTTTAATCCTTTGTGGGGCTTGAACTCTCAGCCTGGGCATTGTCCCTGTCTATGCTCTTTAGCTCCACCCTAACCCTGGAGACACAGTGCTGCTTCTCATTTTCTACTGGTTAAGGGAAGATAATAGTCTCAAGGACTGTAGTGCCCTGGCTGGCTTTGAACAGAGATCCTCAGATCTCAGTCTCCTAAGTAGCTAGGATTACAGGCATGAGCCACTGCTCCCATCTCAAACAACTTTCTTCTTCAGGCTTCTCCTCAGCCTGTAGGCTCTGCCAAGTTTGCACCTATCTAGAGAAGGAAGCTGAAGTCATGCCAAGGTACAAGTTAGGATCTGCCATTGCACAAGACCTGTCTCTTAGGAGAGGTTCACATGAAGCTAGATGCCAATAGCTACTCAGGAGGCTAAGATCCGAGCATTGAAGTTCAAAGCCAGCCCAGGCAGGGAAGTCTGTGAGACTCATCTCCAATTAACCACGAGAAAACTGGAAGTGACCCAGTGGTTCAAAGTATTTGAATGCTAGCCTTGAGGGGAAGAGCTCAGGGATAGCACCTGGGCCCGGAGTTCAAGCCCTACCACCAACACAAAGATAAAGAAAAAAAAGAGAGAGAGGAGAAAGGTTCACAAGAAGCTAGAATGCATAAGGTAGAGAAAAGGACAGATATTTTCCTTTTTAAGAAGCATCCCAAAGGACCTGCCAGTAGTAGTTTGAGAAATACTGCTTTGGCCTATTGAAATCCTGCTGGATGTTCACTGTGCACATTGTTCCTCCCAGTTTTGAGTCATGTGAATCTTTGATGAGAAGCCCAGGACCTAATCCCAGTCATTAAGAAAAATGTTGACAGATACAAGGCTGAATTCAGAGCCCTGAGGCAAGCCACTAGAGATTTCTCTCCAGGTTGACACTGCCTTGTGAATACTGAAATTCAATCTGTTTAAAGCCTTTTCTTCATCCTGTCATTGGACCACATTTTCCCCTGTTGTGTCCTCTGGGATCTCATGAGAGATCTTGCCAACTGCCTTGCTGACATTCAGATATACTAGATCTATAGATTCCCTGCTCAGGAAATAGATTTTTTTAACAAAGGGAAAGACTTTAAAAACAATAGAAAAGAAAAGTAAAAAGATAAGACTTAATTCTAATTTGATTTGTGATCCCAGGAATCAACATAAAATTAGAACCAAGAAATATATTTCATAGACAACCATTAGATTTTACAAAAGTTATGTTACAGCAGCTTCCATAGCTTAACAAAAGAATCCAAGCGCAACACGCTGAGCCCCACTCCTTCAGAGACATGGAGACCTCAGTACTGGTCACTGATCCCAGCCTTTTTGGTATGATAGGAAGAGATATAGCAGGGCACTGACTGTGAAGTGGAGATTTGGGAGGAGTTGAGAGTGGAACATTTCAGCAAGAATTTCATAGGCTTTAAATGGGTCGTATGATGTTGCCTCCCCACAAGATGAGTTAGACCACCTGGAGGGCCTGCCTCCTTCCATCAGGGCTAAGGGATCCGGAGAAGTTCCCTTCCTTTGTGTCGTGCAAGAAAATGTGCAGTGGTGTGCTGTGCTGAAGCAAAAAAGTCATTCTTGAAGTACAATTGAATGACAAAACCAAGTGTATTTAAAAAAAAATAGTACGAACTAATGTTTTAGAATTCTGACCCTGAATCCCTAGAAAGAAAGCTCAGAGCACACTTAAGCGAAACCCTTCTTCTTCCTGCTCTGTTGTATGTGGTTCCTTGTGAAAATGTGAAGCAAACCAAATTTCAGCACATGCAAAAGCCAAGAGTCCTCAGCCTCAGGGAATGCATACTCTGCATCGCCCTGGAGAATGGATGATCCAAAAGCTCCACTGACAAACACGTTGAAAAAGTGGGGGAAGCAAATTAGTGATATTCAAAAGGAATTTAAAGGAGACTAATCAGTGTAGTGGAAGAGACCAGAGCTGTTTACAAATGTGCTAAGATATAAGAAAATCAGCACTGTCTTCATAAGGAAGGAGTGGGCTTCTCTCTCCTCCAGCTAATTAAAACAGGCTTATCTGTGAATTTAGTTATTCATAAAGCATGCTTCCAGAGAGCTGCTGATTTCCTAATGGGAGGGGAAGGCTGGCTTTCTGTAAATGTGGGTCAGCCATGTGACTGAGTGACCCAGATTTCCTCAGACACCCAAAAGAAAGCTCAGAGAAAAGATCTGCCTGCATAGCTATACCTCAGACCTGCTCCTTAATCAGGGAGCTAGGTTTAAACTTGAGTGCTTGAACTTGGTGATCACATCATAGTATTTCTCTTTATAACAAAAGGTGTGGGGCAGCGCCAACAGCTGAGTCTTGTCCATTATGTCTCTTTGGAAAATCATGCCAACACCTTTTAAACATTGTCATTATGGTACATCTTTACAGACTGTGCTAGCTGGCAGCACAGGAGAGCTGGTGACCCAATGATGTATGGGTTGACCAGTCTGAAAGCAATCTCAAGCTGCTTTTAGGCAGGTCATCTTATTAGCATTTTATTATGTCCCTACATATTTTCTATAACTTAGCAACTGTCTTCATTTCATCATCATATTTTTCTATTATAAACTAAGTCAAGTTAGATACTGGTGGGTCACACCTATACCTAGAATGTCAGGAGGCTGAGATCTGTGGATCTCAGTTCAAAACCAGCCTGGGCAGGAAAGTTCATGAGGCTGTGATCTCCAATTAACCATCAGAAAAACGGAAGTGAAATTGTGACTTAATGTAGGAGAGTGCTAGTCTTGATCACTAAAGTTCAAGGACAGCACTGAATTTAAACTTCACAACCAACAAAAGACATAATTATATGCAGAAGGGAAAAGACATAAACAAATATTATTATTTTCATCCCCAGTCATGGTCTGTTCTATAAAGAAGAGAATCATGTAGATGGAGTGACTAATTATTCTTAGATGGCTCAAGCAAAACTTTGTAGAAAAAGAGTAAAACGTGAGTCTTAAAATATAGATGAAAATGAACCAGGCTTTATGTTCCTGGATTTGACTCTGGATACATCACAAACAGAAAAAACAAAATCTGTAATTGTATCTATGGCTGAATTAAGGCTTTCGAGTTTTGGGGTTTTTTTTGCCGGTCATGGGGCTTGAACTCAGGACCTGAACACTGTCCTTATGGTATCTCAAGGCTAGAGCTCTACCACTTGAGCCATAGCACCACTTCTGGTTTTTTCTATGTATGTAGTACAGAGGAATCGAACACGGTTCTTCATGTTTGCCTGGCAAGCACTCTACCACCAGGCCATGCTCCAAGTCCCTGAATTAGTGTTTTACGTAGGTTTTCCTATGATAAAGTGAACAAAAGTAAAAATAAATAAATAAATAATAGTCACAGAGGAGGGGACAAAAGCAAGTGTAGGTCAAAATGTTCTTATCTAGTAGCAGGAAGCCAGAATGAGGCTGGGAAGGGATTCATCTCTTAATGACCCCGCCACCACCCAATACCACCACGCTGGGTATCAACCATCCAGACGTAGCCCTTGTCAACAACCATATCCAAGTGTTAGCAAAAGCCACCACTATAAATTGTTTCAAATAGTTCATATTTTATGGTACAATTTGAAATCCATACACTTGAAATGTTTAATTGTATAATAATCTCCCCAGAAATTCCCTAACCCTCATCATGGTACTGTGACCTTTACAATCTGTGATGTCTCTATGTTCTGAAAAAGTTCACAACAGTGGCTTTAACCCTAAACAACCCAGTCCCTAAAAAACATTGTCCTTATGGAAACCAGAAGATTATCTTGTGTAATTGTTGTTCTTAATGTACTATGTTATTTCTCTTTCTTTTTTTTGCCTTTATGTTTAGTTGCATATTGTTACTGTATCTGACTTTGTTACCTGGTATACTATGCATACGTTTGTTTGTTTATTTGAAATAGGGAAGAGAAGAGGGGAAACAATATGATTGGGAGGAGGTGGGGGAGAGAAACGGGGACAAAAAGATGAGAAGGGGTATCAATGTGTGAGAAGTAATGCACCTACTATCTAACTAATGTAACTGTAACCCCTCTGTATATTATCCTGACAATAAAATGTTTAAAAATAATTATATAATTATATATTCATAGTTTATATTATATGAATTATATATTCATAGTTTACTGTAGAAGAAGTAGAAATGATGACTAAGAAAAACAATAAAATAAAGAACAAATTAAAACTCCCCTCCTTCCCAACATAACTCAGAAATAGCCATTTTGATTATTTTGAGGCAGAGAACCAGACATAGTTCGGCTACCTACTTTGAAATCCTAGTTCTGTTACTTGCTTCTCTGCCGTGGGACTTGAACAATTTACTTCATCTCTTCAGTATCTTTGTTTCCTCACTGATAAAACGTAGATGGCTGAGTCAATAAAACACCTTGAAACACATAAGACTGAACATGAGAGTTCAATAAATATTCCTTGGAAAAAGACATTAAATATGTGCTTACATGGACGCCTCCCATCTGGTCTAAGGTTGCTTATATAGCTGCTTGAGCTGTATGTGTGGTATACATGTTTGTTATTATTACTGCCTGGCATGTTGTTTGTATTCATCAGGTATTTCTTCAATGAATTGCTATCAGTCACTACCCTTGGGTAGTTTATACTTGAGGGAAAAGATAGGAAAGATTCATGGAACAGTAAGTAGGTATGTTGTAAACTGCCTGGTATCCAATTGAGGCGAAGAGCTCTCTAGGGACTATTTTATTTGGGAGTTTCTTTGATGTGTTCAGCTGATTAAACTACTCCCATTGCAGCTTTAGCATTACAGGGTAATGGATCCTAGTTTATCTCACTGAAAAAATGGGGGAATATGTCATGGCTTCATTGAATCATCATTTGCCCTTTGTCTGCAACAAGAATTTCCTGAGTGCTTTCTGCAAGGCAATTCTATGTCAGAAATTTTGAAAACCAAACTTTTGCAGAGACCACTGTCTTGTTAGGTAGATTAGTCAATAAAAAATTAAAATTAAACTGTTCTGTGATTAAAACAAAACAAAACAAAACTGTGAGCCCTAGGGTTTTGGGTCATTTTTTCAACAAGAAGGTCCTATTGTAATAAGTCCCAGTAAGGGAATAAATAAAGAAAGAAAAGAAAAGAAAAGAAAAACGAAAGGCGTTAAAGAGTTTGAGAAACTCTATACAATTTCTTTAGGAATAGAAACCAGACATTCTTACCTAACCCAATAATATTTTTAATCTATTTGCATACTTCACTAGATTGATCCAAACTGTAGATTTTGTATTTTAAAATTCTATTGATAGTTATTACATGTACTTAATTAGATTCAATACTACCGAATAATGTTGTATATTAAGTAATAAAAGTTGTGAAAATTTAAAAGTAAATAATAAATAAGGTAGATGGGGCTCACTGCATGATAGGGGTTCAAGAGTAGCATTTTACCAAGTCTAGGAAAGTGAGAAAACTGAGTAAGCACAAGGCTGTGAGTTTGCTTCTTGATACAAGCAAAAATTATCAAAGGAAAAGAAAAGAGAAGTAAAAGAATTTGGCAAACAGTGATTGGATGCATCTGTGTATAAAGATGGAGGTTGAGGTAATGCAGCAGAAACCAGTGGTTCCTTTAGTTCTGGCTTTTATGGCATGCATGAAATAGGCTTCTTCTTTCCAATGGAAACATAGAAGAACAGTAGGAGACACTATCCAACTAGATGTCTGTGAGCCTCTAACACACCAGGTAGAGCTTGCAAATGGTAAACACCATGGAGGGAAGTGGGAAGGCATGGGTCTTTCCTGCAGAGAGGGTTTTTTTCAGTTGGATCAATGTATACTTTGGATTTTTCCTTAGTACGAAGCTGCCTGTTTACCTTTGGTTCTATCTTCTTAGAGTAATTGTCCTGTCAATGAAGAGTCCTGGTGTGCTGTCCTTCTTTTAAATACAGTACAAGTATCTTTGCTGGCCAAGGAACTTAATCCAAACAACTCATTTCCATTTGAGGGACTTTGTGCCAGGCCATGTAAGACAGCATTTAGAAGCAGAGAAAAGTAGCTAAGCAATGAGTATAGTTTTTGATAGGTGTGCTGAGAAATAATGAAATCGTATATGATTTCTGTCTGGTTTGTGGATATGTCACAATTATTTATTTAAAGAAATGAAATTTGTTGAGGAACTATGCCCTTACTTACCTGTGGCCCAGTCTATCAGCCTCACTTCACTCCCCCATGCTCATTCCTGTTCAGGAACAATTTAATATACTCCTCTCTAAGGGAGACACATCCTAATTCTACTCATTTGTTTTACAGTACTTGACGCCTTAGGTCAAGATATTTCCTGGAAGAGAAATGATGGGGGAACAATAAGCAGAAAGATGAAGCCATGGCTATAATTTATTTCTTAATTGTTCTACTTACACATTTCAGACATGTCAGGATAAAGAATTGTGTTAATGTTGCAAGCATTTACCTAGGACCCGTTGTCATGCACGATATGCCCAAAGAAGGATTCTGCTGACGGCAATTGTATGTACATAAAATAAAAAGCATAAAACATAAAACATAAAAGTTCTGACTTGAAAAAAGCTTATTTGCTTCCAGAAGATGAGGTTTCGGCCAATAAATGCAAAATAGTAAGGCAAGTTTTGTCATGAGAATTAGGTTCAAAATTGGGGGCTGGCGAGGGGGGAGTATAAAGGGAAAAAAGGAATTCTTTTGAGAAATAATATATGGGTGAGCTACTTGCTTATCTGAATAGTTTAACCAGATGACAGCCTTGTTAAAGGCCATGTCTCTTTTGCTGAACTTTCTCCCTTTCTGTCCTGTCTGTAATTTTTTTAATTTTTAATGTATTTGCTACTTTGGCTTTGAGCTTCAGCACTTTAGCAACGAGTTCCTTTTCTTCAGGAAAAGGATCATTTTCGGGATAAGCTGTCTGTCTGCTCTGCCTTCCTCCCTTGCCTTGCCCAGCAAATGTGGGGAGAGGTGAACTTGTGCCTTTACCTTCAGAGCTCTGAAGTTGAAACACCGAAGTCTTTAGCCTCCATTTTACAAACAAGAAAATGAAAAGTCTGCAGGGGCACCAACATCACTGAGTTGCCTTCATGAAATTGGTCTGCTGTAACACAATATTTAAGTGACAGAAATGTATTTCTCCCAGGTGGTTGAAAGGTCTGAGGTCAGACTAGCAAGACCAAAGGTCTCCTGACTTGTAGATATTGTCTGATTTCCGGTTACATGAGAGAAAGACAAAGACAGACAGACAGATAGACATAGAGGAAGAAAGAGAGAGAGAGAGAGAGAAAGAGAGAGAGAGAGAGAGGAGGGAGAGAAAGAAGAAGAAAGAGGACTGGGAATATAGCTTAGTGGTAGAGTTCTCACCTAGCAAGCATGAAGCCCTGGGTTCAAATCCTTGGTACCACATACACACAAAAAAAAAAAAGAGAAGGAGAAAGAGCAACAGCTCTTTCATCTCTTCATCAGGGTTTTCCATAGTTTGAATATGTTGGCTGCAGTCATAGGGACAGAGTCTTTGAGGATGAATCAGTGTCTTTCTGGAGGAAATGAATGCATGTATTACATAAGAATGGGAGGCCCTGGAAAAAATTATGTTACGTAATCAGGCTCACAAAGACAAAGAGCACATGTTTTCTCTCATATGTGAAAGTGAGATCTAATTTATGAACACAGATAGAAACTTACACAGGGTCATATGCATATATATACAAACATATTAACTAAATATGCCATGCACAGAGGAGAATTCCAATGGTGGTACTCCAATAAACAACTTATTTACAGTCTAATAAAGTGAATAAAAAGGAGCTAGAATTTGAAGTTTCAAGGGCTGTGAGTTTAGGTGAATGAGAAGGGGAAATTTACTAAACACATTTTTAATCTTATACACGAAAGCTTACTTCATGACTCAATTTCCTACCAACGACCTCACCTCCTAATCATTCCAGGATTAGGATTTGAGAACATAAATTTTGGACAGATACTTTCACCATATAACATCATATACTTAATGCAGTAAGCTTCAAAACTATATCCAGCCAGCTGCCAGGGAACCAGGCCTGGATAATTAACTACTCAGGGGTGTGAAATCTGAGAATCATGGTTCAAATCCAGCCCAAGAAGAGAAACATGGGAGTTTCTTATCTCCAATTTATCATCAAAAGGCCCAGTGATAATGGAGGTAGAGAGAAAAAGCTATGTAAGAACATGCAGCCCTGAATTCAAGCTCCAGTTTCAGCACAGAAAACAAAACAGAAATTTAAAAAAAAATCATCTAGAAGGTGTGTCTTTAATCTGCATCTCTTTTTAAAAACTACCTTATTTATCAGCACTCCTACATCGGGAGATAGGAATGGAATTACCCCTATGCTGCTCTGGGAACTCTGGACTATACACAGAGAAGCTCTGTTGTCTAGTGTGTGATCCTCAGAATTTGAACCAAGGGAGATTATTTGGGGATCACAGCACTGGTGAGGTCATAAGGAAGAAATTCAAGAAAGGACAGCAGCCAATAAATCACCCACTGTCAACCTCTTATGTCAGTGAAACACTACAGCATAATCTAGGGTTGAAATTCTAGAAATGATGAAGTTGAGTTCATCATTATTCTGTTGAAAAATTAGGGAGACTAGGATGCCGATGTGGTATGGCCATGAGCCATTCATTGGCTGGGAGATTCACACAATGGAGGATTAGAACCCTAGCACATTCAGTCTACTATAAAGGGGCAGAATGGTTTCAGTTAGTCATCAAGACAAGAGACTGGAAGACATAGATGCAGTGGGAAGTGACACACAGCACTGCCTTAGGGATATGAGGTATAACATAGCCCTGTGACTTTTATATAAATTTCTTGGGCATCTGGCTTTTGGTCATAAAAATAAAATATCGTTTGCCTTGGTGCAGTGCTAAGCAGCTCAGCCTAATACTTAGAACTAAATAAGTTATGCTATGATGAAAACTACTGGACAAATTAAAGGTGAAAAGCTGTTTACATGCAAGGACAGTTGAAGTAAAGCAGATTTAAATAGCAAGGACTAACTGTTGCATTACCTGAGGGTAGAGCAGAATGTTGTCTAATACATGGTCCATTGCCATAGTTAATTGCTGATGATCTCACGTGAGTGAGAGTCACAGGAGATGCAAGGGTGTTTCCAGAGCTGTTCTCTTAAATATTATGGAATTATAGCAGCTTAGTACCACAATGTAGTAAATTATCTCATCCATATTCTTTCCTGTCTCCTGAAAGTCTTCATACTCCATGAATGAAATGATAGGCATCCTCAACAGGGAACAAGAAAACAGGAGACTTGTCCCCTGAGAAACACAGAAAAAGAAATAAAAACCACATTTTTTTTCGAACATAGCCTTTCGAAATTCATATCAAAATTAGTTTTTTAAAAATTCTGGTCAGTTATGGGGCTTGAACTCTGGGCTTCTGGGCTAGTACTCTACTACTTAAGCCACAATCCCACTTCCAGTTTACTGGCAGTTACTTGGAGATAAGAATCGCAGGGACATTAGTGCCCAGGCTGGCCTTGAACCACAATCCTCATATTTCAGCCTTCTGAGTAGCGAAGATTACAGGTGTAAGCCATGAGCACCCTGCAAAATTACAGCTGTAAAAGCAAAGTTTTTACTTTAAGAGCTAAATTGTGTTGATCAATGAAGTACAAACAATTTTTTTTGTAAAAATTCTAGGAAGATAGTATATCCCAGGATGTGTTAGAGAGAAAGTTGAGGAAGACCTAAGAGATCCATCTCCAGTCCACCCTCAGTAGATCTTCTGAGGGTTTCAGGAGAGAGTAATTCAGCAAGTCTCGGGTGGGGAAAATTGCTCTGGCCTGCAATGATGCAGCCACATCTATCCAAAGCCTCAAGGGGAGAAGCAAAGCCAAGTATAGAGAGTGTGCAAGCACAAGCCTTTGCTCTGCCTGGGAGCTCAGCCCAAACCTCCTTTCCTTCACCATAATCTACCTACAGAGGCCATGGCAGAGAGTCAGGGTGGCTCACCTGGCCTTCCAACATCACGGGCTAGTTTCAAGAGACTGACGATCATCCGCCAGCAATGGAACTTCTCACCTGCGTGCAACATGGTGATGCCTCTAGACGTGAAGTACCCAGTTGTGGGCAATCCATTTCTATTGTGTATATTACACATTGCCATATATTATATATCATACATATATAATATACATATTGTACATTATTTATTGTATTGATAAGTAATAATTATAATAAAGGAGAATTGAAGAGAGTTCTCTGAGGCTTCCTGAGGTAGGTGGGAACCAAGTAGATCCTTGTAGAATGGCTGGGTAAGAAAAGGAGAGAGTGTATTATGTGGACATGGATGAGCAAGGTTGTGTTGGAGGACTGCTTAAATTGTCTTGTTCTAGGCTGAGGCTAAATTGAATAAGAGCACCTTAAATGACATAGTAGATTTAACCTTAAAATTCAAATTTGTGAACTTGTGGGCACTGATTTGTTATTCAGGCTATCTTTTGTTTGGTGTGTGTGTGTGTGTGTGTGTGTGTGTGTGTGTGTGTGTGTGGAGGTGGAGGTGGGGTGGCTTGAACTCAGGGCCTGAGCACTATCCTTTAGCTTCTGTGCTCAAGGCTGGCAGTTTACACTCTGACCTTCACCTTCACATACCATATTTTGGAGGTTTATTGGAGAGAAGCATCTCATAGATTTTACTGGTTTTGAACCGATATCCTCAGAGCTCAGCCTCCTGTGTAGCTAGGATTATAGACAAGTGTGAGGCGGCAGCACCTGTCTGTCTGTTGGTTTTTATAACATTTTCATAAAATCCCTTATTGGGTATTTCTATTACTGTAGACTGACTTTAATATTCCAAAGCAGGTCCCAAAAGAAGCTAACTCCTCATAGCCTAAGGCTGTGTAGCTGTCAAGCAGGAGAATGAAGCCAATTTTGAAGCTGTAACTTTTTGACCCCAGGTCTGCCCACTCACCCTTTTATGACAAATAGGAAGATATGGTGAAGGACAGAGAAAGGAGACTTATTAAAAGGCAGCCACAGAAAGGCAGCACAAACTATCTTCATTGAACTTTAGGGTACAAGTATAACCTATACATTTAACAGACAGTGAAATGCATTAGTGATACTCACTAGACACTGTGTTGAAAATGAAAAATGCAACTTGGGGGAAGGGAGACCAGGAGGAAAAAATTGGTAAAAAAAAAAAAAACACAGAAGGAAATATTGTTCCAAAAGAAATGTATTCATGGCCAGGAGTTTGGCCTAGTGGTTAAAGTGCTTGCCTAGCATGCATAAAGACCCGGGTTCGATTCCTTGGTACCACATACATAGAAAAAAAAAAAAACAGAAGTGGTGCTGAGGCTCAAGTGGTAGAGCTCTAGCCTTGAGAAAGTCCAAGGACAGTGCTCAGGCTTTGAGCTCAAGCCCAGGACTGGCAAAAAAAAAAAAAAGAAATGTATTCATTCTCTAACTTAGATAATTGCAGCCTTCTGTACATCATTTTTACAATAACAATAAACAACAACAAAAAAAAAACAGGAAAAGATGTGTGTTGGTAGCTCACATCTGTAATTCTAGCTACTCAGGAGACAGAGATCAGAGGACTGATAGTCAAAGCCAGTTACCATTGAAAAGGTAGACTGGAGGCATGGCACAAAAGGTAGCATTTCAATCAGTAACCAAGCTAAGTGAGAACAGCTGAAAGTAGAGACACAAAATGGAGGCCGAGATGCCAAACATATCTTCTGCTTTAATCTGGGGGCTTAGCCAAAGCAGCCTTTAAGCACATCATAGAATTTGAGCTTCCATCCATGTGAGACACATCTTGTCTTCTTCCAACTCCAGTAAGCTGACCCTTAGTCTCCTCCTTTTGCCTCTGGTAGTGTTTCAGTCAAGAGAAGTCAGGCTGCAATTGGGTCTCTTCTGACCTAGCTTCTTATATATCCCTGCAACTATGAAAATAAAACACAGCCTTTAACCACCAACCTCTTCAGGGCTTTTCTAGCTTGGGTGGTCCTGACTGCTGTCTTCTCTTATTCTCCAAAGTCTTTCTGGTTATGAAATGAGAATTAGCACTAGGACCCCAAGGCTGTAGATGTCATAGGTCCTGAATCTAAATGAGGTCCTCATTTCTTCAAAGTAACTTAATCTCTGAACTAAAGGACAGCAATTGATGAAACTGGAGGTTTGGATCCCAGACCAGAGTTCCAGGAGTTTCCATGTAACCAAAAGGTCAAAACTTTCTTAATAAGGACCAAGAAACACAACAAATCAGAGAAAGGCTGGATGATTGTGACTGCGTTAAACTGCAGAGCTTCTGTATGGCAAAGGACATAGCTAGCAAATTAACTAGAAAGCCTACAGAGTGGGAGAAGATCTTCACTAACCATATAACAGCCAAAGGCCTCATATCTAAAATATATCAACAGCTCAAAAAAATTGAATCACTCTAAAACTAATCTCCAAAGAAACAACCATCCCATTAAAAGATGGGCCAAAGACTTCAAGAGAGTCTTCTCTGAAGAAGAAATAAAAATGGCCTATAGACACATGAAGAGATGCTCGACATCTCTGGTCATAAAAGAAATGCGAATAAAAACAACTTTAAGATTCCACCTCACTCCAGTTAGAATAGCCAGGATCAAGACATCTAATAACAACAGATGCTGGAGGGGATGTGGCCAGGAGGGATCACTACTACACTGTTGGTGGGAGTGCAAACTCATTCAACCACTATGGAAAGCAGTATGGCAGTTCCTCAAAAGACTAAATATAAAACTCCCCTAGGACCCAGCAATTCCACTACTTGGCATTTACCCATTAATCCAGAAACAAGGGCATACTAAATCCACTAGCACAACAATGTTCATTGCAGCACAAAGATATGGAACCAACCCAGATGTCCCTCAGTTGAGGAGTAGATCAACAAGGTGTGGTATTTATACACAATGGAATTCTATGCTGCTGTCAGAAAGAACGACATCGCCCCATTTGTAAGGAAATGGAAAGACTTAGAAAAAATCATATTAAGTGAAGTAAGCCAGACTCAAAGGAACATAGGCTCAATGGTTTCCCTCATTTGTCATAATCAGTAGAAACCTTGGACTCTCCTAGCAGAGATTTACAATAGAGCAAAATCTAGATACATAAGGCCCTATAGTATTATGCTAAATGTAAGGACCTCCAGGATATAGAAACAAAAGCCATATAATGAGTGATTGTTGTCCTTAATGTACTGTTATCTTTCATCTCTTTTGCTGTCCCTTGCAAAATTGTTACATATTTCACCTTGTTATCTGATATATTTTATATATACTTAATTTGTTATTTCAAATTGAATAGGGAAGAGGGAAATCAAGATGAGCGGGGAGTGGGGGGAAGGAATGGGGACCATGACATGAGAAAGGGTGTCAATGTATGTGAAGTAATGCACCTTTTACCTGGTGAATATAATGTAACTCTTCTATTTATTACAATAAAAATATATGGAAAGAAAAACCAACCCCTTAAAATGGCATGGTTAAAGTACAGAGAATGGAGATTTATCATGAGATAGCAACAAGAAGACAATACAACTTCAGCCTTCTTCAGATGCATATCTTCTGGAAAACAAAAGTTTGCCCCAGGTTAATGAGAGAGAACCAGTGGTAAAGGTGAGATTATGCATACTAAAAAAATCCCAAATCACAGACAGATTCACCATAATCAGAGGTGGCACCAATGGTCTGCCAGTCTCAGGATTACCACTGGAAAGAAGGAGGGGCAAGTCAGTCCCCTTTCTCTGAGGAGCAGTCAGTGATGCTGATTTCAGTTCGTTCTTGGGTCCAGCATAAGCAGCTTTTTTTTGCCATTCCTGGGCCATGAACTCAAGGCCTGAGCACTGTTCTTGGGTTTTCTCAGGGCTAGAGCTATACCAGCTGTTTTTCTATATATGTGGTAATAAGGACTCGAACCTGTGTTTTTGTACATGCTGGGCAAGCACTCTACCACTAGGCCAAACTCCCGGCCCCAACAAAAGGAGCTTTTTAAGTTGTAACTTACATCTGTATGCTTTCCTGTGATATGTGAGTTAGCTCTCTATTTTGTCAGGTCATTAATTTGTCTCCTTTTCATTCCATTAATGACAAATGTGGACTATGCAAATGTTTGACATTCAAAACAGACAGCTCGGCAGTTTTGTGCTATTAAATCATTTTCTCATTTCAACTTAGAGATTTATCTAAATTAGCAAGACAGTGACAGTATTTCCTGGTATTTGTAACCTGTCCTTTCTAGAGTTTAGACTTGTCACCTAAGAGGCTGCAGTGGGGTCCCTTAACATCAACATGTCTCACAAATGGACACAACAAGGATCTCAACACAACTCACAGCTTAGGAATTCACAGCGTAGGGTGTTGCAGTACTGTCAACAGAGTAGTGATAACTTTTTCTTATGCACACACATACACACAAACATACACACATGCATACATACAAGATCGTATTCCAAACCAGTTTAGCCATGCCCCCTGTCAAAGGTTATATGTCTGCTCACTCTTCCTTGGCTGCATTCTCTCATTAGCCAGTTCTTTATTCAGTTTATCGTTAGGACTCACAGTATCCAGCTCCTCCTTCACCCTCTCCCCACTGTACTGAGGACTGTTCATCTGGAAGTGTCCGTGCTACCCTGTTCTTTGTACTTTGTACACCATCCCGAACTGGCTGGTTTATCTGATTCAGTCATTTACTAGGGACAAGAAGTACTACATTTATGTAATGGTGAGTCCTAGGTTGAGTGTGCCAAACTATAATAGCTCAGGAATGGGGGAATGAATGGCTGACATAACCTGGCAGATATAACAGGGGGAGAAAACCCTCTAGATGTTCTCACTCCTGGAGAGTGTGTGATTTGTGAAGCTCCTTTGCTTCCTAGTCTAGCTGCTGTGGATATACTGACAGAGTGAATGACAGAGTGAAGAGTCTGATCAATTCAAGGTTAGGATCTGGCAGTGCCTCAGGATGCTCCTGAAGAATATGAGTTGGGACTTGGGGGAGGAAGGCAGTCCAAAGAGTAGAAAAAGTTAAGGCAGGGTCTTTACTTCATTCTGGGCTGCTACCAGTGAATTTTGTGAATTCTGTGGAACCTCAATGTCAGTTATTAATGTAAAGAACAATTGTCAGCCAGGTGCCTGAAATCTTGACTACTTAAAAACTGAGATCTAAGGATTGCAGTTGGAAGGCAGCCCAGTAGAAAAATCCATGGTACTCTCATTTGCCATTAACCAACCAGCAGAAAGCTACACGTGAGTGCATTGCTTAGGGGATGATAATGCACTAGCCCTGAGAGAAAAAGCCAAGGAGCAGCTCCCTAGCCCTGAGTTCAAATCCCCGTACCAACACACACACACACACACACACACACACACACACACACACACACACACACACAGAGGACAATATTTTGCTTGAGCTACTTTTTGTTTTCTAGCTGACTTTATATAGTAGAACAAATGGAAGAGAACTATGGAGAGAAGACCTGCCTCATTTTGCATCCATAAGGTGTTCAGGCATATGAGCCTGTGTGTGTTCACGCTTGTGCATGTCTGTCTGGGAACTGGAGAGGAGTTCTGTTTAGCCACCAGCTTCTCTGTGAAAGGCATTTCTGTCATCAGAGAGAAACATGTGGCATCAAAGCAGTGGCGGCAGCAATTATGCCACCACTTGGACGTCTGCGCTATGGCAGCATCTGCTGATGCCTTGAGATTCTTCTGCCAAGATTTTGCTTGCCAAACAGTGAGAACCATATGTTTTCATCAGCAAAAACAATCTGAATCTCTAGTTTTTTGTGGGTGAGGCATCGTAGATCAACACCCTAAGTCTTGGTCTTTAGCATATAGCCTATGTTCGGCTTTGATAACAGGAGAGAGGACCAGATACTTAGTAATTGTGATTTCAGAATAATATGCATTAAAAATACTGTTGTGTTTAGTTTTAATTTGCAATAATTAACAATGTAATTGGTGGATTCACTCATCTTCGTGAGCATAGCATTTTTCCAAGGCTAATCTGGAAGCTTTTGTTTTTGAGAAGCATTACCTGAAGCACTTCACTAACGGGTACTTGCTGTACTAAGTTCCTGAGAAGACCTTATTATCCGCAGGTTGAGGGTGCCTTGACATTAATTAGCAATAGAACAAGCATTTCATCTGCTGTTAATTTGTTTACTTGCAATATTTCAGCTTTCTAGCTGTTACAGATTGTGTGTGTGTGTGTGTGTGTGTGTGTGTGTGTGTGTGTGACATAACCTCATCAGGAACTTGACACCTCTGGACTCCTTTGCACATGGCTGGTGCTCCACCCTCTGCGCCACCTCTTCAACTCAATGTTTTGCTGGTTAATTGGCAACCATCTTCATTACTTTTCTGCACAGCCTAGCTTTGAATGCCAACGCTCCAGGTCTCAGTTTTTTGAGAAGCTGGGATTATAGTTGTGAGCCCCTGGTGTTGGGCCAAGCTACCCATGTTTTATTGGAAACCTTTTTCCTCCAAAAGAAGAAACAAAAGAGATGTGATTGTCAATGGGAAATAATGCATATTCTATTCATTCCATACCTAGAAACTTACAACTACCTAGCACACTCACAAGGGAACCAACAGATCACTCCTCTAAGTGATAGCATTGACAAATATGATCTGTTTAGGAGGCATTGTAATAGAACTTAAATCCCTAAATTCCATTTTTTCAATGATTCTTTTGTTTCCTCTTTCTTCTTTCTCTTCCTCTTTCTTTTTCTCCTCCCCTTTTCTTCCTCCTCATTCTCATTCTCTTTTTTCCTCTTTCTCCTCATCCTTGTCCTCTTTCTTCTTTCAGTTCAACAGATTATATAACCAGGGGCTCAATCATGCTAGATAAGAATCCTACCACAGAGCTAAGCACAAACCCTTAAATGGCCTTCCATTCATAACAGGAATTAAAGAAGAAAATGATTTAGTTTTCATGTTAGAATCACCATCTGCTCAGCTTCTTTGGCAATCCTCAAGTAATGTGGAAATATTCTCATCTTAATAAATGTGCTATAGTCTTTGTATACAGCTAAGATTGGTAGAATCTTTGAATCAAGTTTGCATGTTAGTTATTTTCCTACTCCTAATTATTTTAACTTAAATCCATTGACTTTGTTCCTAGAACCAGTACCAGGAGAGTAGTGGCGCATAAAAGGTATGATAATTTGCAGAGTGAGTGGATAAAACCTCTCCCCCAGAATGTGACATGCATCAACCACCCTTCCATTCATTTGTATTCATTAAAATATTTTCAGGAGTAGTTAAGATTTCCTAGAGATTTTGTTTTTACTAATTTCTTTATGCAAAGCTCAAATACCTGGGGATTAAAGTATAAATTTAAATGGATGAGTGGAATTGTCATAAATTTGCCCAGTCTCACCTACCATGTACTTGATGTTCAATAACTATGTTTTGAGTCATTGCAGCCTGTCTGCTTTCCTATCAGGTCCCTCTGTGTATGGCCCCTTGTGGCTTACTAGTGTTTATGTGTTTATTCGTTTACTTTTGTTGAAACAAGTTCTCCTTATGTAACCCCAAACTCACACTCCTCATAGCTTAGCTTCAAGAGTGCTGGGATTACAACTGTTCAGCACTGGGCCTGATACTCATTCACATTTAGAAGGTAAGATGTGCACAGGAAGGAACAGGTCTTTCATATTACCTTCCTCTCTTACCATTTTCTACCAAGAGCCCTGAATTCCTGCTTTATTTTAGTCACCTTTTTTGTTGTTTTTTTTGTTTTGTTTTTGTTTTTTGCCAGTCTTGTGCTTGAATTCAGAGCCTGAGCACTGTCCTTGGACAGTGCTAGCTCTAGTCTAGTGTTCTACCACTAGAGCCACAGCACCACTTCTAGCTTTTTTCTATGTATGTGGTACTGAGGAATCGAACCCGGGTCTTCATGTTTGCTAGGCAAGCACTCTACCACTTAGGCCAAACTCCTGGCTCCTTGATTCACTTTTTAATTGCCTTCCTTTTCCTCTCACTTTGGGTTAGAAGGTAACCCAAATTCAGTGCTGTCTTTTATGCCTTCTTCCTTAGGCATCCTTTTCTCCTTATTTGGTCTTCTAGGTTAAGATTGGTTAGTTGTGTATAATAAGAAGTGCCTCTTCTCTAGCTGAAGCTAGCATGTTCATCCTTTTCCCACTAAGCCTCCATTCCCCAAAGGCTCCTTTCACCCAGGCATCTCACCTTGAGACTTAGGCAGTCATGGCCACCTGACATGATCCATGTACTCTAAGTGTTTATGGAAAGAAAGGAAAGGTGATAGAGCACCAAGTTGAGTAAATCTTGAGGGAATGGACACATCCGTGAATCAAATAATTTATGATGTTAACCTTAGAATCTTGAAGGATAACTGAGCATAACCCACTTTATTCTGAGGACACAAGGGACGTGTGGTAAAGAATATTGAGTTATGTGAGTGAATACAAACAAGGATTGCTTCATCATCTGAACCTTTGCTGCCCGGCTTTATCTTCTGCCTTATCATTACCTGTATGGTATTTTGTTTCAGCCCAAGGGACAAGCAGTAATACCCTATAGTCGGGTACTGGTAGCTCACACCAACAGTCCTAGCTATTCAGGAGGCTGAGATCTGAGGATGGTGATTCCAAGCCAGCCTGTGAAGAAAGTCTATCAGATGCCTCTCTCTAATTATCCACTTAAGAGCCAGAAGTAGAAGTGAGGCTCAAGTGGTAGAGAGCCAGCCTTGAGTGGATAAAATCCAAACCAGAGCACAAGTTCCAGCACCTAGCTCTCTCTCTCTCACTCTCTCTCTATGTCTCTCTCTGTCTCTGTTTCTCTCTCTCTCTCTCTCTCTCTCTCTCTCTCTCTCTCTCTCTCTCTCTCTCTTTCTCTCTCTCTCTTTCTCACACACACACCACACACACACACCTGCTTGCATCAAACCTGACCTAGGAGATCTAGTTGATAGCACCAGTGGCAACTGGGTATTGATTATTGTTATGAATCACCATTATCCCAGACCAGTGCCAGAGACTCTGAGGACCAAATTAGGCTGTAGTATTGTTCTTAGTGACATCTCATTGTATTTTAGTGACAGAATAAGTCAGTTGGATTTGTTTGGTTGTCCCACTGGTAACATTTTTGGCTACATTTTTATAAATAAATGAGATCTGGTACTAATGCCATTTTATCTGTTAGTGATAATATGGTCCCACATTATAGGGATTTAACTTATGTCACTAAGTACCCTATATTAGTTGAAAGCTGTTTACAAAGAGCTTTTTGCTTCGGCCTTTATGAAAGTAAAATATGACTGGGATTTTGGGGGGATTTAGGTATTAAATGATACATTTGCCCAGATGTTAAAAGTTAATTTCTAAAGGACAGGGAGATCTTGTTTATGGTATGTGAAGGAAGCTTAAAGGGAATTAGTTTAATTGTGTAAGAATATTAAGCAATCTTCAGCCGTCTGCTGTCAACCGCACATGGGTCCCTTAAGGTCTGTGTTTCCATTATTCTCAATTTCTCTCTGTCTGGTTGCAGTTTCCAATATCATTAACACACCTCATATAGTTTCTTTTGAAGCTTTGGCTGGGTTAAATCCTTTTTACTTATGCAAAGTGGATTGGATCTTACCTTCTTGCCAAATACCTGCCCAAAACAGTTATGGTTTTGCTCTCTTGGAAGTAACACACAGCCAGTCTTACAGAATGCATCACCAGCTCTTCTATGTAATAGTGAAGTTTATGCTAGTTGTCATCAAGAAATAGCTGCCCTCCATCCCCTGTCCTTCAAACATCCTACCTCTCCTTGCTAGACTGTTTTGTGTTTTGATTTTGGATGGACTGTCCACATAGACAGCAGTGATAGTTTATCTATCTGTTCCTGTTGGGAAACTGTGCTGCAGATTTCTGTGGATAACAGTCTACAGTAAGAATTAGATTTTACCTTGTGACACAAAACAGATGCACACATGTTCACCTGCCTCAAGAGATTTCAGGAAGCAGTGTCTCATTAGCTTCCTAAGCCAGGCCTTACAGCGTTCTAAACATTAAGTGGCTTCAACAATGGAAATCTACTGTCATACAGTCTAGAGACATGGATTCTGAAATGAAAGTGTTGGCAGAGATAAGCCCCTGATAAGGTTCTAGGCAAGAATACCTCCTTGTCTCTCCCTAGTGTCTTCTAGTCAGGAATGTTCTTCAGTACTACTGCAGTTTTTTAAGGGGATGGTACTCGGGGCCTTGGACTTACTCAGCTTGCTTGTTCAGCGGGAATCCAGCCCTTCTATTTGCTGGTTATTTTGGAGATAGAGAGAGGCTCATAGAATTTTTTGTTTGCCCAATCTGGCTTCAAATTGAGATCTTCTAGGTCTAACCTTCTTCATAAAATTACAAGTATCAGCTACCTGCACCTGGCTTTCTTAGTGCTTCTTAGATATGTACTACATCATTCCTATCCCAGAGTCTGCTTCTCCCGAATTTATACTGTCTTTCCTTTGTAAATTTTTCTCCCTGTGAGTGTAGTTTTTATATTGTTATGAGTACACCACTCACATTTGATTAGGCTGCTCCTCATGACATGGGGTCCTTTGCACAGACCTCATTATCACCAAAAAAATCACATTCTTAGGTGTATTGGGGCATGGGATGCCCAGTTACACCTTGTTTGAAAAGTTAGCATTTAACCCATAACAAGTAACTAACATTTAAAGATAATATTAATGTCTTTTCTATTCTGTTAATTCCCTTAGAAGTTTCTGGTTATTATGACTAAACTGATTTCATATCAATCTGAAAATACTGTTTAAGCCAATGTTCTAATATCAATACTGATTTCTCTGTCTTTTAGTTTCCTACTATGAACAATGCACTCAGTTTGTGGGAGTACACTGATAAGACAAAAATATAAGAATATGTCTGGTGGGCTGGGAGTTTGGCCTAGTGGTTAAAGTGCTTGCCTTGCATGCATGAAGACCTGGGTTCCATTCCTTGGTACCACATACATAAGAAAAAAAAGCCGGAAGTGGTGCTCAAGCCCAGGACTGGCAAAAAAAAAAAGAATATGTCTGGTAAATTAAATATAATAAAGAAAATAGTGGTGACCAAAAATTTCAGAGCCTTAATTTGCTCAACAAAACTACATGGCTTGTTTGAACAGGCCAGCGGTTTAGCAGTCAAAAATTTCATCTGGGCACTAGTGGCTCACTCTTGAAATCTTGACTACCTGAGAGGCAAGATGTGAGGACTGCAGTTTGAAGTTAGACCAGGCATGAAGGAAGTCCATGAGACTGTTAACTCAAATTAACTACTAAAAAAAAAATAATAGCCAGAAACATGACTGTAGTTCAATTGCTAGTCTTAATCAAAAAGGTTCAAGGTTAGTGCCCAAACTCTAAGTTCAAGCCCCAGGACTGCAACAAAAATTTAATAAAAACAATGAAAATGTGGGATGATTAACCATATACATATACATACATGTACTCTACAAAAAAAGCAAAGTGTGTGTGCGTGTGTGCGTGTGTGTGTGTGTGTGTGTGTGTATGTGTGTGTGTGTGTGTGTGTCTGTCTGTCTGTCCACACAGGGTTTGAACTCAGCCTTCACTGATTCAGCTTGCTTGCTCAGGCTCTTTACCACTTAAGTCATCCCCTAGTTGGGCATTTTGCTGGTTAATTGGAGACAAAGTTATCTCAGACTTTCCTGCCTAGTCTTGTTTTGAATAGTGATCCTGTAGTCCTCAACCTTCCTGAATAACTAGAATGACCTGCAGTGTTAAGCTTTTATTCTTTTGTTCGTAAGGTTTGGAACTCAAGGCCTTGCATTTGTTTGGCTAGCTTAGTGATGCTGTATCATGCCTCCAGTCATTTTCCACTGCTCATTCTCAAGATCAGGACTCCTTGCCAGCCAGGAATTTGCCAACACTCATGTTTTGTTCCCATTTCTCTCCCTCCAACCCCTCCCCTCATCTTATTTTCCCTCCTTCCCTTTCCTACTTCAAATAAACAAATAAATATATATATACTACGCCAGCTAACAAGGTCAGATATGAGATTAACCAAGGGGCAACAAAAGAGATGAGAAACAACATAGTACTGAAGTCCAGCCAGTTTCCTTTTGTAGTTCTATACTTATAGAACTCTTTTTCCATTAATATAGGAAAGAGCTAACTTTTTTCTTTAAAGTTTTAAAATTGCATTGCCCACATTGTATACAATGACTAATACAAATGATTCTTATTCAACTTAGTTTTCTTTCTATTGATCATATCTTTTACACTGTTGACACATTTAATTGAATTATAAAGCAGTACTAACAAGTACAACTGGTATTCCT
This sequence comes from Megascapheus bottae, assembly GCF_031878675.1. Lineage (NCBI taxonomy): Eukaryota > Metazoa > Chordata > Mammalia > Rodentia > Geomyidae > Megascapheus > Megascapheus bottae. The sequence continues at coordinate 58,688,878 of NC_143520.1, read as the reverse complement.
AGGGGCACAAACCCAGCTGATAAACACAGGGATCTCTGGGTGGTAACAGAGAAATCTTTGGGACCCACCAGTGGCTGTGACTTTCATTCTAGTCCATAGCATGCTTGTACTTTACGGACGGGGAGCTGTGGTTGATTTAGTGAGCTAGGTAGGTTGTATTGAGTTAGGGGAGTCTTCAGATTTAAACACCTAGTTACACAAATCAGCCAAGAAGGTTTCAGGGTTGTTTGTTCACATCTCGGCAGGTTCCCCATAAGGCCTAATCACCACAGATACAGGGACCGGCAGAAAGGAGGTACATTAAAATAAGATAATAAAAAGATAAGGAAGTTTGATATCTGTGTCAGCTTTTGCCTGCCGTATTTCAAGCATGCTCTTCACCTTGGCTGTGTCCTATCTGAAGGCAGAGACATTGGGTCTTCTTGACCCTTGCCCAGCAGCTCTGAAATTAACATGAAGTGAATACACACCACAGCTGAAGACCTTTCTTTTCTTGCTTACATTTTTTTTCTTGTCTGCATGAGTATTTTTATCTACATAATAGATATAAGCTGAACTTTAAAGAAAAAGGCAGATGTGTAATTTCATTAGGTATTTATTATGAAGTGTCAAGTGGTGATTTATTAACTTGGAGAAGTAATGCCAGAAAACCCGTAGGAGAGCTGCAATCTGGCTTAAAACAATGGAGAGAGAGACTCCGCTTTGGATCCCGTATCAGTGAAAGGAACGTGCTTTCCACAGTGAAATCTGTTCTTTTAAGTGTTTCCTCTGTGGATCATGGTTTTGAATAAGCAGGCATTGTGCTTAGGAGATAAGGTTACTAGGAAATGGCTTGTCTTATACATGTGCCAGGTAATGAAAGAATGTGAACAGAAGATATTTGAAATTGAAGGTATTATGAGCAAGTAAATGGTCACCTCATCTGATGTTTGTGCTCTACTTATTCTTTTTCAGATGCACATTTTCTTACAAACAGCACAATGAATAAGTACTGTCACCAGGAATAAAATCTACCTTGCTGAAAACAACAACAAAAAATATTACACTTAGTTGAGGACAAATTAGGGTTAGAAACTGGAAGAACAGAGATTTAGGCAGTCTAGAAAATGAGCTTCAAGGTTTTACAAAATAGTAACTATTTTTAAAGTTGACATTGTAAAGAAGTGATGATTACATTATTTGTTGGCAGTGAATTTGTTTGATACTAATTGGAGCCACAAAGACATAGACTGGGTGTTGTGCTGCTTGTGTGGTAATTTAATATTTTTAAATAAATAAATGGTTAATAACATAGTAATGAATTGCAAATAGGCACCAGTGGCTCACGCTTGTAATCGTAGGTCCTTGGGAAGTTGAGATGGAGAATAACTTTGAAGGTCCCTTGAAGTCTGTAAGATTCCATCTCCAACTACCCAGCAAAAGGCCATACTTGATGTGACTCATGTGTTAGAGAAACAACCGTGAGTTAGAAAACCAAATGAGAGCTTGAGACCCTGAGTTCAATTCCATGTAACAGCTATGCAAACAAAAAAAAGATAAATATAGAAATACATATAAAATATGAAGTGATGGAATTAAAGTTTTTGAGGATACAGATAATCCTCAAATTTGAGGAATCAATGATACTCAAAAGTATTCGTTATTTCAAGTTTAGTAGATATTAAAAGATTTATACATGTGTGTGTGTGTGCAAACACTGGCCAAGAGAATGACAAGAAACAAAAAGCTCCCATAATTTGAAAACATGAACAAAATTGAAAAAATTCAGAAAGTCATTTAGATAATTCAAACTAATCAGAGAAGATAGAGAAAATCTAAAGACCTAAATTATAATTTAGGAGTTCTGATGTAGAAAGACTTTAAAATGCATCACTCCTATTACTATAACCAAAAAAAAATAAGGAAACTTAAAACGGACATTTAGTGAGCATTGGTTATCTGAAGTAAAAGCCATCAGATACCTGAAACTGACAGGGACATATGGATATTGTGTGTGTGTGTGTGTGTGTGTGTGTGTGTGTGTGTGTGTGTATGCACATATCAGTCAGTTTTTGGATCAATTTGTCTGGACTAATTAGTGAACAGATAGTTAACAAAACATTATTTTGGGTATAGAGGTGAAGGTATTTTTTTCTTTTCTTTTCTTTTGTCAGTCCTGGGCTTGAACTCAGGGCCTAAGCATCGTCCTTGGACTTTCTCAAGGCTAGAGCTCTTCCACTTGAGCATGAGCACCATTTCCAGCTTTTTTCTATGTATGTGGTAATGAGGAATCAAACCCAGGTCTTCGTGCATGCTAGGCAAGCACACTACTACTAGGCCACACTGCCGGCCCCCGGTGAAGGTATTTTTGACAGACATTATTAGTATTTGAATTACTCCACTCTATAAAGAAGGTTGCTCTCAGGAATGGGGATGGGTGTACTCCAACATACTGAGGATCTAATAAACAGAAAGGGAGAGGAAGGATTAAATTGTTTCTCTCCTTGAGCTGGAATTTGCCCTGACTCCTGTCCTTAAACAGAGATGGCCCTTGTCTTTGATCCTTTGTGATTTCCACCTTTGGCTCCTCTGATTCCCAGACCTATGGAAGGGGATTGGGATTACATATTCAGATTCTCTTGGCCTCCTGTTTACAAATGGCAGCTGGTGAGATTTCACAGCATCCGTGGTTGTGTGAGCAAAACCTCCATAATAAGCCTCTTTCTATAATACATATGTCTAATTGCTTCTGTTTTCATAGAAAACACTGGCTAATACAGCACCTCTTCCTGTGTGCTCTTCTTGGCCATTTCCTGTCAAGTTCAGACCTTCTAGTTGGCAGACATTTCACTTCCAGATAGAGCAGTTGTTTCCTTTTTCCCTTGTGTGTATATATCACTTTGATCATGGAAGATCCTTCCACATGCTGTCCCAAGAGGAGGAAAAATGTATTATTGTGGAGTCCCTGAGACATCATTAGCACAGCTCACATTGTAATGTGAAATTCATGGCTACATAGTTCTACTTAAGGCCCTGTCCAAAGGGGTTTATTATTTGTCAAGGTATAATATGATCTCATACTCATACCACTGACTTTCGAGGAAGACATGGAGCGAGGCTTCAGTAAGGTATGGCAATCAGTTGGAGAACTTTGTGAAAAATACTTAGTTGGGGAGTCCCTGTGGAGATGGGTGAAGAGAATGGGTAGAAATTTTGTTACTTTAAACAATTTGAAGAGGGGCAATCTTTGGCAAGAAATGTACTTACTACCTTACTTATGTAACTGCAACGCCTCTCTCTGTACATTTAAGAAAACAGCATGGAGAAATATCAAAATTTTAAGAAACAGTAACATTTTAGTCTCTTTATGAAAAATGGTAGGGTTTTTTTTGAGCATTTACTCATGTTTTCTCATTAAGACTGTGAACATATTTAAACCCTGCATATTTTAAGACATTCTTGACGTTTGAATTGTCTTGGTTTTTTAAGTTAAGAACAAACCATAAAGCTTTGTGCTTTGGTGTGTAACATTGCTTGATTTATAGCTTGCTGCTTATAACTTAGTTCTAGTATCCACTAAATAATTCCATTTTTAATCTGGGCACAAGGGGCACTGTCCTGTGAGCTACTCGAAGGATTGCTCCCTAGAAGATCATGGTTCAAAAATATTCTGGACAAAAATGCCTATGAGACTCTATCTCTAATTAGCCACTAAATTATTGCACTGTAGTTATGATGCAAATGGTAAAACGGTGCCTTTGATCACACCTGCACAATTTTTACTTTTGAACCTGTTAGAGGCAGAATTCTAAAAGGCGCAAAGGGCAGAAGAATTCTCTGATTTCATGTGAGCCATGCCGCCCACAATTATCCTTATGTTCTTACAGCAAATTCTATTCTCTAAGAAATATGCTACATTAGGAGTTAGTCTTTTAGAGAATTTGACCTATTTTAGTTTTTACTACTGTTTTCCTCTAGACCCTGATAAAACGAGAGCATGTTATAGTAGCAGCACACACACACACACACACACACACACACACACACACACACACATTCTCTAATTGTATTTGCACTTAAGAGACCCTTAAAAATTTCCCTCATAACAAGCTATCCTTTCTTAAACACCTTGGTATCTTAAATTAGAGTAATCAAGGGAACAGTGTTCCCATGTCCCTGAACATAATTGCATTCCTTTGTACTATGACTGATTTGGTGTGAAAGATGTACAGACTAGTGGACTGCCAGAATTGGTAGAAAGAACTTATCTAAAGCTTTTCAATGAGCTGCTCTGAGTCAGCCTGACCTATAAGGAATATTTTACATTAGTTCCTTTGCTGGAACTGGTAAGAGCGGTTCACAGTAGTTCTCTAAGATACAGATCCCAGATGCTTCCAAAGACAGGAAACCTGAAAGGGCAGCCAATTTCCTTATAGGTTTATACTACAATTGTCTGGGTATGTACCTGACCAGGTGAAAAATTGGTGCTACAGAGCCTATAAAGGAGTAGATTATGGGGAGAGCTATTTTTTTCAGTTTCTTTTCATAATATATTAGACAACTTGACTCATGGAGACAGTCATAGGAAAGGGCTATAGGAGGCTGAATGTATCTCCAACATTCCAGCTATCAGATACCAACCGTATGGCACTATTTTTGCTCAAGTTTAACACAAGTGATTTTCTTTATTTTATTTTATTGTCAGGATAATGTATAGAGGGGTTACAGTTACATTCATCAGGGAGTAGGTATATTACTTCTCTCACACATTCCCCTTCTCAAGCTTTTGTCCCCGTTTCCCTCCCCCCCACCCCTTCCCAATCATCATGTTTTCCCTTCTTCCCTCTCCTATTTCAAATAAAAATACAAATATACAATATACTAGGTAACAAAGTCAGATACAGAAACAACATGAGGTTAGCCATAAGGGCAAAAGAAGAAAGGAGAAATAACATAGTACATTAAGAACAACAATCAATTTGGAAGGATAAAAAGTTCTTTAAGAGGCATTATAAGAACAGGCAAGACACTGTGTTTAAGAAAGAACGATGGAAGATGGAGCCTACACGATATGCCTAGAGAAAATATGTTCACTTCACTCCTATCCTTTAGTGATAACATAAATGTCAAATATCAGCTGATATGCCAAGAGCTAGAAAGACAGTGGGGAAAAAAGGAAGGTAGAAAAATATCTTAGACTAATGCCTTTTCATTATTTATTTATTTATTTATTTCAAGTATTTTGTCCGTTGTGGGACTTGAACTCTGGGCCTGGGCATTGTCCCTGAGCTCCTCAGCTCAAGGCTACTGCTCTACTTCTTGACCGACAATGCCACTTCCGGTTTTCTGGTGGCTAATTGGAGATAAGAGACTCATGGTCTTTGGTGCCCAGCCTGGCTTTGAATCTCAGTCCTCAGATCTCAGCCTTCTGAGTAGCTAGGATTATAGGCGTGAGCCAAAGTACTCGGCTAATAATGCCTTTTTAATTCATATAGATCCCAAATACCCAAAACCCTGCTTATTATATAGTATGAACTCAGGAAATACTTGTTGAGGGATACAATAATAGCAAATTTATTGATAGCTCTGATGTATTCTGTACATTTACCATGCTAGTCTCTTAGCTTAAGTCATGAATTACTGTAATTTACTGGTATGACTGGGTTGATTTCTGAGGAAATGCCTTTGATTACAGAAATATAACTAGTCAAGACAAAGCAGATTCAAAACTAATGTAGGCAACCTAATTTAATGAGGAGAGGAAAAATTACCCAAACAAGAACATGTGTAATTATGCTAAATTCCATGACTTTGAGGTCATAAATGGATTTTTCTTGATGCTCATCTGACATGAATTAATTCCAGTTGTTGCTGACTACTAAGCAGCAGCTTGTAGGGTCCTTTATAATAAGAGGACGTTAATTCCTGTTAAATTATGATAAGCCTACTGCAGATTCACACACTTTATTCATCATGTTGCTGTTAATAAGAAGACAATGAAAGGACCAGGGGGATCAGAGGAAAGCTTTGGCTGCAGAAATTGATGGGGGATGAACCTTCCCATCCCATGAGGCCCATGGCAGGAAAGCACTTGGGGAGAGTGATGTGCTAGTCACCCTGCCCACAAAAATCCAACACCAGGTACACAAAGGAAATGCATTGTCTCACAATGACCCTCTAGTGTTCAAGGTCAATGTCAAGGACCCAGTCTAAAGGATTGAGCTTCTGCTGAGAGCTTGTGGCTGCTTTGTCTTTCCATGCTTTTTCTTCTGATTGCCCAAGGAGGGATAGAGAAAGTAAGCAAGACAGGTTTCTAAGAACTTTCTTATTATTTGTTTAATCTTTCATATTATCTGAAGTATTTATACAAAGGAATTTCAGTTGAGCATGTTTGTAAGTACAACGCATCTTGATCAAATTCATGTCTTTCATCATTCTTCCCTACTTCTAATCCTGCCCCATGTCATTGTTTAGAAAAGGATGTTGACTCTGTCACATCAGAATATACCTTTGTGACCAAATTACTTCCAAATCCACCACTCATAGGCAGGGTTTTAACATATAATTCCAAGGAGACATGATTCAGTCAACAACAGTGGGAGGCCTCAGGCTTGAACGCCTATTCTTCTCCTTTTCTTTTCTTTTCTCTTTTTGCTTAGCTGCTTGATTCCTGGCCAACTGATGAGGATGGCACAACCTTCATTTCTCTAATTCTGCCATGGATATAATAACCACAACCTGAGTATTAGGAGGTACAGTGAATAAAATAAGCAATTGAGGGGTTTCATTCAGGTTGGGACAAAAAATGGACAAGTCACTAAGTGTAAGCCTTCCACTTCTTGCCCACTCCACCAGGCTCTCCTGGTTTTTGTTCTCTTTTGCCTCATCGGTTTGGGTTAAATGTTTACAGGAATAGTTCTGATGTTAATTCATCTCTCTATGACTGATAGATTATTACCCAGGAGAACAAAATATCTTCAGAAGCATGGACCAAATGTAGAATATAGACTCACTGAGACACTGGTGATAAAAAGAAAATGAGAAGATTAGTAAGCACATTAATTCCTATGGAAATTATGGCATGGAGATGCTAACGATGGTATTTTTAATGATTTCAGTAAATGGGAGAGTGACCTGAATTTTATTCTTTCAAATTATGGGATTAGGCAAAGGGCTTGCTTTAATGAGGAAATAAAGTGGAATAATTTTCAGTAGAATTCCTTTTGAAAATTATGCCCATCTTTAAATATTTTTCTTTAATAATCCTGTCAACTGTTAATGAATTAAACATTATGTGTAGAAGTACTGTGTTTATTTCCTGAGCTGCAAATAAGTCCCATGAGGAAACATTCTACATCTTCTCCAGGCTTTCTACTTCTGGTATTTGAAATTAAAGTTTATCTGGCCAAGTATTATATATAATTCTTATGCATCATTGTAGTGCAGATGTTAGTTAATGCCACTACAGTAAATTTACTCCCTTTATTAACCTGGATTAATGAAGCTTTTATATAAGTATGTATAAATGCATGCAAATACAATGGTACAGCTGGAACACTAACACTTTGAAACAGATAATGGCATTTTCCCTCCCATTTCACTTATGGAAAAAAATTAGGTATGTGTTGATCTAGTTCCATTCCAGTACCTATTCAGATTCTTCTTAAATATGCTGTATGTGCTAGGCCTACTATGGAGTTAATGTTAGCCCTTAAGTAATTCATCACTGGGATTTTCTCAGCTCAGCAAATGCTGCTTTTTTCCTTCATTGAGACTATGTAGTAGTAGTTGTCAGTGAGCTAGTTACTGTGACAGGAGGAAGCAGAGAAAGCTATGTGTTAAAATGCTGTCAAATTATTATCCATTTTTTTTGGTCCTAGTCTTGTATTTGTTATTCAAAAGAAACCCTTTATTGTAGGGCACTGAGTATGAAATTAGATCAGTTCCATGAGATAATGACCAATTTCGCAGATAGGCACAGTGTGATTGCAGGGTTGTCTTGCAGCTCAGAGCTGTTTCTCCCTGGCTCCTAAATGGAGTGGTCTCCAGGTTTGCATTCTTCTTTTTGCTGGGCCACTCTCAGATAGCATTCTACATGACAGTCAGGACAACAGCCCTTTAATTTTCTTGAAGACAGTGTAGTGAAATGGACATAATCTTTCTGACTGCTCTATTGTGCTGGCACATTAATGGATCTACTCATTGGTAAGAAGGGGTTAATGGAAGTGGCCATTATTTGATCTTAGGGAAAACTAAAAGGACCTGCTTAGAATGAGGAAGAATAAAAATGGAAAGAATCCAGAAAAATCCTCTTTTTTAGAATTTTTATGTGAGGGTCACTTTAGGATTGTGACTATTCTTGTCCTAACTGTGCTGGTCAAGCGGCCCTGTTTTTATCCTATGTTCTGCATCTGTAAGACACTAGGGAGCCAGAAATGCTTTGCACTGATCTCTGGCCCTTTATTCTTACCTATGTGTGAATTCCATTATATGGCTATTTAAAAGCTAGTTCTTGGTGTGCGTGCGTGTGTGTGTGTGTGTGTGTGTGTGTGTGTGTGTGTGTGTGTGTGTATGTCCATAGGCACAAATGTGAAGATAATCACTGTACTGTGTATTGGGGAAGATGGTAGAGAATCTTTTTGATACATCTGAGAGATTATATGTGCTCAGTGCTGAGCATACAATCTAAATACCTTTACTCAACTTGAGGCATCTTGGAGCCCAAGATATTTTTACAGTTTTTAATTTAAAGGTCCATATTTTTGCTGATTAATATTTTGTCTTTCCTCCTCTTCCTCCTCCTCCTCTTCCTCCTCTTCTTCCTGTTTCTCCTCCTCCTCCTCCTCTTTTTGCTCCTCTTTCCTCTTATTGCTGTTTTTCTCAGTAAGCTCACTAGCTGATGGAAAAAAGGGATAGTTTACTGAATAATTTGTACATCTGCTTCTGGGATAGATTTGGGCTACATTCTGAGAGATTTTAAACATGCCAAGGCCTTATTTGCTCATTGAGATTCCTGGCTTTCTCACTAAAAGTAAGCAAAATAAACAATAAAAATAGGGCTCCTTTCCTGCTATTTTCTTGGAATATAGTCTTGGGGACACATGCCAAAACTCTACTGTGATCAGGAGAAATAAACTTTACAGGAAGGGAATTTTCAACCATTAGACCAGATTTTTTGTGTGTGTGTACTTTGAATGTGAGATACAGATGGTATGTGGAACCATTCCATTATGCATCCATCAGAAGATCTGAAAGTTCTTCAGTTATTTAGCAAGATAACAAGGAAAATACATGAGAAATTATAAAACTATTAGCAACCTTCGCGTAGGTTGGATCAACTCTACTCTTGTAGGGGAAGGGTTAATGGCAGTGTTTCTTGAGCTTTATCCTATAGAAAGTCCAGTGTCCAAATGGGTCAAAGCACACAAAAATATATACATACATATATTATAACATAGCACCATATATAGTGCTATACAATAAGCAATAATAGTACTATAAACTACTAAAGAAGTAAAGATGCATTTTTATGGAAGTTATAAATAGACATTGTCATGCATCAGTGGCTCAGGCCTGTAAACCTAGCCACTCAGGAGATTATAATTTGTGAATCAGAGTTCAAAGCCAAACAGGCAGAAAAGTCCATGAGAACCTATCTTCCCCACCAAAAAAAAAAAATGTAGAGCTGTGACTCAAGAAATTGATTACTTGCCTTGTGTGAAAATGCTCAGGGTCCACACCCAAATCCTGATTTACTCAATATAGGCATAAAAACAAGCAAGCAAAAATAAAGAATAAAGAGATTGCTTTTTTATTGTAATTAGTAAAAGGGTTACATGATATTTGCCAGATAGAAGGTGCATTAATTCACATACACTGATACCCTTTCACATGTCTTGGTACCCGTTTCCCTCCCCCCCACACCCCCCACCCGTCTTGGTTTTCCCCCCTTCCCTATCAAATTTCAAATATCCAAATACAAATAAATTCAATATATCAGATAACAAAGTGAGATACTATACCAATATGAGATAACCAAGGGACAGCAAAGGAGATGAGAGACAACATAGTACATTAAGGACAATAATCATTCATTATATGGCTTTTGTTTCACTATCCTGGAGGGCCTTTCAATTAGCTTCACATTATATGTCCTTATGTATCAAGATTTTGCTCTATTGCAAATCTCTGCTAGTAGAGCCTTGCTTTTGAAGACATGTGGAGTCCCACTGTTTATTGAAAATACAAAGCTTTGGGTTTACCTGAACCTGCTCTGAGGTTGAAGACCAGGTTCCTGCATTTTGAAAAGGCCTCATATTTTAGCAATAATGTTTGCTAAAATTTATGCAACACAACTGCATTCAGTGTAGAAGGAGATATTCAAGGGGTGCCTCGAGAAGATGGTGTTTAATTTGGGCAGGAAGAGCTGGCCAAACCTAAACAGGCACTGTGGGGAAACAAACTTTTTTTAATGTCCTTAAGCTGCTATCTATTTTAGTGCCTCCAACTCTCAGAATAAAAGATGTATTTCCTATTTTATCTAAAGTTGTCTCTCCTGTCACATAAGATTGCTTCCTCTGTTTTCCTTCTTGTTGGAATTGTGAATTATGATGATTATGTATTATATAACAGCCTTTCCTATATTTCAAGAATGATATTAAGCTCTCCCACAGTCTTTTCACCTTCAGGGTAATCATCTGTCAGCCTATTTTTCCTTCCAAACTTCTTTTTTAATCATTTATGATATGTTCATCTGTGTTTTCACAAACTTTTTTGGTAACTCTCCACAGGTATAAAGCCCAAACTAAACCTATGTTCTGCTTTGATGAAGTATTTGCTACTGTAGTGGAAAATGAGCTCCTTACATGCCTCCCTTTCATCACAAATCTGTAGCTGTGCAGGAAGCAGAGTGCAAGGCAGTATCTTACCCCACTGTCATTGAACTTATAGGAAGTTGGAGATAGTTCACACAAGACTGCTAGATCTGCATAGATACCGAGTGGTTGGAGACTAACTACCATGATTCCCACAAAAACTAAGTTTTCCTTATTATATCTAGCAATAATAAAGATAAACAATAGAAGGACCATTTTAGGTTAACAGAAGCTCTGAGTAAAAACAGAAATTTCCCAAGTTCATTCTGCTTCTACCCTACATGCATACCCTGCAACCTCTAACCCGGCCTGGTCCAATTTGGTCAGCTGAGTAACCTACTGAAACCTCATACTCACTGCTGTAGTTTGGATAGGAAGTGTCGCCCCAAATGGTTCACATATTGAAGGCTTGTTTGCTTAGCTGGTAGATCCAGTCAACCAGAGGCATCTGGATTATAAGAGTTCGGCTTTAATGGATTAGTGCAAAGATGGATTCATAGTTGGATGCCGTTTTGGGGAGACGATAGAAATGTTAAGAAGTTGGTCTAGATGGAGCAAGTAAGGCATTAGAGGATGCACCTTTAAATTCATCAAGGACATATGCTCATCTCACCTATGGCATTTCAGTAACATCTGTCCAATCTCCACATTTACCTCTGTGCTACCGCTTCCTGTATTTGTGTTTCTATGAGTAAGGATGAAGGAAAGTTTCAGTTTTAAGAGCTTCAGGATTCTGAGTTTTCTTAGTGCTGCTTCTTGCATAAAAATGCCACCTCATCTCTCCGGGGGTGTCTAGAATTACAGTGATTCTGCTTTGAGTAAAAGCAATATAATAATAATAATAATAATAATAATAATAATAATAATAATAATAATACAGGCTTGGTTTGCTCAGTATTAGCAAGCCAAAATGTTAAGTTACTTTTCTAAATAATCATTTGCATTTCCACTAGGGACTATTAATTCCATGTATGTTGACAGGAGAGAAATTCTGGTTCAGGAATTAGTGATATGCTGCAGATTACTAAGGAAAGGCTGAAATGAAGGTGTGATTGGTTTCCATGAGCCTTCTAATGAAAGCCACACCATTCTATTGACCCAGTTTCCTCACCCTTGAGTCTGTATATGTCAACTGGCCTATTGACATAGTGCATCTGCTTTCTGATATAAAGCAGGTGATAGCCACCCTGTTCTCTCTCTAATTTGGCTGAGAAGATCTGTATTATTTAATGCATCATTTTCCTGTGGTTTGCTGCTTGGTGAGTGATGCCCAGTCTTCAAAATTCTTGTTGTTGTTGTTCATTATACTGGAATATCATTTCCTAGTCCAGGCACATGCATTGGCTTTCTATCCTTGGCCTTGACTTTAAGTGATTTTGCTTACAATGAAATCCATGTATGTAAAGAAGCTGGGATAGGTCATGCACATGCATACACACATGCATGGGCACATGTTCACACATATGGTACAAATCAGTAGCTCTCCTGAAAGCAAGAGGGCTCAACTGTCACTTGTGAACAAGTGACATTTTGATATTTAAGAAGGGGGGAAAACAAGATGAGGAGTGGGGGTGGGGGGGGAAGATGGGGACCAAGACATGTGAAAGGGTATCAATGTATGTGAATTAATGCACCTTCTATCTGGAAAATATCATGTAACCCTTCTATTAATTACAATAAAAATATATGAAAAAACAAAGAACTGTGGCAGTCAGAGCAATTGTTGCTGTGGTAGAATAACTGGGAGAATAACTTTAAAGGGCTGATTTTCTCCATTTGGTCTATAGCTTTGGACATTTCTGTCCTTGATCTTAGCTCTGTTGATTCTGAGTCTAGAGTGAGGCAAAATACCGGGGTGGCGGAAACATGTGTCGGAGGCTTCTCACTTCATAGTGGACAGAAAGTTAAAGGGACAGGTAAAGAGGAGGGGCTAGGGACAGAAGGAGGGAGGAAGAAAGAGAGAAGGAAGGAAAAGATAAGGAAGGAAAGAAAGAAGGAAGAAAAGAGAAAAAAGGAAGGAAGGGAAGAGAAGGGAAAAGGAAGAGAAAGGGAAAAGAAGAGATCCGTTACAGCCTTCAAAAACATGCTTCCAGAGACCAGTTTCCTCCAGGTAGGCCTTTCTTCTATAACTTCCACAACCTCCTAAAATAGTGCCATAAACCAGAGACTAAAAGTTCAACACATGGAGCCTTTGGGAAACATTTCATATCCAACCCTCAAAGTACCCCAGAAAATGCATCATAGGTGTGGGGGTCTGGTGCAGGACACTTGAACACTGTGTGAAATTAGACCTTCATAGTAATGTCCACTCACTGATACATAAAATGACTTATGTTCATAAAATGTTATTTACATTTAGTCTTACCATTTCCTATTTTACTTTTCAAAGCATTGCATCAGTGTTCGAATTCTCTGCTACCTTGTGTCCTAGGAGAATGGAACACATTCACTCGGATAGTTTTTCTTTCCTAGAAACATGTTTGACAAAGCTGTGTGTAATAAAGGGCAATTTTCTCTGCAGGGGAACCAAATACACTGCCTCCTTGCAACTGGGCCTTTTAAAAATCTGCTGAGTACACTTAGTGGTATAACTTTGGCTTGTATATTAATATTTTCATTGTGACATCTCTGAATTGAAAAAAAAAAACCTCTTTCACTGATGGGCCAGGGAGAGGAGAGCAGTTCCTGCCAATTTCAGCATGAATAGCCATGGTGACTGCTTAACTTCTCTTTTGAGTTGCAATCCTCAAATATTCCTAGTATTTCCCAATATAAAATGTGTTTTCATTTGATCTACTTGATTCATTGGTGAGTGCTGACAATATTGCAAAAGCAGATCCGCCACTTTCTTCTCAGGTTGCAAATTTTGGAGTTGCATTCCCAGGTACCTGTGTCCTCCTAGAGTGCTTAGCTCAGGCTCCTTGGGATGGGAACAGATGTCTTAGATTACTAGTTCTATTCTCCTTTGTCTCTGGAACTAAAGTATTGCATTTTAGTCATCTTCCATTTTCTAGTTTCAGAAAAGCATATACTGCCTTGTCCCTAACTCATCTGCATGCTTCAAATGGCTGTGGTTTAGGAAGATACAGGATCATCATGGTTGAGAAAAGAACACTTTTATTGACAGAAAAGAACCAAAATATTGTGAGGCATTAATCCAGCATTAAATCTAGGATTATTTTCCTGGGTTTTCCCTTGTATTACTGTTTATATATGGTCTCACATTACTCAGGAAATATACTTTCTAATAGCAGCACTACTCTAACAATGAGAAATAGGATGAAAAACCATAAAACAATGTATCTCATACTCTGTCATATGGGATATTTGTTTTGCTTTGAACTCTGTTTCATTATTTCTAATTCTGCACCAACAGAATCCATACTTAAGTGAATCTCCTCTGCTCTTCTATAAAATGTTCCATTTTAATATTAGTAGCCATTAATGATTCCATTAATTGCCACTGACCATTAGTAACCATTTCTATGACATTTGAACCAGTGGATTTCATAAAGATCCCCTATTTAGGGCTATGTTCTATTCTCTTATATGCACATGTGAGAGGCCAGTGGGAGGACCTTCTAGTTCTGATATTGCAAACCTTATCAGCGTTTTATCCCCCACACATAACACTGACTTATTTGGGATTCCAAACAGTTCATACAGTAAGTTGTCACCTGTTCCTGGAAAGCAGTTGATATTTTAGCAACCAATTACCAGAACACTGTCAGATGAATGAGATCTTTGTGGGGAATACGTGGCTACAATACGATTTTGTTTAATATGCCCCAGTTAAGAAGGTACCCACAGAGAATTGACAAGATCCTATCTTGATGGCTCCAGAAGCCGACTTTACAGGTGGAAATCAGTCACTGTCTTGCTTGGAGCAGAGGTTGGACACAAAGGCAGTTTCTAGGGCAGTCAGTATCCTAGCTGAGGCAGCATGGATGCCTTGAAAATTGAAGGAAAACACTGGGACTAGAAAAAAAAATGCAGAAAAAAGGGGCATTGAAGCAACTCTTTGTTGTTATGTTATCTCTTCTTTTCTTTAAATTTGATTTTCTAGTTATCACCATTGTCACAAAAGTGAGTGATTTACATATTTTTGTGATACTGTGGTTTGAACCCAGGGCCTCATGCTGCAGTCATGCATTGTTCCTCTGAGCCACATCTCCAGCCTCGACTTCCTGGTCTGATAGCTCTTAAGAATCCAAAGTGATATTTGTGGTTGTTAACTTCTTAAAAATAATAATGTATTAGGGAAGATATTTCTAAATATCAACCATAGGGAAGAGTTCATGATTAGGTGGCAATCAGATTGTGTTTTTCTTTTAGGAGAATAAACCCATTTAATAATTTGGGAAATTAACATTGGGAAATATACTACAGAATGGTATTATAAGTGGATGTAGCCACAGACATATGCACATAGCAAGGAATTGGCTTAGAAGATATTTTGTGGAATAGTAAGTCAGGAATGTTTTAAGAGAAGTTTTGTCTGAAGCTGTTTGACTTGACAGGTGGATAGGAATCCAACAGAATGAGAAAGGGCTCACAATGAAAATGTGTCTGATTAGAGTGACAGCATAGGGGAGGTTGAAGGGGTTTCTTGTGTCTTACTCCCAAAATCCTTGTTCAGAGAAACACAACAGAACAATGAAGTAATATACACTTACTTTACACATACTGTGACCCAGTCAATCTCTGACTATTGTCCTTACGTTAGGTGAGAACTTATGTTCTATAGTTGATGACAGAAAACACTGGTAGAGACAGATCGTAAATAGAGATAATGTTTCCCACTAGCAGTAGGCGCTTGATGAATTTCTGTTGAGTAATACCAGGAATTATGAGGGACAATTCTAATCACCTTTCATTGCTTTTCAGATTTTAAATTAAGCAAGTCTCATTTACATGAGTTAATACTATGCCCCATCTTTCATGTCTCTTCGAAATCTGATTTCTTTGCCTATTGTATCATCTTTTAATACATATGTATTAATAAATGAAATATAAATATATTTGGAAAACCTCATAGTGGACAAGCACTTAGTACGTGCTTTCATAAATCCATCATGACTCAGTAAACATATGTTACATAGTGCCAACATTATACCATAGGCTTACAAAGAAATTAATTTAATAATGAATTATTCCAGATTTGAGTAATAGGAAGAGCAAACTTCAATTAAAGTTAAAAAAATTTCCTATCCTCTCAGAAGGAGAAGGTGAATATCTAATAAATATTAGATTCTCCTGACTTGTAGCAGGTTTGCCTACTTATGCTTGAATGCCCTCAGCTTCCATCTGAAATACTTACTGGCTCTTCCAGCCACCAAGAGTGTTTGTTCATTCCTGTCTGCAAAGACAGATACATAATCTAGTTTGTGTAGGGAATGTACTTGGGTTCATGTTTTAAAATAAAATTCTCTTTCCAGAAGATAGATCTGCCCTTTCTTCCTGCTTCCCTTCCTTTTCCCTGCTGTCCCTCCCTTCCTGGCCTTGATTTCCTTTCCTTTCCTCCTTTCTCTCCTTCTCTCTTTCCTACCTACCTTCATTCCTTCTTTCTTCCTCCCTCTTTCTCTCCTTTCTCCTCTCCTCTCCTTTCCTTTACCTCTGTCTCCCTCCTTTCTTTCATTGTTTTCTTGAAATTGAACTTCACATGTCCTTCACAAGTTACAAACAAGCCCCAAACCACAGTTGATCTCCTGCCCCTTTCTTTTTTTTTTTTAAGCACTACAAGGACTTAAATCCAGGGCCTTAAGCTCAGGCAGCTTGTTACTTGACAGATGGCACACTATCACTTGAGTCATGCCTCCAAGCCTGGCTTTCTGCTGGTGAATTGGAATCCCAAGAGCTTTCCTGCCAGATCTGTGTCAACCCATGATTCTGTGGATTTCAGCCTTCTAAATATTTAGGATTACAGGTATGAACCACCAGTTCCTAGTCAAAGCTGCCTTTTACAGAAGAAAGTATCTGACTGGGAATTGCTTTTTTGGTGCTATGAGCAAATAAAGATAGAGCTTTGCCCTTACAATACCTTTAGTCTTTGAAAACAAAGATGTGCCTGTTGTAGCTTTTAAGAAATCATTAGGCTGGACTGAAACATCTTTATAATAGCTAGACCTCCTAGGCAAACATAAATCTACCTTTTGAAGATTACAAAGTAAAAGTGTTTTCAAAACAGTGTTAGCCTTTCCTTGGCCCTCTCTTCGTCAGAATCCTGACTTAAATTCCCTAAACGTAGCCCTAGGGTACAGGCTCCTTTTTTCTCTATCCCAATTAATATACTAATCTTAAATTATTAGCACTCTCTGTAGAAACCCCTTTGAGACCAGAACTATTATTGTGACCTTTGGATTTTATTTTCCTTATGTAAGCATTCTAATTATAAAATATCTTTCATGGAAGCAAGATGGTTTCCTTACATTTCACCATGCTGACCTCTGGGGCTTTGGTGTTTTCTGTGTGGCATTCATACAGTGGATATAAAGAAATTCCACATTTCTCAGTATACTTGGCTTTTATGAACCCTAATAGGCTGCAAATGATAGACATCTGCCTAAACTACATTGATTCAGAATAACTCACAGGCTCTGACTTTTTTTTTATTGTGGGCTTAAATTCTGGGCCTGGGCATTATCCCTGAGCCACCACCACTCAGCCACAGACTCTGACTTTTGTCTTGCATGATATAGGATTCCTGGGACATAGTTTTAAGAGATTGTAACACTGAAGAATCCCATGAAGATTAATCATGAGATATAAAGAAGATATAGATATGGTTCTTATATTTCCTTGAGACCAGAATATTTTTATTGTTGTTGTTAATTCTGAATGTGTTGGCTAGTGCTTAACTTTGTCACTGAATTAGCCAGGTAACAGCATTTTGAATTTCTACTTTCTGAATTCCCCAGGCTTTATATTTATCACTGGTATCGCTGTTGTATGTTTGTTCACCTCCCACTGTGAATATGTCATTAAAGTTAGGGCTCCTGACCAGCCTTAAAGGAGATTAGTGAGAATGTGGAGCTACTGGGTCAGTTTCCTTGGTCTCTTTTTAATTTATCCGTCCCTCAAGATCAAGGGTAAAAGTCACAGTTGTTGTCTCTAAGATATTATATGTTCAGAGGATAACCTGAAGAGGTAAGGAAGATGAGAAACTTATTTCTGTGAAAGATCAATTCCTAAAAATGCCTGAAAGTTTTTTTTCCCTGAGATTTTTAGGCCCCTTTACATTTCTGTGCATGATTTTGTAAATAAGGTTTTCACTCTTGAAATACAAGTGGATTCTGGTTTAGGATCCTAGAATGTATAGGACTATTCAACTCACAAACCTAAAATATCCCTATCTGGCCCTTTCCAGAAAAATCTCACCAGCTCTTGCCTTAGAGTGCTATTGGTATTAGATCTTTATTGAGACCATGTAGATACTAATTATAAATGACAAAGAGAAGATTCTTTCTTGACAAATCCATACATTTTGATTTTTGCTTTCATAAGCATGGCTGTTGTTGGACTGTGTAGTGAAGATACCCTGGTGGAGATGACCAAACCAAGCCAGAATGTGTGATGTTCTGGCAGACTTTGGTCTAAGAGACCCTGTTCCTGAGATCCACTCAACTTAATATTGAGTGGAGAAGTTTATATCAAATGTCTGGTCCTAAAATCTGTGTATCCGCTTTTCAACTGTGAGGAACTGGACAGTAGAAAGAATTGATCCATAACTAAGACCACCAATCAGTTAAATTATAAAATCCTACAACTGTGACATCTCAACTGAGTAAACTTCTGCCTTTCTAAAAAAAAAAAAACTACAGGGAAAAACACAAACAGATTAAAGTACACTTATACATCCAGCTGGCTTGTTTTAAACTCCCAGAGGAGTACTTGGTTCTCAATTACACTATTTTTCCTTTTCATCAAATTTACCAAACAGTCACTCAATTGATTTAAATGATTTTTAGCACCCAAAACCTCAATGGCTAATAATGGGTTTATTATGCTCAGTCATATCAATGGGATTATTCTATGAATGTATTTTCAGAAGTGCTCATAAAATACTCAGTTTGACATCATTTATTAGCATTCTCATTTCCATTAACTGATAATTTCCTGCCCCAGATAATTCTCCTGTTGATTGATACTACACAACTCAATAGAAAAGCATCTTTTGACAGAATAAACACAAAATCTTTGAGAATGATTTTCTTTGGGGAAATACATCTTCAAGTTTTGTCTTAATCATATTTCACTTTCATTGTTGTAACCTGAGTATCACTTCAAGTTTAATTACATTAATGTTGGCATCTTGCTGTTTATTAGTTTCTTACTGCTGAGAAACTAGACAATAAAAAGAGACTTTTTTTACTTTTTTTTGCAGATAATAGGAATGGATGATATGTTTCAGTTTTCATTTACTCTGCTCATGTCTTCACAATTAATAAGATATGATGTCTCAACTTGTATTTGCCAGTTTCAGATTGCTGCTTTATTCTCTGTGGATTCTTTCAATCTTTCTTGGGCTGTTTATGACTGCATACAGCATCTGAATTATTCTTTTTCAACTTTCTCTTGTTTTATTGGCAAGTGACCATGTGTTTAGTTATTGTGGAATTATGTGCTTACAAGGGTTTATGAAATTTACATAAGAAGCTCTTAGAAATCTTAAATTTTTGTCTCTAAACATACTACAGAAAGCTTTCTAAAAGAGTATCTTGATTAAATTTCTTTTTTGTTTGTATTAAGTGAAGTAAGCCAGACTCAAAGGAACATAGCCTCAATGGTTTCCCTTATTTGTCATAATTCGTAGAAACCTTGGGATCTCCTAGCAGAGATTTACAATAGACCAAAACCTAGATACCTAAGGCCATATAGTGTGATGCTAAATGAAAGGATCTCTAGGATATAGAAACAAAAGCCATATAATGAGTGATTGTTGTCCTTAATGTACTATGTTATCTCTCATTTCTTTTGCTTTCCCTTGGTTATCGCATATTGTTATAGTATTTCACATTGTTATCTGATATATTGTATATATGCTTATTTGGTTATTTGAAATCGGAAGGGGGGGACAAGAAGAGGGGCGGGGGTGGGGGGAGGGAAATGGGGACCAAGACATGAGAAAGGGTATCAATGTTATGTGAAGTAATGCACCTTCTTTCTGGTGAATATAATGTTACCCTTCTATTAATTACAATAAAATCATATGGAAGAAAAAGAAAAAAATCTGCATTTGATTGAAAGATAATCTGCTAACAGGTCAATGTTTTCCTTAGCCATATCTTGAAGTTGTTTCCTCATAGTCATATCTTGAAGTTTTCTTCTTTTAACTGAAACCACTCCCAACTTGAAAGGTGGAGAGGTGAGTCATGTATGAGGGAAAGGGAAAAGAATTAACTGATCCCCAAGTAAACTGCTGGTGATTGAAGACAGCATTTTCATAGCTTGGTTAGTCACCCTGCCTGTGTTTCCCTTCCAAATTCACAAATGGAAATACTGATACTAGCAGGGAGGTACACACAGTGCTGTGTGACAAAGCTTTGAGCATGGATGTAACTGGCACTGGAGGCCATGAGCTGAACCTTGATGCCCAGCTGTGAGCAAACTGTTGTGCTATGGTTTATGGGACACTCTGGTTAAATTTATACCAATAGGAGAGAAAATCAGCTCTAATTTTTGTTACAACCAAAAATATCAATATGCCTTTTTCTTTCTTTTTATTCAAAGCCTCACCTCACATTCATTTTCTTGTTTAAATTCCAACTTATATATCCTCAAAGTGGAGTTCCTTGCTTCTTTTTCCTTTGGCCTGCCAGTTGCAATCTTATTTATTCTGTGTCTTACTATTAGTCCTTAGAGTTCCTTACTTTTTCAATTTCCAAAGGCAGAATTTGGTGGGAAAGTGGATGTGTTGAACTTTGTGCTGGCTTCTTTGAGACCAGTTGAGTCACTGACAGTTTCTGGAACTGTTTGCAGCAGTCTAATGAGGTTTTGCCAAGGAAGATCAGCAGGAGTCAGAGGAAAGATGAGATGAGGGAAGCCCATGTGGAGAGTGCTGGATCAGAGTACTTTCCTGCAGGAGATTGAGCCTGGAAATAATGAGCATTGTGGCGCAAATTTCCATACTGAAAAATGTCATTGTGAAACAGTAATCTCTTCTTTACCTTATTCAATATGGTGCTGTCTTTCTTAGTTTGGGGTTCTTTTCCCATTTGAAAGGCTTATTTACCAATATAGTAATTGTAAGTTGATTCCATATCTTGGCTATGGTAAAAAATGCTGCAATAAACATGGTTCTGCTGGTAGCTGCAGTGTGGTCTTCTTTGTGTTCTGTTGGATGAATTCCCAGGAGTGGAAATTCTGAGTCATAGGGAATCTCTTGTTTTCTTGAGGAACCTCCATACTGCTTTCCAATGTGAACAAGCTTGCATTCAGCCCAGAAGCCCTCAACATATCAACGGATCAAGAAAATAAGGTATATATACACATATATCAAATTTGTAAATTCTGTATATAGAGAGTTATATATATATATGAATTATATATAATTACAAATATTATACATTCCTTTATAAGTATAATGGAAGGAATGATAGCATTCTTTCATCAGAAATAATGATATTGCACCATTTGTAAGGAAATGGAAAGACATGGCAAAAATGTATTAGGTGAACTGAGTTAGACCCAGAGAAGCACAGTACTCATGGGTTCCCTCATTTGTGGTAACTAGAATGTGCTTATGAATCTACAAGTAAACACACTGAGTGGTAAGCAAGGAGGTACAAATGAATTAACTGAAGTAGAACAGACTGTAAGGAGAGTGCAAATAGTATAATTCTTTCAAAAGACTAAGTCAAAACCCACCAAAGTAAGTGCCAGGAAATGGGTACTTGTGAGAGGGGGAGGTGGGGCCAGGGGGAGAAAATAAAGGATGAATGGCGAGAATGAATAAAGAAGGGGAAAGAGGGGAGAATTCAGGCAAGAATATACTAAATATACCACAGAATTGAGAACTATGGAGGAAGGAGTGGGTTGTAGAGGGATGAGGATGGTGAAGTGCTGACACAAATCATGGAATGTGCACATAAACTGCTTTAGCAAACGGCAAAAAATTCAATACATAACCTCAATTTCAGCTACGTGAGGGAAGGGTGACATTGATCAAGATGCACTGTATTCACTGCTTTGATGAATGGCAACTCCTTTATACAACTACCTAAAGACATTACAAAAATTTTTAAAAAGAAACTGTAATTTGAAACTGTTGATGATGTATAAAAGAAAAGAACAGAAAGTAATGTACTGTACTTATTTACTTTTGATTCACTTCCTTCTTTTCCTTGTTCGCATTTTAAAGTCATAGACATTGCAGAGATAATACACACTTTTGTCTTAGATTTTTCAAAGGTGATTATTGACAATCAGTTTTTCAGTGACAACAGGAAGTCTTTATAAATGTTACATTTATGATCCTAAAATATTTTGACATGAGTTTGTCCCCTGTAGCTTGTTTAGCATCTTCACTGTAAAACCCTTTGCATTGTTTCCTTGTATGTATATTGTCATGAATACTGATGAGATGAAGAGCACTGTGAATAAAGCTGCTTTTCAGAGGGACATTTTTTACCAGTACTAGAACTTGAATTCAGAGCCTAGGCACTGTCCCATGGCTTTTTATATTCAGGGTTGGTGAGCTACCACTTGAGTCACAGCCCCACTTCAGACATTTTGGTAGTTACCTAGAAATAAGAATCTGAAAGAATATTTAAGATTTTTCTGCTAAGACTGGCTTCAAACTTTGATCCTTAGATCTTAACTCTCTGAATATATAGGAATGATTACAGGTGTAGGCCACCAGCACCAGTCTGGAGAGGAATTTTTTTATATCTTCTTTGTTGCTTTGGAATATGAGATTATAGCATGCTGTCTGTGATATGCTTGGTTTGAGTCCTGATGTTGACCAGAGAGGGCCCAGCTATCAGCTAAGCCACTTGCCAAGTGGCCCATAAAGCTGCTTATTGGGCTGGGAGTTTGGCCTAGTGGTAGAGTGCTTGCCTAGCATGCATAAAGACCTGGGTTCAATTCCTTGGTACCACACAGGGGAAAAAAAGCTGGAAGTGGTGCTGTGGCTCTAGGGCAGATCCACTTGAGCCTTGAGAAAGCCCAGGGTCAGTGCTCAAACCCTGAGTTCAAGGCCCAGGATTGGCAAAAAAAAAAAAAAAAGCTGCTTATTAAGGAGGGCTCAAGTTGTGTTGGATTGAGAGGATAAACTGCAGAGGATGCCTGTCAAGAAAGAGGATGGTACATTCCATCACAGACTAATGGATATGTTCCAAACCTAAGGAAGTCCCTGTCTTGAAACAGAGTGCTAGCACTGAAAAGGGCTTTTCTGGAATGCTCAAGACCCTCACTGCCTGTGCAACATGAATGGAACTAGCCAGGAAACCCAAAAGAGATCACAGCAACTCTGACAGCCAGACTAGAACAAAGGCCCTCTTGTCATTTAGTGAATCACAGTGAGTATGAGCTTCTGCAGTAATCTGAAGAAATCCCTGATCACCTTATTTTCCAACAAAACAGAATCAGACGAATTTGTTTCAACATTGGGAGGCATCACTGTTCTGGATACCTGTGAATAGGATTTAGGAGCCTCGTCTTTCTTTTGCTGCTATCATTTCCAAGTCTAACACTCAGCACTGTTTTTTCAACCAGGCAGTTCTCCACTGCTAATCAGTCTCTGCATAGCACAGCTACTTGACTTTTGAGGGCCTGATTCTTCTTCTGTAGGTGGATGTGGAACGCTGTGCTAGGGATCGGATAATATGCTTCTGACAATTTGCCCTTTACTTTGGTAGATGACAAGTATTTATTAAATGCAGTTGTGTTTATTTGTGTGAAGAGTTAGCCCCGATGATCATTAAATCAATGTCCTCATATATGAAACTTGACAGCCATGATGTCTGCACTGTGGCCTCTGTCCAGGTCTGGTGACACTAGATGACACACCAGTGAGGAGGATGGGGTGCCTAGCTTCTTGTTCTTTAGGAAAATGTCTCTTCCTAACTCCTTGTGCTCTTGTTGTCTATTCTGTCACTTGCTGAAGTGGTCGTGTGGTTCACATCTGCAGCATCACATCAGCTAGGCAACCACTCTTCTGCTAAGCTACCTTCCAACCTTTGCTAGGGCAGGAAAGGGGTCAAGTTACTAACGGGTGCATGCATGAAGTAAACCACGTCCCAGGTGCTTTCCTTCAGCTTTGTCATCCTAGTTCACAGGCAGAATGGCTGGCTCCCTTTCTGAAGGATGAGTTCCTGTCTGCATTGTAGTCTGCTCTTTAAACCCCCATTCCCAGCATTGCTTTGGAATGTATAGGAAGACATGGTAAAGGTGCAGATTGCTTTCCAGATGGTGAAGCAAGCTCCCATTAGAGAAACCCACTGGCTGGATGGCCTGTACCAGCTTTGAGATCTATTTTGATCCACATTGGTCTTTGAGTTCCCAGTTTCTGTCAGGCCCACTTTGACATCCCAGTTCCTATTCTGTCGTCATAGTCGTCGTCATCTTTGTCGTCTTCGTCTTCATCGTCATCTCCTCCTCCTTCTCCTCCTCCTCCTTCTTCTTTTTCTTCTTCTTCTCTTTCTCCTCCTCCTTCTCCTCCTTCTTCCTCCTCCTCCTTATCCTCTTCCTCTTCTTCCTCTTCTCTCTGGCCCCTCTTTCTCTTTCTTCCCCAGCACTCTCTCCTTCCTGAACACAATCCAGGATAGTGTGAAATGTTGGACACCAGCCTACAAAAGGAACTCGAGGTGATGTGTCTTAATCTTCCATGAAAAAATGGAAATTCCAGTCTCCCATGAAGGGAGTATAATGATACTTGTTTCCTAGGGCTAACTCAAGCTTTACCTGTACTTTGCTTAATATTTTGTTGACATTACCATCAATAGATTAGTCTCTAAGAAGCAAAAATGTATGTTGTAATCTGGTATACTGCAAAATTTTAATATATGTATTCAAGGAACTTACAAGGAATATCATATTTATTCACAAAATATTCTAAATAAGCAACAAATAAAATTTCATATCTATTTTAAAGAATGCAAAAGGCCTTGAAAACATCAGAACTGTTCTTAAAAATCTCATAGAATTTTAGTTGAACACTGAACACATTCTATAATTACTTAATCCACATTTATTCATTGTAAATATGAGAAAAATTAATCTGTGTTAAATCTCTTACAGAGTGTTAAATATTAGTGGCTAATTTGAATTAATTGGATTTGAATCTAGCTAACATTCTTATTAAATCTCAAAGTATCTGCTCTCTTGAAGCTTCAGTTGTATCATTTATATGAAGTGGGAAAATAATCTCTGTCTAATTTATTCAACTCTTTTAAGTTACATAAGGTAATGTCACTACTGGTAACTGTATTGAAAATATAGTTAATAACCATAGAATATTCTGATAGCTTATGGAGAAGGGTAAAACAGATTCTATTTGGAACTAGACTGCAAAGAGGGAAAGGCTTTAACAGGTGTCAGTGGTGGGTGGTGATATGTCTGGAAGGAAAGCAAAAAAAAAAAAGAGCAGAGAATTCAGTTCTTAGTGGACAAGACCCAGCTCTGCTGTGCATCTCATGAAAGCAAGTACTGAAGTCAGGCTTGAAACCTGACCACGGTCAAGAATGAATGTCAACATTTGGGGTATGAACTTCAGTTCTTAGTTATTAGTCCAGGGAGCAAGATGGCAGTCACTTGATGACTTTAACTGACAAGAAAGGGAAAAGAATGGCAGAGAAAAAAAGATTGAGAGTGACATGATTTGCCCCAAGCAAAGATAGAATTTGGATGGTGATGGAGAAGAGGGAGAAACATGGGAAATACTTTCACAGTGTAAGTTGGAAACTTAAAGAAATAAAGCCTGGTAGCTCTGATTTCATCAAACTTTGTAAAAATCTATCAAAAACATGCATGTCAAATGATGGGGAAAAGTTAATAAATGCATGTGAAATAAGCAAAAGTTTATTAATAAAAGGATGACATGTTAAATAAGCAAGTTCAAGGCATTATAGATAATGTTATTTCCCAATATAGCCAAATTGATGGCTGAATATGGCCATGCGTCTCATACAAGGTAGTTAGATTGCTGAGAACAGAGGGTCATTTCAGGTCCTTTTGGGAAAAACAATTGTTCATAACACCCCACTCTCAACTGGAATGCCTGCTCATAAGTAGCATATGCCTCTCATCTAAGCTACCACAGGAAGCTAAATAGGAGACTCATGGTTCAGGCAAAAAGGATCCAGTCAAAAAGGATTCAAGATATGGCCCAAATTATAGAATGGTTGCCTACCAAAGGTGAAGTTCTGCCTCAAATGAATAGGACATCAAAGAGAAGGAGGAGGAAGACGTGAAGGAAGAGGAGTAGGAGGAGGAACAAAAAGAGAAGGAGGAGGCAGAGGAGGAGGTGGAGGAGGAGGAGGAGGAGGAGGAGGAGGAGGAGGAGGAGGAGGAGCAGCAGCAGCAGGAGGAGAGAGCAACTTATTTTGAGATCAATTTAACCCCACATGTAATGTCTACATTCCTTCACTCATAGGAGCCATTATATCATAAACATGAACAAAAAGGCTTTAAAGTAACATATCACAAAACCAACTTATTCTCTCAAAAATTTATCTGCACCAGGCAGGCTCCAGTGCCTGTGATATAAAGTAGATCTAAGAGTATTTTAGCAACTTTTTCTCATGCCCTGTCTTATTAGGCATATTTATTTCCCAACCTGAAAGTCAGATAGGAAGAAAAAAATCCATAAGGAAGGATCATCAATGAGAAACACATGGTTTTACTTAGGTGCTCTCTAAAGTTCACATTTATTATTTTTCAGGAGTTAGCAAATGTGTACTGCATGGAAACACTGTTAGATTAACGAATGCAGTCATGAAGAATCTGACAGGGTGTCTGCCCTGGCAGCAGCATATCATTTTGTCTCTGGGTTGTAGTGGAGACAAATACATATGTAAATGTCCTCTGGCAGAACCTGCTGGAGTGTGGCTGACATGTACGTGGCGCTCAGTTTGCTGGATGGTGGAGTTCTGTCTGGGTGTGTGGCTAAGGGGTGTTGGGAGAGAGAAGGGCAGCAGTGAGCCTTGAAGTGTGGACCAGCTTTGATGCACAGGAAATGGGGTGTGTCTCAGGTGGAGAATCCTGAGCAGAGAGAGTGATATGCAGGAGGCATTTGATTAACACCTTAGATGAGGACGTCCCCAGAGCAGAACAGGAGACACAGATCAAATGCAACCAATTCATTAGATGCTTTCTGCCATGACCACAGAGACCATTAGCAGGAGAGAGCAAAGACCCAAGAAGTCAGGAAAGGATTTGCTATTAAACAAGTGACTACTGTGGGCGTCAGAGATGGTACTGTCAGGAAACTCTCGTGGCCACCATAACATGAAAAGACTCTTCTCCAGCAGGATAAAGATTTTTCCTGCACAGCTCAGACCAGCCACTCCAGAGGATGCCCTGAAAGAATGTTTGCTTGGGCCCTTCTGACTTATCCTGCCTTACACTGTGTGCTCATGGGCTAGAATGAATTCAAAGCTTCTAGGCAGCAAGGCATGGGCTGTGGCAGTGTCTTGAGGGCCAATGAGAGGGACTTTCAGTTAGAATGGGAAATGGGATGAGAAACCTTTTACCAGAGCTTAGGAGTTTCTATGCTTTCTTACTCCAAATATGTATTACCCCCAGTACAATATGATGGAATAAGTTTGCCTTGTAGATGGGAGTTAATAATAGCTGTGCTGTTAGTAAGCTATGTATCCTCAATTGCGTGCCTTCACTTTGCTGGGTCTCTGGTCTGGTGCAGAAATGAATTGGTTGTTTCCAATCTCCTCTTGCACTGAGGCAATGTGTATGTGTTCAAAGATGTGCTTTGCCTCCTAACTCGAGACTTGTCATTTCTTAAGTCTGTAAGTGTATCACATGCTAAACCGAGGGATAATCTAATTTCATAGTTAAGTAAAGTGCTAATTTAAATTACTTTTGAAATTAAAATGTTAATGGAATAAATTTTCTAGGCCTAATAAATACATTTTAGACTTTAGAGCTGTTTGTATTTAGTGTAAGTTTACTTTTTGTCTGTGGCTGTATTGGCAGCAGGAATTATAGCCGTTTGCTTGATAGAGAATTTTACATCAGGCATGTGTTTGAAAGATTAATGTAAGCAGTTGTTTCTGAAATAATTTCATCTTGCTTTCCATAGCAATGAAATATGAATAATCAAAAGCAGTAAATTGTGTCTAGAAGATAATAAATTGTTCTTTAAGCATTTTAGCACTGACTATGAATTATAGCTGACTCCCAAATAGGAGGGTGAGTGTGACCCTTTGTAGCTCTGGTGTGTGTGGGCTGCGGACCCATCTCAGCTGCTTGATTCATCTCACTGCTCTCAGTCACAGCTTGGAGAATCTGCTGTCTGTCTCACTGATTTAAAACTTAACGTACCATCTCATGCCAATTAAGGGCATGTGTGTTTAAACTGTTAGCAAGTAGGCTTTTTCCTTGTCTGTGTCTTGACCAACACACAAATGGATGTCAGCAAGAGTGTAAATATCAGCAATGACAACCCAAAGTATTTCTAGATTCCACCACTCTAAGCAGGAAAGTTTCTAGAGATGCATTTTTTTTTAAAATCCAAACCTCAACTTCTTGCACCCAGATGGTACTTCAGTGAAGTCTAGAAAGTTTCCTCAGAGACATTTTCCCTCAACCATTCACTTTCTACAGGTGTAGAATAATAGTGGTCTTCTGGAAAGTAGACATTGTATAAGTCAATTTTATGAGATGTGGAAGCACTGAAATCTAAAAATAAAGGACTGCCTCTTTGTGCTTTAGATACAAAAAGTATTGTTCAAATTGCTAAATAACAACATGATGTTTAAAAACATAAAGAGATACATGGATGGTAAGTCAATAATACATTGCTCCTGTGTCCTGGCTGCCTGGAAGACACTTACAGATCACTTGGCATGTCTTGGCAAACATAATGAATTCTTTTCTTTTTAAAAGATAGGGTCCTTCTATGTAACTCAAGCTACTGAGCTGGCCTCAAATTTGCATCCCCTGGTTTTTCAGCTTCCATGGCACTGAGATTACTATAGTCTACATTGACCAAGTTATTTCCAAAGTACCAGCCAAGCTAAAAAGCTGATAGCTTGGGAAAACTGGGGTTAGGTTTGCCCTCCTCTGTGATTTTTCCTGCATTCATCTATTTAGTGTTTCTCATCTGGTAACCAGGGAGAGCATATTGTCACTGCATCCCAAAACATTATGTGCCTTCCTGTGACGTCCCTCCACAGTGCAGTTTCTGTGACCTCTGTAGTGAGAGACACTCAGTCTACATCTCTCAATGCCTGTTTTTCCCTAAAGAATCTTCACCTCACCAATCTCATCATTGTCTAAACTGGAGATCACAGGTTTGATTTTTTTTTCTGTTTCTAAACATGATTTTAGGGGGTTTTTAAGGTTGTTTCTGTTTTTTGTTTGTTTGTTTGTTTTTGTAGTACTTGCTTTTGAACCTAGAAGTCTGTTCTTGCCAGGCAGATACTCTATTACTTGAGCCACTATGTCAGTCTCTTTTAGGGTTGATTATTCTCTTTTTTTTAGCCCGTCCTGGGCCTGAACTCAGGGCCTGGGCACTGTTCTTGGGCTTTCTTAAGGTTAGAACTCTGCCACCTGAGCCACAGCACCATTTATGGCTGTTTGGTATGTGTGTGGTACTGAGGAATTGAACTTGGGTGTTCGTGCATACTAGGCAAGCACTCTACCACGAGGCTAAACACCTGGCCCATGGTTATTCTCCTTACAGGGTATCATCACTCTATGCTCAGGTCAGCCCTGGACTCCGATCCACCTGTTATGCCTCCTGCTTTTGCTGGGATAAAGATATGCACTATCATGACTAGTTATTTCTGTTGCTGAGATTGGTCTCACAACCTTTTTCTATTTCTGCTTCCTTCTGGCACTGAGATGACAGGAATGATCCAACTTACCCAGCCATTGGTTGAGATGGGGTCACGTGATATTTTTTTGTCCAGGCTGGCTTTGAACCATAAGCCCCCATTTCTGTCTCCTATGTAGCAGGCATTACAGAAGAGCAACTTGTACCTAGTCCAAACAAATGAAAAATCATGCAACATATGCAAGCCTCTGAGAAACTGATAGAAAAATGCAAACCCAAAGGAAGAATAGCTGGTGAGTTTATCTAACAAAAAAAGTTCATTTTTATATATCTGTTAGACCCAAATGTAGTTAGTTGTTTAAAAAAATTATTCGAAAGGTTTAGACATCATTTAGAAATCCTGTAATCCTACCTTTGTACATGTTAAGGTTTTCAAACTTAAAGGTACATTTCTGTAGTCATCTCAATTAGTGAGAGAAGAATCACATTGACAAATCAGTCATTTTCCAGAAGGAAATGCTCATCCTCATTTATACATCCTGAAAGCAAGATTTGATAATTTGACACAGCTGTGAAGGCGCAAAGATGCCATGTCAGTAGCCATGAGCCCCTCAAGCTTGCTGAACTGTGCAGCCAAATCCTTATGGAGCTCCTGAGTAAATTCCTATCATATGTGTTTCCCTCTAACAACTTAACACAGCAGACTTTTTAAATCTAGTTTTATAGAAATGTTCAGGTTCTTTGGACTCTTGACTGGTTGCCAGGCTGTGATTTAAGTGGTTACATTGGCTGTGAGAACAGAGGTTGAAAAGTGAAGATGAACGGCTCCTGGGTCTCACATACATGAGAATATCCAGGTAATTTTTCAAGTTGCCAAGGTCAGTCTAACAGGAAGCATATATTTTATTTGTGTTCCAAAGAAGACATTGTGAAATATTTCTTGAAGGGCTTTTTGTAAGAAACTCATCTATTCTATGGGAAAAGATGGTTATTTTTCAATGAGCACTTCACTCCATCATTCATTTTATATTGTGTTATAACAAGAAGGAAAAGGAAGAGGAGGAGGAAAAAGAGGAGAAAGAAGAAGAGAGGAAAAAGAGGAAAGAAAAGGAAGAAGAAAGAGGAGAAGGAGCAATAGTAATGAATAACAGGAGACCCTATTGGTGCCTTCAGATTACTCATTCTTCTAGAAATTACAAACTGGTTTTCTGTTAGTACCTAATTTGACATTTAGGACGTCCCAGAGTGATAGTTGATGTTCCAAATGAGGGGTTCCTTTTGGGGGTTTCTTATGCATTGTATGAATTTAAAATGACAAAATTGGAGCTTGAACTTCTATTGAAAGTTTACAGTGTTACCCCAGTTGACTTCATGTCTGTATTTGTGACTCAATATGTATGCGACTTTGTAGAACATGTAAATGTGAGTATCTGCTCTGTTAACTTAAAAATAGAGTAGTGATGGGGCCGGGAGTTTTGCCTAGTGGTTAAAGTGCTTGCCTAGCATGCATGAAGACCCGGGTTCGATTCCTCGGTACCACATACATAGAAAAAAGCCGGAAGTGGTGCTGAGGCTCAAGTGGTAGAGCTCTAGCCTTGAGAAAGTCCAAGGAGAGTGCTCAGGCCCTGAGCTCAAGCCCAGGACTGGCAAAAAAAAAATAGAGTAGTGCTTGGGCTCCTTTACTTGTTATTGCTCTTAATAATAACCCAAGGATTTTCTCTCATTAGTGGCTGAGGGTATAGTGTAGTGGTAGAGCTGTTGTTTGTTGTCTGATGGCACCTCATGCTGGAATTGACAAAAAGGTCAAATCAAATCAATCAATCAACCTTATCAACAAGAATATTATTTTGTCCAGTTAGCTGGGTGGCAGATGTGAAGCCAAATTGGTAGGAAGTAGAAAAAGCCCTTTGTCTTTCCTTCATGAAGACCCAGTACTTTGCTTCACTGTCATTTCTTTTCTACTATAATGTCACTTGATCCAACTTATTTCAACAATTGTGCACATGGTAAGCAATATATCAGGTATAATATGAATCAGTCCATTTGTGAGAGTCTTGGACCAGTATGCTGCCTTGGTAAGCACTGAATAGAAAATTGATTAGTAAAAGAATGACAGAATATTTGATGACAAAGGATAAACTTGACAATAGATGTAGTCCATTTCAGACTTTGGGAAAGCATGTCTATCAAGATGTTGGTAAAATAGCATGGACTATAGCCTATGTGATTTCACTGGAAGCATTTCCTAAGTGATTTTAGAAATGGATGGGATACGCCTTCCCAGCACATGGATTAAGGCTGCATTCCATGTACATACTCCTTCTTTGTACAAAGACACATCAATAGGAATCCAGCCAATCTTACAAATTTAGAATCCAAACACTATACCTTCCAATGGCTTCTGAAGAACAAGGAGAAGCTTTGTCATTTTGATGGCTTGTAACATAATTGAAAATATACCATTCCTTAGTGACTTAGCCTCCAAAACTTCAGAATGTGGTTGTATTTGAATATAGGATTTTTAAAGGGCTAATTGGATTAAAATGGAATTATTAGGGGCCCAATACAATGGGTTAATAATTTGCATCTTCAGGCAACAGGAAGAATGGATACAGGGAGGTGGCACATGTCTGTTTTCTCAATACTTAGGAGGCTGAAGTAAGGGGATTGTGCATTAGAGACCAGACTGAAATATACAGAGTTATTTTCTTAAAAATAGGCTACCAGGGACAGTCTGGTCTCACGTACACTAGCAGGAAGACTAAAAAGAAAAGACAGCCAGATGAGGCCACAGAAGAAACTAAATTTGCTGACATTTTCATATGGGACTCTGCTAATGGTAGAAAAAAAGAATCATATGTTGTTTCAGACCCCAAGTCCATGGGGCTTTATCATAGCGTCTCACAGGGCCCCGTCACAATTTTTAAAAGTAAAGGCAAAAAAACCCAAAAAAACTTGTCTCTTGGTTTCAGAATCACTTTGTGTTCCCTGCAACCATATCAAAGCTCCAGGACCAGTCCTGGGTCATTGGGAATTAATTCGCTGGGAGACAGTTTGCTCCAAAGCTCCTCAGGAGATTTTATTTTGATGGGCTTTGGAATGAGAATCACTTGTTTTCAATGCCTTCTCACTAGACTTCCTGCCTAATTTCTGTCAATGAAAGGAAACACATCTCCAATCCACTATCTGAAGCTCATCACTCCTTAATCAGTGAAGGCCCAGTGTGGAGGTGGTACCCCAGAATCACCTGAATATAGGCTTAAAAATAATGATTTACAGAAACTCTGATTCCCTCAGTCTCTGGAACGCTGAGGCATAGCTGTTTATCTCCCTGAGAAAATCTCTTAAGTGATTGTGGTGATCTTCTAGATTAAGAATGACCAGCATTTGCTATGTATAAGTTGAGAGCTACACAGATAAATGGATATATACATGTACCTGCATAGGTTGTTACAGTCATCAATGACTGTATTGTTTTTAGTGAGGAAAATTACCTGTAATTCTACCAAGTTATCTTTTCACTTTCTGCTCTGTATTTGTCTCATGGGCCTTTTTCTTCATTATACTCTTCCATGACAGATGTGTAAAGGACACTGGGAATGATTTTACCAAATAGGTGTAGAATTTCACAGTTTGATGTTTTGTAGTAATGACCTTAGGTTAATCAGGTTTTTTTTTTCTTTCTAAAACATGCTGTTAGGGCAAAAGGTAAGATGCTAACAAATTATGTTATTCACTATTGAAGTGTTAATTGTTTGCTAGTCCTCTCTTTTTATGAATGTGCTGATCTATTTGGGGTAGGGAGAAGACTTACCTACTGTGGCAAGTATTAGCCAAAATAAGATAATGTCAGATTTTGAAAACAGAAACAAAAGAGACAATAGAAAATCAAATTCTGTGGGAAAATAACTAGCATGTCTCATGAATGATAAAAAGTAGCAATGTATAATAGAAAAGAGAGTTTTAAAATTGACACCTATACCCAAAGTCAAAAAGATCTTTATAATGATAAAGGAAACAAAATACATGGTGGCCATCGGAAGACAGCACTTCAATACATCTTTGGGGGTACAGGCAGTGGCTGCAGGTTAAATAGGGAAAGTCAAGAGGAGGAGTGAGAAGGCTATGCATAGTTTAAAAAGTTTCATAAGGTTGACCCTCATCTTACTTCTTACCCTTGGTGGCCCTCTGGAGAAGTTATTACCATTTTACCATTGGAATGAGAATAGGATCAAGTTCCCTAGAAAGTGATTTCTTGAGTGTTTTTGTTGTTTCCTTTATGATAAGAATAAGCCACTGCCTATCTCAGGGACTGTTTTCCTTCCACAGCAGATACTTACCAGTGAATCTTATACTTCCTAGATGCCAATGTAATTGCAAAGTCATCCAAGCATATGTGCACATGTTGTATATGAATATATGTACATATGTATATATACATATAATATATACACAAACATACATATATATATATATATAAAATATTGCAGGACTTTTAGTTAATTCAAAGGAACCCGCAAGGGCATGTTTTAAGTTGCTTCTTACATAATCACAAAATGGCCCTCTAATGTTCATTTTTCTCTTAGTATTTTATATATGAGAAAATTAAGGGCAGGTGAGATGTGTTGGATTTTGGACTGGTAAATCCTCTGTTAGGGATTTTTACCTGGTTTGACACTGGCTGGACCATCGGCTTCTACAGGAGTCTTCACAAGCATTATTTTAGATATAATTCTAGCAAGCTAAGTTTTAAGATTTCTAGTCAAGAGCAAATTCCTTAACAACAACTCAAACCTACAAATAATGAAATTGTCATATTCAGGGGGATTTCCCATTTTATTGCTTTTCTTACCACAAAAAATATACTCTTATCTTCTCATGAATCCAGTGTAAGGGAATCTTACACTGCCATGGTGCTGTGTTCATAATTTCATCCTTATATAAAACTACTGTCATTTTTTGCCTATTATCTTTTTGTCTTTGATCTTCTGACATCTCTGGGTCATTGTAAAAATAGGTTTTTTTTTCATATTCAGTTTCTTACCTGTGCAAAAGATTTCCTGAATTTTCAGTAAGCCACTAAAGTAAAGAGCTGCACATGGTCATTCAATTTCATAAACCTGAGTTTTCACACATGTGCCTTTCCCTTTCCTATATTACTTAGATGTTAGCTTGTGATTATACTACAAATCTGAAAAACTTAGCATACTACAGAACAAATTAGCTAGTCGAGAAATATTGATTTAATACAGCCTAATAATGATTACTAAGACAAATTTCTCCAACTCTCTGAAAATGGCCAGTGTGTAATGTGTATACATGCGTGTATTTGTGTTGTCTCTGTGTGTCTGTGTGTGTATGTATGTGCACATGCACATACATATGTTTGCGCCCTAGTGGGTGCATTTTTTTACAAATACATTTCAGAGTTAGTTTGGCTCAAACTCTAATCCCGACTCCAGTGTTGACTCTAAGTCACCTTGGGGTTGTTACTTAACTTTCTGGAGTCTGACCTTACTTTCCTAGAAAGTGAGTGTAAACATGTCTACATGTAGGGACAGATGAAACTAAGCAAAAGTGAAATGTTTCCAGCTATGTTGTCTTGTACCACTCAATGCCCAGCAATAGCTAATTGGCATCATAGTATTCAACAGATAAACAGTATTATAACAAAGCTTTCATTTACAAAGTGTAGTAACTGAAAAACATATGACACTTATGTCTATGAAGACAGTGGGAGTAAGAATGCAGAATACAATATGCGTGGTATTATTTGGAAATACCTCCATTCACTTCTCTAACACTGTGGTTAGGGTCACCTCTGGGTTGAGGGGTGGCAGAGCAGCGTCTCCATCATGCTTCCAGATCAATCAGAACCAGTAGTCAAAGGTGAGGAAATATTTCTGGGAGGAGAATTGAAATACAAGTGTCCTATCTTTTCCAGCCCAAGGGCTCATGGCTCTTGGAGGGGAAGCAGGACTGCCCATATCAGTGGAACCCACTGAAAAAAAATGGATGTGTGGCGGGGAAGATCTAGAATGAAGGTGGAGTCAGCCTTGAGTTTTAGCAGGTCTCTCTGAAGCAAAGGAGAAGTCTGGAAGGAGATAATAAAGTGATGTCACTAAGGAGCCACATGGGAGGGGCTCAACTCTTGGTTCCATTACTTACTGGTAGTAAAGTTTTGAAGAGTCTTTTTGATTCTCTGTAGCCCTTTCCCTTCATTTATAGTAAGATTAAAAATAACACAACTTCTAGGACTGTTAAGAAGAGTTGGTGAATTAATTTATGAAATCACTTATTTAGAACAATGTATGACAAAAGATTATTATTTAGCAAATAGGAAGTACTGTAATCTATATTCGCCTAAGGACCCCAGGGTCAGTTTTGAGCTCTCTAGGGATTTTTCTCTTCTTTTGTGATTCATCAATTTCTGGTTTTCAGGGAGCAGGTACATGTATAATAGCACCAAGCATGTCCTGAGCCTGCACTACCATTCAGTTCTAGTCATTGAAACAAGTTAGATTTGATGTTAAGAATTTCTTATAATCCTTGCTAATATTTCAATGCAAATTTTGTAACAGACTAAGCATGTTCTCCTAAGAAACACATTTTCAGGCAGACAAAATTCCAAATTAGTGTAACATTTCTAAATTTAGAGTATGAATCTGTTTTTAGAAAAAGCATTTGCTCAGGGTTCACAAAGGAGTTTTGCTTAAAGCTGGACTGCTCCCATCTCCCATCATTCTGTTGCCTGTTGACAGTTCTGGGAAACAGAATGGGTACTTTCAAACTTCCTTTCTCTCTGCCCTTTAGCTTTTATACTCCCAGGGAATGGTCTTGTCACTAAGCACAGTTTAGAGCCCTGGTCTTTGCAGTCTGCTGTTAGGTTTTTCATGCTACTATCCTAAATGCACTACAAGACTCACAGATGTTGCTAACCAGACAGTTCCAAAGGGCAACAGGAGACTGCTCAGGTGCCAACCCCTGTGTTAAGTCTGAAGACAGAAGCAGCTGGCAGACAGTTGGTACTAGGCCCCTGTGGGTCTCCACTTCAACCGTGGCTGTAAGATTCTGATTCAACCATTATACATTGCCAACTGAACCCTGGTCAAGTTCTATGCTGGATGTTTTCTGATGACTCCCCATTCATTCCTTACAAGGTACTATTTTTCAGCGTTTTGGCGTGCCTGAGTGAGGCCATTCAAGAATAGTGTTCCTCCCATCCTGAGTTATGAACAATGTGAAAGACAAAGTACGAGAGCAAAAGGCAGAGATACTATCTTTATCACAGAGGCTGAGTTGATGAATGTAGGTAACAATGAGAGCCCAATGACCTTTGAAAGTTGAAGTCTGGAATTTTGCTGGTATATACCCCAGTTTCTACCACAGAATAAGCACAAGCATTCTCCTCACTACCTGACACCCTAGAAGCTCCTGTGACCTCGGGAGCAAGCTAAATGGGGTTTCTGTAGCTTCTAACTAGTGAGATGTAAAAGTGTAGAGCTAAGTGGACAACTTCTAGTTATGCTTCCCAAATGTATGAAATCAATGTGCCAATTCCCTGGGTTCTCTTAAGTGCTTGTAAGTTTTCTGCTTTTTTCTTAAGTACTTGTAAGTTTTCTGCTTTTTATTAAAGCTGTGTTGAATAGTTGTCAGAGTATATTTATGGGCAATGTATACTCATGAAAACCAACATGTCTGGTAAAGTTCTGATAAGAAGTTGAGAAGTGGAAACACAGAAAAATTCGATTATTCCATTACTTACAAGAAGTTGCCTAGTTCCTTAACAGGTACTGAATACAGGATCTGAATAACAAGAGGTGAAAATGAAATGCATTGTGTGTATGTATGTGTGTCTGTGTGCTGATACTGGAGTTTCAACTCAGAGCCTGCAATCTGCGCCTTAGCCTTTTCATTTCAGGTTGATGCTCTACACTTGAATCATGCCTCCATTTTTGGCTTTGTGGTGGTTAACTGGAGATAAGAAACTCACAAACTTCCCTCTCCAAGCTGACTTCAAATCCAGATCCACAGGTCTCAGCCTCATGTTTCGCTAGGATTACAGTGATAAGCCACCTTGAATAGTTTTCCTTTTGGTTTTTTATACCAAGTTGACAAATTGGAGATTCCTTTCTCACAACTCTGTATCACTGAGACTCAGACATTTGACTTGTCACTACCTTGGAGTTTCTGATCTCTGAAGCTTGCTGTGAGGTATGCAAGCAGTTTATACTTCAAAATGCAACACATGACTTTCCAGAAATGTTCAAAAACGATAAATACATGTTTTCTCTTTTAGCTTTATGACATCTTCACTTTTGAAAACTCTAGTTGGGGGCCAGGAGTTTGGCCTAGTGGTAGAGTGCTTGCCTAGCATGCATGAAGACCCGGGTTTGGTTCCTCGGTAACTCATATGTAGGAAAAATGCCGGAAGTGGTGCTGATGCTCAAGTGGTAGAGCTCTAGCCTTGAGAAAGTCCAAGGACAGTGCTCAGGCACCGAGCTCAAGCCCAGAACTGGCAAATAATAAAAAAAAAACTCACAGAAAAGTCTAGTTGCCTTTCTTTTCAGGGCCTTTCAGTTATTTTTGTCCTTCTTTTACCATTGAGCTGGTCTCTTCATTGGCATTCTCTTCTCTGAGACTGGTTCTGAATACGTAAATTGAGTCTCTGTCTTCTCATCCTTGTCCGTTCTTCCTATATTGCAACTTCATCCTTAGCCATGAGAGAATCATGAGTTACAACAGCTGTGTATGGATCCACTGCCTGGCCCCACAGCACTTGGCATTGGCAGACCAGCTGAGGCCCTATTAAAACAAAACAAAACCACAACTGCTTTCAAATGCAATTAAAATGATGTTTCATATGTAACATTCTTAATTGCATGTTTTAATTTGGCATTGGATGGCTAAACAGCAAACTCTTCAATTGCAGTGTGCACAGCTTCCTGCTTCAGACAGAATCTGTGGCTATAGGCCTGTTTCCTGTGGTTGTGAGGGAACTGGGGAGAGAAGATTTGTGGGTACAGGCCCCATTGGTAGGGCTCCTGGAAGATCTTTATCAGAGAACTAGAGATAAAGACTGAAGGAGACAGAGTATCAGGGCCTCTGATTCCTATGAAGTTGAACCACACATAGTTGGGAACAATTATTTGTGGAAAGATTTGCTCACATGGAGAAGTGGGAGGTAAGAGGTAAAAATAGTATCTAGATTTACACAGGGGAATCTGGAATCGCATCTCCTTCAGGCAAATAGAACTCACATTCCACAAGACAACAAATCCCAAAGACTGTTTAATTTGTGTATGGGAATGTCAGAAGCCCAAAATAACCATTTCCTTTATAGTTGTGCAAAACTGATACCAGGGACAAGTTATGGCGTATGTTTCCTTGAAATGTCAGATACTAGGTATGAGTGCATTATTTAGAAGCTCTTCTTTCAGTGTAACTCAATTTAGTTGCAAAATTGGAATTCCTATTATCTTTGAGCTTACAGATTTTGAATTGAACAAAAAACAAGAAGTTTTAAAACAGAAACTTTTTTTCCTTGAAATGTGGAGATTTGAGATCATGGCCTTGAATTTAGTTAATGGGTCCTCTACAACTTAACTAAGAATTTATACCTGTATTATGTTTGTTTGTTTATTTTTTTTAAATTTTTCTAAGGCCAGCCTTGGACCCAGGTCCTCCTGTTTACGTTTCTTGCATAGCTAAAATCACACTCATGCATGTGTCTTCTTGATCAGCCACTTGAAATTTTATCTCCCAACTAGTTTTCTCAGAAACCATAGACAAGTTTGGGGTTAGAATTATTCAATGCAATTTCTCTCAAATGTTCCCTGTTCTCATGGCTGAACACTCCGTGCTTGAATGGGAAGACTTAAGTGATCTTACAAAGTGATTTCCCCAGCACTCTTCTTGCTGTGAAGGGAATTGCTCCCCCAACTTAGAATTGCCAGCCATGCATGTGAAGGCTTCCAATCTACTGCTGAGTTCACTGGCAGGTCACTCTGGGGGAAACTGTCCTAAGCAATTTTAATTCTGTTTGTGGAGCCCATAAGCACTCAGCCCAGCCTTCCATATCAAGTCTCTCTGATACCTTGTGCTAATGTTACTATTTGGGTTGTCAAACTGACACCTTTGGATATTTCCATGACCTTGAAAATTAGAATAATTAAGTTTCCTCTGGCACAGTAGGGCTTGATATGTATAATTAACAGCAGCCAGCATTCCCTGGAGACCAAATTTATGAAAGTCATTAAAGAGAAAAGAAGCAAATCCTTTTAAATGGGGGAAGTGAATGCTAGTTATGTGAACATGATAGCATTTGCATGCTTCTTGCCATGAGAACAGAGATATTTCCATGAAACTTAATGATACATTTCTCTTTACTTTCAGAATATTTTATTCCTTCCTTCCTTCCTTCCTTCTTTCCTTCTTCCTTCCTTCCTTCTTTGCTTCCTTCCTTGCTTCCTTCCTTTTTTCTTTCTTAATGAAACAAGGAGCTAGATGATCTGTTCCTAAAGAGAGAACATAAGTTCAGCAGAAATATGGGTTTTGTAATAATGTTAGATGCCTTCAGGGAAATGATCTTATAATCCAGAGGCAGAACACAGAGAGATTAAAAAAATCTGTTGTTCTATTGCTATGGAGGAGTGGCAGTTGGTAAAGAATATAGCAGAGAAGAAATGTCCTGGGAGTGTAGAGGACTGTTAAAGTGCCACATGGGGACCTGTTACCACAGGCATTCTGCCTCCTTGACCTTTCCACCCTCATTCTTTTGGTGCTAAGTGTAATTTTTTGATAAATATGACTAAAAGGCCAGAGAATCAGATTCAGTTGTCCTATAAACATTCATCCTACTAATCCTAGAATATCTCTATCAAAAATGAAGGAAGAGAAGAATGACAGAAAATAACTGTAGGGGAATGGAGTGAAGAAAAGAGGATGAAGGGAGGGAGGAGAAGAGAAAGGGAAGCTGAACTTCATCCTGAGGGTCCAGATTTTTCTATTTTAAAATTGTTTTTTACTTTATTGTCAGAGTGGTGTATAGAGAGGTTACATTGATACCATTTCCCATGTTTTTCTCCCACTTTCCCTCTCCCCAGCCTCTCCACTCATCTTGTTTTTCCCTTACCTTCCCTTTTTCGAGTAAGCAAATAAACATATATACAAAGTCAAATACAGTAACAACGTAGATAAGCCATAAGGGGGAAAAAAGAGAAAAAAATAACATCACATACTACATTAAGAACAGCAATCACAAAGACAGACCTCTTGTTTCCATATCCTGGAAGTCTCCAGATTTTTCTCTGGGTACAACTTCAATTTACTCATGCCTTACACTTTCAGTATGGTAATTGTTCCCAGAAATTGTTGCTCTGACAAACTCCTGCTTCAGTCACTTCATTAATCTTACTCTGCTAGGACACCTGCTCGCTACTGTGCCGTGTGGGCTGATATCATAGGATAATTATGTTGTTAATTCATGAGATGATGTTTTCCAGACTAAAGCAGAGCTTCCTGTAGGTAGCAGTCTGGGAAATCAAATCAAGGAGGGAAAGAAAACATGGACAACTGTCATCTTTTACTAGCTTGGTTATATGATATGACTTTGGTGGAAAGAATGCCATTTGTGTCACGTGGCATTTTTGCAGGGCTGCTAACTCAGCAGAAATTCTGTTCATTGACTGGTGACTGGTTTGTCTGAGCTAAAGTCTTAACCCCAACTCCCACCGCAGATCTCTCTCAGTGACATACTTGTGTTATGATAGTAAGAATTGACTCAACACCAGATACAAACTCAAACATACGTTGGCTCTTAGTATTATTTAACAAATGTGAGTTGATGCTTGCTGTTGCTTAGCGAAACAGAAAGACTTCCTGGAGTAAATGTCATTTGAGCTACTTTTGATTTTCAGCAGAAATAAAAATGCAGAGAAGAAGTAGCCCTGTGGCTCAAGTGGTAGAATGCTAGCATTGAGCTGAAGAGCTCAGGGATAGTACCTAGGTCCAGAGTTCAAGCCCCAGGACAAAAAAAAAAAAAGAATGCAGAGATAAGGGCGGAGTCTGGGCGCTCAGATGGTCACCTAAGGCTGAGAATCCGCATGTGAGATTTTGTTTGCCTTTCAGTTATACATGTTTTTGTGGTTTCTGAAGAACACACACTCTTAAGTTTGGCTTTAAGACTTCCTAGCTGAGTGTCATTTGGCAAGTTACTGAGATATGTGCTATCTTATAACAATGGCTATATTTGAGCCCACTCTGTGGGATCCCAGTGACCTTTAAGAAAGGAAGACTTGTCAAACCCTGAAATTTGTGCCTGCTCCACAGCTAACACACTGAATGAAGTAGGGAGCTATTATTGTTGAAGATACGATTACTCATGGAAATCAGGTTCACTGAGAAGCTTACTTAGTCCATAAAATAAAAGTGACCTAAGATTCATGGCAGCCCGTGTGTTACATCACACAATAAAGCACTGTCCTTCCAGTCGTCTCAATTATTAAACATTCTGGCTATTCACTCTTCCAGTGACTCTGCTTTAATACTAGCAAATCAACAACACTGTTTTGTTGTTGTTGCTGGTGGTGGTGGTGGTGTTGGTGGTGTTGGTGGCTAGACTTGAACTCTAGGCTTGGGCAATGCCCCGGAGCTCTTCAGTTCAAAACTACATCCATACTTCTGGGCCCTGGGCACTGTTCCTGAGCTCTTCAGCTAAAGTCTACTGCCTTACCTCTTGAGTCACAGCCCCATTTCCCATTTTCTGGTGCTTCTTTGGAGATAAGAGTCTGCCCTGATTGGCTTTGAACCACAATCCTCAGATCTCAGCCTTCTGAGCAGCTAAGATTACAGGTGTGAGCCACCACACCCAGATCAACACAGTTTTATGCTTTTTTTGCATGATAAAAGCAAAAAAATCCCTTTCAAACCAATTATAATCATAAATAAACTAAGGAAGAATAAACAAATCCAAAAGTAATGGTATCATTATCAAGAGGTAGTTCTGGCTAATGCTTTGATAGGTTAGTTTTTTCTACTTTTGTGTGTGTGTGTGTGTGTGTGCATGTGTGTGTGCACACACATGTGTGTTTGATTTAATGAGTTTCTGAAAATTAAACTATACTACCTATATGGTTTGCAACTTTGGAATATACTTAAAAATAAATCATTTTTAGTGATTGAATATGATTGTTTGTCTAGCTATACTGTACATCAAGGTTATGAGTCTGCTGCTAGAATGTACGCAGAGTTGGTAAAGGCATCTACTTCCTAGACAAGGGAAGACCCAGAATGTGGTTCAAAACAGCAAAACTAAGGATGGGGACAGGCAGAAG
The DNA here is from genome assembly GCF_031878675.1 of Megascapheus bottae. Classification (NCBI taxonomy): domain Eukaryota; kingdom Metazoa; phylum Chordata; class Mammalia; order Rodentia; family Geomyidae; genus Megascapheus; species Megascapheus bottae. The sequence continues at coordinate 58,645,736 of NC_143520.1, read as the reverse complement.
CAGGGCCTTTTAGGAATCCTAACACTGAGCCTTCTCCTTACACATGGGTCTCAGTATCTCTGCCCTGGAATCGTTGTTAGGAAACCATTTTGAAGCAAATGTTACTCACTATAAATAGATGGACAATGGGATCCTGCTTCAGACCTGAGAATTGTGTGTGATTTGACTTGTCTTAGACTTACAAGCTTTTGAGGTACTGGAGTTGCAACTGTAAGAGGTCTCTGGTTGTTCTGCAAAATGCCCTAGTGCTTTTCTCCTCCTTGCTCTGAGAAATGAGGAAGAAAAGGTTACATTGTTTCTAGTGAGATAAACTTTGGTGCACATTAATCTCTTACTTCAGTTCCCATTTTGAAAAGAACTGCATTTCTATATGAGCAAGACTGTGTGTGTGTGTGTGTGTGTGTGTGTGTGTGTGTGTGTGTGTGTGTGTGTGTGTGTGTGTGTGAGAGAGAGAGGGGGGAGGGAAAGGGAGAGGATACTGGTGCCTAAACTCAGGGCCTGAATGCTGTCCTTTTTTTCCCCCAAGACTGCGATTCTATCCCTCAAGTAGCACATCCATTTCCAGTTCACTGTTGTTATTTCTGTTTTGGTGATTACTTAGAAATGAGTCACACACACTTTCCTGTTCCAGCTAGCTTCAAACTGTGAACCTCAGATCTCAGTCTCTTGACTATCTACGATTATAGGCATGGACACCTGGCTTAAGAGTTTTCTTTTAACTCTACAGAGATTCATGGTTTACTTGGCTCACAAAGTTTAGGAACCCCTAAATTAGCAGCTCTAAATTAGGGCTCCTGGAAGCCTACTTATCTCTGGGTAGAGCTCTGCCATAGTCCACATGAGAAGGTGACAGAGCTTTGTGTATAAACAAGTAACCGTCCCTCCTTAATGCCCTTATGACCATCTACTTGCCTGACCTCCTCAGGTCACTTCAGCGGTGCCTCTCTGAGAAACTGGCCTCAGTCTTAATAAGCCAACAGGAGAGGAGGAGACCAAAGTACAACTGAACTCATACACAGCAGGTTGTAAGATGTCATAGAAGTGTTAATTTCATTCATTCATTCTCTCTCTCTCTTTCTGTCTCTGTCTCTGTCTCTGTCTTTCTGTCTCTCTGTGTCTCTGTCTCTGTCTCTGTCTCTGTCTCTGTCTCTGTCTCTGTCTCTCTCTCTGTCTCTCTCTCTCTCTCTCTGTCTCTCTCTCTCTGTCTGTCTCTCTCTCTCTCTCTCTCTCTCTCTCTCTCTCTCTCTCTCTCTCTCTCTCTCTCTCTCTCGTGCACGCGCGCGAGCAACCACACCCACACGCAGACATTTTAAGAAGGGATGGATGGGCTTTGGAGAAATACAGAGAACAATGAAAGGGTTACATTGATCAAGATGCATTGTACTTATACTGAAATGAAATCCAATTGTGCAACCACTTTAAGATAGTTTTAAAATACAATTTAAAGATGGCAATCTAAGGTGAGAGCTGGTGGGTCATGCCTATAATCCTAGCTACTCAAGGAGCCTGAGGTCGGAGGGTTGTAGTTCGAAATCAGCCTCCAGAATTTTCATATCTCCAATAAATGACTAAGAAATACAGAAGTGGGCCTCAAGAGATAGAATGTTGACTTTGAGCAAAAATGCTAAGTCCTTAATTTGAGCCCCAGGAATGGCATGAAAAAGAATACTAGGAATCTTTGCCTTTAAATTTTTTAATTTGACAAGGAATATACTCACTACCTTACATATAAATCTGTATCTCCTCTGTACATCACCTTGACAGTAAAATTAAATTAGGTTAAACATTTTTAATTACCACATCCAAATTAGCTTAATCTCCCAGAGTAAGATTACATTAAAGTAAATTACACATAAAAATAAACTAAACTATGTTTCAACCACTGGGACAGAATGAAGTGAGCACTTTACTTCTCCCTTGCTTGGCTAATGACTAAAGGGAAAGCTTTACTGCCCCTTCAAAGCCTCTTTCTCAGGATGGGAAGGCAGTGCTGCTTTCTACTACACATCCCTGCTTGCTAGATGACTTAGTCCTTTCCATGCCAGGCTAAACAATGCTGAGACTAGGGTATCCCAGCTTGTTCTAAATATTTTAACTAATGGAATTCTGATTTTTTTGTTTATGTTTTTGCCCTGGGGACTTGAAGCAATGGAGAAACCCAACCAAGGCTAACTGATAAATAATAAATGCCATAATGCCCATTAATCTATATTTGGGGGCAATGTTTCTCCAGCTGTTTCCAGGCTCTGACATTTACTTGTACACTTTGTTCCCTATATATAGATTTGGATAGCTGTGCTTTCTGCAGAAACATTTCTTAATATTTCTTTACATTTCCAGAGGCTGTCCTGTATATTTTCTGATGCTATTTACTCAGTGGGGGAAGAACGTTCATATTAGAATGAGGTCAAGCTTGTTTTCTGTAATTTGCAATGAAACAATGGAAAATCCAACGCTGTTATCTGAAGCCCTTGCTTTTGGCTCCTGTCCTTTCCCACCTGCAGCAGCAACCTGACCTTTCTTCCATTTGTGTATCTTAGCCTGTTCACAGTCACAGGGCACTGTGACTATAGCTATATGGAGATGAATGGCTTTCATTAGCTTTGCCAAAAGAAAAGTAATACCTGTGGGGGTCTTTGTAGTATGGGATACCATACAGAAAGAAAGAAGCAGCAGTGCCATTTTGTTATCTCAAGTCTGCATCAGTGTGAGACAGTTCTACCACCATTGGAGTTCTCTGTGTCGTTTGTGTCAGTGTGTGATCCTTTGTCCTTTTCCTTCAACAAGATTGATCCACCAGTATGGTATAAGCCTTCCAGGGCTCATGCACACAACTCAATGCATGGTTTCTAAAGTGAATTTAAGTAAGATTTTCAAATAATTCTATTTCTTCATAGAAGAGTGTCGGTTGACAGCTGCGGTACCAACATCCATTACAGTCCTCTGACTGTCTTGGAGCCATGGAACTGTGCTGTTTTGGCAGCAGTGGAATTCTAAGCACACAGTCTGTGAAGAACAGGAGTTTGCTGGTGCAGCATTAGAGTCTCAGGTGGCCCAGGCTGCCCTCAGGGCCATAAGAGATAGAGCAGCATGGAATGGTGGCTAGAGAAGAGGTTTTCTCTTTATGCGGTGGTGCTGATGAGCAGCTAAATCTCATCATCTCCTCTGCTATTTTATGACAATGATGCCACTTGTATGCCTCACTTGTTGGTAATCAGTTACCACTGAACAAGATCCGCTGGCTTTCTGTTGCCAACTTTGCTTCTTTTGCACAGTAGATGAAATACTTAGTAATAGTTGGCGATACAGAGTACCAAGTACTGAGTAGTTATTGTGACCACATATTTTTTACTTGGCAATAGATAGGTTCTTTGCCTCCTTAATTGAACGACTATCGACTCAGGAATATTCTATGTGGCCCAACATCAATTCTCCATTTCCCTGGGGCTAAAGAATTGAAATCTAGCTATTGCAGTGTATGGTATGGTTGTTCATGGTTTCATAGGCTCATCTATCTTTAATTTGGCATGCTTTGTCTTTATACCTGGGCCTTCTTCACAGTATCATAGTAAGGAAGGAGAATTATTCATACAAGGAAAAGTAAATAAGTTATTTTCCCCTTTTGTTTTGTCTTTGGCCAAAGGTTTTCTGCTGCCAAAGATCTATTTATTAGCCAGTTTAAAAAGCAGCTGCTCTCTGTCTTGTCTTCTTCCCCTAGTGAGGCTGGCCTTTGGTATGAGAGCATAGCTTAATATTATACAATGCTCTGTAAAGCCAGACCTGGGAAATGGATTTTCATATCACTTTCAGAGCGATGAGGAAGGGAAGCATAAATATTGAGCCCACAGATTAGAGAGAAGGTAGATAATTAAGCTCCTGTCTGGTCCCAGGCAGCTTGTTGATGTGTTTTTATTTTGTATTGAAGAGTGATGTTCTTCAAAGTGAGATGCCGTGTGGGAAATCAGCTCTTTACTGAAGCGTTGCAAGGGTTCCTGAATTCCTGTGTTCTGTGCAGGTCTGGATGCAACCCGCAGGCAAGCAAGGAGGCTGGGCTAATTACACAGCTGTCAAAATCACACAAATGAATGGATGGGGACTGCTGCTTCCTTATCTGTGACCATGTTTGTTCATTTGTATTTCACTTTTTTTAAACAGAGATATTTTAGCAGGAAAAAGGCATTTGCATGAAACTGAAAAGTTCTGGAACACAGTATTAGGCCTAATGTTTGTGCACGCTTGTGGCCACAGATAAGACTTGGCACTAGCGCAAAGCCACTAGTCCTTGTGAGACAAGCAATTTAGCATTGCAATGCAAGGGAGTGACCTTTATAGTCTGCAGAAATATACTCACCTATATGCAGGACACATGTATCCAGTGCTCATACATGTACATACTGCTCAACATACACAGTGTCCTCAAATATACCCAGAGGCCAAGACATAAACCCAGCATTTAGCCAACTCGCTCAGTATCCAACATGTGCACTAACACCACAGCACCCAACATATACACCCAGCACTAACAGATGAACCAGCACCCAAAACATACATCCAGCACCTTGAAGCTCATTAGCAACTTGAAGCAGTTATTAGCTCACTGAGGCCTAATTATGTTGCTGACTTTGAATGGGAAGCTTTTTAATGTGGGATATTTCTCCGTGTGTGAGGGAGGGGTCTCACCCCTGAGTGAACCATTATTACCATCCTCCAGATAAGTGGTGAAATCATGCAGAAATCACACAGGAGGTGCTTTTAATCCCAAGCCACATAAAGAGAGATGATGCAGGACCTGGCTGCACCCCTTTTAGAGCTTGTGGCAATTAGAGCCTAAAGGCAAAAATCAGTAACATAGACTCTTCCTTAATGTAAAATTCTGGTCTTTTCTTTATCATGGATCCCATGAATTGTGACTTCTTAACAAACGTTGTATTAAGATGGCATTTCGTCAGATAATGTGGAGTTTGGGAAGCCATTTAAATTTTATATCTGGACATAACAGATGTTTCCATGTCTTACCTGTTCTCAGGCTTGCTGAAGGGTCATTTACATTTCTCTATAGGCTGTGTACAGAAAGATAAGAGTTTCACCCAGTTTATTTCTGCCTCCCAAGTACTCTCTTCTCTCTATAAGGCCTTGGTGATGTAAACATGTCTGATTCAGACAAAGCCTTCACATTCATGGAGCTAATGATCTAGAAATAATGAGAGACAAAATTGGGTTAAATATATTTAAAATTAGAGTAAACACATTTATAACAATTAGCGTAAAATTCCATTTATAAACATTTTTCCTTACAAAATGCAAAGTGCTATAGAAAAAAAAAACTTGAACCTAAAACCTAATGGTGTTAAACATAGTGGGAGAGGGGTGGTGGTAAATGATACTCACAAGACAATATGTTGAAAATGAACTTTACAACTTGGGGGGGGGTAGAATAGAGGGAAAGTTGGATAAAAAAATGAGGGAAGGGTAACAATGTTTGAGAAGAAATGTATTTACTACTTCACATAGGTAACTGTAACTTCTGTACATCAACTAGACAATAAAACTAAATTTAAAAAAAAAGAAGAAGCCTCAAAGATTGACAAGTTAGAACAGCCCCTGAAGACCTGCTATTTGTGATATCATGTGATGAGAACAGGATATCTACTGTATGAAGGGAGACTTCCACGCAAAATGACACCCTGTGTAGGTGACAACTCAAATGTATTGTCCCGATAATGTTTAATAGGCCAGGGAGAGTCTGAAGGCTAAAATCAGAAATCTAAATCTGAGAAATTCTCTGTACTTGCTGTATGCACAGTTGACGCTATTACTTATTTAAAAATAGATTTAGAAGTTAGGAAAGGTCTTTGCCCATGAACTAGACTCTTAGCATCAAAATCCCATAGCCTGAATCCACTCATTTTTCTACCCATATATTTAATTCTGTAAATTATCTCTCCATGTCATACAGAGAAAATGCAAGATCATCCCAGCTCTAATGGGATTTTATCTACAGTTTTGGGGTGGATCCATTCCCCTCTGTTTTAAGCAAACATACAAAGGTCAAACTTAAGTGAATAAATAAGAAGAAAGCATTCAGCCATCCGTATCCTTTGAGAAATATCGGTATGTTTTCTGTCTTGTGCTTTCAGTGCTGTTTCTCCCACTCTGTCCCTGTCCTGCTGATGAGTTTCAGCATCAAGATGGTTAGGTAGCATTCATCTTCCACTTCCTAATGAAGTGACTGATTCATTTTGTTAAGTCTTCTCATCAAGAATTGTATTTTAGCTGTGCATAGTATGAATGCCTGTAATCCTAGCTGCTGGAGAGGCTGAGGTTGAGAGTAATGAGCTTGAGGCCAGCCAAGGGAGAAATAAAAAGTTTGTAAGACCTCCCTCAACAACAACAAAAACTGAGTGTGGTGATGAAAGCATCAAATAGTATAGGGGGTTCAAACTTGTCTGGAAAAAAATGAGAGCTAAGGTTAGAAACAACCAGGGCCAAAAGGTCAGGAAGCATGCTTCCAGCAGTAGAACACCTGATGATCAAGCATGATCATCACTACCACAAAAAAAAAATAAATAAATAAATCTAGTGTATAGAAAGTGGAATTGCAAGAAAATGTCAGATACCAGTAAGACTAACATTGTGTGATTAATAGAACATGCCACATTCCATTATCTCTTTAGCTTCATGGGAGTTGCTACTTTCCTGCAACCCACCCTGTCTGATGTCCCTGACATCTTTTTCTTTTCTTTTCTTTCTTTTTTTTCTTTTTTTTTGCCAGTCCTGGGCTTGAGCTCAGGGCCTGAGCACTGTCCTTGGACTTTCTCAAGGCTAGAGCTCTACCACTTGAGCCTCAGCACCGCTTCTGGCTTTTTTCTATATATGTGGTACCAAGGAATCGAACCCGGGTCTTCGTGCATATTACTCAAGCACTCTACCACTAGGCCAAACTCCCAGCCCTGATGACATCTTTTATAACTTTTCTTTTTGCCTTCTTCAAGCACACATCTGGGAACTGATGTGGAGTCAGAACTGAGTTATACACCAAAATTCACAAGCCGCTGGTATGTGTGGAAAAACAGAAGGAAGTTTGTTATGGTTTGGAAGTGTAGCATTCTAGTTGTTAAGTTTATTTTGCCTGGATATTTTGGGAAGCTTCACTAAAAGTAAATATTTGTGCCTAAACACACACACACACAGCTGATATGTAAGATTGACTGAATTTATGGGTGATTTATTAAGTATGCACTCTAGAATGCAGACATTTCATGTCTCTCTTTTCAGGAAAATGAGTGACAGTTATTCTTTAGCAGATTATTCTATCACTGATGTGTTTATTAGGGGACAAAGTGGCACAATAAAGAAAGATGATTGCTTCCAGTGCAAAACAGTCTGTCTATGAATTCCAGTTCTGCCAGTTGACAGAGTATGTAACCTTGGGGAAGATTAAACCCCTCAACATTCAGGGAAAGATATTACTGGGGTGGACCTCATAGGAAGAAGTAATCCATGGAGACCTCTATTTGTTGTAATGAAAAGCAATTAACAAGCATTCAATAAACGGTAGTGCTTTTTATTCGCTTCAAAATTGACTTGGGAAAGTTGTTAAAAAATTCCCAGATCCAGGCCAGATGTCGTGTTTTGTGCCTGTAATCCCAGATCCTCAGGAGATAGAGATCCAGATGAATATGATTTAAAACCATGTTGGGCAAAAGTTAGCCAGAATTTTTCTCAACAGATGAGCCCAAGGTGGTGGTGGATCCCAATAATTGGAAGGAATTTAGAGAAGGATACTAGTCTGGGACATGTCCTAGGCCCAAACATGAAACTTTATTTAAAAATAGCAATTAATATATAACTGGGGGACCAGGAGTGTGGCCTAGTGGTAGAACACTTGCCTAGCATGCACGAAGCCCTGGGTTCGATTCCTCAGCACCGCATACATAGAAAAAGCCAGAAGTGGTGCTGAAGCTCAAGTGGCAGAGTGCTAGCCCTGCACAAAAGAAGCTCAGGGACAGTTCCCTGTCCTTGACTTTAAGCCCCAAGAATGGCAAAAAAAAAATGACTGGGGGTATGACATGAATGGCAAAGTGTCTGCCCAGTAAACATGAGGTTCTGACCTCAAACTCCAGTAATAGGGTAAACAAAAGATACTGGGAGGAAATAACAATGCTTAAGCCTTACATAGACCTATCCAAACCAATAAACTTTCCTAGGTAATTTTCAGAATCTGTGTTTCTTACAATAATTTTGGATTATACTAACCAAGGTAATCTGACACTCACAACTGCAAAGAGCTTGTCATCTATTTTTTGATATTCAGAACACAGAGCCTGACAATTGTAAATCCTGAACCCTTTTCAGAGATTTAGTGAAAACACACAAATATCAGGTACTAGCCCCCAGCTCATAGTTCCATCATTAATAAAGCAAGTTAGCCATCTTATAAGTCTGGACCAGCCACTATGTAGGAGATGAAATCAATAGTCTTCCCAGCTTTGCAGTCAGAGTACAAAAGATAACTAGTGCAGCAACTCAGAACAACACTCAAGAATTGGAATGTCTTTTCAGCCAATCCCTCTGGTAAAAGAATTCTCTTGTAGCCTCTCCACAAATGGCTGCCTTCTAAATGGCATATATGTACACCTGTCACAGGCAAGCAGAATATTCTCCTCCTTACTAGTCCTTGCATAGAGAGCCTTCTGAATCCCTGTGAAGGTAAATACCATTCATCCCTGAAGTTTCCATCCAGGAATTAATGAAAGAAGACATACTGCTCACCCCTGACTTTAGCCTCCTAATGAATATTCATAGGACATCTGATTCTCACAGAGGTGACTTGGGACTTCTTCATGCCTCTATTTTAGACTTTCTTTGGTCATCAGGAAGCACTTGGGAGAAGCCATCTTAGCAGGAGTGCCTCAAACTAAGCACACAGGTCCTCTTAAAAGTGTGTGTGCATGAGAACCTTTCTTGCATGAAATAACGCCATGTAGCTGAGAATCATCTATAGGCCAGTCTTGTCAAAGAAGACTGATTTGATCATTATGGAAGAACAGCAAAAAAAAAAATGAAAAAGAAAACTAGGTGCTTCTGAATAATTTTCAGAGCATCCTAATTTTTTCAATGAAATCTCCAAGTTTGATTGAAAAGTTTTATTTCTTTGTAATGTTGCGATATTCTCAAAGCATATCTGGCTTTGCTGCATCTATGAGAAATCAAAATGCTCTGGGACCTGTTTGAGAGGACAATGCCATTTAAACCCTGAGAGCTAATGAGAAGGCCAAAGCACACGTTTGATAAGCTTTGTCATCCTTTTGTCTGAAGATGCTAGACCCTGCATTTTAATTTACTCTACATAATGCTTTCTTAATGAGTTCCAGTGGATGACTGTAGGAGCATGCTGCAGCAGCTGTGGATGTGATCATGGGGAGGGGGAAACATTTATTTGATTTACTTTAGTTAGGGTAACTAATATTTGCAGCCGTGTACAATAATGGCAGGGGGAAAATCTTCAGTATGACTCTGAATAGGAGAAAGGTGCTAAATCAATTTATTTTTTCCTGTACGTGTGAAAACTACTAATTGCAAGCTAATGGAATTGCATTTTGAACATTGAGTGCCTTGCTAGACTATGGTTTTCATTATGCCAGAAAGTTCATAGTAAGCCAATGAAATTAACAGAATTATTTTATAAGTGAAAATTGAATTGAGGTTTCCTACTACTGCTGTGTTATAAAGCATTGTTTTCAAAGATAAATTGTGGGTTGGGGAAAAAGGATTGGCAATAGTTCCTAAGAGTAAAACATGAATAAAGTTACAGATGTAATTATTATAATCATAAAGAATAGTTGCAGTAATTTTAGTCTTAATAAGCGTGGGAAATCAGTTATACAAATCACCTCATGTAATTCTCTTGTCAATCCTGCACCATAGAAATTATTGTTCCACTTTTCAGATGGGGAAACCAAGAATTTATCAGCTTTACTAATTTGTCCAACTGAGGGAATAAACTGTGATTTTATTTGAACATTGATTTAACTGTCAATTTCATTCATAGGGATTATTACCTCTCCTAGTATTTTCAAATATTATTGCTCCCTAAATGGCAGGAAAGTATAGGCTAGTTTTGTAAAGCACTATCTATATGATGATTACTATTATCAAATATGATCACTTAAGTCAAGTAATAGAAAAGGAAAATGGAAAACAAGCAAATCCCTAAGCTTGAAGGCGAACAGAAGTGAGACGGGAAATGATGGTTTTGTATAGAGTAGTCAAGGTTGTGCCTCTTGTTCCTGAAACCACAACTCAAATTTGTCTGTCTTTCCTCAGCTTCCTTTTGGACCTTCCTTACTTGGCCTGGCCAAGTTGCCACATCTGCTTCCTTTCCTGGTGTCTAGTAAATTTTCTTTTCTCTTTTGTGAACACTCACACACATTCACACACAAACATACCTGAATGCATACACATACATCTTTAGAGATTTCTTTTAGCTATTATATTGCTACTTCAATTCATGCTTTCCCTCCTTAGGCAAATCAGAAATTATGATTGCCTGCCCTGTGAAGACAAAAATTCTGGCATATGCCTGAATTTTTTTTAGCAACTTTCAAGTGTCTCTACCCATTAGCCCATGCTTATTGCAAATAGTCATGTATACATGTACTGACTCATCAAATATGTGTTGCTTCCTGTTAGCATGCTGTGTGTCCCCCATTTCTCAAGCCTGTGCAGGTGTCCTTTACTCCATGGAGTACCACCGAGTAGAATGGCCCACCCACTTGACATGTGTGTGTGTGCATGTGCACATGCGTGTGCCAGTGCTTGGGCTTGACTCGGAGTCCGAGTGCTGTCCCTGAGTTTTGATTATTCACAGCTATTGCTCTACTACTTGAGGTATTGTAGCTCCACTTTCAGTGTTTTTAGTGATTAATTGGAAATATAAGCCTCATGGGCTTTCTTGCCTATGCTGACTTCAACTGTGATCTTCAGTTCTCAGTTTTCTAATTAGGTGGGATTATAAATGTGAGTCACCTGTGTCCAGCAAGGATGAGTTTTGGAGGGCCAACCTTAACGCTTCTGTTCTAATCTGAAAGCAGCAGCGTAGCCATTTGTAAACCTTTGCCTGCAGAACCAGCATTCTTTTATCCCTGAGCCTGCACCGTGAGCGTTCCTCTTTCTTGTGTCTTGTAAGGAAAAAATGTGTGTGTATAAGTGTGTGTATGTATATATGTATATATATGTATACATGTATATGTATAACACACACATACACTAAAGTCCATAGTCCTTCACCAGGTATATTTCAGAATTCAACGTTTCAGAAAGACAGCAGAGAAAGCCAAAATCCAAGTTTAGTAACATAAAACGCTAGGAAGCAGGTACTAGAAAGGGGTGGAGTGGGGTCAGGGTAAAGGGGGAAAGTGCATGAAGAGAATAGAGAGAAAATACAGACCAGAATTCAGTGCATATCCTTTGAAGTTGCAAAGAGTGTGGGAAGGGGCAGGTAGGAGAGGGATGATTGAGGATGTGAATGGGGCCACATCAATTAAGATATATTGTATTTTTTAATTTTCTTTTTTTATTGTGGGTCATGCAGCATGAACTCTGGGCTGGGTACTGTCCCTGAGCTCTGTGTGGCTCTATCACTTTGAGCCACAGTGCTGCTTCTGGTTTTCTGGTGGTTAATTAGAGTTAAGTATTTCACTAACTTTGGTGCCCAGGCTGGCTTTGGACCTTGATCCTCAGATATCAGCCTCCTGAGTAGCTAGGATTACAGGCATGAGCCACTAGTCCCCAAGTAGATGTTATATTTATAAACTGCTCTGTTAAATGGCAACTCCCTTGCCATTTAAATCCATTAAAATATAAGCCATTATGTGTATTCCCTCATTGATTTGCAGGAGGGAAGGGAGCAGAGAATGAGAACAGTACTTGGAAGTCATGTGATGCCCTCCACAAAGTCTGAGCATTGCCTTTTGATCATATGTTTCAGCAATTTAGTGCAAAATGGAAGAGGAACAATGCTAATGGGCCAGGCCTAATAGTACCTACTGACTAAATTGTGTGGAATCATTAAATGCTTTCTGATTGGGCCCAGTTTTATAATCAAATGACTTTTGAGCATTTTAGGACTGTGGATAGAGCAGGAATTTTAGTCCTGTGATAATAGAAGTGTCATGCGTTAAAGTAATTCACTGTGTTGTGTATCTTGTAGGAATTTGAAAATCAATTCTTTAGACAAATGTATATCTTTTAATAATAAATGAAGTATACCTTTTTAATAATAAATGAATTAAATCATGATATGGTGCCCAAGAAGTCTCTTGTCATACAAAAACCTCTCTGCTGGCATCTTCAGTGCCTGGCTCATTCTCCTTCTTCTATGAGAAGCTGAGATAGGTTCTACTTACAGGCAGGCAGTGTTTGCAGGATGTGCATAGTTTCAGAGGCTCTGTGTCAATCTCTGTAAGTCATTTATTTTCCTAAGAAATTATTTTTTTGTGTGCATGAGACCACAGCCAAACTCTGAAGGCATCATTTCATCACAAAGTCATTTTTGAAACATAGTCTGCACTTTATAGCCATATAATTTCTCAGCATGGTTTCATTGTCTTGTGTCTTAAAGAACCATAGAACTTGATCAAGGTCATTGTCTGGGTTAGTAACAATTAAAAAAAAAGAAAAGGCAGACATTTGGGATCTTGATTGTTTAACATGAAAACCCCAAATTGTTCAGGAACTCGTCAATTAGTCCTGTTTAATGTTTATGAAGATAATTAGGGAAAGATTGCTTCAAAGAAATAACCGTTATAAAAATGAGACCTTTTTAAAACCTTGATTTATAAAGGGCTTATTTGCCTTCAAGAATCTTGGGGGCTGATTTATAAGCTTATTCACCATCTGTCTCTTCTTGGCAAAACTAAGGAGAAATGGCTGAATACTATTTTGGAAGATAGATTAAAATATTAATTATACTTTCCATGACTAAGAAGTACAGAGCTAGCATTTTGCCTCTAACCAAAGATGACACTGCTTTTTTACAGAGTATCGTAGGACTTGGTGATGTTTTTCTATTCTAAGTAGAAAAAGAAGAACTTCTAATAAAAATGGTGCTGCTTGTGACCTGATCTTAAGGCCCCATGCTCTTGCTTGGCATTTTCACTCAAGATTGGCTCTCTACCACTTGAACCACGGCTTCATTTCTAGGTTTTTACTGGTTAATTTAAGTATCTCATGGATTTTTCTGCCCAGGCTGGTTTCAAACTATGATCCCTAATTCTCAGTCTTCTGAGTAGCTAAGATTGCTTATTAGCATGAACCCAGCTTGATTACATCAGTGAAAAGTCTAAAACATATTATCTGACAATGCTCTAATTCCAGGTATCGTAGGAATAACTCTGTTCTTACAATCAGTAATCTGTCATTCATAGAAATTATTTCCATTTTCTTGACAGTCACAAGAGCCATCTAGGCTTCACAATGTTACTGTCCCCATTCTTTTCACTATGAATTTGAGACCCCAGAAATGAGCAATTTTTACAAAGCGGAATTCAGTGGTCCCTGACTAATTCTGACATAAATTCTCTCTTCTACACCACACTTGATTTTAATTCTTTTAGCTTTTTGATTAATTATGAGGACACATCTTATAAACTAAAGACAATTATTCCAAAATTTTAAGTCTTCAGACTCTGGGATTGAGATATTTTTGAGTTTTTTCATTCTTCTTATTCTGATTTCTTCTTCTGAGTTGACTTGGTCTTCTATATAAAATATATGCATTATTTTAAGCTCTCTGGGTTTAGAGCTAGCTGTATGTCTCAAGTAGGTCTGGCTTAAATCTCCTTAAACTGTCCTGAAATGTAAGCTAAACAATCATATACCCATGCCTTGGGTACAAATTACCTTTTCCTATCCTGTGTCAATTTATCTTCTTTTTTTATTGTCAGGGTAATGTGTAGAGGGCTTAAAGTTATACTCATCAGGTAGTAGGTCCTTCTCACACTTTGATACCCCTTCTCATGTTTTTAATCCCATTCCCCTCCCCCTCCCATTCATCTTTTTTCCCCTTTCCCTTCCCTATTTCAAATAAACAAATAAATGTATATCAGATACAGTAACCACATGAGATTAACCATTAGGAGAAAAAAAGAGAAAAGAAATAGCATAGTACATTAAGAACAACAATCACTTCATCTGTCTTACTTAAATTGTGTAAGCCTTTTGGGAATGGCCAAGCTCTGCTAGTAGGGAAGTCACAGTATTATTTCACATTAGAGAAGACAGCAGGGATCCATGACTTGATCACTTCTGTAGCTTTAGCCTTAGACAGATGCCCTCCACATAAGTCTTATTTTAGTTTTCAATGTTACTTGAAATCTTAATTTTTCTCCTGATACCCCAATCCTGAAAGACTCTTCACAAAGTAGATATGTGAAAATTTCTTAAAAAAATCTCTTCATTCCCTTTAGAGATATTTTAAAAGGAAATTAGAGTAATTAAACAAGAAATGTATTTGCATTCCCATAGACTAGCAATGATCACATTTACTGTATTTTTCCTTGATAAATCCTTTTACAACCTCCTCTATTTATTTAGTGCATTTTAACATTCATCTATGTACTAAATATTTGTAACATTAGTTTTAATGTAAGCATACATGACTGAACAAAATAATGGGTTCTCTGTGACAATTTTGAAATATATGTTTTTATTGTATATAGAAAACAGGGCTTGATTATATTCACTCCCCAATTACCTTTCTCTTGGTCTCGTTTATTGTGATAGGGATTAGACACAGAACCCACTTTATGTATTTGTTTGTTTACTTGTTTACTCATTCATGAAGTCTTTTGTTATTTTTTATTGTTAAGTAGTTGACATCTCACTTTTCCAAGGCTAACCTCCAACTAAGCATTCTCTGTCTTCCACAGCTCCTATACTTTGGATTGCAAGAATAGCTACCGCCGCTGCAATTTCCTCAAACGTGTGTGTGTGTGTGTGTGTGTGTGTGTGTGTGTGTGTGTGTGTGTGTGTGTGTGTGTTGTTCTTGTTGTTCTTGTTCTTGTTCTTGTTGGAGAAGTACAGGTTTGTAATAACTTCTTACTATATTGACAATGTTGGGCATTATCACAGCCTAAACTCTTTAGTATACTTCAGTTACTTCCTTTGTAATTGAAGTTTATTTGTTGAATCAACGACTACAATCATCCTTTAGACATCTCAACACATAGTAATGATGTGTTTTCTATACAAGATTTTATCAGAGCACTAATAAAAGGAAAATCTAAACATCCCTCTCTCCCCTAAAATTATACACATAGTTTAATCCTAAAATGGTCAAATGTCTCAAGTAAGTCTTTTCTAGGAAAATAAACTACAATAGTGACTAAGATGAAAAGCTTCTTCCCATTATTAGCAATCAGGGAAATAATGTAAAGTTATAAGCTCTACTTCATGTACAACAAATTGGCAAAATTGAACTTAGATTTTGAGGTATGAAACACCAAAACTCTGGTAAAAGGAAAATGCAAAATTCTTCCAAAAAAATCCGACAAAACAGAATTAAAAATATTCCTGTGCTCAGCAATAATCTAAAGAACATTCCTAAAATTATATTTAAATTTTTACAGCATTGTTTCTAATAGCAAAAATTTGAGAATAACTTAAAATCTGTCTTTGAAAATGCACTGTGTTATGTTCATGCAATTGAGTACTATGAACCTGTAAAATGAGTAAATTTAAAAGTACCAAAAAATCTCAAAAACATACATAACTGAAGGGGCAAAAAGGCTACAAAGAGCTTGTTTTATATGTTCTGTGTATACATCATAAAATGATGATGATGGTGATGAGTGATTATATGAATGCAAAAGCAACCTACTGAGCTGGGCCTTAGTGGCTCATGCCTGTAATTCTAACTACATAGGAGGCTGAAATCTGACAATCAGTTCAGAACCAGCCTGGGCAGGAAAGCCCATGAGAAACTTATATCTAATTAACCAAAAAGCCAGAAGTGGAGCTGTGGCTCAATTGGTAGAGCACCAGCTTTGAGCAAAAAAGCTAATGGACAGTACCTAAGTACTACATGACCAACACCAAAACAAAGAGAAAGAGAGAGAGAGAGAGAGAGAGAGAGAGAGAGAGAGAGAGAGAGAGAGAGAGAGAGAGAGAGAGAGAGAGAGAATGATAGAAGCCCATCAAATACTATTTTCAAAATAGAAGAGAAAGAGGGGGAATGAGACAAGGAGGACAAGAGACAAGGCTAATTTATTCAAAATGTATGGTATAGAAAATATATTTATGGAAAAATCACAGCAAAATTCCTTTATATTGCAGAAGCATGCCAATTCAAAAGCAAAATGGTGATTGTTAAAAAAAATAATGTTTAAAATGTGTAAAACATGTTTATATTACTTTTGGAAATATTCACAAGAGGAAAGTATTTTAGAGAGTGTGCATAGAATGAAGAAATGAAACACAGTGATAAAATGTGGATGGAAACAAAGGGAAGGGCCTTGCAAGTTTCAGTTCCACCTTCATACTATTAGCTAGTAAGCTAAAATGAGCATTGAACTAGATCATATCTCTACACATTTGAATGTTCTAAAAGACTAGATAACACTGAAGTAAATAATGCTTTGCTTTACCAGTATAATTATCACTCAGCTCCCCCTTCCCCACATACATACTGCCCAGCTCTTACTGAACTACTGTCTCATTTCTCATGGATGTTTAATAACCTGGTCTCTAGTACTTCATCTTGCTAATTTATTTACCTAGCATTTAGGACAGGTTGGTCCTGATTGATGGCTAATACACTCTAGTTTTTTGTCATAATGTGATTACCAAATAGCATTTTGATGATACTCACAAAACTAAAAGCTACATTCCCCATTTTGTTTTGTTTTGTTTATGTTTGTGTTTGGCAGTCACACAGGTTGGTTTTTTTCACTCAATACATTTTAATGTATTAATTTTAAAGTGTTCAGTTCTGTAAATCCATAATCTATGGCTGAATTTTATCCTCCTTTGCTTTTTTCTTCCTGTCCTTCCCTCACAACCTTCCCTCCCTCCCTCTCTCCCTCCCTCTCTCCCTCCCTCCCTCCCTCCCTCCCTCCCTCCCTCCCTCCCTCCCTCCCTCCCTCCCTCCTTCCTTCCTTCCTTCCTTCCTTCCTTCCTTCCTTCCTTCCTTCCTTCCTTCCTTCCTTCCTTCCTTTCTGCCTATTTCTTATGCTAGTAATGGAGTATGAACACAGAACTTTGAGCTCTTGCTTAGCTTCTTCACTCAAAATTGGTACTATACCACCACTTCCGCAGCTATACCTCTCCTTTCATCTTTTTGCTGGTTGACTGGAGCTAAGAATTTGTTGGAATTGTATGCTTACATTGGCTATGAAACTTCATCCTCCCACCTCAGCCTCCTGAGAAGTTAGGGCTACAGGCATGATCCCTCAGAGCCCGGGCTGAATATTCTCCCGGGTTGAATTTTCTACATATAAGATGAGTTATGGGGTCTGAGATTGTAATGCAGCCTTGGGTTGGTTCTTCTCCACTGTCAACCAAACCAAACCAAACCACTATTCCATGTGTACTACCTTTTCAATGCCCCAAATGGCAGTGCAAACGTTATTGCGAACTTCTCCAGATTGCCTATTGCCTGGTTTCCTTCCTCTTGTCCATTTTCTATTGTCTTGTGACCAAAATTTTGCAGAACTATGTGGTGATATTCAGCTCTTCAGCTCTGCGTTTAGGACCTTCTATGATTTCATGTCTCCACCATCCTTTGACCAACTACCATGCTACTTTATGATTCTAAGGCTTGTTTTTTCCATTTATGTGTGAATTCCATTCTGTTCTTCCTAGTGATTGGAATTTTTCTCCTTTTACCTGCCTCACAAATTCCCTTTAACCTTTAAGCCTTAACTTAACTTAAATGTAATCTCCAGGGGAAAATATCCCCTGAGCCAATTCCATGCCCACAAGCTCCTGCACTCATGTTCAGTATCACTCTCTAAGTCTTTGGCTCTTAGTCTGTGTATCTAGATCTCTAATTAGACATATAAGCTCCTTAGCATCAGAAACTATATTCTTCATGTTTGTATACTTAATTGGCTCAGTACTTAGCCATAGAGCAGACACCACAGTAAATGTTACTTAATTTAATAGGGATTAAAATTTGATCGAGAGGCCCTCTCATCTAGAACATTTCACATGAATGAAGAACTGGAAATAATAAAGAATATTGTGGTTGTTTTCACCTAGTTAAAATGATATAGCATGTCTAAAGTCCTAATTCAAAAGGATAATAACACTTCCTTGGCATTAGGTGTGGAAAGACTCTTTGAAGTATGACCATTTTGGATATACATAGTACTGCTTGAGACTCAAAACTCCAAGAAGGCTCTGTCAACATCCTTCTTCCTGTTTTCTTTTTGTGTATGTGTGAATCTGAAAGCCATGAACATAGCTGTGTTGTTAGAAAACATGAAATGGGAGACATTTGACATTTGGTTGTCAGAAGCTCAGGAGCAGCCTGTTTTCCAATGTGAGATTTCCCTCACGATGCTCAAATATCTTCTGTACACCTTATGCTAAATCTCCTGCTCTGCTGGATGCTCCAAGCATCAGGTGTCCTTGTGATGCTAGGAGCTCTGGGGCCCACTGATAGGCTGAATATCTCATCCTGCTGATAAAGAATCATAATGTCCATGACATATTTCTTCTCTCATTTTTTTCTTCTTTCAATTCCGATGTTTTATTTCCTCAAGGCAGCCAGGGTAAGACAGGAGCCTGAGTCCATGGGCATAGAATTTCCCCAGTGAGTGCATGTCCATCCCATCGGCAACTGGTTTGCAAGGGTTCATTACTTTATCACAGATTTATTATTAGAAACAGCTACCCAGATACACTGCCAGATGAAGTAAAAGGTAAAAGGAATGGTAACTTTGGACTATTATAATTCTGGATTGGGAGGAGCAGGAAGAACACGGATTCTACCTTGATTAATGAGAAGTTTTAGACTGACATAGATATGTGGGGGATGTGTATGTGATGTCATTTTAGTCCTTGTTACAATTAAAGAACAAGGTGATAACTAGTCCTGGACAAGTGACCACAGGCCATGGGTGTTCTCCTGGTATTGTTGGGAGGCCAGAGACAGGATAGTTGCTGCTGGCAAAATGCCGAAGGAAGCCTTACAAGATGCCATATAATGAATGATTGTTGTCCTTAATGTACTATGTTGTCTCTCATCTCCTTTGCTGTCCCTTGGTTATCTCATATTGGTATAGTATCTCACTTTGTTATCTGATATATTGAATTTATTTGTATTTGGATATTTGAAATTTGATAGGGAAGGGGGGAAAACCAAGATGGGTGGGGGGTGTGGGGGGGGAGGGAAATGGGTACCAAGACATGTGAAAGGGTATCAATGTATGTGAGTTAATGCACCTTCTATCTGGCAAATATCATGTAACCCTTTTACTAATTACAATAAAAAAATTTAAAAAAAGATGAGAATCAAAAACAAAAGCTAAAATGATAGTTGCCTGGAAGGTCAATATTGCACTAAGATCATATGTTTCTTTGGATATACGTAGTGTTGAAGATGAAGGCAGATTTCTAGGTCACTGTTTAGCCTGTTACAAAGCACATTAAGAAAGCAGCCACTGTGGGGATGCATGCCAGATAACTGAGATTTGCGTGGCCACCTTTCTAAATTACCTTTTCGCACTGGTTCTATTCATGTCATGTCTTCATACCTTACGGCTTTTAAGTAGTTGGCCTTTTCCAGAGGCTCACTCATCTTAAACAATCCTCCCTTGTCCCCCTGGGGCACGATTTGATACCCAAAGGTTTTGCCTATTGGCTGGCTTTTTATATGTATACTTGCTGTTATCATGAGCTCACCATTGGATGGAGATTGTCTGTACTGTGCCATTTGGGTCATAGGTCATTCTTAATTCACTGCCCACTTGGTGATTCTGAGATTCTCTCCAACCTTGTGCTGTGTTTTCTGACCTCTTTTAGGAAGTTGTTCATCTCATAGCTGAGAAATTCCCATCTCTATATTCATGATGGCTATTCTACTCTCTTTCTTGGCTTTGGCTCACTAATGAACAACAGATGTGGACATGTCTTAGGCTGCAATCCTGGCTGTTGTTTGTGAGTGTTCAAGGTTACATGGAGTGTAAAATAGCTCAGGAAAAAAAAACTATACAGACAAAAGCCAGCATAATGCCACCCACAGATACACAGCCTTGGAATTTTCTGGTTCACAGATAGAACGTTTTAGTTCCATCTCTATTCAATACATTTTAGTTTTTTAAGCCCTTAATTTGTTGACCAGAGAAATGGAAAAACATAAACAAACTGAACTCATCAACAGAATCAAAATCGGATATATTTTTAAAAGGTTTGATTATCATTGGCACACTTATTTATGTATATGTGTATGTATATCATTAAATGTTAAATTGAAAGTTATGTGCTAGAATCATCCTAATCAGATATAAATTGCGATTTATTTTTAGGGAGTCACTTTCATATAAATTCCCATAAAAAGGCTTTATGGAGAGAGCAGATAATAAAATCAAGTGAAAAGGAAGAAGTTAAGGTCCAAAGGTTAATGTGAGGGAAAAGAAGGAAGTTAAGTGATTTATGAGACAACCCAAGTGAACGATCAACTCCCTTTCGAGGCTCCTACGTCTAATGGAGGCACTAGGTTTGCTAGAAGAGAGAGAGAGAGAGAGAGAGAGAGAGAGAGAGAGGTGAATGTACAGACACACACACATGTGCAAAAGGAAGGGAAAGGGAATGAGAGTGTGCTCCAGAACTGAATGAGTGAGTGGGCAGATCAGAGAATATGACTTGGAAAAGACATAAAGAACAGAGCAACCTTTAACAGCTTTGAGTTAAAACCACCTGGAATCAACTAAGCAGATGGAAATGTCATATGGATAGTAATATCTGTCATTGGTGGAAGCCAATTTCATAATCATTAATGTAAATCATCAATCATCAAAGTCCATACAGATTGTATGGGCAGCATCCAAAATCCAGGTGTGTTTCTGCCTTCATGTCTCTTCTTTTATCATAGAGGCAGAAAGTTTGGAAATTTTGAATTTTTACTAGATTCACTATCAGAACAGCTCAGACACCACCTAGTCCATGCACAGGTAAATGAGACATTTACAAGACAAGGTAGTGACATGAGACAGTGGAGAAAGCAGAGAACAATTGATTAGCAGTTCATTTTTAGATGCAGGATTCATCTGTCAGTGTCTACAGTGCTGTGAGGCAGGTACTAGCTAGCATCTGTTTATTTAACGCATTTATTTTAGTAGCTTTAAGTAGTTGTACAAAGGGGTTTGAACTCAATATGTCCATTTCTGACTAGGATGCATCTTGGTTCTTGTCACCAATTTTGGTCCTAGTGTTTGAAATTTCTGGATTACCTTTTCCCCTGCTCTAGGCTGCTGCTCTCCCACTTTGATCACACCTATATTTTCATTTTACAAATTTCCTTTATTAGTTGGAAATGAGAGTCTACCACATTTAATGGCCTAGCCTGGCATCAAACGGTGATCCTAAAATCTCAGGCCCCTGAATAGCTCAAATTACAGACATGAGCCAATAGTGCTGGCCGGTCTCCTGAGAACACAAAACCAATCTCTGATTAGGAAGGCTGTAAGAATTATGAACAAGGACACACAAAGAACTTGGTGTGAAGAGATCCAGCACTGGATAGAGAAAGAAAATGCACATTTATCAAACTAGGCCAGAAACCAAATTTACTTGTCATTAGAGGATCAAGTTGATGAAAGGGACCCACGATCTCAAATCTTATTAATATACTTCTTTAAAATGATAGGATAGATGTGGGCTGGGAGTTTGGCCTAGTGGTAGAGTGCTTGCCTAGCATGCACAAAGACCTGGGTGTGATTCCTTAGTACCACATACATAGAAAAATGTCACAAGTGGTGCTATGGCTCAAGTGGTAGAGCTCTATCCTTGAGAAAGCCCAAGGACAGTGCTCAGGCCCTGAATTCAAGCCCCAAGACTGTCAAAAAATGATAGAATGTTGCTCCTAACAAATGTCTCTCCTGCAACTCAGTCCATTTGTTTTTAATGTCTTCTGGTAAATTTGACTCCCTGTAAGATTTTGTCTTACATATTAGTTATTTCATTCTGTCTTGATTTTTGGGAACCAAAGATAGTGGTGTTAAGTGTAATTATATTATATTATATTATATTATATGTAATATGTAAGTATATTTGATCACAGATTTTTGCACATACTACCTTTATATTTCAAAATACCTCATAGAAAGTTCATTTGTGAACTTCATTAGTAAATTCAAAGGGACTAGCCTTGGTCTTTTAATAGTTATTTTTAATTGAGAATGTCTAGCAGCATTATTTAAAAAATACTCCCTCAGAATACCGTGGGGATTTCTATGGTAACCTGAGGCTGTTTGTTCTGTGTAACAGATGACAATGAAGACTCCTCTCTCTGGGGGTGTCTAGCGTGAATTATATTTTTGTTCATGGCCTTGTGTTTCAAGTAGGTGGCAAACAGCATTCTAAAAATACAAAGTGTCAGACTTCCGGTTTAGGGGATTACACAGAAAGATACAAAATAATGCATGCAATCTAAACCCAAATATCAAATGTGCATTTCTTTACTTTTCAGAGAAATTGCCTACTATTCTTTTATCAACATTTTCATAGACTGGCTTTTGCTTTTAAATGTTCTGCCATGTGGCTTTCCCTGATTATTAGGTACTATCTCACTAAAATAACCTCTTACCCATTCCAGTATAATATTTAATCTCTCCTAGCACTTAACATTTGCTAGTTTTTAATTTCTTGCCTCTACTCAGACTTAAATGTAAATTTCTCAGTTGTCTATATGCAGGCTTCAGTGAAGTGTCTCAGAGGTAGTAGATGTGTTATCAGCTTTGTAGCCTTTTTATCTAGCACAGCTGGTAGGACCCCAGAGCAGATGTCCAGAAAAAAGTGCATGCTTAAATTAGTTCAGGTTCACTGGTTTTTCTGTGTCTGTATTATAACATGAGATCATTTGGACAGCTCAGCCTATGCAATTCATAATCAGTCTTGACCTTTCTTAACTTACAAGAGCATGCTTTGGGAGAGCTGTCACAATGGCAGCTTGGCTTGGGTCTGTGAACCTGTGGCTCATTAGAAGTGAGAAATAAGGCCTGGAGTGTGGCCTAGTGGTAGATTGCTTGCCTAGCATACACGAAGACCTGGGTTCAATTCCTTGGTACCACATACAAAGAAAAAGCCAGAAGTAGTGCTGTGGCTCAAGTGGTAGAGCAGTAGCCTTGAGAAAGCTCAGGGACAGTGCCCCGGTCCTGAGTTTAAGTCCTAGGTCTAGCAAAAAAAAAAATACTAGAGCTGAGGGCAGAAGTGCGTGATTGTAATCCCAGATACTCAGGAAATACAGATTAGGAATATTGAGGCCTGCCTGGGCAAAAAACAATAGGAAGACTCTATTTCAACAGTTTTTTTTAACTTTCTTTTTTTCCATATATTTTTATTGTAATTAATAGGAGGGTTATATTATATTCACTAGATAGAAGGCACATTGCTTCACAAATATTGATGCCCTTTCTCATGTCTTGGTTCCCATTTCCCTCCCTCCACCTCCTGCCCCCACTCATCTTGATTTCCCCCTTCCCTATCCTATTTCAAATAACCAATTATGCATATATAAAATATATCAGATAACAAGGTAAAATACTGTAACAATATGAGATAACCAAGGAACAGTAAAGGAGAGATAACATAGTACATTTTAAATATTTCTACTCAGCCAGGTGCAGTGGCTCACTCCTGTAATCCTAGCTACTCAGGTGGCTGAGATCTGAGGATCAAGGTTCAAAGCCACCTGGGCACAAAAGGACCTCAGACTTTTATCTCCAATTAACTTCTCGAAAATGGGAAGTAGGGCTTGGCTTAAGGGTAGAGTGGTAGCCTTGAGCTGAAGAGCTCAGGGACAACACCCAGCCCAGGGGTAGGGTGATAGCTTTGAGCTGAAGAGCTCAGGGACAGCATCCAGGTCGAGATCAAGCCCATGACCCAAAAAAGGAAAAAAAAATATTTCCACTCATTTGCATTCATTAGGAAGATGATTCTTCCTAATTTTATTCTCCATGGTGGAATAATAATAGTTACAATAATAATGCCTTTTGAACTTGTAACACTTGTAAGAATATTTGAACTCTCTTAATTTTCCCCAATAATTATACAGTTTTGTTTATGTTCAATTGCTTTTGTTACTGTAGTAAACTGACATTCCAATCTTGTGATATTCAGAGGAAAAGAAGACTTTAAACATTAAGGAGAACATATGAGCCTAAACACTACTGGCTAGTTTCATGTGTGGGCCAGTCACCTAGGTCCCTGTTTCTTCATCATATCACGTAATGATTAGGCTAGTTGACTTCCATAGCTCCTTCAAACAAAAGGATTTTTCAGTTACTTTAGCTCTCCCTTAAATGATTGAGATACCATCCTGAGAATCTGTTACTTGGTGACAGGTAAAGATTTTTTTTCCCTGCAGAGTTTTCCAGCTCTCTTTTCTGTTTTCAGAAAAGAGCCAGCTCTCCCCTACCATTGAAGGCAAACTCAGAATCAACAATGTTGTCCTCTTTAACATTACAGTGCTTGTAACTTCCATGTAGGTCTCCCAACATTGTATTTGGTTATTCTACTCTTAAACATTTGTTTTGTGCATATTGTGTGCCAAAGATTTGGGAAATATACCCCCAACAAACTCACTAAACTTGATTTATGGAATGAGTTGAAAGTAAAAGCAGAGGTTACTAAAAGTATTTCAAAAGAATATTTTAATTTCTGTAGCTCACATGTCAAGGGGTCCTCTATGGAAAGAGACCAAAGTAAGCATGAAGAGAAAAATACATACAGACAGGTGCTCCAAAGACTGTCCAGAGACTTGTGATGCTGTCCACCTGTGCTAACAATGTATTCTCAGACTAGTTCTAAGATAGATGACGTTTCTTTTTTTGTATTTTTTGTAAATGACTGAATTTTGTCCCATATGCTTCTAGAATTCTCCAAGCCCATGGTCCACCTGTGGCAGATTCCAAAGTTTCAGAATGGTTCTAATCCCCAGATGTTTATTCATCAATACATGCATTTAGGAACTATATCAGAATTTACTCTTTACCTGTCACTTAACAACCAAGATGACGTTGACCATTTTCCTTTTTAAAGTGACTGAATGAATTCCTGCTTTTGCCTGAGGTTGGTGAGAAGCAGAGGACACACTACCTTCTCACAACTAAAAAGCCTTCCTTTCACATCCCTGTTTGTTCCTTTCCCTCCTAGATGAAGCCTGTTGTGGCACTGGCTTGTGTGTCTTCTTCCCAGGGACTATGAATTCATGTAACTAACAAGGTACTATAAATCTTATCCAATGAGGCTGCCGACAGGTACTTGGCATTCCCCTGGTTCTATGGAGAAAGTCTTTCCCTCAGTAACAAGATGAAAATGAAACAAGGAAGAGAGTGCCAAGTGCAAATTTGAAATGGAAGAAATTCAAAGACTGATGAATCTTGGAGTCGTTTGCTTCTGTCTAGCTTGGATTTTGGAGCAAACTTTTGCCCTTGAGCTAAGAAAACATTTGTATCCAAAGACCACCAGTGGTACCCAATGGACTGAAATCCATAGGGTAACGGGTAAGAAAGAAGATTAGCTGAATGTGGATTCCACTGCCCAAGTAAATTTACATGAAGCAGGTTTTCTAGTTCCTGCTAAGACTAGCAACAACTATCATTCTCTCTGTGTTTGGGGATGTTGATTTTCTAAGGGATCAGGGAAATTCCAAAGCTAAGCAATGAGAAGCCTTGTACGTTTGTGACTCTAAGTAAATATGAGTGGAAATGTATAGTTATGTGCATAAGAGGACTTGGCCAGTTACTTTGTTTTAAAGTAAAATAATATCATTGGCTGTTTCGTGCAAAGTAGAGTTGTGATTTCTTCACTTGTATGACAGTATAAGAAAATTCTTTGGAGAGTGCTTTGCAAACGTTGCTTCTGTGAATGAAGCTTTGGCAGCAGGAAGATAGTAAATTGCTCTGTCTGACATAATTTGCTCATTTGGATAGGGGGCAAGATATTGTTTCACACCTAGGCTTTCTTCTTTGATTAAGAAAGTGAACTATTGATCACACAACCTAGACAGTCAATGTAATCTTTTCTTCCTTTCTGTATTTCTTTGCCAGATATGAATGTGGAAGGGGTATCTCAATTAATTAAACAAAAAGCATGTTGCTTCCACCTCTTACAATTCCAATAAAAAGAAATGGACATAGAGAAGACTTAATTTATGTGTAATTTAAAAAAATGTGTGTGGACTATTTATACTTCCTCATACTTTATAATGGGAGTTTGCTGATGTGTTTAGCTTTTCACTATTATTTCAGAGGTCCCAAAACTTTGAGAAAGACACACACATACAAACATATCCACACACCACACATATGCACAAACATTTTATTAGTAAACATTAGGGTATGGTTTCTTTTGTCATAATTTTCCAATGTTGGTATCATAAACAGAAAATGAACATTTTGTAAATTGACATTTAGGATGGTCATTATAGAATTAAAATAACTATGCTAGTCTTTGATGAATCACACTGACAGATCTAGCTATTCAGAAAGAGGATGGTGGCTTGAAGCCAGTCAAGGGTATATATACAAAAAAATTCTGTTAGATTCCCTCCCCACAGTAATTAGCAAAAAGGAAGGTTGGAGATAGAGCTCAAGTGACAGAGTGATAACTGAGCAAGCAAGATATGCAAATGAGAAGCTTTGAGTTCAAACCACAGTACAGCCCCCCCCCAATTATCATCATCATCATCATCATCATCATCATCATCATCACCATCATCACAGTGTCCATTGATAATTTTAGGATTCATATTATATGTCAGGCCTACTGCTGAGCAGAGATGGGGTATACAACCTGCATTTGGTACTTGAGACAAAGGTATGTGTTTCTCATAGTTTGCCTGTAGCTGTTTGCCTATATCAATAATAACTCTGTACAGCCTGAAAATAATATCATCAATCTCCAAATGGCTCTTGGCAAGCAAAAAGTTCCCCACTGCTAAAATTGTGTCATGTTTAATCCTTTAGACTGTTGTACTCACATAATCCTTTAGACTGTTGTACTCACACTAATAGGTGAATTCATTTTGTTTCCTCAATTTACAGCTTCAGAACCCAAGTTTTGAAAAGTGTCAGTAATTTTCCAATATGACCTGCTAGATAATAAACAGAATCCTGACTTGACTTCAGGTCTTTCTGACACACTAGCCTATGACTTGCCTGCCTTTTCATTTCTAGAAAAATGGTAGAAACACTGCATCCAACTTCATCTCCTGACTGCTTGAGTTTCTGCCCAGCTTCCTAGGAGCTCTACAGAGCTGCCATGCTCTCAAATCTGCACTTTAGCCTGAGTTTCCAGTCACTCAGTCCACTCCATAGTGGCTTCTATTATTGGGACTGCATTACTAGCCACAGAAGCAACCTCCTCAAGTCCGAGCAAGGGACAAGGAGAGGCTGCTTTGGTTTCCCTGGATTTGCAACATCATTGCTGTTAACCAACAGCCACAAAGAGTAGCTGTGTTCACTAATGGGGGTAAAATTGTTTGTATATTCAATAAGGAATGAGTCATAGATGCTTTTTGGTGTTTTGACTTAACACTGTCACATCCAGTTTGGGAGAATTGTTTAAGAAATAAACCAGTTGATATTTAGCTTAACATTCAGAAACTCTGAGAGGAGAAGCAACAGTGTACAGATGAATGAACCGCTAAATGAACCACCTAACACAGCGGGTGTCTGAAGTTGTTCTCAGAAGCAGGGAGGATTAAAACATTTTTGTGTCATTTTCAGCATGTCCATTGTAACCCACCTTCTCTTAATGTTTTGCCACCTCCTCTGTTAAATCCTGAGTCTCGCTTCTTTTTGTTTGCGAATTCCAAAGAAGATTTTTTTCTAATGATTCTTAATGAAGCTCTCTATCTGTATGAATGTGAGATTTGTGAGTATCCTGTCTCACTGTCTTTTATCTTTGCTTGTATTTTCCCCTTCCTTGGTGCCGCCTTCCTCTTTGACACTGAATTTATTAAGCATCTAGTCTATATCCAGCTCTGCCAAGCAAGAGTTCTCTATTAGTGTGCCCAGTCCAGGCAGTTATTAATGTTGTGTATCATGATGGAGATGTTATGTAACTTGTCACAATCAGTTAATGATCCTAAGATCATTGTGACACAAGTAGATGGTCAAAGGCTATACCTGTATAATGGGAACCCCTGCATAAATCTTCTCAGTGATCAGTGCTTATTCCCCATTACCTCTTTCTGGCCTAGAGCGTGTATGGCATTGTGGAAATCATCAAAACTTCCTGTTACCAAAATTTCTCTGAGCTATTTTACCCTAGCATTTGAACCCTTACTTCACCCTTACATTCTGCTTGTTTCCTTTTCCTGAATCTGTTGACATCAACTAGACTCTCGGGGTGGGCAATTCATGTCTATGACTATTAACAGAAAATGATGCTTATGATGTTGCTTTAAGGATGTCTTCATAACCAAGTCGATGAAGGCAACAATAGCATGCATTCAAAATGAAAAAGAAACTGGGAAAATGAGAAGATAAAACTTATTTTATGCTGGGTGCTGGTGGCTCACACCTGTAATCCTAGATACTCAGGGGGCTCAGATCTGAGAATCATGGTGCAAAACCATAGGAAAATTTGTGAATCTCTTATTTCCAATGAACCACCAGAAGTGATACTGGGGCTCAAAGTGGGAGAATGCTAGCCTTGAGCAGAAGAGTTCAGGCACAATGCCAAGGCCATGAGTTCAAGCCCCACAACTAACAAAAACGAAAACAAAACTTCTGTTATTAGCACCAGTGGCTCATGCCTGTAATCCTACCTACTCAGTGGGCTATAATCAGAGAACATGGAATATAGACTACATCTGACCTCCTCAGGGGAAAGAAAATACTGGCTTTTGAGAGCTGATATTATGCATTCGTTTTGCCTTGTGTTATGTACTGAACTGGAGGAAAAAAAATCAAACAATGTAAAATACACGGCTTATTGTATATACATTGTATTAGATAGACTGAATCAGCCACCTCGCTCTCTACTCTCCATGGAGCAATGGCTGCAAATTGCACCCTTTATGTTCAAACATACATTACATCTTTCAAGCTAATAACCACTGTCAGTAATATTCTGAAATTCCATTCCTAGACCGCTAGGCAGTAATTGTAGCATGTTTGTGGGTGGATTGAATCTATTTGTTCAAAAAGAACTTCGATAAGTAATTTTTGAAAGATGTATTTGGTAATGTGTGTGTGTTTCTGCGGTGTGTGTGTGTGTGTGTGTTTGTATGTGTGTGTGCGTGTGTCTGTAGGGTGTGTGAATGTGCAAAGGTATTTTTCTACAGCCTAGCAGTTTATTAGGTGTACAATTGTGCAAAACAGAATTTTCATATACTAAAGTCTATATATGGGTAAGCTGATAAGTGTCTCTAAAACAAATATTTTCAGTATTAATTGGCTTGAAATTAAAAATTTTATGAATTACAGAGAGATTCATATGTTGCACTGATGTCAAAAAAGAGGCTGTTTTTGAAATCCTGAGAATGCTAATATTTATATATGGCTTCCCTTCTTAATCTGTGGAGATGATGGCATCTAGCAGGGGATAGACAATTCAAGATATTTGCAGTATCCTCAGCACCCCATTTGTTTATTGACACATTACATTCTAAAAGAGATAAGTGACACTGACGCATCCCAAGTGACCAGAGCAGACCAGAAAACAATGGTCTCCAATGTCAGGCTTCTCTGGAGACAAAAAAAGAGCAGAGCTGTATTTAGTCTGTTGGAATAATTGGACCACATATTGATAGACTGCCTGATTTTAATCATCTTAATGAGGATGCCAAGTCCAATAGATTACATGGAAATAAAAGGGTCTGAACACCAAATTAGTGTCTAAATAGCTAAATCTTTGGCCATGTATTTATTGTATAAGTGAAAACATTCTTCTCCACCCGTCATCCAACACACAAGCACCGGGACACAGTTGCAAATTCGTGTACACGCAAATTCCACAGGTGGGGTAATACTTCTCAGCTAGTTGCTAGTGCAAATCAGCAAAACATAGAAGCAGTCCTTCATTACAAAGAACAAAAATACCAGCTCATATGTACTCCAAGAATTGCACTGTTTTAGTAATATTATGTATCTAACCAATTGTAACCTTATGAAAACTCAGTAAATCAGTTCCTCAACTAATACTGCTTATGAAAAGGTAATTTTGCATGTCTTCTACATGCAGAGAAAATGAAGAGTCAAGCCACAAAGCCAGAGCTCATACAGTTTAGTTGTGACTGAACAAAGGAGTATTGGGGTTGGCACTGCACACTGTAGGTGGAGATATAGAAAAGATATGGATAATTTTCCTAAATCTCCCAAAGGACTCATCTGGGAAATAGAAGTGAGTCTACCATTTTTCTAGTAGGCTCATCTTTGTTTTGCTCTAATTTGCTCTCAGAATAAAACACACCAGAATTGTCCTTTGGGGGGCTGTTTCTATGGATTGGTTAGTTACTTTATTGGCTCTGTATTTACACTCTCTGAACTATGGGTTCTGCCTGTTTCTTTACCATACTATAATTTCCAAGCCAGGCAGATGGCAGTGTCTGTTTTAAAGGAATACTTTGTTGTGATTTTTATTTTAACAAGTGTGTCTACTATTAGTTGGGGTCATGTCTATCTCATATTTTAGAACTGAATAACAGCCACAGATCCAACTACAGGGTACAAGGAAAATGATTTCATTCATTATTGATACCTTACTTTATTGTATAAACATTTGTTAACTGTGTGTACATGTGTGTGTCAAATACTGTAATCAAGCCCAATTAAAACTCCCAGAGAGTCTATCTTCTCTATTTGTTTTTATCCAAACAACACCATGTAAAACTCCAAGACCAATGGCTGCATATTTATTTTCCTCCATGCATGTCCTCATATCTTTCTTTAATGTATCATTATTTCTAAGTCTTCCCTTTTTTATCCTGCTACTTGGCTAAAAGCATATCAGGTGATTTTTCTCAGCCAAAAAGCCTTCTCTCAACAAAGATGAATTCTGATCCTTGCCTTTGTGACAAAGAACCAAGGGGAGAGTTTAAAATTTCTTTTCCTTTAAATTCTCCCATGACTTGACCAATGTTGGGTTCCCTTCTGATATCTGCTAACACATCCTTTCTTAACAGAGATTTTGCTTAACAACTGCTGACTCTGATCTATTTTAAGAGGAGGGAGGGGACTTGAGAAAACCGAGAGTACAGGACAGTTACAATATACTGCGAAAGCTTTCGAGAATACTGCTTTCCATAATGATAGGTTGGCACTTGATTTTACTTCTAGATTCAGGAGTCATCCATATAACTTGGTCTATGATTAACTTCCAGAGGAAGCCTATGTTTATAGCCTATATTTATCAATCTGGCCCATTGGATCAGACATCCAAATATTGGTAATCTTTCAACTTCCACCATAACCCTAAGCTCTAAAGAAGTAGATTCCATGGGAATGCTCTGGTATAAAGAACCAGAAGCTTGGTGAGATTAAATAATTTTTTCAAGGTCATCCATTATAGAAAGGAGCAGAGATTTTAACCAAATCTCAGTGTCTGTAAAATACATGCTTTGAACTACAAATGAAATTGACAACCCTGGTGCTTTTGGGCTTTATCTCCCAAATGCCTCTCAAATCCATAGCCTGGACTAGTATTTCTCAAACTTGGACACGTATCATGGTTACTTGGATGATCTGTTAAAACACGGATTCGGTACTGTCTGTGTGTTCAGACCCCACCCTGCCTCTGGCATTCATACTTAGGTACACTCCATTCCATTTGCAGGATTGGTGTCTCACTTCTAATCAGTAGACAAGGACAGAGGTGAAATGCCATTCTCATAACTATAACATGCTTCATAACACTCTGTCTGGCCAATTGGGTTATTCTAGATCTGACTTGTGAGCCTGATGAATTTAACAGCCATACTGAGAAAGCTCCTTGTAAAGGAGACTACAAGTGGTCTCCAGATGAGAGCTGTCTGTAATCCTGGGCCATCACATCTTCAGCCTCTAGTGAATTCACTCTGACAATTGCCTGGATGAAGTTGGAAGCAGATTGTTTCTGTAGATGAGGTTTCAGATGACAGCATAGCCTGGCTGATGTTTGATTAGTGCTCTATGAGAGTATGAGAAGGAAGTCCACTGAGCAGTGTTCAGACTCCTTTCCAGTTAGGAACTGTACAATTAATAATAAGTGCAATTCGCATTAAGCTTCTAAGTTTGTGGTTGTTGATTCCATAAACAATCATCCATGGATAACTGTTACCCACAGAGCTTTGAATCTGGTAGCTCTATTGGAACACCTTCTACCTAGAAGATTCCCAAAGTCAGAGATGTTGCTGGCCCAAGAACCTCACTTTAAGAACTAATTTAACACACTTTCAGGCCACTTCTGCCCCAGCCACTCCATTTTTCCTCACCCAAGACACATGTGCCAGTTTTTTTATTCCCTAGTTGTCCTCTTCTGCCTCGTCATGCTCAACCTTTGCATTAACCCCTTGAGGTTTCTCTAGATAAACTCTTACTCACCTTGATCCCTAAGTGCTACCTCCTTAGCAAAGCTCTGAGCCACCCGATCCTGCATGGAAAGTCTTTCTGACATACTCAGAAGACCATCTGCTTGTTTTTGGATTTTAACTCCACCTACTAAGTATGGACAAGGGGCAAATTTACTCATCTCTTTTCTACTAAAATAGTATTGCAAAGATTATTATCTTGCACAGTAAAATTAGGTGGTCATATGTGCCTTCACCAGATTAGGAAGTTGGAATGTATTCAGTGATATGATCCATGCCTGGGTTTTGAAATCTACTTGGGTTTGAAATTGGGGCTTTAAGCTCCAGCCCTATTTTTCACTGGCGAATTGTTAGGATGTCTTACTACTTGTCCAGATATGCTTCTGAGCCACAATTTGACTACTTTTCTGTTTCTTGAAGCCCAGTGCATCTCTACATCGTTTCCTTCTGTGGACACAAAGGCTTAGGGACTTTCTGCCTGAACTAGCTTTGAATTTATGATCCTCTTATTCTCAGCTTCCACAGTAGCTAGGTGTAAAACTTGAGCACCCAGTTTGAGTGATGGTTTGTTTGTTTTTGCCAGTCCTGGCTTGAGCTCAGGGCCTGAGCACTGTCTTATTATTTTACTGCTTAAAATTCTGAATGTGAATTAGATATACAAATGTCTTACTCCCTTTTTCAGGGTTTAATCAGCAAGAGGAGAACCATGCCCACTGTTGCTTGCATCTTAGCCTCATTATTTGATGGATTTCCAGCTCAGAAAGGACACTCAAAAGTACAATTCATATGTGGCCATTAGGACACCATTTGGGGCCCATTTTTGGATCTGGCTGTGTTCCTTGCACCTAGATAGAGTATCAATTCTCTTGCATTTAGTCCTTAGTTATACTAACCCTTCCCGTCTCCTCCTCACTACCTTGGTGATGCTTAGATATGATGGAGCTGTTAGTGTAACTCGACCTAGAATTTCAGTGGCCTCCTTAGGCATCAGCCATAGCATGTTTGCTTCTTGGGACATTTTTTTCCTAATCTTATTGTTTTTCTAAAGCCCAAGATGCTAAGAAGGTGTCATTGCTCTAGAGAAAACTACATTACCAGAGATCAAAATTGTGATCCTGAATTCAGCAACTCTTTGTCAGGGCAGGGCAGCATGCTGGAAAATGCATTGTGTCATAATTTTCTTTGCAGAAGGCTGGAGAGTAGCTCAATTCCTTCCTTGATTACAAAAAGAGACATGCATTTTGTAAAGCTTTTTTTTTTTTCTTCAACTTTCTCCCAAGAGCAACAAAGGAGACAGGCCAGAATCCTCGAGTCTGAAAGGTTCTCTGGAGATGTTTTCCTTCCTACTCCATCTCATTAACCTTTCTTCTGAGACTACTTTCGAATGTCTGTGTTTAATTAAGAGTTTTAGCGTGCAGTATAGAAAGAGCCCAACTCTCCCCTTGGCTTATTCCTTCCTTCGATTTGAGTTGAATGTACACATTTTGAGAATTAATTATAATTGCATTTGACAAAAGAAATAGCTCTCTTGTTGTGCCTGCAAATCCTTATGGCTGTCTTATATGCAGCTAATGATAATAGCCATTGGCATAATCAGTTCTAATGGTCTCCCTGTCTGACTAGTTTTGCATACAGCAATGTAATTCAAATTTCAGAAAGGCTGGGACTGAATGATTCTTTGTTCTGCATTTAAAATATTACTTCAATGTTGTGAAGAAATAACAACAAAAAGAGGTCTGTTACTGCAACTTGATTTGAGTCTGAGCTTTGCTTTCTAGCTCTGGGATGTGGGAGAGTCTTCAGTTCTGGCTGTTTGCTCATCTTCTAAAAGATAGCCTTCGTAATGCAGCATTGGAGGCCACTGAAAGATCTCATGTAAGAAAGGACTTTGTACCACACAAACTGTTCTTTACTTGTGATTTTTTATTTCTAATGCAAATTATCCATTCAAGAATGCATTTTTAATTTGCTACATTCCAAAAGCAAAGCACAATTCTTATCTAATTTTTCAAAAGTTAGATGTCTATATCTTACAATGAATTAGCACATAGAGTTTATAATGTCTTTCTATTGTTTCCAAATTATTTTTGCATCCATTAACCTGTTCCTAGCCTTCAAGAGGTAAAGGCAAAACACTGTTACTGAGCATCTTGATGTATATGTTGTATTTCACCTAAATATGTTGTTAAAATTGGCTGTGCTTTTTAGATAAGAAAGCTTAGGGTCAGGTTCTCGGGTAGTACATTTTGAACGTTGATCTTTACAATTCTCATTTTTGGCCTAAAACAAATAAAGATAAATAAAATCGTATTGTTGGCCACTATGCAAATTCTGTTCATAAATGTTCATTTTCACCTGGGTTTTCAGAAGATGGTGGGATTAGAAGGAACCTTCATTGATGTATTTCTCTGTATCCTTCTAATGTAGGACCAGGACAAGATTCACACTGCTAATCAAAATTCTGTAGCTTTGTGTTTCTCAATTGATGACAATCATTTCTGTAAACTGGTCTCTGGGGGATTTTGGACTATGTCTAATATGTTTTTATTGTTACTATTGTGGAAAGCAGTCTTGCCCACTGTCATATAGTTAATATAAACCCAGGATGCTGGGTTCAGTATTCAAGACACATGTCTTTCTTGCCACAAAGGCTTGCATTGTTCAAATGCCAGTGACAACAAGTTTAGAAAGCCTACTCTCATTGCTGAGGGAGTCAAGGAAGGATTACCAAAAGAGATGGCACCAGAACTGGGGTTTAAATGATGATTGAAATGTTTCTAGGGGGACAAGTGAAGAAAATGTTGTTGCAAGCAAAGGGTATGGGATTTGCAAAAGCACAAAAATAGGGCTGTGTATGTCGGCATTTGTCTGCTCTTTTTGTCTTTCTATAGCATTTCCATATGGAGGCATGTGTATTGACACTATAGCAATATGTTAAGAATTTCTCTTTTAACAGTAGGTCACATTGAGAACTAAATTGCAAATGAATGTTGTTCCTGAGAATAACTCTTTCTGCCAGATAGACTGTGAACGTCATCACCATCCTTAAACGAGTTATACAGAGATTTCCTCTGAAATGATGGTACTTGCAGGTAATAAAGCCCAGGGATGGCTTTTTGCAGACCAGATCCCATTTCCAGAAGGATTTAATTATGCAGGTGGTGTGGACCATCATTGCACCCGGAACAGAGTTCCTTTTCTTAGGTCTTGGATGCACCATGCCAAGTCTGCCTCTCATGCATGATCTCCACTCCAGGAAAGGTGGAGTGATGTACTTGGGAACAGGACTCGAGTGCTCTTTCTCAGTAATACTGAGCTAAAACTCTCCAAACAATGCAATTTATTAGTCCTGGATGCTTCTGAATCTATAATTCTATCTCCCAAGATAGTTCTTTTTTTTGTATTATGCTACAGCTTCAATTTGGCTACATAAATTCTGTTCAACGATCTTTGTTAACATAAATTTGCTGGCAGCCTTGGTTTAAATACGGATGTGGTATTTGCTTGTTGCAGGACTTCTTACAAATAGATAATTTCCACATCTCTAAAATCAGCTCTATGATCACTAAGATCATAGCAAGCAGGAAGATTGTATTTAGGGTTACACATCATACGCAAAGAATCTAAGACATTGACAATATGGTAAACTTTATTATTACCATTCTTATTTGGCATGATGGGCATGGTAAAAGTATTGAAACCTTTTTCATGATGGCTGGAAGGATGTGATTAACAATGAGACAATTCTCATCTCTTGGTACTCACAGTGAGGCCATGATAGTTGATTTCACTTGATCTTGCTATCTAAGGCTGGTACCAACCCCATAGCAGTGGCAATGAGTCTGAGCACTGGTCTTGGGTAAGTTCTTTAATTTTTTACCAGATAACTTGAGAGAATAAAATGAAATCAAATGTTGAAAAAAATTCTTGGCACACAAATTCTGATTCCTTTTTCCCAAGGGACCATCACCAAGATGTTCTGTTGATTTTACTGTTGGCAGAAGTTAAGGAGGCTAAATAAAAAGCAGAGATGAAAATCAGGGGACTCATGGATTTTAGTATTGTTCAGCTTAGTTTTCTTGAAGTTTCATACCAGTCTTAAGTGGATCTCAGCTGACTTATCATTCTCTAAGATGCTTTCCTTTGCTGTCTGTCACAGGTGGTTTTAAACACAAATGGAGACATCAAGACTCTGTGTGCCACTCCCCAGAGCTCTATGCGCTCCTCCCAATCCCAGCTGGAATTATCAGAATTTCTCCACTACTTCAGTCACTACTGCATTTGAAGTTTGATTGCCTTAAGTATTTAGGCAGGCCCATGAACTGTTACCTACAGGCATCTTAGGAAAGCCATCCTCTATCTTTCCCCCCTTATGTTCCTTATACTGCTTGTTTGAATATGCTAGTGCTTCACTTATTCTGATTTGATTGTCTTTCCATCCTCAAAATATGGGATTAGATGTTCCCGCTTAACTTGACCTTCTGTGGCTAACAGTACTTGTGATCATTTCTATTAAAATCCTTTGATTTCACTAGTTTTTATGGATGTCCCCATCAAGATTGTGGGGTGTGGAGACACAGAAACTAAGCCAAGTGAATCTTCATTGAGTCCATTATGATTATGAAGACAGGAAAGGAAGAGAAAGGACTGAAGGTATACTGAGGAATAATGTAGGTGTGAGCAGATTGTCCCGACTTCCTGGTCTGATAGACCCTTGGAACTAAGCATCAGGAATGCACAGATGCCTGGAAACACAAGTATCTAGGAGCTGAGTTGGATTTGGAGGGGTTTAGAAGAATGGTCTGTTATAAGGAGTTTCTATTCCTCATACATAGACCTGGGACAAGTCAGTATTCAGTTATTCAGTAGGTCTATGAACTCAGGAAATTTAAGATCTCTAATATTACTGCCTCTCTCGGTAAAATAAAAATTTGGTTAGTATTTTCTACTGAATTAATACATTTGTCCTATTGTAGGGACTTAATAAATAGCATTCCTATTCATATCAGGACTGATGATTTTTATACCCAAATGTACATGTGTCACTGGTATTCCATGGTCTGACTTTTCCATATCTTCTGCCCTTGTCATTGGCATCATGATTATTAATCGATATTTATGTGTCACCTACTTAGGTAGGAATTTCTTCTTCATCATCTCATTTAACTTTTTTTAATAATGCAGTAAAATAAGGAGTCTTATTATCATAAATATTACAAATGAAGAAATTGCTAGAGAATGTTGAGTTGCTTAATGTTTTTCATAAGTAATTGATATTTAAGTTCAATATATCCTGTTGTGAAAGCCACACCCCTTCCAGCACTGTCAAGAAACACTTCCCTGCATAAAACTGCTCAGAGTTTTTCAACAGAACACGTGGGAGTGGAGACACCTCATAAAATCAAAATCAACACTCTTGTAGGTCTTTCTATTGTCTAGTCCATACTTTCATCATGGATAAAAGCAACTTCTGTTGCATAATAAACTATAGTCTTTCCTGGTGCTTTGTGCTTTCTGAAGTACTTTTGTAACTTCGTGTTTGGTGCACATAGCAACCCAGCAGCGGGCAACATACATTACTCTTTATGAATAGATGCTCTTAGTGAGGGTGAGTTACCCAAGGTCACCCTGCTAATTAGTGCCCAAGTTGGAGCAGGAATCCAGTTCTGTGCTCAGCATGCATCTCCCTAGAGCCTATTTCAGTGTGATTGGACAGCTGCAATGATTTGTACACAATGAAGTGTTCAACCAATATTGGCTGGCTGATTTGGCTCAAAACAATTGAAGGTATTTGTCACTATGATTTTTCTTGTTTTTCCAAAGGAGCTCATTATCTCTAGTTTGCTGGTGTGCAGGAGAGAAAAGAAAGCAAACTATTGCTCTATTTGTAAGTTGTTTATCCAGACACCTAGAAAGTTTTCAGAGCAGAGAAGTTCCCTGCTTTGGAACCTGTCTAGCATTCTTGGTCTTGCCTGGGAGCAATCCTTCCCGCGTCTGCTAAAATGGACAGGACCCCATTCAACTGCAGGGACTCCGGAGACATAACGTTCATTAGCAGCATCCTAAGAGAATAATAAAACTATGTACACCATGTGCTGTTATTATTCAGATCCTTCAGAGAGTAGTTTAAGAGTTCTTTGTAGTACAAGCCACATGGGTTGGGGATGGTTTTGGTCCTTAGCTCTTAGCTATTTGAACCCAAATCAGCTGGTTTTAATCAGAGTTGAAGTGATGTTTCCAAGTGTTCGCTATTTATTTTGGTAATCTGTAAAATCTTCATTAGATGTGCATTTTCTCTGGTGTTGATCCATCCAAAAGATGAGCACTGACAATTTTCAGTGCATAAATTTGGGAACTGATGATTGATTAAATCTGCTGTGCTGATCATAGCTACAGACTTGAGTTACAATTACTCTGCCAGCTCATAACCACCCTGTCAGCTGCCACATGTATCATGTGGACATTTATTAAAACAAATAGATGTTACAGTATATGCAGACTTTTGCTTCAAAAGTCCCATGGTCCTATTCCCTAGAACCTAACACATAGCAAATATGCTACCATGAAATTTCTACAGTGGATCCCCACATTTCTGCTACTCCCTGGACACTCTATATTTTTAATTTCTTATTAGAAACCCTCTTTTGCTAGTGTCCCTTTTTTTCCTGGGAATCTTATTCACCCTGGGAAGCCAAGTCCTTTTCTCTTTGTCTATAGGAAGTTTCATGACACCTGCCCAAGGGAGAGTTCATCCATGCCTCTCTTCCCTTTGCATTTCCATGTCATGTGTTCAATGTGTCTCTGAGACACAGTAGGCTCTGCCCACAGTGCAAGTCCTGCATTCTGCAGGCACATGCCTAGGAGGGTGGTAGAAACTATACAGACACATTATTTCCACTTCAAGTTCAAGGAGGAAATACTGAATGCAGTCTAACTGCTTGCAGATCTCCAAAGAGCAGGAGGATTAGAATCCCATGTTACAATTAAGAACAAATTTGAGGAGACTTTGGGGTATCTGGAAAGTGCCAAAGACAGGACTAAAGGCAGAATTCCACAGCAGGGCAAGAGACACAGATTCCCTCCTAATTTCTCCCACTGAGTTCTCTCTGTACCCGGAAGTCATCAACACTCAGCATGCTGTCGGCCTTTCCTTGGCCTTCTCTCAGGCTTGGATCTGAGTTCAGTGATGGTATTCAGAGGCTTTGGTCTAGGATTTGTTTGGAAATTGAAAACCTCAATCAGTTCTAATATTTATACTTGTTTTCTTGGGTTCCTGGGCTGCCTCTTTTAGCAGTATTTACATGTATATCTAGCATTGTACATGGCACCAGTTTCATAACTTGTTCATCTGTCCTGTGAGACTCACTGCATCTGACAAGTGTGAGAAGACCCCTCAGCTGCTCTTTGCTCTCTGGTACTGCAGATCTAACCCATTTTTGTTAGATGATGGGCCTGTCTCAGAGGATCCATCCTTCCTTCCTTCCTTCCTTCCTTGCTTCCTTCCTTCCTTCTTCCCTTCCTCCCTCTCTTCCTTCCTTCCTTCCTTCCTTCCTTCCTTCCTTCCTTCCTTCCTTCCTTCCTTCCTTCCTTCCTTCCTTCCGTCTGTCTTCTTGTCTTCCTTTTCTTTTCTTTTTGCTGGGGCGGCGTGGCTCAACAATCTGAGTCAAAGCTCTACATCTGGCTATGTGCTAAACTGGAGATTAGAGAGTCTCAAGGATTTTTCTCCTGAGGGAGGCTAGATTAGAACAGGGACTTTCAGATCTTTTCTTCTCTTTTGTTCATTAGCATGCAAAATTGAGGGGGTAGAGAAGGTCTATTTTAATATTTCTCCCCCACTCTCCCCTCCCAGAACAATTTCAACACCTTTTCACTGTTCTGTTTTTCAAGGATGGAAGCAAGTTACTTCTGACCATATTTATCCTCATGTATTAGTTGGCTGGAGGTCACATAGCTACTCAAGGACAGATACAGATCTTGACCCACGTCTGCTTGCAGATTTTATAACATGACATCATCTGGTAATTATTGAGGTGACACAGATTAAATTGGCCAGAAGTTGTGCATTGGGAGACCCGGATGCTATAGTAAGAATCTAGTTTGTGGCAAAATGTTTTAAGGTCTTGTTTAAAAGCAAGAGATGGGTAGAAAGTCTTATGTGCTTTCTTGTTTGTCCCCAGCTCTGCAATTAGAAGCAGCATGTGATGATTTTTAATCTTTGATACTAAGCACTTTCCCTGAGTTCTTCAGCTCAAGGCTAGCACTCTACTCCTTTGAGCCGCAGCACCTCTTCTGGTTTCTGGTGGTTAATTGGAGAAGAGAGTCTCACAGATTCTCATGCATGGGTTGACTTGGAACCGTGATTTGCAGATCTCAGCCTCCTGAGTAGCCAGGATTACAGGCATGAGCCACTGGCACATGGACAAAGAGAACCTTTTGTAATTCCTTTTTGTAACTTTACAGTTTATGTATTAGGTGTTAATGCCAACTATGGTAGCACATGCTTGTAATCCTAGCACTTGGGAGCCTGAGGTATTGGGATTTTTGAGTTCTAGGCCAGCCTGGAGTACTAAGACCATGTCACCAAACAAAAGAGAACAACCAGGTATATAAGAGACTTAAGAGACTTCATTATCCCCAATTAGAGTGAGGACTTAGAAAGACAGATAGCCCTTGTCCTCTATGAACTTAGCATTTAGCATGTCATAATTACTGTCTTGCTGTTTAAAAACTGATTTGAACTATGTTTATTGAGTGGTCATATGTCATTTCCTTCACATTGCATTTTTTTCTGTTAAAGGCTATTTTTAAATCATCCAGTCAGCAAATACTCATTGAAGCCCTACTCTGTGTCCTGCTGTGTTGTAGCTGATACTGACACAGGGGTGGGGGGGGAGTTACTGTATGACTCCACCCTCGTGTGACCATTAATGGAGAAATTTCAGTGTAGCACAGTGAGTGCATTCTGGGCAACAAGACACAGAGTACACAAGTACACAGAGAGGAGGCAGAAAAGGAGTTGAGAAAGTTTCTGTATGGGATGGGGTGGCCTGATGGTCTCAGTTCATTTCCTGAGTGGTTTCCTAGAACCATATGCTTATTTATTGTATAGAGCTCTGTTGCTGGTTATATTGGGTGGAGAAAGGGAAGTCCTATAGTGAACCTCTACCAGGGGGCTCAATGTGAGTCTGGGTTGCATGTTCTCAGTGTAATCTTAAACCATTGTTAGTACCTTTGTGGACAATGACTATCATGTTAAAGCAAAAATCTTAAATCATTGGGAAGCTGGTGAGTTTATATTAGAAGACAGTCTATATAATAGCTGTCACTTCTCACAGAAAATAGAGTGAATAAGAAGAAACTATGGTAGAATCTAAGACCTGAAGAATTAATGCAAGGTCTTTTTTACTAATGTCAAAAGTCTGATGCTAAAATTTCTTGTGTTCAAACTGGAGTTTGTTATGATGTCTAAGCAATGGGTGAATCATAAGAAATGTTGGAAAATTCCAAATATGTGTAAGGCTTTCTAGGCATTCCCATTCTACATTGTATCAGTCTCTTGAAAAATCACTGAAATACAATAAATGCTTAATAAACATCTGACTGGAATTTAAAAGCTCCATTGACATTAGAATGCTAAGACGCACCCACATACTTTTTTTTAAGGATCAATTGCCAAGGGTATATATTGGACCATAGTACATTACCCTAGATTGAGCTATTTTCCATTTTAAATTTATATCAGTCAAAGCCATAAATAATATGATTATCTATGAGAGTTTTTTTCCCCTATGAGTGGATTCATGTTGGAGATTTAAAACCCCTGTATCGATTGGGATTGCACTGATGCTTTAAAATGCTAGTCAAGGTGATTAGGCAGATTGGGAAAGAAATTTGAAGGAGGAAAAATAAAATGTTTGCCAATAGCAACGTCTGTTAACTCACACCCTGTGCCTACTCTGTATTTTTTTCTCTATTTCTTCCTCTGTATGTGTTTCCATGAAAACATTCTTCCTGGAAGTTTTTCCTCTTATCAAGGTAAGTAGTAAGAGGTAACATCAAGCCAAATGTGACAGAACACATATCAACATTCAAGAACCAGGCTTTGTCACAGTCATAGTGTAAATGGTTTCACCAGAAACAGAATGTACAATCCCATTAGACATGGAGTAAAGGAAAAGGAAGCACCTTAATTTACCTCCAGGCAATAGAGGTGCCTAGGGCTACCTCTAATCACATACAGTAAGAACCATTTTCCCTGCACTGCCTGATTTAGAGGAGGAAAGAAACTTCTGAGCTAACAAAGGAAATTCACCTAACCATCTGCCAATCACTATATTCTGTTTTCAATCTTTTGTCAACACTAAATCTGTTAAAGAAATTTAACAGGCTACCATGAAATCATATTCCACTCCCTGCATATGTTCCCTATGTTCATTGTAGAAACTTTGGATGAAGACCTTTAAATGAGATGGATAGTATTTGAGAAGGAATCACTCCAATGTTAAGGAAAATGAGAGCTTTATCACTCCATCTTCAGATAAAAGCTGCTTTCTATTGTCTTATACCACTGGGACTGAGCTCATTATAGTAACCATCAAACTAGAAAGTCTTCAGCTGTGGATATTTCTCATGTTTGCTTTCTGGTTGTTTGGGGAATGTGATCTTTAATTAGTTCAGGTTGTAAAATATTGCAGAGAATTTCCCAGGCACACTTTGCATTGTCGTCTAGGTCAGCAAATGCAATTCTGTTTTAATTGTGGCTGAGCTATTGTCTTAGACTGGTGTTCCTAGAGTGCCTTTTACCAATTAATGGTAATATACTACTGGGAAATCATGTTGCCTTGTGGAAGGCTGTAAATA
The DNA here is from genome assembly GCF_031878675.1 of Megascapheus bottae. Classification (NCBI taxonomy): domain Eukaryota; kingdom Metazoa; phylum Chordata; class Mammalia; order Rodentia; family Geomyidae; genus Megascapheus; species Megascapheus bottae. The sequence goes on along the minus strand of NC_143520.1, from coordinate 58,602,136 downwards.
GCAATGCCCTAATAGGCTATCTATTAATAGTAATACAGAATCAGGAACCTACTGCCATTATATAGCAATATTCATATGTATAGCAGTATTCATGTGTGAAAGCCTTCTAGTAACTATGGAATTTCATCAGCCATTCTATGAGTGTGTGTGTGTGTGTGTGTGTGTGTGTGTGTGTGTGTGTGTGTCTGTGTGCAAACTCACGCCTGTGTCTGCGCAGGCAATGCTACTGGAGTTAGCTTCTCATCTCTCTCTGTCTTCTTTGTCTTTCTGATGGGCTCTTTCCTAATATGAGTTCCTATCGCCTGTCAACTCTATGATGGATTGGGTTCAGGGAAGCAACATGTGCCAGTCGTTGCCTTTGAACCTGTTCTTCAGATGTGTGGCATTTTATTTCCTCTCTTGCCTCTTAGCTTATCATCAATTCTAGCTGTGGATTTTGACATGTGCAAATTAATAATCATTCAGTGCAAATGAATGCTGTGACCTGTGGTCCACGTGATGTCCTAGAAGAAGAAGGATGCAGTGTTCATGAACTCCAGGAGTTTGTAATTCAATGACAGGAGTAGAATTCACTGTGTGTGTGTGTGTGTGTGTGTGTGTGTGTGTGTGTGTGTGTGTGTGTGCATGTAAGTGCCTGTGTAGCATCCCACATGTCTGTAATAGACTGCCAACCTGTAATAGTTCAGTGTAGCCATATGATTTCTACATTTACAAGTAATAGTCTCCCAAAACAGTTTATTTTGTGAAAGACACAATTATGAATTAAAATGGCCTCTACTTTAGACATCTGAGTGAAAAGTAAGGCAAGAAAATGTTGCAAGATAATAAATTTTTAACTGTATAAATGCAGGAGGGGGATATAACCTAGCTATTTATGTGAAAAAAATACTCAAATGTTTTAGGTATTTATAATCTGAAGACAAAAGGGAGAGTGTGAGATGGTATGTTCACTATAGGCTTAATACAGTCTCTAAACCCCACTGTAGGTGAGCTTTCTCATCTTTTCTGGTGCGCATGATATCAAGAACATTGCATGAGAAGGTATTTTCATATTTATTACCATTTAGGGGGGAAAGAGAAATCGAACATGTAGTCAGTAACAGACGTGAAAGAACTTTCAAATAAGTGTAACTTAGTAATACAGAGGCTTTGGGAAATAGTAAGTATATGAATATAAGGATTCAAACCCAGGCTTAATCAATTTTTTTGCCACTCCTGGGCTTGAGCTCAGGGCCTGAGCACTGTCCTTGGACTTCCTCAAGGCTAGAGCTCTACCACTTGAGCCTCAGCACCATTTCCGGCTTTTTTCTATGTATGTGGTACCGAGGAATCAAATCCGGGTCTTCGTGCATGCTAGGCAAGCACTCTACCACTAGGCCAAACTCCCGGCCTCAAACCCAGGCTTAAAACTGAGGCCTTCCAAAGACAGATGTTCAAGACTTGCCAAATGGATGTGAATGCCAATCCTATTCCATCAGTCATTAGTAGTATGACCTGGAGAGGTCATTCAACCCCTCTCTCTCACCTAGAATGGGTTAGAAACTTCTTGGACGCACAGTACAGTAGGCACTCACAATGAGGTGATAGTGCTATGTTAATCCTGTCTCCCTACTCTTCTTCATGACTTTATGTTGAGAAGTGAGTTCCAGATCAGGTGATGAGACCCTGATAAAGTGCTCTGCTCCCATCCTCTGGGGAACCTTAGCCACGCTCACCTTGTCTAGCCAAGTATGCCAAAAAATGTTCCATCTGCTTTTTAAAATTGTGCCTTTAGAATTAGAGAAACAATATTTGATTCTTGTGCTTTAGGAAACTACTCTTTGGCAATGTGCATATTGCCTTAGAAACCATGGAAATGCTTTTACAATAATAATAATTTCAGCATCAATAATTGCCAGTGTTTAAAGTACACATTCTAGGCAATGGAAAAATTGATAACTGCTATTAATATTTCTCATATGAATGGACTAGTTGATATATGACATATTTCATGCCACTCTATAAGATGGGCCCCATCTTATAGATAAGAAAATTGATACTGACATAAGTTGTTATATCTGTGAGGGTTCACCACTAATAAATAACACAGATTAATGTAACACCTTCCAGTGGAATTTCCAATGTACTATACTATCTCAATTTAGAATCTTCTTTCCTCCCTCAGTCTCTCCTCCTTCCTCCCCTTCCCATCTTCTTCTGTGTCACACAGATGCATAAGTTTTACAAAATACTATATATCTTTTTTATATCCAGCACACTTTGATTTTTCCATTTTGTTGTGCTTCATTTTTAAAGACTTATTGCATTGTTTTCATATCTTAAGTGATCATTACTAAATCTAATTAAGGAATAGTGATTGCTGGCTCTTTTCCTTCATTGAAGAATAAAAACCCTATATACATCAGACAGATTGCAGTTCTCATATAGGTAAATGGCCTTTCTTCTTACACTTTCAAGATTGTTCCATGGCTTGGCATCATTTTACAGGGACAGAGGTGGCAGTGAAGGAGAGGCCTGTTATATGAATCACATTATCCAAATGAATTACTGCTGTCATCTGAGTGCAAAGAGATACATTGTTCCAAATCAGAGTCTTAAGTGACTTGAACATTTCCATCGGAGATTGTGAATTATTAGATAATGGAAGCTAAATAGTTGTAGTTTTTCATTGCAGAGCAGTGATGGCTGCTGGATCCAGATCATATTCCAAAGATCAGTTGTGCTGTGAAATAGCTTGCCTAGATGCCTGACGACTGCATAGAGTCTGTGAATGAGTCAGACTTCATAGGAGGTCTGTGTTTTCAAGACTGACCACTGTGAGAGTAGACCTAACTTGTTTTACTGATCTTTCCCCCGCCCTCATCTCTTTTGGATGATTCCCAGCAACTACTGTTTATTCGAGTAGATTTGAAACCATTCTTGTCCTCTGCTTAGGGCTCAAGTTTGATAATAGAAACAGAAGCAATGCATTCCAAAGTCCTGTTTACTGTGAACAACAGCTACTTAAGAGTTTAATATTGTTTTCTCTGAAGGAAAACATGCAAATGGCAAAGCATACTCATTAAAACTGCAGTATTTTTTATAGCTGGTTTGAAATTCCTATGTCAGACACATCTTTGATGCACTTCTTTTATTGGTTGTGAATAACTCTATTCCTTACAGCCCTTCCTACAAAAGCATTTGTCCCAGTGGAGATTATGGTAGTCTCAACAAGATTCCCCCATTGGGCATGTTCCCTGGATAGTGTTTTGGGATATAGCTACAACTCAGGAATTATCCTTTTCATTCAAAATCCAGAAAAGGAATAAGATACAGTGTTCTTTAATGTCACCACAGAGGGGTACATATGCATACAGAGTCCTGCAGAATCAAGTATCAAATGCCATAGCCATAGTTGGTAAATGCCATAGTGAGAAAAGTGGTCAAGACTGATTTAGGGGCTGCATTTCACAAAGCACACCGTGTTCCATTTACTAACTCAAGTACATTAAGTGTTGTTTGGGTTTTTTTCCCAGGTAAGAACAGCAATACAGGCAAGAGGGACACAAAATCAGTTCTATGAGCCAGTAGATGAATGCAGCTAGGTAGAAGGAGGAAGAGTTGGAAAGAGAGAGGCCAGGTGAATCTTCTGAAGCAACTCAGTGCTGGCAGACCCATGCATGTGATCATACACAGCTGAGGTTGTGCTGAGTCACAGCTGGGTTCTGGGGCCACAGCTGGAGAAAAGCTCCAACTAGGGTTCTTTCTGTAATGGTTCCTAGAATTTCTGTCAAAATCTGAGCAATCACACTTGATTCATGGCTCTGGGTGTTTATTTCCATCTCAAAGCTTAGATTCTGGCCAAGCCAACTATTGGGGAGCTTGCTTACTTGGAACGCCTACTATTTTCACTAAATCTTGCTATAAAAGTCCCTCCTGTTTCTCCTTTCCTAGAACTATCAAGGTGAATTATTTTACCTTCCAACTCATCAGCACATTTTGGACAGTGATAATGATGTAGCAAAGGCTAATAATTCTCTGCTCAGCTCTTCTTGCTCAGTCAGGAATCAGGGTTCCATTGATTGGAAAGAGAAATATCACTTAGTCATTCAACAAATACCTACTGTGCACGTGCTGTGTCCAATAACTTTAGGGTTATTTGTAGGTGCGGGACTGACGTTCAAAAAGTTAACTAAGCTCCTCTGTAACCTAGTGATCATACTGACATTAGACACAACAGGGCAAAAGAGTACCTGTGTGGTTGTAAAGGGTCCTAGCTTCAATAGGCAGATGCTCCAAACCAACCTGTAAACCAAGTTACCCATGTGCCTTCAATCCAGAAAACTGTCCCTGGATTTTCTTTGAGAGTCATGTTTCCCAGTTATCTCTTGGTATTTTATACTGGGGTGATGGCTGTGGGAATCAAGCTTTTCTTTTCTAGATGTCTTCATTCCTTCCTCTGTGATGAGCTTGTCCTTATCATCTGGCTCAGGAACTGTCCTAAAAGCTGAAAATAAAGGTTATTAAACCTCGGGCACTTAATCAGGGAGTTGGCATCCCTGTGGACACCGGTCATTTTATCAGTGACATTCACACATGGCCTGTACCTTGTGCCATGATCCTGGATGAGCCATTCCTACTGTAAAAACAATACAAACAATATGTCAATATGAGGTTAGAATATGTTTTCCATTATCGTGTTTATAGTAGTTCAGCTGTTGCATTAAAAAGTCATAAATTGTTTTGGAACACTCACATACATATTACCTATTTCCCATTAGGGGCACGGCGTAAATGTCCTTGCAAAGGAGAAAAATCACCCTGATTTTTATTTCTGTCTTGAAAAGACTGAATAGCAATTTGTTCACAAATCTCAATAATTTGCTCTAAAACTAACATTGACCTGAATTGCTATTTACCCAGCATATGAACACGAAGCACATTTAAATATAGAAATCTTGAAAACTGCATAAATAATCTTATCTACAGCAAAGGGGTAAGCAGCATGCTGACAACAGACGATCTGTCTTCTTTCTCTCCTATGCTTTTCCATACTCTTGTAAGTCAGTGTCAAGATACTAAGTAAAAGCACAGACTTGTGTGTTTTTGCACATCCAATAGTTTTTAGGACCACAATGAGATGAGAATTCTTTTGTTTGCTTGGTCTAACAGCCCAAGTTTATCACTGTCTTGTCAGGGCCTTAGTGTTATCTGCAGACCATTTTGTCTCAATTTAGGAGTACATGAATACCAGGCTCCATGCATGGGTCAGAGGGGAAAGCCCTTTGGGCTGGGCTGAGATGAAATGCAGATGGGAATTGGAAAACACTCCACGAAACCTCTAGAACATGAAAACCAGGCAAATTTAATCAAAGAAAGCCAAAGACAGCCCTTCTTCAGGGGCCCTGATGTATTACTGAAGTAGTAGTGGCTTATTTGGTTATAAGGAAAGAAAGCAAAGAGCTTATTGTTTCTCTTGTAAATAAAGTTGCTTGTGAAGATTTCATTTATACTCTCTAATGCTTTTATATCTGTGTCTTCCTTATAATATAGTCAACCAAACTTAATTATCTAAGTATGGCATCATCTGTGTGAGCTTTCACAACACTTGTCAAATAGGAGAGGTATTGATCTGAAAAAGCAAACAAAAACCATGGATAACTTTTCCCATTGTAAGCTTATAAAAACTTGTCAGAACAGATGCAGTTTTGAGTTTTAGGTACACACACACATACATACACACATACACTCGCACACACACACACTGAAGAGAAAACAATACTAAAATCATACCCCAGTCTATCTTCCTTTGTGTGTTCTCTGTTGCATTTCCATAACCTCCAATGGGTTTAGCCCAAAAAGTAAAATCAGCTGTTATGACAAAAGTGGCCTTTGTTTCCTGTGGGTGCTTATCTGTGTAAACTCAGTAAATATGTTTTCCGGGTAAACATCAAATCAGCTGTGTAAGTCAAAATTCATTCACTTGAGAAAAGAATATGTGGGTTGTGAGCTTTGATTTTTTTTATTAGGAATTTACTGACGACTGTTATTCTTGATGAAGTATTAAGTGCAAGATTTGTATCCACAGATGTGGTTTTATTTACAGTTTTCTTATCTGATACAGAAGTAGAAAAATGATGAAATGTTCCCCTTGCCTCAGAGAGAAAGCCCAATCCCCTCCCCCCTCCAAAAAAAAAGAAAACAAGAAAAAATTTCCAACAAGGAAAGATGTTCAAGTTAATTGGTCCCACTTGTCAGAGCGAATGTGCTGTGTGGCTGAGAGTCCGTGAGCTGGGAGGAAGCTCAGAGCATCTGACTTGATGCATTTCAGCTTAGGGAATCATCTTGAGAGAGAAAAGGCTTTTCTAAGCAAAACTCAAATTCCCAGTACCAATGCTCCAAGACCCCAGACACTATTTGTGCTGAGTGGGAAGGTTCCAGACTAAGTAGTAAATAAGTCTCAAAATTGGATTAAAGTACAGCTAATATCTGACATTATACCCAACTATGCTTTAAAAGCCAAAGGTTATGTTCTGACATTTCATTTCAAAATCCCATCTTTTTCAAGCTGAAGAAATTGATATTGTGGATGAATTTTAATTTAATTAAAAGTATGCCTCAAGCAAATTCTTACCTTAGAGCAAAATTCTCAGTGCTCTCTGACAACATTGTTTTGTCTCATCACAAGCTAGGACCTTTTTGTCATCGAGTTAAATGATTAAAATATAAAGATGAAAGGTTTAAAGGTATCAATTTATGAGGGCACCTGATATTTGTGTAGATAGTAATTTGAAGTCCTACCTAAACCCCTTTTATTGGCATTACTGGAGTCTACTCTCCTTTGCCTTTACTATTCAAGTGTTTTACTGGGGAAGCACTCCTTCAGTTCTTTTCTGCTTTCAGTGTTTTTCAAAGAGGGTCTTACTTTTTGCCTAGGAATGGCTTAGGATAGTTAATCATCCCATGTAGCTCTGATTATAAGCACAAACTACCATGATATGGGATCTTACTAAATGTTTTAGTGTGTGTGTGTGTGTGTGTGTGTGTGTGTGTGTGTGTGTGTGTGCGCGCGCGCGCGCGCATGCTTGTATGTGTCCTGAAAATGGATTTTGAACTCATGCTTTTATTTGGCTTTCTACTGCAGTCTGGCACTATGCCACTTGGGCCATATTCTTTGTTTTGCTTTTATGTTCATTAATTGGAGATAAAATCTTCTGAGTTTTTCTCCCCAAGCTGGCTATAAACAATAATCCCCAGGTCTTAGTTTCCTGGATACCTAGGAATTTAGGTATCAGGCTCTTGCTAAGTTGTTTTGTTTATAATGAGGCTGACTTCAAATCTTAATCTTCTACCTCCTTAGTATGTGGGATTATAGACATGAGTGACTGCACCTGGCCCTGCATTTTATTTTCTTTTTAAATTATTTTTTTATTTTTGTATTTTCTTCATTCCGGAATTTTTTCTTGAATAAATAATATCAATTGCATAAAGATCAGAAACTGCTGGTGGCAGAATTATTGATACCACTTTTTCTATTTGTAGATTCTTTCTGAAAAGTAGTTTATTCATAGTGAGTCATTAATTCAACATCTTTGAGTTTATCCTAAGGAGTAATTGGGAAAAAAATCACATAAGTATTTATCTAAGCAGGAGTGAAAAATAATGAGAAACATAAAACCTTTAGAACTTTTATGACATAGCATGCATCGCTTCATTGTGTTAATTTTTAAAAAATTATAAGCATGTTTCAAGCACCGGGTAGTCACTGGTATAGGTGGACAGAACAGGGAACGATTTTCACAGAGGCAAGTACTTTAAATGCCTGTCTTTTTCCTTTGGGTATGTGGATCTGCGTGGTTGGGCTGTGTGGTGCATATAAAATTTCCAGAACCATAGAAAAGATTAGGAAGACTCTAGGTTACAGGAAAGAGAAAACTGAATGCAAGTAGAGTGCTTGTTTATCTGTTTGTTTTTCTCCAGCCCACTCCTGTTTTTAGCACTGTGAACCCACCAGAGTTTCCATAGACAACAGATACATGTTTTAAATTTGAATAAAAATTACTTGCAAAAAGTTTGGCTTTAAAAAGAAAGTGGGAGCGCAGCAAATGATTTGTTTTCGAACATACTAAAGGTCATGGTGAAGGATGTTTTTGAGCATGATGCATGATGCTACATTCTAGAATCCCTGGTCCCAAACAGACAAGAAAACCTGTCCATTTTCATTAACTCCAAATAAAAGCCTGCATTCAGCCTGCGGCCCTTTGCCTTGATCCTATGAGCAGCTCTCCAGCTTGAAGCCTGGGAAATAGCATGCATTGAAGGCAGCTTGCATTTTTCAGTCTGTAATTGTTCCTGGCAATTGTGTGGTGGGTTTTTCTTTTCTTTCTCCAAAGATGAAAGATGTCTAGTCAGTGGGCCCAGGCAGGAGGAAAGGGAAGCATTGTAGATAAACAGTGGGTTGGGTAGATTCAAGTCTATGGCTCAGAGCCACAAGGGCAGAGAGTGGTTGGCTGGCATTTTCTCTGGAAATTCCAAACACCAATTGGGTTACTAGAATTGAGGCCCTCTGGGCAGAACAGTGATCAAGCCCTGGATAAAGTTAGCTGATATCTTCATCAAACGGAAGCTTTCAGGCCCTGTGTATATTATCATGAATCCATCTTCATTTGAATTAGCAAAAGGACAGCCTGCTAAGGGAAAAGACACTATAGAAATTATTTTACTAAGTAGGATAATTCACAGGTGGAAAGTTGAGTTCCAAGGCATACCAATCAACTCTATGTGTATATCAGAAACATCTAAGTGGATTATGAACTTAGTCTATGTATCTTTCATTGTGGGATCAGTATAGCAAAATACCTAGTCAATTTCAACGCTGCTTTTAGTTTAATGCAGTTGGTCATGAGAAAACTTGTCTAAAGACAGATAGCAAAACAGCTGAATTCATCAGATCTTTCGCTTTCTTTATTTATTCAACATGTATAGTTTTTCACACTTCCAGCCAGCATCCCAAAGTAGGAGAAAGCCAGAAAAATGTCCCTGGCCCATAGGAAGTACATACTAGAATGTTGGAGGAACAAAAATAAAGTGCTGGGACAAATGCAGAGGGATGGGCCTGTAGCCATGGGGGCTGGGACCTGAATCTTAATGGGACTGGGAAGTAGAATAAAGGTGGGAGGTGTGATTGGAGAGAAGGCAGATGAAATTGGTCACAAAAGATAAGGAGTCGAGGAACTGGGAGTTTGGCCTAGTGGTAGAGTGCTTGCCTAGCATGCACGAAGACCCGGGTTCAATTCCTCAGTACCACATACATAGAAAAAAGCCGGAAGTGGTGCTGAGGCTCAAGTGGTAGAGCTCTAGCCTTGAGAAAGTCCAAGGACAGTGCTCAGGCCCTGAGCTCAGGCCCAGGACTGGCAAAAAAAAAAAAAAAAAAAAAAAAGATAAGGAGTTGAGGATATGAAAGGCAGAGCCCATCATCCAATCAAATGAACCCAATTCAAATCCAAGAAAGTTCTGAGGAGAAACAAAAGTGGATGTGGTATAACATGACAGTGTCTTTTAGAAATGGAGAACTGTAAAAACCTTGCATTTTGTATTAGCACACTGCTGATGCTAACCCACTATGAGAATATCTGGGTATGGATAACCTTCTTCACCATCCTTCCCTCCTGAGAGTGCATCAGCAATTCACTGCCTGGAACAGAAGTTTAGTGTGACATCTACCTGACTTTGCTGCCACGTAAGCTGCATGACCCACTTAAGTTGTCCAGTTAAAGTACTGCATTAGGGGGCTGGGAATGTGCCCCTACAAAGTCCTGGGTTCAGTTCCTTGGAACCACATAATCAGAAAAGTTCAGAAGTGGTGCTGTAGTTCAAGGGCAAAGCATTAGCCTTCAGAAAGCTCAAGGGCCGTGCCTATGCCCTGATTTCAAGCCCCAACACTGGCATTAGAAAACCTTTCAGGCCTTCTCTCCCTCCTTTCCTTCCTCCCTCCCTTTCTTCCCTCTTTCCTTCCCTATCCTCCCTTCTACCATTCCTCCCTTCCTCTCTCTCTCTCTTTCTTTCTTTCTTTCTTTCTTTTTTTCTTTCTTTCTTTCTTTCTTTCTTTCTTTCTTTCTTTCTTTCTTTCTTTCTTTCTTTCTTTCTTTCTTTCTTTCTCATGCTCTACCACTTGAGCCAGAGCTCCACTTCCAAATTTTTCTCTAATTGTAGATAAGAGTCTCAGCTTTCCTGCCCTGGCTAGCTTCATGACACAGTCCTCAGATCTCAGGCACCTGAGTAGCTAGGATTACAGGCTAGAACTAGCAGTTGCCTGGCAACTCTGGATTTTTCTTTGTACCTTCCTGAGGATTGGCAATTTTTTCAGAATAAACAGATAATGTGCTTTTTGTTGTTGCACTGAGAATTGACTGAACACATTGAATAATTTGAAACAATGATAAAATATACTATTGACCATCAGTGTTTTTAAAGTTCTTTGTGTTTGTAACTGTCATATCTATGTCAGTAGGGATTTTCATAATGATATCCCTTCTTCTTCCCAAAAGTTAACCTTGCCACACCATGTGTTGTCAGGTTTTTTGATGTGTTACAGAGGTCCAGCCACCATTGTCTTGGGACAAGGTAGTAAGCAGTGTGGGGACAGATTCAGAAATGAGTCAGGTGCTGGATATCAGGATATCTGATTAAACTGGGTATGTGATTATCAACAGTCCTCTCTTATTTCTTCTCTTGTCTGACATATTTATTAACCACTTAAGTACCACAATTTATAGACCTGCGTCCCTAATCCTTGTGAATAAAAAAGGAAAATTAATAGCTAATATATGTGTTTAGCTATGATCAGTCAATTCAGTGTCAACCTGTGCACAATTCTGCAGATATAAATAGATGAATGGATAAATAAATGTATATTACTAATATCTGTGCATCTGCTTATGGGATTAAATATTAAACTGCCTAAAGGATGTTAGTCTATGACCATCTTTATTGCACAGCAATTAAAAATAATATAGAAAAAATATTTTATAAACATTTTTCAAAGGTAACAAGTATAAAAATTCCAAGGCATCCGTAAATTCTTTAAATGACATTTTCATAACTCTCAGTATAAAGTATGAACATGTCAGTTTTCCTCCGCTTTGAGAATTTCGCTGGAGATGATGAAGATAAAACTTACATCTCTTTCTACTGGGCAACCCAACCTACAATTGGATAGTTACATTTTTAGTGAAATATTAATATCGCCCATTCTCATCCCTCTTAATATAATGGATGTCATGTTCTATTGACTGAGAACCAGGGATCCAAAATTTAAAAAATCAAAAAACAAAAACAATGGAAGGAACTCTGAGACTTGCTTTTCCCATGCATTCCCAAGGCCCTGGGAGATTCCTTAAGTAATTGTAAAATTAGAATTACTTTATGACCCAGCTATACCACACTTGAGTATCTATCCAAAAGATTTTCAGGAACCATATAATAAAGGCACATGAACACTTATGTTTATCACAACACTGTTCCTATAGGAACATCTTTAGGAAATAGCCTAGATGTCTTACAACCGATGAGTGGATTCAGAAATCTCTATCCATCCGTCTATCTATCTCTCTATCTCTCTATCTATCTATTTGATGGAATTTTATTCATCCATTAGAAAGAATAATATTGTCATTTTTGGGAAAATGAGAAGATGGAAAAAAAGTCGTATTGAGTGAAGTAAGCCAGGCTTACTTCAGAGTGCACATTTTTTCTTATATGTAAATCTTAGACCTATAACATAACTATATATCAAATATATATATATATATAAATAATCAAACCATCTAAAGTATGGTATATTTAGAGGTAGGTTTTCATAGTGTATGTAACTCCTTTGAACAACTGATTGGCAGTTTAACAAAAATGAATATCAGGAGACTGAAACATGTCTTGATTGAAGGGAAAGAAGATAAACAGTGGAGGTGGAAAAATGGAAAGAAGAATAGTATATAAATAGAGTTGCAATTTTTAATGTGATAGAAGGGGTGAGATTAATCAAGAAGTGTAGCATACATAAATGGACATGTCAGTCTGAAACCTCTTTGTACAAATATTTGAAGGTAATAAAATAAATCACATTTGTTAAGAAATAGACTTTGAAAAAGTCATATTAAGTGAAGTAAGCTTGACCCATAGAAACATAGGCTCTCTGGTTTCCTTCATCTGCAACAATTACTGTATGTTTAGGATTCTCCGAACAGAGAATCAGAATAGCTCAAAAGCTATGTACATGTGTCCTTATACAATGAGGTTAAATGAAATGAAATTCAGGATATGGAAATCAAAGGTTTATCATTGTGATTGTTGTTTTTAATGTATTATGTGAAGCTATTTCTTTTTTCATCTTTTTCCCTTAAGGTTTATGTAATATTGTTACTGTATCTGACTTTGCTGCCTAGCATATTATATATATATACATTTATTTGTGTATTTGAAAATGTGAAGATAAGGGAAAAACAAGATGAGTGGGAGGGATTAAGAGAGGGAAGGTGGCAGAAAAACATGGAAAAGGGTAACAATATTTAAGAAATAATGTACCACTACCTGATGAATGTAACTGCAACCCCTCTGTACATCACCCTAATAATAAAATAAAATTAAAAATTGAAAAAATAATTGTGATTAAAATTAAATCAATAGATTGCTTAGATACAAAATGAAAAGTATGATCTGCCTCTAAATTGATAAGTTAGATGTAACCAAAATGGAAAACTTCTGTTCTTTAAACGTCACTACAAAGTTAAAATATTTATATATCACAAATCTAGTAAAGAAGTTTTGACCTGAATATATGAAGATCTCTCAAAACTCAATAAAATAATAGAAACTTAGAATAAACCCTGAACTTTTACTCAGGTGGAAACACTTTTAAAGATTATATGTCATTATGAAGATGATGATAATGCCACAATAAAATACCATTATGTATTTATTTCAGTGTCAAGATTAAAAAAATTGATTCTGCCATATCTGACATAGGTGAAGAGGTTGCAACTGGAAACCTCCAAATTCCGTTAAGAGGGAATGAAATACACCTAGCAGTTGACAGTTCCAACCTTTTCTTACTCAAGATTAATGAAAATATACTCCTATAGAAAACTTGTACATGAATGACATATCACCTTGTTTTGTTATATAGGTAAAACTGAACGCAACACAAATGTTCACAAACAGCTCTATGGTTAAGAAATCTCTGTGAGACCCATTCAGTGGAACATTAGTAAGGAATGAAAAGCAATGATTTACTGTTTTATACACAGCGATATGGGTCAACTTCAAAAGAATTCATTTTAGCCAGGCGTACTGGCTCACGCCAGTAATCCTAGCTACTCAGAAGGCTGAAATCTGAGGATCACAGTTCAGAGCCAGCCTGGGCACTAAAATCTATAAGACTCTTATCTCTATTTAACCACTAGAAAACCCGAAGTGGAGCTGTGGCTCCAGGGGTAGGGTGGCCAGACCCAGAGTTCAAACCCTGTGACCAACCAAAAAAAAAATTATTTTCAGAGAAAGAAGCCAGTACGTTTCTGGACAATAATCTATACTGACAAAAATTCTTCTGGGGTTTCCTGGGGGTCAGAGTTGGGAGCAAGGGATTATTAATGGGTTATTTTGAGTGATAATGGATGTATTTATTATTTTCATTATGGTGGTAATTTCTTGGGAAACAGAATAAATCAGATTGTTCATTTTAGATATGTACAATATTGTTATAGTAATGAAGAGTACTGATAGTTGCAAAACAGTTTTGTTCATGATATGGGATTGTCTTTTTTTAAATTTATGTGTGCTGACACGAGGGTCTATATTCAGGGCCTTATATCATCTTTTTTTCTACTCTTGAGTGGAACTTGATCATTTGAGCCAAGCCTCCAACTGGCATTTTACTGGATCACTGGGAATGAGACTTTTCTGGCCAGGCTGGCTTCAACCTGTGATCCTAAGGTCTCATTCTCCTCAGTGACTAGGATTAAAGCCTTGAGCCACCTGCATTCAGGCATGATCTGGAATTCTAGCAATATTAGCTCAGTCATAAAAATAGGTTTTGTTGGGCTGAAGGGTCAGGTGGATTTACGTTTGCAATTGTGACCATGTAGCTCCTGGCTAGTTGTAAGAGTGCGGAAGGTGAGCAAATCCTGCCAGTGTATATTGATGGTGTTGACATGGTTTGTATAGAGATTTGGACGAATTTTCTAATGATTTCTCTGAGTAGTGATGCTGTCCAAGACTGATTATTATGTATATCTCAGGAATCTGGCTAGCATGTCTGTGGTTGTTGATCATGTGCTCACAGGTACGATTATATCCAGCCAGATTCCCAGCCCCTATGGCATTTTCTTGACCAAATGTCCTAATGACATTCTATTTGATTCTCAACCTGTTCAAAAGACAGTATAATAATTATCCGATCCATGACCGCATCACTCGATTTACATCACAGGGTTTTCCTTCTCTTTGTCTTACAATTCTACTGCTGATATCTACTCTTTTAATTCTGTTTTGGTATTTCAGTTTGGGTTGCCGAATGTTGGTCACCAGTGCACAGGAACCCACTGTGTTTTATGAATTTCCTTTGAGGATGTGTAAGGCAGTCTTTTGTCTCGTGACATGTCACTGTGCAAAATTGTGTGGAAAATAACTTTGGAGCTGAAACTTCAACCTCAGTTAAGTTTTGTGCTTTCAATATATTCAGCGGTTTCAATATTGAAGCAGCATTGAGTATTAATACCTTGTGATTCTGGACAGATACCTTTCTTGTTCCCCATTGCAATGTCAGTTTGTTTGCAGGGTCTGCAGGCCAAACTTGCAACCTAATTTGTATCCGTTTGAAATTGGGTGATTTTGTTCACTTAATTTAAAATGACCTTCCATGAGCATCACTTAGAGCAGCTCAGGGTTTATTGAGGGCTCTCTGTGGAGCACTTGAGGGGAAAGAACTCATTGAGAAAGTGTCTTGATCCACTGGTCTCCTGGTTAGAGAATAACTGTGACATTAGATTTTTCAAGGAATCAGTGTGAAATAGGAGTATAAAGTCATTTGCATTCCAGTTAGCAAAAGAACATTGCAAAGCTCATTTTCACTTCTACAAATGAATAGATAAAACAATTTATCTAGAACTATGATTTTATGAGTAATAATTCAGTATCAGGTCAGATGGAGTCAGATGGAGATATGATTAGTGCTGTGAATCTTGGTGTGTGCGCTCTCGCTCTCCCTCCCTCCCTCCCTCCCTCCCTCCCTCCCTCCCTCCCTCCCTCCCTCTCTCTCCCTCTCTCTGGCTCTCTCTGGCTCTCTCTCTCTGTGCATGAGATACCTTTATCTTCAAACTTCAAAGTATTGCAAATGACATTATCCCTTACAAAAAAAAAATAGTAGAACTATATATTATGGTCCTGGATAAAACTTCTTTCTTATATAAAGAGTAGTATTTTAATTTGATCTCATATTTGGAATTATTTTCCATTTTCTAAGAAGTCATTCTTGTCTTCTGTGGCCCTCACGCTGTCTGTGTTTTCTCTCAGGTGTCATCACTGCTGCAGACATACTTGATCGAGAGACAACAGGATCATACTGGCTGACAGTGTATGCCACAGACCGGGGTGTGGTTCCTCTCTATTCCACCATTGAAGTCTACATTGAAGTTGAAGATGTGAATGACAATGCCCCACTGACCTCGGAACCTATCTATTATCCTGCTGTCATGGAAAATTCTCCTAAGGATGTATCTGTCATTCAAATTCAAGCTGAAGATCCTGATCCCAGTTCCAATGACAAACTGACATACAGAATCACAAGTGGGAATCCTCAGAATTTCTTTGTCATCAACATCAAAACAGGTAAGGGAATGTTCATTTGACTTTGTTTTTCATTGACAGTTCAGCTTCCAAGTTCATCAGTCTCACCTTTGTTCTATTAGTTTATTGTGTAGAAAGAAGCATCTTTGTTTGGGGGGAAGGTTTTGTTTTGTTTTGTTTGTTTTAAGCTGAGAGTCTCTCTTGTTGTTCTGGTAGATTTCAACTTGCCTAAACTGAAATAAAAGCAGTCTAAAGAGAAATCAAATCTTCAAAGAAAGCCGTAGATTTGCTTTCTTGTAATAATGAAATGTGATTTTCCTGGACAACTCAGTTTGCCTTGCGCCCTTTATCTTTCTTGGGATGGAGCCCTCTGGCCTTGCTGGCTGATGATGGTTTGAGCTGATGTTGTGAGGCTTCTACCTCCAGGAATCTCTCCTGTCTTAGCCTTAGTCCAGCTTGCTGTTGTGGCGAACAGCCTAACCTCAAACTCAGATGTTTTGTGACTCTTGAGCTGCCCATCCATGAGTCATAGTATTTGACTTTTCATATATTGGTAATGACCCAATCTGTAGGTAAAACATGAAGAAAAAAATTGTTGACTTCCCTAGAAGTCTAAAAATGGTGGAAAAAGTCTTAAAAAGTTGAAAAAGAAGTAGAAAGGCTTGTAGGTCAGAAACAAGTGTGGAGTTTGGTTGATCCAGTCATGAGACAAGAACATACAATCGATCCCAAGAGTTTTGCTGCTTTCTTGTGATTTGTGATTTTTAGATCTGAACAAATGAATTAATTAGTGGAAGCAATTCTGGATGGGGTTTTAGTATATTAAAGTTTAGGATAATGTGAATTTATTTTGCCCTTGGAAGTGAGCTGATACTGCTTAAAGGAAGGGCTAAGTTTGATACCTGTTGTGTATACACTCAAGTTTCCTAAAGAACTACTGATAGATTGGTAGTTATTTCTTTTCTCTTTATTTATTAAAGAAGAAATGTATACTTTTCCTGGCCTCATTGTGAAAAATTCTTATTAATAAAATTTGAAGGGAATACTGGAATTCAAATATATATAATATAATATGATATATAAAATAATATGAATATGACAAACATAATATAGGATTTAATAAAATATTAATAAATGTATATGATATAACACATATAATTATATATAATACATTTCATATATTTATATATAAACATATACAATTAGATGTCTTTATACATATTAATATAGAGACACATATTTAAATTTCAGCATTTATATATATGCATATATATATTTCTTTTTTTCAGATATTTTTTATTGTAATTAATAGAAGGGTTACATTATATTTGCCAGATAGAAGGTGCATTTTTTCACATACATTGATACCCTTTTTCATGTCTTGGTCCCCATTTCCCTCATCTTGTTTTCCCCCTTCCCTATCCAATTTCAAATAACCAAATACGCATATATCCAATATATCAGATAACAAAGTGAAATACTGTAACAATATGAGATAACCAAGGGACAGTAAAAGAGATGAGAGATAACATAGTACGTTAAGGACAACAATCACTCATTATATGGCTTTTGTTTCTATATCCTAGAGGTCCTTTCATTTAACATCATACTATATGACCTTATGTATTTAGGTTTTGCTCTACTGCAAGTCTCTGCTAGGAGAGCCCAAGGTTTCTACTGATTATGACAAATGAGGGAAACCATTGAGCCTATGTTCCTTTGAGTCTGGCTTACTTCACTTAATATGATTTTTTTCCTAAGTCTTTCCATTTCCTAACAAATGGGGTGATGTCATTCTTTCTGACAGCTGCATAGAATTCCATTGTGTACAAATACCACATCTTGTTGATACACTCATCAACTGAGGGACATCTGGGTTGGTTCCATATCTTTGCTATGGTAAATAGTGCTGCAATGAACATTGTTATGCTAGTGATTTAGTATGTCCTTGTTTCTGGACAATTGGGTAAATGCCTAGTAGTGGAATTGCTGGGTCTAGTGATTGGTTATTGACTTGTATTTCATTGTCAGACAAAGAGTGGTCTTTTTTTATTTTTACTATTATTACTTCTCACTTAATCTATGGTTTTCTACATGCTTTTTTATTGCATTACTTCTCACACATTGACACCTCTTCTCATGTTTTTGTCCCCATTTCCCTCCCTCCCAGTCATCTTGTTTTACTCCCTTCCCTTCCCTATTTCAAATAAACAAATAAATGTATATACAGTATACCAAGTAACAAGGTCAGATACAGTAACAATATGAGATTAATCAAAGGGTAAAAAGAGAAATAACATAGTACATTAAGAACAGCAATCACATAAGATAAAGCTCCTAGAGTTTCTTTCATTTAGTCTCATCCCATATGACCTTAAGTACCTAGGTTTTGAGCTATTGTAATCCTCTGCTAAGAGAGTCCTCGGTGTGTACTATATTACTACAAATGAGGGAAACCATTGAGCCTGTGTTCCTTTGGATCTGGCTTACTTTACTTAATATGAGTTTTTCAAAGTCTTTCCATTTCCTTACAAATGGGGCGATGTCATAGAATTCCATTGTGTATAAGTACCACATCTTGATCTAATCATCTACTGAGGGTCATCTGGTCTCACTGTGACTGTGAGGAACTAAGAGGACTTAGCAAAAGCCAAGTTAACTTTTCAAGGAACCTTTAAGTAGGGGAAACTCCCACTTAGGAAAACCTGCCTGTTCACTTAATTGCTATGACCAAGAGTTCTGTGGAATATGGAGACAGATGAATGAATTCAAACCCTTTACCAGTGGAAAATGAATAGGAATGGCGAGCCACAGAAGACAAAGCCCACGTCCCCTATAAAGAAGATGAGAAGACAGACATCCTCTCTTCACGTTCTGCAGGCCAGTTACTCATCTTCTTCTTGGATTGTTACATTTATTAGTGAAAATCCAGGCACCTTCTGCTTAAGAAAAAGTATGCTGTGGGGTCCCTGTCAATGTGTGTTTGCTTCCACATGATATAGAAAGTAATAACCATCAAAGGTAGAAATCTGGGTTGAATGCAAACAAGTTAGGTCTCATATTATGAGCAAAAGATGTCCACTGGTGTAACTAGAACTTTTCCTACAACTTCTAAAAGTTTGCACATGAACTTAAAGAATGCCTTGTATTATAATTTAGTTGACACTGTATAATAAGAGCACTGAATCATTTTCATAAGCTCTCAGTCCTTGCCATGAATTTTCTCAAATTAATCTAATATGTCTTAAAGTTAAGCACATTTTCTAAAAGAAAATTCAATATACTTTGTAATTTCCAGATACATAATAATAAAATATTGAGTTATATTTATCTATTTATTTAATAACTAAGCATTTGTCACACCTATTAGTTTTGTTCACAAGAGTATAAACTTAAAATAGTGGCCAAGCCACTCAGGGACCCAGGACAGCATGGAATTAAGAGACTCACAGCATGTACATTGTAGTAGGAGAGTGTAGAATCTGATTGTAGAAAGGGAGTTCCACAAGACATGTTCAGAGTGCTTCTTGTAAATAGTCTACCACACTGCTGGGTACCATGGAATCTAAAGAGCTGTCACTGAAATTAAGGTACCAGCAGACAAGGTACCATCTTTTAATTTCTTGAATTGAATTTCAGTTTGTTTCCTGGAGAATGGCCATCACTGTCTTTCCTTTTAATGCAGGAAGACTGAATGTTTTGATGTGATTGAAGGTTGTTGATAAACCAAAGAACTCTAAGATTGTGTGATTGCTTTGTCTGTTTTTTCCTTTCCTTTCTTTTCATTCTCCTTCCTGGTCTCCTTCTCTCCCCTCCTCTCCCCTTCCTTCCCCTCCCCTCCCCTTCCCTTCCCTTTCTTGGTATCAGGCTGCCTACAATATCTACTGACTCTCATGAAGAAACAATTTTTTTAATTATCCTTGTCGTTGAAAGTCATTTGAAATACCAATATAATATTTTTTTCAGTGATGAAGCTAAACAATATATTCAGGAAAGGTTCATGCTTTATATTTTTTTCAGCTGAAATATCAATCAACGCCAGGAAACTGACCCTTACCCTCTTAATTCCCTTCCTGTGCTAAAGTAGACATTTATAAAGTTTTGTTTTGTTTTGACAATATACAATATAATAAATGAAAAACAAGATGATTCATAAAAATTCAATTCATGTCAATTATCTACATCTTATACAGGAGAACACTATCCCTAAGCCCAAAAGTGAGGAGAGCCTAATGTTGATGTTTCATGCCTATAATACTCACTACTCAAAAGACTGAGATCAGTTCACAGCCTTAGCTGGTAAAGGTGAGAGGTTCTTATCTCCAGTAACTGAATAAAAAGCCGGAAGTGGAGGTGTGGCTTAAGTGGTCTATACCAGCCTTGAGTGAAAAGGCCAAGGAAGAGTGAAAAGCTCAGAGTTCATGCTTCAGTACTGGCACCAAAGGAGAAAGGTGGATTTTACTATTAAATATTCTGTTCTCTAGCCAAAGAATTATTCAATATTTTTTTCCTTTATTGTGCCTGGAATCATGTAGGATAAGAATTCTGTCAATTTTCTTTAGTAGTTTTACACTTTAAGAAGAAAACTAAAACCTATAATATTGTAGGGTCTTTTTCTGGCCTGTACAGAGCAAGTCAGTTCCTTCAGTGCACCGTACTTTCTGGAGTTATTGCTGTTTGTATTGAGGAGAAGTTATGCACCGAATGGTGCTCTGGCCTTTGGGAATGAGTGTGAACTCTCCTTGTCTTTCCCCCCTTTTTTTTTTTTTTGATCTGTTATAGGGCTTGAACTCTGGGCCTGGGCACTGCCCCTGGGCTCTTTAGCTCAAGGCTAGCACTCTACCACTTGAGCCATAGTGCCACTTCCGGTTTTCTGGTGGTTAATTAGAGTTAAGAGTCTCTGTGCTCAGTCTGGCTTTGTACTTTGATTTCTCAGATCTCAGCCTCCTGAGTAGCTAGGATTATAGGCATGAGCTTTCTTCTAACACTAAAGAAGCCAAAGCTGAATTGTAAAATTACTTTTGAGTTCAGAATGTTCATTCATGTCTACAGTATGGAAGCACACAATACAGTGCCAACACTACTGAGTGAGTACAGGATTCAATAAATGTTAATTAGCTTTATTATTATTCTTCTTCCTCTCACATTCCCTGTGTCAGCTACCAGATGTTTCATGACTTTACTATCTTTTGCAAAAGGAAATGGGATGTAGGACAGAGACATTCAGTTCAAGGTCATGCATCACCAAACATTGTTAATCTAGATCACGGTATTGGTGGGGTTGGTGACAGAGCATAACAATGAATTCTGCACAAAGGTAATTTAATCTTGTGTGAAAGATGGACCATTGCACATGATATGTGTAGAACAGAACTGTTAAAGGCAACTTCTGAAACTTTAAACTACTGACCTGTGTCCTGTAAGCTGTGGATAGACTAACATATCAGGTCACAGCAAGGCAGGTGGGAGAGCATTATATATATGAGAAGAATGGGTTATATACAGAGACAGAGCTAAATGACCATTCAGGAAATACGGAGTTAAACCAATCTTCTAAGCTGTTTCAGAGATGTCTGAAAAAGGATGAAAGGCATGATACCATTAGAGGAAGAATTTTAAATTTTTAGGCCAATGAGCAAAAGCATTAGATACAGAGATAGACAGTTGCCTTGAGCTGATGAGCTAGGGACAAAGTTTAAGCCCCATGACCCACAAAAAAGTGGGATGGGGGTTAGGGGGTAAATCCATTACTCTTTCTATGCTTCCTTGTCAGAGTGTGCATTTCTAAGTTTCTTTCTGCAGGTGCCCTGTCTCCCTCTGACTCCTTCTTTGTTGGCTGGGCTCTCACCTACATTTGAATGGAAGAAAAGTGAGGCATTCTTTAGCTTTCTGTGAGTATCTAGGGATAAACTTGAGAAAGCAGTATTTCCCATGTCATTTGGGAGGAAGATAGCTTCAAAAGAGTCTCTCCCATGGGAATACCTTCTACTTTTTGATTTCTTTAGCTGTAGACATGTTTCTTACTAAAACTGTGAGAATACAGCTTATCAGAATATCTGCTGCACTTCATTTTTAAATCAACTTGAATAATAGCATACTGTCTTCTAGTATATGTGATGTAAGAAATACAAGGCACATATTGACATTAATGAGAAGGATAGCAGAATACAAGCAATGCTACAGCCCAGTCATCACGTGCTAGGCTTATTAGACTGCAGATTCCTGTAGTAAAGCCTGATAATTTGCGTTTCTAACAAGTTCCTAGGTTTTGCTGAAGGTATTCCCCAGAGGAGTCTGCTGAGCATCTGGACTTACCTTAGCTAAGAGAAATGGACTAGAGAGGTAACCACATCCTAGGAGATCCCTTTGGAGAAGGCAGCCAGTACCCAACAAGAATTCCTTATAATGCTAGGATTTTATGGATTCCACCCCCAATAAATCCGTATGCCTTTGCCTATTTATCTTCTTAGTACAAATGAAAGTCCTGTATCTTTAATTACCCAGGAACAGAATGTCACAGAAATCTCAACGACTTTCAGATAATGAAAATCGGGGTTCTATAATATTTAAATACATTTGTATCATTTCTAAAAATAGAAAGTCAAGCAGAGTTTGTTACTAAGTAGAATGCAGATATTAATGAATAAGCAAACATTTTCAGTTTTATTATATCATTATTAAACAAACAAGTATTAGCTCATAAGGTAAGTGGTATTCAAAACTAATTCTATCCCAAGTAAGGTAAACTGTGTGCTTATGCACAGCTATTTGTTAATAATCTTATTAGGAAATCAGAAGAAAACCTTCCTTTGTGTGTAATTACAGAGACTTGTATACACACACACAAACACACACACACATACCCACGAATAAAAAAATCCAGGTGAGAGTTGACAGTAGAAATAATGGTAGTTTTTCTTCAGAAGAAACACTGGAAATCTCTTACTCAGGCTTTTTTTGGGGCATGTGGCCCTGAACGAAGGGGTACAGTGAGTAGAAGCGGCTGCTGGATGATGAGTTGATATTCATAAGTAGCCGGCACAAAGCAGATAATGTGGTGGATGAGTATGTATGAAACTGTAAATCACCTAGGCTCTGTCTTTCAGCCATGAAAGGAGGCCTTGTCCTCTGGAACATTAAATTGTGTTCATTTAATCCAACAAGTCCAGTAGAACAAATGGAGCTCATGCAGATTTATCACAGGGGGTTATTTAAATTCAGCAGTGACCTTTGAATCTCTGTGAATTT
This sequence comes from Megascapheus bottae, assembly GCF_031878675.1. Taxonomy (NCBI): domain Eukaryota; kingdom Metazoa; phylum Chordata; class Mammalia; order Rodentia; family Geomyidae; genus Megascapheus; species Megascapheus bottae. The sequence goes on along the minus strand of NC_143520.1, from coordinate 58,579,072 downwards.
GTTCCCAGTGAACAAGGACAAAGGATCTTCCCTGCACCATCTCACCACTGCAGAGGAAGGGGGCGGGTCTGAGTGCCGAGGGCTGGCTCAGGAGGGGCTGTGCACAAGAAGGAAAAGCGCCTTCCTGCAGGAGCTCTGGTTCAACCTTCAGTGACTTTGCTTTGTTGGCATGCTTGTTGTTAATTACTGATATTTGAGCACCAATTTCAGAGTTTCTCAACCCTAATACTATTGACAATTTGGGTCAGATAACTTCATTGTGGGATGCTATTTTATGCATTTTAATAACTGTAGCTTTATCCTGGGCTCCTAACATGCCACTGGCTTAGCACTTCTCCCCTGAGTTGACACAATAGAATTATCTCTAGTCATTGTCTCCTAAGTGGACAGTTACTCATTTTGAGGACACTGAACTAATGTGAAAGACTTCGCAGGACCTGATTTCACGCAGTCTTTTGTAAAAACATCTTAGAAAATAAATAACAATCTATGGAAGTGTGTTGCTATTGTTAAAAGTAGGAATTTGTATTATATATGTTTACGCACATGTATTATTACTAAAAAAATGAAGTAAGTTTAAAAACAAAAGCAATCAAAACCCACCATTCACTACCTTCTAACTCCAGGTTCCTTGTATTTGAAAGCCTCTTACTTACTATGAAAAAATAAAAAGAGCCAAATAATAACAAAACTTCAAAGGTAATACATGCAATGTGAAGTTATCTTCTCTCATCTCTTACTATTTGAAGAGGATTTGGCAGACAACAAAATTCTCATCAGAGACTGTTTTGAGCAGCTTTCCCCAAACAGCATGAAGAGATTACTTAGAGAGTTTTAGAGTCTAGTTCTTTGAAATGCTTAATCAGCTCCAAATCCTGTTCCTGCTTCACGTCAGCTATTGGTAGATAAATAGGTGAGTTTCTTCTCTTCTCCAAATGAAGGAGGTTGAGAAGGGGAGGACAACCCCTCAGACCTCAGGGGGGCTCTGGAGCTGTATTTTTTTCCTTTTCATAATTGAGATTTTATTGGTTGTGTCAAGGATCAGTACACAGACATTTCAACTTGTACACAATTCTTAGCACACGTACCAAACGTCCAAACCCATGAACTGTTTTGAAAAGTATTCCAGTGACATTCCAGCTTCAGACCTGGAAGCAAACTCCTTAAGAGGAAACGAAGTACCCATATTCCAAATGTTGGTCCCGTTATAAACCTCCACGTCACAACATCAGTGTGTGCATGACACACCCACATTTCTCCATCGTTCATAGCACAACAACAACTGGGAAAACTGGACTACCACGAGCGGAGGTGTGACAGAGCACACACAGTTCTCACAGAAAGTATCAAGAAGTGGTGTCCTTTAGGAAAACAGTTCTACGAGTAAACAACACGGGACTAGAATTTCAAATATTCAAGACATGAAATGCTCAACTGCAACTCCAAAATTGCCATTTACTATGTTTTGTATTACAGGATAGAAAACTAACCTCCCTACCTATGGAATGTTATGTTAAGACGGCCGAGGCCTCCCAGAATTCAATTAGCCCACTGTTTTCTAGTTGTACCAAAAAATAAACAACCAGCAGATGATTTCACTTCTTAAAAAAAAATCATTTACACTTAAAAAAATGGGAAGAGGTGGGATTCCCTCCTTTTTAAATAGGTTTCTAGAGCTACTAAAAAACTCACATTTACAAAATAGTTGATAAAAATATTCCTCTGGATTGTACAAGACGGGAGACAGGGACCACCAGTAACACATGTTGTATGGTTAGTCAGACTTGGCTTCCTTCTCTTCTGCTTCATCAGAGACTGCATTCTCCTCATTCTTCGTCTCCCTGTTCTCTGCAGGCAAATCTTCTTTTGTCTCCTAGCTGGTCACCTCAGCCAGTCTGCCCTTTGCTCCCCTTTTTCCTTTTGTTTGCACTTTCTTGTCCGCCTACAGACGACCTCCTCTTGGGCTCCTCCTTCGCTGTGCCTTCGGCCGAGCTGACCTTCTTCTTGAGCATTGGCTGCGGGCCAAAGCGCTCGAGTGGAGCTGTATGTTTTTAGTACCACTTTTGCACATCTTTGACACCCATAGATAGTTTTACTGCACATTTACAAACACCAACAAACTAACTGGGAAATTCACTGGGAGCTTAGAATACTAGTCCTGATCACCACCTTTGGATATATTAGATAAATGCATGAAGTCTTCAGCTGAATAGGAAATGTGAGTTTAGGAAATAATTAGAACTCCAAATAAATTCAAGTACTTCCTAAAGGACAAGGCTACTAGTGAATAATGGCATAGGTTTAGTTCCATCTATAAGAAACAGATTTATATCTTTGAGTTAATAGGCTGTCCTTGGAAAAAGAATGGTATAAAATTAAATTAGAGACAAAAAATAAGGAGCTCTGGGGCCTGTGGACTCATACTGTGATCCAAGCTACTCAGGAGGCTGAGATCTTTGGATTGTGGTTCAAAACTAGTCTGGACAGGAAACTCTGTAAGATACTTATCTCCAACTGTGTCTAAGATGGTAAAGTGCTCATCTTTCACAAAAGCTTAAGGACAATGCCCAACCCCCACAATAGGCAGAAAAGAAAAAGAAAAAGAAATTGGAAAGGAACTCTGGTGAAAGGAAGAGAAGACAGAGTCGATAGAGTTCAGATAATACTAGCAAGACAGAATAAAAGCCTGGCTGGAGAAGCTGTATTTAGCGGTGACTCTGCTTCTGCCCAATGTGGAACTGCAGTTTGTTGTTATCCCCAGGCCTGGTTGTGCTTCATCTTGGGTATGTCCCCGGCCTACTGACCCACAGAAGAGACACTTCAAGAGGACTGTTTGTACCCCCACCCACAATGAACCGCCTGCCCCTAGGCTCAGCTGTGGGAGATCTGCTATTGGAAATAACTGAGAATTATTTGGGAGGGTGGTAGAATCATGTACATAAAGCAAATGACAGAGTTGTATTTATTTATTAAAAAATGAGATTGATTAAGGCCATAAATTTATCTTTTATTTCTTTTATCTGGGCGTTATTTCCACAGCAGTAATTTATGGCTCAAGCTTATTGCTGTCTTCTCTTCTGAGAGAAGCCATGAATTTTAATTGAAACCACTGCCCAATGCTCTCTTCTCTTGGATATCATTGCTAGGGAGACTCCTGGATGGGAAATACTCCCCACCTTTCTGTCCTTCCTCCCTCAGGATGAAGTGAAGATGAAAACAAAACAAAACAACAACAACAAAAAAGAGGAGCTTTAGCCCAGGGCATTTGACTTCTTGATGACCTACTCGCATGGGTATAAGAAATCAAATCTTTGGGAAGTGGTGCTGTGGCTCAAGTGGTCGAGCACTCACCTTGAACTGAAGGGCTTAAGGACAGTGCCCAGGCCTAGAGTTCAAGCCCTACCACTGATAAAATGAAAGAAGAAAGAAAGAGAGAGAGAGAGAGGCAAGAAGGAAGGATGAAGGAAGGAAGAAAGGAAGAAAGAAAAAAAGAAAGAATAAAAAATAGAGAGAGAGAGAGAGAGAAAGAAAGAAAGAAAGAAAGAAAGAAGGAAAGAAAGAAAGAAAGAAAGGAAGAAAGGAGAAGGAGAGAGAGGAAGGAAGGAAGGAAGGAAGGAAGGAAGGAAGGAAGGAAGGAAGGAAGGAAGGAAGGAAGAAAGGAAGAAAGGAAGGAGAAAGAAATAAATCAAAGCTTTGGGCACTAGAGGATGAGCACTAAGGAACAGAACCACTTGATTCCTTCTATTCCTCACTAGAGCATAAATTCTGAATTTGAGCATTCCATCATAGCTTTAGAAAGCTGATTTCGGTCTATATATTTGATTGTCCCTGCGATCTTGTTAAGTTTAGTCATTTCTAAGGACAGTGTTAGCTAAGAGGCACCAGAGTAAATCTGCTTATTTCAAGATTTTGGAACATTGTCTGTGTCTATCATTGTTCCACACGAGTCTGTTCACCTAGGCTCACGAGGTCATATGGAATTTATTGCTGGTCACATTTAGTTGCTTGAGAAGTAAGATCTAATCAGAGCCTTGTTCACTTTTGCATTTGTCAGACTTTCAAAGCAGATTCTTTGGAGGCATTTTATTAAACACCACTGAGAGGTGCTACCTGAATAGTTTCCAAAGGATTAAAGATAGTTTCATCCTTGACCTTCAAGAATGAACGATCAGCTTTAGGATTCTTTCCATTTTGTATTCCAGGCTTGTCCTTTTCTGTCATCTTTGAACCACTTTATTCTTCATTCCTTGATATTGTTACAAATACTGTGTTTAAAAATCCATAAACTGGGGCAGGGAGTGGTAGAGTGCTTGCCTAGCATGCACAAAGACCCAAGTTCGATTCCTAGGGACCACATACATAGAAAAAAGCTGAAAATGGTGCTGAGGCTCAAGTGGTAGAGCTCTAGCCTTGAGAAAGTCCAATGACAGTGCTCAGACCCTGAGCTCAAGCTCAGGACTGGCCAAAAAAAATCTATAAACTGTATTCACATTGAAGTAGATTGCCCTCAAAAGCATATGGAACTTGAACAATAAAATCATAAAGCAGCATGTAGTGAGTTATTGATAGCATAAACATTCCTTTACAGAAAATTGACAAGTTTTGTTCTACTTTGCTATTCATAGTTAGTGTTTAGCTTCATGATAATCCTGGACAGAGAGCATTATCACAAAGAGAAACCATGGACAAGAGCCTGGATGCTAGGGTCAAATGTTGGCATTTTAATCCCAGTTCTGACACTCTTTAGCTATATGATATTTATCAGGTTAATCCTGTGAGCTTTATTTTCCTTGGTAAAAATGTGAATAATTGGGGCCGGGAGTGTGGCGTAGTGGTAGAATGCTTGCCTAGCATGCAGGAAGCCCTGGGTTCAATTCTTTGGTACCACATACATAGAAAAAGCAGGATGTGGTGTTTTGGCTCAAGTTATTGAGCTCTAACTTTGAGAAAGCTCAAGGACAGTGCTTAGGCATTGATTTCAAGACCCAGGACTGACAAAAAAAAAAAGAGTGTGAATAATTATAGTAACTAAAGAGCTAGATCACTACTAAGATTAAATAAGTTAATAAAAATACTTTAGAGACTAACAAGTAAAATACTCTGTTACTTGCTAATATAAAAAAAGAACTATATACACAAGGGTTTGTTGTAACTAATTTGGTATTCACATTAAACAATTAAAGCCTTTGGTGTTTGGTGTTTACAACACTTAACCTACAGGTTCATTAAGTTAAACATGTTGAGTTCATTTTTTTTTTTTGGTGGGTCATGGGGCTTGAACTTGGCCTGGGTGCTATCCCTGAGCTCTTCAGCTCAAGGCTACCACCCTATCTTTGAGCTAAGCCCCACTTCCCATTTTTCTAGGGGTTAGTTGGAGATAAGAGTCCTTTGTGCCCCGGCTGACTTTGGACCTTGATCCTCAGATCTCAGACTCCAGAGTAGCTAGGATTACAGGCATGAACCACCACGCTCAGCTACATGTCGATTTCCATATGTTGTTTAAATAAGTTTTGACTGACAAGGTAACTATTGTGGGACTAAGACAGAGCGGTGGCTCAGAATCCTAAAACCTATTTTTCATCTTAGATATTTTCTACTTTGCAATAATAAAACATGATACCTTAAAAAACAAACAAAAAAAGAAAACAGAAAATTAATATTAGAAATAATTGATGTTGCCGGGCATGGTGGCTCACGCCGGTAATCCTAGCTACTCAGAAGGCTGAGATCTGAGGACTGCAGTTCAAAGCCAGCCCTGGGCACCGAAGGACATGAGACTCTTATCTCTAATTAAGCACTGGGAAAGGATAAGTGGATCTGTGAGTCAAGGGTAGGGCGGGCAGTAGCCTTGAGCTGAGGAGCTCAGGAACAACACCCAGGCGCAGGGGTAGGGCAATAGCCTTGAGCTGAAGAGCTCAGGGACATTGACCAGGCCAGAGTTCTAGCCCCATGATCCCTCCCCCTGAAAAAATAAAGAATTGATATTTCCATCCAGATTTCAATGAAGACTCTATCACTAATTACTCCCACCCATTTTGGGGGTGTAGTCATGGGACTTGAACTCTGGGCCTGGACTCTGTCCCTGAGCTGTTCAGCTCGAAGCTAGCAATCTACCACTTTGAGCTACTGTGCCACTTCCAGTTTTCTTGTGGTTAATTGGAGAAAAGAGTTTCACCAAGTTTCCCACCCAGGCTGGCTTTCAAACTCAATCCTCAAATCTCAGCTTCCTGAGTATCTAGGATTAAAGGTATGAGCCACTGGTACCTGGCTACTAATTACTCTTAACAGTAGAAAACTTCAGTTCATTTCTGTAAGCCTCAGGACCCTCACCTGTAAATCACAATCGGACCAAGATTCAGGAACATCAGTCCCTGCCCTGTATTGCTACTTCATTTCCTGCTTCCAGGCAGACATCATTAATTAATTGTCATAGCCTTTCAATGTCTGTCCACCTAATGCAACCTAACATTGATGGAGCTGGTGTGAGAGGTTATTTACTTGTCATTGAGACCCTGAGACCATCTATACCTTCTATATCTCTTCGTCTTAAGTGACAGTGGCATTAATGGAAAGGTAGGAAGAAACTGATGAGAAAAACAGTGCAGAAATACAGCTAATCTGACTTGGGAACTTGGAGAAGTGAACAGGAGATGTGAACACAGCCTTCAGAGCATAGTAAAAAGAAAAGCTAGGCTAAAAACTCAAAGGAGGCAGCTTCCTTAAATAACTAATCAACATCTGTGCACCCCAGAGCAGTATCCCTTTTCCTAGACCTCATCCCAGGCTTTGTCTCAGCCTATTAGATTAAGGTGGACACGGAGCCAGCCAGGAATCCCCAGATTTGGTGGAAGTAAAGAGTTATGAATCTAAGCACAGTGGTGGGTCTGTGTGTGTGAAGCCTGACTGACATACAGCAGACAATCTTAGATTAGCCTTCCACATACCTAATGCAGGCATTGCTATAACTCAGCTGAGACCCTTGCTGTCATCCTTTAATATTCCCTGCAGTGCTCGTACATAATTTTGCCATCAAAGTTTGGAAAAGGATTCTCTTTAAGTCAAAGAGAGTTAACAGTGTTACTGTGGAAACCAATTCAGGAGACAGGCATTTTTATACATTGTGCGTATGTATAAAAATAGCAGAATGAAATGTACTAATGACTGAATAAAAGGAGAGAGAAGGGACAAGAAAAGCAGCATTGAGTGGGGGGGTTCTATCAAAGTATATTATATGTACTTTTATTTTTTATACAAGAAATCTCTTTGTATGACTTAATATATACTAATAAAATACAAATACATTATAAAGGAAATAAGTTTTTTTTTAAAAAAAGAGAGAAATTAGAAAGGTAGTAGTTTAAGACCAGTCTAGGCATAGCAAGATAGCACTCAGCAAATAAGAAAGATGTGGTGGGTAGTTCATAGCTGTAATTCCAGCGAGGCAAAAGACAGGAGTAGGATCCACAAGCCATCCTAGGGGGGGGAAATAAAAAAACCTTACCTGAAAAACAAAAGGCAGAAAGGGTTTGAGATGTGTCTCAAGTCTAGAGCACCTGCTTAAAAATTGCAAGCTAGAATTCAATCCCAGTACAACCTATAAAATTCAGATTAAAGGTTATCTCATATTGTTACAGTATCTCACTTTGTTATCTGATATATTGGATATATTTGTATTTGGTTATTTGAAATTGGATAAGGAAGGGGGGAAAACAAGATAAGGGGTGGGGGTGGAGGGAGGGAAATGGGGACCAAGACATGAGAAAGGGTATCAATGTATGTGAAGTAATACACCTTCTATCTGGTGAATATAATATAAACCTTCTATTAATTACAATACAAATATATGAAAAAAGTAAAAATAAAATTTGTTTTTCCTTTATGTCAGTTGCCACACCGATATTAAAGAGCAGAAAATTTCACATTAGCATTTAGCAAGGTCATGGAAGGTATTACCCTTTTAGCCATTTGGAAAAGGGATATTACCATCAACTTTCATTTCTATTACTGAGTTTTCATGACCTAAAACAAAATAGCATGATCTCCAACTGTGCTTGAATGAAACCCTAAATCTCTGAGATTGTCTCATTTTCTCATTATCTTAGGTATTTCTACATGACAATAATTAAACAAGATGGTGCTTTACAGAACAAGACAGAAAGGAAAAAAAATCACTAGTAGAAATAGTTGAGATTTCCAGATTTCAGTGGAGGCCCTGTCACTAATTACTCTTAACAGTAGAAAACTTCAGTTCGTTTCTGTAGGCCTCACTACCATCCCCTGCAAATCACAATTGGAACAAGATTCAAGAACATCAATCCCTGACCTGTGTTGCTACTGCATTTCTGCCTTCAGACATCATTAATGGATTGTCACTGCCTGTCTTAGCTGAATATTTGCTACTTTAAATTTTAATCTCAGTGTTTCATTGGAAAATTTGCCAGAAATTCTATAAAGAAATGAATTATTTCATTGTAGACATGTCTTCTTATCATTATTATGTTGAACATAGAGCCATAAAAATTTCCTATCATCTCAGAATTTCTTTCTGTGAGATTCTAAGGAGAGTTTCCATTGACTGGTGTTCCGTCTGGTCCTGTCACTAAGCATACAGCAACAGGGGGAATGTTTCTGAACTTGGGGGTATCAGTAGGTATTCATGAACTAATGTGCTCCATTTGAACCTTAGTTTACAAAATATAAATGATTACATTTATTACAGTATCCTAGTACAAAAAAATCTGTATGTGTTCCAAATTCCAAATGTGATCATTTTTCTGTGTTTGTGATGTAGCAGGTACTATGCTAGGCACAGAGTGTTCAAGAGTCTTGCAGACTAGCATTCAGCCTGATCTCCCCACCTGTTGACACTTAAAACTACTACCACTCAGATTAAAGGAAACCTCTGTCCAAGTCCTCTTGGCCCATGCCTGTAATTCTCAGTGTTCAGCAAGCTGAGGTCTGAAGATACAAGTTCATTACCAGCCCAGGCAGGAAAGTTAATGAGACTCATCTCAAATTATCCAGTAAGAGCTCAAAATCCTGAGTTCAAGCTCAACTACAGGTTAAAAAAGAAAGAAAAGAAAGAGAGGAGGAACTTTAAGGAAATAATATTAGGGGATTAATTTTTCTGATCATAATCAATTATTATAGTATTGACTATTTTAGGAAAGTAAACCTTTGAGAACATGAGTGACTGAGACAGGCAGAAATGTCTGAGCCTTTGCTAGGGTGCCATATTTTTAAATCTATCACCCTGGCAAATATTTCAGTTAAGCAAGACAAATCTAATTTGACCTCCCATCACTTAAGTAAAAACTTTCCTTCTCTGTAAAATTTCCTATTTCATAAAGGCATACTTCATCTTAACTGTGTACCTCCTAAATAGTTCATTTTTTACTTATTTAAATTGTTTTCTGTCATAGTGAGGAATGCTTTTCTCTGAAGAAATGATGTTCATGCACTGGAAATAGGGCTATTTATTAAAATAGCTTATTAGGAAACTAGACTTAGATATATTTCTACACTTTCAGTACTTAAGAATTTCTAGCACCCAATGAAATAATGTTCAGTGTAAAGCAGGCTCTGATCACTGCTCTCAAAATTCTCATTTTTATTCTTATTTAAATGTAGTTGGTAGATTTATATTTGCCTGTGGGTATTTAGAAATATTAGCGATGTTTTCAGTAGATCTCTTTTGAGGCTCTGCTGGATTGTAATCTCTAAAAAATGACTTAAATTATTGGGTGCTTTCATCCTCCTCTGATTTAATAAGCTTTATGGATTTTGTATTTCATGCATAGGCGATGGAAGAGCACAAAGAAATAAGAAACTTCTCAGGACTGAAAGAGCAAACAGGCTTTGTGCCCTTGTACAAAACTCCTTACAAAAAAGGAAAATTCTGGGTTTCAGGATGAAGTCAGCTTGTTGAAATTTAATTTTTGAATGTTAGTCATACCTAGTAGCTATCAAGAGAAAGAAATTATATTTAATGGAAGTTTAGCCCCTTTGAATGCCAAAATGAACAAAACAATTGTCATTCTAAGCCACTTTCAAAATTGTATCAAAGATACCTTTCAGTTGTTCAATATCTGCTGACCATAACGATTCAAGTAGGGCTGGTTATAGGTCTGCTGTGTATGTAGTCACATTCAACCCCCTGCATAGAGTCTCCTCACTTAGAGCTGCTATATGCTTGGTTTGATTCCCTGTTGCTATCTGGGAGTGTCTCAATTTTTGAGCATGGGGCTTTGCATTTTCATTTTGCAATTGGCCCTGCAAATTATGGATCTATGAGGAGGCATTCATCTAGATTATTGACGAATGCCTGGCGATATCCAGTGCAGTAGTATCTACACTTCCAGCCTGAACTATTGCCTGCTAGTACCCATTTCTGTTCTCAGCAAGTCTCTTACATCTAGTGCTCTGCCTTCTGATTTTCTGCCTCTCCTCTGCTGAGGAATCACATAAGTGAAGTATTAGAATAGTAAGCAGGCTGGGAATCACTGGGCTCTGAGAGGGTGACCTTGAAGATGACTTCCACAGTCTTTGACTGACACTGTTTGAGTGCCATAGTCGGCGGTCATTTCTTGCAACACTTCATTCTGGGATCAGGGATTTTTTTTTTTTACTCCCTCTGGACTGATTTAACTGGTTAAGACACTGTCTCTGTAGAAAGAAAGAACATCGTTTCTAACCCATTTCCATTAAAAGAAAAATGTCATAAACCATCTACTTCAAAAGCCGTCGTGTGTGTGCCCCCACAGGGTGGGGGGGAATGGTGGAATGTGAGATTTGTTATGAAACTCCCCCTGCCACCTAAATCTTATTGACTACCCAGGTTTCACTGTTAACTATGACAGAACCTACTATAATCCAATCATTTCTGAATTTTTAAATTGCTTGTAGTCCTTTAGAGAACCACAGTGCACCCTCATCCTAAAGTAGCATCGCCTTCCCTGACACAGGTCCTGATTATCAAGCTCTGTACAATTACTGTCATCACTGCATTTTTATTGTTGGCATGGATGCTCATCAGCTTGAAGAAAGATATGTTTCTCTCTTGTCTCTTAAATCTCTGGACTGATATCTATCTTTCTTCTGGTGCTTTAATTTTGTTTCCACCATCCAAATTTCAGCAAAAGGAAACAAAAGATAGTATAGGATTTTTTGTTATACTTGAGGCTATTCCTACTAGAGGAAATATGCTGGTTTGGGGCTTACAAAGATAATATTCAGGGAACAGGGAGTGAGGTTTTGTTAATTTGGTATGTATTTATTCATCGGTACATGCATGCTGGAGTCTATTCACCTAGCCATTCATACATTCTTACTTTCTTTCAGTGTTGCTTGTTGGGCACTTTCTAGGTGCTAGGCCCTGCAATGCATAATAAAATGGTTATATGTCCTGGACAGCATTTCATAGCCAGTGGATCTTCCAGACAGTACTGAAGGAAGGAAGGCATGAACTGTGCTGGTAACAAATAACATTATCTTGGCACAGGTGCATCTGAATTCCTCTTTGTAGCAAAAGGGAAAAAAAAGAGGCATTTTTGTCTTTCTGAAATCTAATCATGGCTGAAATTCTCCTGACTAATTGCTTTTGTTTAAATTTCCATTTGACATTTGAACCATTTTCAAAATGTCATCTCTGGATTCACTTCCCTCTGAGGGACTGAAAGAAATTTTATATTGACATAGTATGCAGCTCATCAGAAGGCACCGAGTACTGGATATGTCCTAAATGTTCATAAAGGAAAATTAAGAAGTCATCTGTCTCTTTTTAAATCAGTTTATCCTGGGTTACTCAAATCCTCTGGGAATTGCTGCATCAATTTTGTGCAGATTTTAACATTAACTGAAATGATTAAAGACTTTGGATGGTTAAAACAATGTCACAGTCCCCTTCTACCTCTGTGACACTGTCATTTTCTTATGTTTGATCTTAATGTGATTTGATACATGGAAATAAGACAAGTCATTACTTGGTAAATGGCTTTTATTTTCATAAGTTTGAGATATGGGATGTGGTCTTCGCTAATACAAATCATAATAATTGCCTTCATGGTTATTATTTATAAAATATTTTGTTATATGAGAACACTGACCTACTTACCATAGGCTTAGAATAAACTGAATAAAAGATAATCTGCCTAGAGAATGTATGGAAATTTCTCTAGAATTAACATTTTACATCTGACAATCAAGAGGTATGAACAAATGTAGGTCCCTTTCCTACTCTATGAAGGTCATTCATTTTGTAGAAGGTCAACCATAGTGTCTATGATTAAAAATAAAGTGGTGTGATGGTAAAAGTAGAGACAGATATCTGTAACCTTAGTATGAACAAACAATTGAAAACAGTGATTTGTAAGCCTTATGGGTTTTGTCTGTCATAACCTCACTGTAAAAAATAAAACCAACTAAATCAGTATTCTTTGCTATTAATAGATTAATGAGATGGCCGTGCCTTAATTTATATATTCATTATGAATTGTTTCAGATGCTGTGCTAGGCCTACGCAGTACCATGTCCATCACACTTTTGCTTTTAAGACCAGGAAGCTGTGTCTGTCTGGGCATACTTCCTACAGACCTTGATTACAGTCTTGTTACTCTATTTTATTTTTATGTTTAATACTTGTTTATTACTTTATTGATCTATTTAGATTGTCTTACACTGAAAGTGGCTCCATTCCTTTAGTGTCTTTAATGTTTCCTCTATTCCACATTCTTTTTCAAAGCGTGAAAGTCTCTCAGCCACACTGTTGTGCACTCCTGTGGCTCCTGGCTGTGTAAACCCTGTGGTCAGGCCTTCCACAGAGGAAAAGCCCCATCCACTTCTGTTTAGGGCAGTCACTACCTTGCTAGAAAAAAGTACTCAACTACTAAAAAGAACTTGTCTCATCAAAGGTAAGAATAGAACTTCCAGCTCCTGTAGCTTCCAGTGAAATGCACCCAGGACAAACTGAATTGTCACCTGCTTTCCTCAACCTAAAGCCTCCTTGTAGGCACTCAGAGCCTGTCACCAACTAAAATTGCTCCAGGTATTGGCAAAGTTCCTAGCAGTTCCCACCAGGCTCCTTCCAAACCACAAAGGAGAAGTCAGTGTCTGGATCCAAAGGAGGCCCTTAGTCAAGTAAAGATAGTTATTTAAATGCTGTGGCAGAGAAAGGACTGATGCTCTTCTAACACATGAGGCATATGCATGCCAGCCACGGTGCTAGGCTTTTCTCCCTGACTCTTCACAACAAGGGAAGGCAGTGCATATAATATCCCCTTCGCTGGGTCTCTCAGTCAGTGCCTCTGGTTGTCTTTCAACCTCTAAGGACAAGTGGTCTGATTGATTTCTGCCTTTCCGCTCCATGCCCCTTCCTCTATTTCCTGTATCTTCTTTGTACATCAACTGAGCACACAGCCACACTCTTGCCCAATATCTTGGACCTGCTATTGAGGCCTGAATAGGTGTGAGTTGGAGAAGGGTAGAAGAGGCAAGGTGTGGGGCGAGTATGGAAGCTAAGAGGCCCCTAGGCACTGTGGCTTCCTCTGCCCTAGCTTGTTGGAGAGTTTGCCAACTGTCTGTTTAATGAGAATTCTTTCTCCTCTTCAGCACCCTATATAATTACATTTTCTGTTATCCATCCAAACCCAGCACCTTTGGGAATGCTGTTGCATAGCACACTGCTTGTCTACCCTGATCCTAACTGATAATAGGAAAAGACTGGGTATTGCGCAAATGAAGCTTTCAGTCTTAGAAACTGTGCTAAATCTACTTAGAAGAATGATCACTTTCCTCTATGTGCTTTTAAACTATTTTTTCCATATGTTATTTATCATAACTTTCCCCTGTGGTAGAAGATAACCAATTTTTTGCTTTGAATTCAAAACATGACTTCTGCTGTAATGTTTTACAACATGATACCTCAAGTTTCTGGGGAGCAAGTGCTGTCTGTGGTGTTTGCCTGGGGATTACAGGAGCCGTGACAATGCCCTGCCCTGAGGTATGAGAAAACCTGCCTTCCCATCCCTCTCTGTGTGCTAAAGCCAGGAAAAGGACTTTTTTTGTCATTGTAATTTAAATTCATAAGGAGCCTATTTGTATGGTAATCACCACTAAGGAAAACAGTGTTTCATTTCTCCCTGGGATTTGTTTTCTGGCATTTTTACATTCTCTACTACTTTCATCTGGCCAACAGCCTATCCCTATCCGCCCAGGTGCAGACTCTGTTTGTGAACATGTAAAATGGTCCCCAGAAGCTTAGCACCCAGTGGGAAGAAAGAAGACCATGAGTCATTTCACCTGCCTCCTCTACATGCTGGCATTTTCTATTTCTAATTGAAATTAGAGTCACCTGGTTTTCACTATTTTTAGAAATGATTACACATGATACATAGGACCTGGCCCTCTTTTTAAAGATGACAGTTCTATCAGGAGGAAACAAGTGATGTCCTCCCTGTATGGTTCTATTGTTCATTTGACTGAGGTGGGTTAGGGTTGTAGAAGCAGGTAATTTCCATTCTGGCAGCATCGTCAAGAGTCTCTTAGCTGGAGCTGTCCATCTGGCTTGCTCTGAATCAAAGAAAAGTGGATAGTTAAAATAATGTGTCTTCCGATGTAAGTGATCACTGTGTGTTCTTAAGTAAAGGAGTGAGACTTGTGATGTTAGTGTCAATCAACAAGTGGAACTCGTTTGTTCACAAAACAGACTCCAGAAGACTCTCCAAGATGGTGATTCCTGTCTAGAAATCAGGAGTTTTATGCTCAGTTATCCAGGACAGAGAGAGTAAGGATATTCAGAGAGTGAAAATTGGGTGATCCATCTCTCTCTGTTCTGTTTTTGATCCTGGACTATGACTCTTACAGCCACAGGTTTGTTTTCCATAGAGCTCTTTCCTGTGGCAAGCAGGCATTGGGTATGTAACTCCAGCTAGAAGGTTAATGGCAAAGCAGTCATGGTGGCCAAATACAATGTCACTGTGGATCAAAGAGACTGATTTAATCACAAGAGATGACTTAGTCCAGCATGAGGCAGAAGAGCGACTGAGTTTTTTTCTTTGAGAGTTGCTTCAGAGTACAATTTCCATGCAGAACTCCCCTGACAGACACACAGATTAGTTCGGACCTAACAGAGGCCTTCTCTTTTATGTCAGTCCAGGAAAACAAACCTGTGGCTGTAAGAGTCATAGTCCAGGATCAAAAACAGAACAGAGAGAGATGGATCATATTCTGCAAGTATGAAGTAGTAAAAGTAATAAAAATCGAGCTAACAGAGATGTTAATATAATATATTCCATCTTTCTGTAATAAATACTAAAATCTGGAAGACTCCATGTGAAACAAGAGTTCTTTGTAAAGTGCTCTGAGGTCCGGAGTTGGGTGGTCACGCCTTTCCAATCATTTGTTCTTACCTAAATCTTCCCACGTCTGGCTTGACCTTACTGAGTGTCTGTGGATAGTTAGACCACCTAAGTAAGCTCTACTCTTTTCTATGCAGAGCTGTACTGGAACAACCAACCATTCACTCTCCCTGTGGAGAATGGACCCAGTGATTAAGTTTGAGAAATGTTCTAAGTGATCATTTTCCTGTATGAGAGCTTGGTCTAGAATTTAAGAGTTCAGATGTTAAACATGAGATTTATATAGGCTCCAGTTGGGTTCATCCACTTGGCTTCTTACTTTGTTGGCCCTGTGGCTGCATATATTGCTGGAAAAGGGGTATTATTGCCTTGTACAGCCAAAACCTCTGTGACTGGAGTTTAAGGGCTATATTGGCTAGAGTGCTTGCCTTGTGGAGTATTTATTCATACAGGCTCTTAAAAGTTACCCTATAGTCCAAGGGCAATTTACAAAGGAGGATCTTGATTTATGAAACATACATTTCTGTAGAAGCATGGGCTTTTTGATCAGGAATAGCAGAACTAATTCCTCAGTCCATTTTCTTACCAGGTTGGTCCTGGGTTACTGAGCTTCCATGAGCCTTGCTTTGCTCATCAGGAAAGAATAGATTTTATTTTATCCTACCTCAGACATGGATTTTTCTCAGCCATTATGATGTTGACACTTTTGAACCTCAGGTCATCCTTTACTAGACAAGATGGATTCGATATAACTATCGTGCCACAACTGGCAATTTCAGCTCTTCAGGTTAAAGACAAGGACATACTTGGTTTTCCGCTCCCTATCTTTGAATAATCTGGCAACAAAGAAAGGAAGTTTACAAGGAGACGTTACTTAAATATAAAAATACTCATGTCCCTTTTCTGATTCGGGCACTAATAATTTTTCAATTTTAAGATCTTTGTCCATTTTCAAAGCTGTATGTAATTAGTTTTGCAAAAGTCTTAGTTCCTAGATTCTTGGCTATGTTTCCTTGGAAACCTGCAACATAACTTTCATGAATCAAATCATGGAAATGTTTTTTAAAAAAATAATGTATTTGTTTTTGTTTTTCAGAAAGACCAGAGAGATGCAATTTTTTTCCCTAAGAAGAGAAAAACCCATTAACTATGATTTAAATCAAAACCTTTTTTTCAATTAGACAACTATTTGGTGTGGAATTTAGAACTTAGTTTTGAAAGAAAAGAAGTTAGCATTAGCATTTTTATTGGCCATGTGTAATAACCATTGAGTGTTGGCATCAAGCTTTTATCCTTCCTTTTGATATACTTTTAATACAAGCTTACATTCTCTTCTCTCTTTCTAGTTGTTTAAACAAGAAAGTCTGACTAGTAATTAGCCTTCCAAGATCATAATAGTGTTTGATTAGAAGGCTGTGTCATACTGAAAGCATCATTACAGACTACTTCTTTATGTGAAGAATAGCTCCAAATGCCTAAAAAAGTCTCAGTTTTCCCTTCATCTGGAAAAAGTAATAGATGTTGTTGGCTATCTATTTTCCCAAAGACCCACAGTTTTTGCCCTTAGCTGTTGTTTCCAGCTAACAGTGCATTTTTACTTAGGACAGGTAATGAACTATATGTTGGGAACTAATTGGGGATCAAATTGTTTATTGGAATATTTCCAAGCAAAGAATTTATTCAAAATGTTTTCTGTTGCTTTAATCATGAAGGAGCCTCTTCATTTCATAATGTTACAAGACTTCAATTTTCATTCACCAGTGAGTCTCTCATTGAAGTAACTCTCTCCTCAATGGAGTCAACTTCCCAAGAGAAAGAAGGATGGAGCATGTGGGGAATCTCTGATAGTGATAAGAACTGGAGGAGAGTACTATGGATTTCACATTTAGTGAATTTATAGAATAATAGTGATAGCAATAATGATAAATCATGCTTTGGCACATAGTTTACAAACATATGTAGCATCCCTCATGTTACACCTACAGGAACATACTTAAATATATGATATTATGTGAAGAACTAAAGTTCACTGAGTTACCCAACTACTCAGGATCAGGACTTATGGTCAGATTGTTTGATTCTACAACCCTCCATCCCATGTTCTTGATTATTATGCTATATAGAATGAGACAGATGATTTTGAATATTTTATTTACTTATTTACTCATAAGAGCCATTTTACCTACCACTGTTATTTCATTTTTTTCAGTTATTTCATTTTTCTCAAATTTAAAGAGGATTGTTTATAATATCCAATAATATGAGAATATATACAATAAATCAAATGGACCCAGAGTATAATCAATATTACTGTGACTTCATTTCATTCTATCAAGCAAAGCATGTTCAAGTGAGCTGCATTTTTTAGACAAAATCTTCAAAAGCTCACAGAATCCTAGCCATGATCCAAAGACTTGGGATTTAATCACAGCTCTAATATAGTCCAGAGTTTCTGTCATGCTAGCTTGCCTTCTGACCACAAAGGGAGAAATCTGTATGAAGTAAACACCACCTTTTGCCTTAAATCACCTCGTTAGGTATTTAGATAATGATGCTAAAGCTGTAAAACACAAAAGTGATATCAAGTGCTTGTATGTGAAGTCTTTCCACAAAAATTTCCCAGAGGTCCTTTTCTTTCCAGTTGTATCAGTGGAGTTCTTCTTCTTCTTTTTTTAATCACCATGTTTAAATGAGTAGACCACTAGCCAAGAAAGAAGAACCAGCAAGCTGCTTGCTGTGGTTTCATGAATGTGTTCAGTAATTAGAACTGTATCATCATTAGTGCTATTTTATGGGTTAATATTTTTTTTCCCAGAGGGTCCATTCACCCATCATTTCAAATATATTTACTGGCTAAAACATGAGGATCATTTTTGTCCATGAAAATGTTCCTTAATGGTTGTCTTTGTAAAATTGTTCCCTTGTGACTTCCCTGCATGATGTGGTGAGAATCACTGGGAATATTGGCCAGTTCCTCCTCCCGCTGACCTAGTACCCTCCTGCAGAGTCCCCTGCTAAGACAGAAATTCATAAACAATAGGGGGCCATTGCCAGCAACTGGAACACAGCAGTCCTGCTCATTGGCAGCAGTTACCAGCAATTGGCAAGCTATTACCCAAATCCCCTGCCAAGAGAAAGCTGCGAGTTTTGGAATTACCTTGTTCCTTTCACCTAGCTGGCACCTTTCTCTCCAGAGAAAGCATGCATACAACTGTACACTTCTTTACAGCATTCAGGCTGAAACTGTCCCGGTGTATTTAGATCTTTACAGGTACTTAGCAAAATGAACTATGTTTGTTTTGGTTCATTCCCCGGATAGATTTGACTGGGAAGTTGCTCCTCGATCTTCCTGGCATTCTGACACACAATGGATTGTGTATGTCAGCACATTGTAAAGCACTGTGTTGAGAGTAAGTCACATCTGATCTCTCTTTCCCTACAAGATTGGCATCACAAGTATTAAGAACTCAAGCAGCCCAGTCTCTCCAACATTCAGACAAGAAAAGTAAAACATGCTAAGATGACTTTTCCTACTAAAGGTCATGAACCTAATTTAATTAATCAGGTGTTATACATTTTCCACACTCATCTTTGAGAAAAGACGTTTAAAAGCTTTTGTAGTGCCACAACATACATACACACACACACACACACACACACACACACACACACACACACACACACACACACACACATATATCAACAAGACAAACAATATCATAAATCTGGTGCAATGAAGAAATAGAGTATAAGGCCGGATGAGGGTGGCTCATACCTGTAATCTAAGCTAAACAAAACAAAGCAAAATAAAATTGAATGCTATGTGGTCTAGCTTTTCTTTTTCACTCAAGACTGGAGCTCTACCACTTGAGCCACAGTTCCTCTCCCAGCACAATGTTTTTTGACTGTTCTACTAATATACAAATAAACAAAGTCTTCATAGACAATGTGCTCCATCATTTTACAATGATAGCTGTTGTTGCTGAAACAAAAGAAACCCCAGGAATCTTTTCTTCTTTTACAATTCTGTTTACCTTTTCATACTCAAGGAAACTGTTTTCTTACTGAGACTGCTATGCTATAGGCGACACATTACAGACTTGACAGTGATACATGTCTAAAGTAAAATCTTAAATTACTTACCCAGCTATGGTGTGTTCCCATTCAACAGTATTTCTTAGGTATTTCTTGTTCAAATTTCAAGGTTTGTTTTTTTTCATTGTTGTTTTAAACTGTTGAGCAGAAGTGACAAATTCAGTAAAACATAGGAAATGCCTGTCTTTATGTTTTGTAGGGCAAATATCTTACAGAGGCTTTCTGCTCAAATAAATTAATTTGACTGTCTGTGATGTTATTTAATTTTCAATAATTATTCAAGCATATATAAGCATAAACATCTATGTAGTATGCAGATGGATCACCAATTGTGCATGTAATTGAAGAATTCCTTGAAATACCAAAGTAGATTTTAATATTCAACATCTGAAAAAAATGCTAACATTATAAATTTCCCACACACTCCAGTTGTAAGCAGTGGAGTAAAAATTTAAATATACGAATTTCAATGAAAATTTCACCCTCCTTGACAGCAAGCAATTACATAATCACAGTGGGAAAAATTTAAATATCACAATTACAATCTGAATACTAAAAAACTGAAACTTTAGGATAGAGCAACATTTTTTTTTATAACAGGAGTCACATATTGCCAAGAAATGTAGCTCAACCTGGCTTCTGGGATGGCTGAGGATAGCAGTTTCAGGGAAACCTGGGCAATTTTAATATAAAAGAATCCATCTTAACCCGCTGGGTGCAGAAGTTATGAGCCTATTATTTTAGTTACACAGGAAGCACAAATAGGAGACCACAGTCAGACGAACTGGGGTGAAAAGTTAGACTTTATTTAAAAAAAATAATGACAGCATAAAGAACTATGGTTACATATGGGTATGTTTCAAGTGGTAGAGTGCTTTTCTGGCTCAGTCAAATCCTAGTACTGAAAACAATAGTCACCTGTCAACAGAAAAGGAATCATATCAACAATATAAATTACTTTAAAATTCATGACAGGAAAACATCTTCCAATTTCAACATGAAAGATAAAGTTCAGATTTAAATTTTCAAGAAATGTATGATGGACATTCTTTATTTACCATGTGGGTGATGGAGATAGGAAGAGAGAGAGATAAAGTAATAGATAATCATGTTGAACCAGGTTCTAGCTTTACATTCAAGTTCATGGCCTGCTATTTATAATATCAATAACTGAGCAAAATCCTTCAACATAAATAATTTGTTCACATATAAGGCAGGAGTGACTGCTGCTTTCTTTTTATCACTATCAAAGTTGGTCTCTGACACAATAATATTATATCAAAAATTACTTCAGAAGGAAATCTGCCCATCATTAGAGGAAGATAGGGACACAAAGAGGAAGAAGCATTGCATGCAATAAAAGCAAAAGTGCCTCAGTCCTCACACGTTCCTAAACAAAAAGCAAGGGGAGAAAAATCTGGGTTATTAAGGAGAAATATCTCCACCTCATGGCCTTTTCTAATAGTGTTGCTAAAATTAGCATTCTAGTTGTAGTTTAGCAACTCTAAGCATCCATCTCTTCTTCAGATCAAAGGTGAGATCTTGTCCATAAGCAGATGCCATCTGCTTTTTAAAATAGTAAGACTGGTGATTTTATCATAAATGTATGTGCCATTCCTCCCTTCCATGGGAAAAGCTTTTCAATGAAACACAAGTTCTATCTTCAAAGAACCTACTTTGAGAATAGACTTTCTTCCCTAATAGAGGAATTATCTCACAGCTGAATCGTTCTAATGTTAGGCTCTATAAGTCACCAGACATGTGGGATGTCCCACCAGGATGTAGGAAGAATGTCTGTATCCAGGAAAACCAGAGGTTGTGTGTGTATCAAACAATACAGGAGGAAGTAGGCCTTTTGACTTGCTTGGAGCGGACCCAAATTTTACAGGGAACAGATGGGAAAATTGGGGGTGTGGATTCTAGAACGTACTATTTGTTTCGCATTGGTAGTCAGAATGGCATAGGATTTGGCTCTGAGAAGAAAGTTAGTAAGAAGATTGACTAGCTTTAGCAGCTTTAAGTACCTATTTCAAACTTCTAACTAAGGAGGCTATGGCAGAATTAGAAGTGAGCAGTGCCTCAGTGGTTGTCATTAATTCTTATGGGAAGTGCATCCTAACCCTGAAGCCAATCTGTACCTCACTTTCTCTAAATATAATATGGAAGTTAAGACATTATTTTTGTTATTTATGCTACACATGTCATGGGGTGTTTGGTGCAATAGGCCCAGCTGACACTGTCATGACTGTCACTGAAGAATATGTCAACATCTTCACGGCTTCTAATACTTCTATCTCTACATAGAAGCTCCTAAATTGACAAAATGATATTGTTGTATGAAGGAGTTGGTAGCACCTTTCAACTCATGTTTCACTGTACTAATTCAATGGTATCTTATCGAATACCATTACAGCCAAATAATTTTCAAACTCTTTGTTAATGCATACATGCACACAAATCCTTCAAACCTGTCATTTTAAGCGGTTTTCATAACACATAGAAGGGATTGATGCTTCAAATTGAAAATATGCAGGAATACTGCAATCTCATTCAGACTTTCAATTCCTAGAATCCTGAAGTCTTAATGAGATGACTCTGAGATTTTGTATTCAGGATTTTCCTGATATGCAAATTGCTAGGTGTGAAATGGTGAAAATGTGCTTCTTTTGGATATGGTCGAATCACCTTCAGCTTTACACTGGAAATAGCTTGAAGTGCATGCTGCAAAATTAGTTTTAACAGAAAAATTGGAAGCTGGGAATGTTTGAAGACAGTTTCCTCCTCCCCCACCCCCACTTTTAAGCCAAGGCCTTTGAGTTAAGAGTTTGTGAACACTCTATTTAAGGTTGTTTATTGAGGCATGTCTAGGCCACCTTCTGGTCAGTTCCTTTCAGCAAAAAGCTGTTCCCTTATCACTGCCCCTTTGTATCTGTGTCTGCGCAGACAAGGAATGCAGTGGCCCGTGTGTGCTCACTAATCCTGAAAGCTCTACTGTTTCCATCCAGGCCAGAGCAGCACACCACTCTCCTGCTCATTGACCAAATCAGCAATATTCCCAGATACTCTCAGGGACATGTGTGGTGTTCATGTTGTCAAAGTTATGTAAACATTCATAAATTACCATACTCATTTCTCAGTGCCATCCTCGGCCATTCATTTCTACCAACTAGTTTGAGTTTATAGGCAAATGAAACCCTGAAAATTTAGTCTGCTCATTATAAATATGCTAGTACTGGCCAGAATGGGTTAGGGTGTGAGTGGCAGGTCACGCGGGCACAGTGCTTAATTCCACACCTGAGACATAGTAAGTACCCACTAAACATCAACTACAGTTACTGTTGTTTTTATGAGCTTACTCAGAGTGAACTCAGCTCGTTGCAGAAGGCTGTACTTTTCATGGAACCCTCTTAGGCAGAGGCTACTCTCTGTTCTGGGCAGCTCAGAGGAAGAGGGATTTGAACTAATTTATATCCAATCTCACGCTGTAAATTCACTCCATTGTTTTAGTTGTTATCTATGGCTCCCAGATGTTTTCCCACAAGTCAAGGCTACCCGAAGCCTACCCTTATCTTTTCTCTCTTAGCACTCCCAGTGATCTCAAGGTCTACAGTGCCTCTAAGAAAGATTACCAAGATGCATTATTTCAATCTAAGCCATCTCTTTACTCTTCCTCTTATTACTATACTATATTATTTTTATCTCATCCTGTCCTGAAACTGAATTCTGTAGCCTACTTTCTCTGTACATGTGTCCTTCCCCACTGGAAAGACAGGATGATCCATTGATTAATTCCAGAATTTATCCTCTAATTGCCAAAGTAGCTAGTTGTTAAATCCTGTTCTGCTTTGGGTACTCTCCAAGGTTCTGGAATAAGACAAGCAACAAGACAATCATTTCATGAACATGAATTTCCACACTCAGTTGATCATTCTGTAACTCTGGGACATTGCAGTCCTGGGTGTAACTGCTATTTTTAGGCTGTCAAGCCCCACTAGAGAATGGCCAGGAACACTGAATACTAATCAGCTCCTTTACAGATTATCCCTTGCTTGTCCACTTGTACACCTCAGTGTAGAATGTCCTCCAGTTCTGGCACTGTCTTACAAATCTCTGCTCTGGGCCAGTTCTGGCTGAGAGGCGGAATTGAGTTCAAATTAGTTAATTCGTACCTATTTATTATTTTCCACCCTGTAACTTTTATTTTCTCTTTGTTTCTTGTTTGGTTTGCATTTTTATTGTATTTTATTGTTGGGATAATATATAGAGGGGTTACAGTTATATTTGTCAGATAATGGATACATTACTTCTCAAACCTTGATAACCCTAACTGCTGTTTGTCAAATCTATTCATGTTTCTTTGTTTTTCTTTCTTTCCCTTTTCTTACCTTATCATATTCTTTCTATGTTTTAATCTTTTCACTTTTCTTAAATCCTCCTTTATATTCTATAGAAGTCAGCTGAGATTTTATTGATAATGTTATCATCTTTAATGAAGATTTGCCTTTAAGCGCCTCCCTACCATCCCATTGTGGGGCTCAGTAGGCAGAAATTTGGGGGTCCAAATATGCCTAAGTCAGTGTCCTACAGTGTCTTAAAAAGTTTATGACTTACCACAATGAGGTCTTTTTACTGCTATAACCAACTCTCAATTGATGGTCAATGGGGAGCCTCCTTTTTTATTTAACCCAGTTCGTTGTCCTCAGCGTTGACTTGTCCTGATGAGTCTGGATTGTACCACCTTGACAAGTTTTGGGGTTCAGTGCTGTGTTTCATCTGAATTCTGCCATGCTGAGGACGTAGGCAACTTTTCTCTTCCCTACCTGACCTTGGGAACCTTTGAATGCCAGAGTAGCAGAAAGGTGCCAAAACTTTTGCTTTACTAAGACTGTCCTGCTTTGGGAGAGAGAAAAATAGAATCCTCTGCTGCTTTAAAATTGCCCTGGATTTTGGCTTTCTGATCTACTAGGAACTTAGAAATGTTTTGAATTTAATAACGAAAATAAAAGAGTCATCTACCTTTCCTGAGGGCTGACTTATTTGGGCTGAACAAAATGTGAATGTTTCACCAGCCTGAAGGCTCTTGCCATGTATTTCATAAGCCTCATTTTGGAAGGGCTTCTTTGATTTGGCCAGGGTAGAGGTCTCATGTGATCATAGCCAGGCATTTGTTGCTGTCTCTTAGCTTGTGAGAAATGCTCAGATATGAATTATCCCCCAAAGCACATTCTTCTCTAGGAACTACTTGGGCTTACAGGGTGCATACAGGCTCACAATTTTCAGGAGAGGAGATGTTTCCTGTCCTCTCATGAGCAATTGGCTGTCAGCGTACTCATTCCAGGAGCATAATTACCAACCTTTGATAGGAATTCATTTTAATAACTCCAGAAAAATATTTGTTTAGGTAAGAGGGAATTTTCCTTTACTGAAGATAAGCTGTTGCTTAACCAGCATTAAATTACCTTTCAAATGGTCTCTCAGAAGCCAGGGAGAGTGCCATGTGTAACGTATGCAGGTGCGTGAGGGCTGTGGGCTGAGTGTTTATGCTGTGTGCTGCTTAAAGCCAGCTTCTGTATTTTGAGGGTTATTTCTAGTAGGAGATGAGCCTGTCCAATTTATCTCTGGCACTGAGCAAGCCCTATTTGTCTCTGGCATGAAGCAGGCGCAGCTCATCTGGTACCTTCTCTGGTTATCATGCTACTCAGCAGGAGTAATTTGTTTTGTTTTATTCCTGTCCCAAAAGGTAATTAATAATACAGGGACAAAATTGTTGGTGTGGTGTTTTTGTGTTTTTTGATTACTCAAAGAAGTGTCTGTCAGGAGCCATTCCAAATAGCTAGTTTGCACCTGGCTGGAAACTAATGCCCCTCAGCAGCAGAAAGCTAACTCTTGGAAATATTCCAGGGGCCCCGTCCTTTGCCTCCCCATATCTACAAGTCCTATTCAGCATGGGTCAAGGGGGATTGTCAAGGGTATTATTATCAGTGAGTAGTCTTTGGTGCAGAGTAACACCAACCCGAAAAATATTTTCTGTTCTCTGCCTGTGATTTAAAGGTTGCTATTAAATGCCAAGCATTTTGCTTGGTTCTCTCCACCTATCTTAATCAATATAACAGACTATAAGTTGTTTCTTATTCTTTCTTTTAGAAGGAATATAATAATACTGCCTTTGGTTTTAATGAGAAATATCTCCAAATCTTTAAATATGTATGTAATATATTTATGTATTGTATGTATATATGCATGCATGCATTTATTTATGTTGGTTGTGGGGCTTGAACTCTGGGCCTAGGCACTGTCTCTGAGCTCTTTAGCTCAAGGCTAGCCCTCTACCAGTTTGAGCCACAGTGCCATTTCTGGTTTTCTAGTGGTTGGTTGGAGATAAGAATCTCAGGCTTACCTGTCTAGGCTGGCTTTGAACTGTGATCCTTAGATCTCAACCTCCTGTGTAGCTAGGATTACAGCACGAGTCACCAGCCTGGTCCAGTCCTTAAATCTTAATTGCAGTTCTGAATTACTACTAGCCTCCAGGGCTGGACCACTAGTTGGGGTTGCAGATGATTGGCAGGCACCTGCTCCTCCTAAGAAAGTACTTGGCATTTTGGAGTTGTTTATAGGTCCAGAGGACAGTGTGGATGACAGACACCTGATAGCCCTGAGCTTTTAGTTGAAACCAGAAGTATTTATTATTATTATTATTATTATTATCATTATCATTATCATTATCATTGTGTTTGGTGCAATTCTGCTCCCTCTCTTTTCAGAAGCTTGCAGAGACTGAAACTGATTCACCAAATTAGTCAACAAATACAATTAGAATTAGGTTTATCAACCTCAAGCCCCAGTCTGTATGCTTTTGTAAGATTCTCCCACTGTAAATATTGACTATATTTTCCTTTCTATATGTGTTACTTTGGCCCAGATTCCCAAGCAAACTCAAACTCCTTGTTGTTAGGTGAGAAAGGGAGGGGCAGTTGGAGAGGGAGTGGTATCTCTTAATTTGTAATTCACATACAAAAAAATTTACCTACTCAAAGGCGAAACTATCACCACAGTCAATTTTAGAATACTTATGTCACCTTAGAAAAAAAATTTCTCCCCTTTAGCTATCACCCTCCTGCCCTTTCTTCCCAAGACCTCAGCAATAACCAACCAACTTTCCATTGTGATGTATGTGCTCACACAGGGCATATCACAAAAGTAGAATCATGCCATAGGTACGTGTTGAACTTGTTAGGCTTAACATAAAGCATTCAAGGTTAGCCATGTTGCCTTGGGTATCAATTCTTCATCTCATTATGTGCATGGGGATTGTAGACTTTTTTTTATCCTTTAGTTCATCCATCAGGATAGACATCTGGTCTGTTTTCAGCTTTTGAGTGATACTACCACGAACATCTGTGCGTAATTATTTTGCACACACAATTTTACTTCTTAGGAATATATACAGTAGAATTGTAAGGTCTCAAGATTTCTGTATATTTAACTTTCTGAAGAATGGCCTTCTGTTTTTTTGTATTTTCTACTCCGATGATCAGTGGTTTTTGTTTTTGTTTTTTGTTTTTTTGGGTTTTTTTTTTTGGCCAGTCCTGGTCTTGAGCTCAGGGACTGAGCTCTGTCCTTGGGATTTCTCAAGGATAGAGCTCTACCACTTAAGCCTCAGCACCATTTCTGGCTTTTTCCTATGTATGTGGTACTGAGGAATTGAACCCGGGTCTTCGTGCATGCTAGGCAAGCACTCTACCACTAGGCCAAACTCCCGGCCCCTGATGATCAGTGCTTTATTCTTTGCTTGCCCTCCCTTAGACTTATGTTTGTGCTTCCAGCCATCATACTGGGTAAAGGGAATCTTCCATTGATACACATTTGATCAGTGGTAAATGATGTTGAATGTCGTGTGCTGGTGTGGGACATTTTTTACCTACCTTTTTTAGAGAACTGTTTATTCCCATACCTTGCACAGTATTAAACTCAGTTCTTTCTCTTCTCTTCTCTCCTTTGCTCCCTTTGGCTTTTTCTGCTTAATGTGTTGCTGAAACCAGGGGCCCCACTCTGCCACCATGCTCCATTATGCACATAATTTATTATTATTATTGAATTATAAGATTTCTATATATTCTGTATATTCTAAATACAAATTCCTTTTTTTCTTTACTTTCTTATGTGCTCTTGAATTATTTTTTGCCAGTCCTGGGGCTTGAACAAAGGATTTTGGCACTGTCCTTGACCTTTATCCAGGCAAACATCCTACCACTTGAGCCGTAGCGCCACTGCTGGCTTTTTCTGTGTATGTGGTATCAAGGAATCAATCTCAGCCCCTGATTTGTTTTTAATTTTTATTAAGGATAGTTTATTTGCTCTCTCTGTCTCACTTTCTTTCTCTCCCTCTCATTGCTGAAACTCATTGCTAAATTGAAAATCATAAAAATTTATTCTTTTTTTCCTACTTTAAATTTATTGGTCCAAAATGTATTTTCCATTTTTATGATTCTAGAAAATTTGAATTTGCTTGACAGGGATGTTTAGGTATATATGATCAGAGAAACTTCTTGTATCCAATTTTTGCTTTGGGCTTCCAAAAGACCTCAATCTGCCCATCAGATATCAGTTTTGTTCATTGAAAGTGCTGTATAACTCCACACTAGCCTTACTGCTCTTCATTAGTCAGTTTAAATGCATGAATAAGTCATATATTTAATACCTTGTGCTTTATCTGATGCTCTGTTTCATTTCTATTATCCTATGATGCTCACAGCTTGGTCTTACGAAAGTATTTCTGTAGGAATACTGGAGTATTTACTATAATAACTTTTATTTTTTTAGTTTTCTGAGAGAAGCTTTTAGAAAAGTGCAGAGTTACTGTCAATGTGCTACTTTTTTGTATTATTAACTTCTTTGACAGAATATTTAAAAGGTAATTTAAGGATGGTTAGGTGGTTCATATCTATGGAAAAGAAATTTTCTCTTTTAGTGACTTGATAGCCTGTCAGAGGCACTTGCAAGGAAAATTCTCCAAATTTCACAGATGTTTTTGTCACTACAGAATCCTACTGTGTACATTGTGGCTGACACCCTTTGTAGCTAGTCTCTCCCAGCACTGCCAATACTGTGTGTGTTTGTGTGTACACAGGTGTGTGTGTGTGTGTATGGGTGTGCTTACTCAAATTCATCCCATTCTGATATGCTTGTCTACTTTATATATTAATAATGTTCCAAGAACTCCTTGAAGGAAAGTATACAAACATATCAATTATTTGTTTAATACTTGCAAAATGTTCCAATAAAACCTATGCAAAATAATGAAATATATAATATTAATATATAGTATAATATATATATATAATGTACTGGGCTATGTCCAACTCCATAAAAGATCTCATCTCTCATCTCTCATAATTCTGATGGATGATTACTTTGCTTCTCAAAAGAGCTTTGGATGTTTTTTTCAAACATAGGTCAAACATTTGATCATTTTAAACAATACATTGAAATTCATCTTGCTAATGGAGAAAAATGGTTTAAGGATTTTAATTTATGATATATCTATGCACAAATTTGGGTAATGAAATCCCTGGCCTAAGATAAATATTACACTTGAACTTGCTTCTTTGTATTCTGAATGCTCTTACCTTTCTACTATGCTCTTTCCTCATTCTATTCACCTCACTCTTCAGTTTTTCAGTAGCCAACATTAAGATTTTACACATATAAATCAATATTTGGATATCTACATTTGTATGTAATATATATATAGATACCTAATATATACCATATAGATAAATATTTTGGTATCTACATTTATATATAATGTATATACATATGTACCACACATATATATACCATGTATATATGCCATGTACAAATATGTATATATGTATATATGTATATATGTGGCTGTGTATCATGCAGAGTAGCCACCCATACTATATGGGAAAAGACAGTTATTATGAAAACTGTTTGACTTACTCTTTCTCCTTCAAGATCTCATATATTTCTAAAGAAATAAACCCCTTGAATATAGAAATCAAGATAAAATATATATTTGTTTTATTCATTTCTCCTAGTTAATCTGATGTAAATTGCTTAACCAGCCTTCTTACATTTTCAAGGACTATGGTGTGTTACTATATACAGTGGGGATTTTTGAGAAATAGAACCAAGTAAGTATATAGACATAGATATGCATACTTATAGATATATAAATTCATTAGGGCATTCTCACTCAATTAAGAAAGTCAGGAAATCCCATAAACTGTTAGCACTGGATATCAAGAAATCCAGTGGTATGAGGTATGATTCAGTTTCATTCTGAATGACTGAATAAAAAACAGAAGGTAGAAAGATATGCTGATTCAATTCCTGGGTTACCAATGTAATTTCTGGAGCCCAAAGGACGGGAGAAAATAGTGGATTTCCCAGTGTAATAAGAGAGAATGAGTTTGACCTTCCTCTATCTTTTCTCTTTTTAATACAGATTCTCAATGGGTTGGGTTATCTCCAGCTATATTATAAAAGATGGATATTATTCATGCAGTCTGGTGACTCAAATGCTCACAGACACAACCAGAAATAGTGTATGTCCCTCCATCTTGGCATCCTTAGCTCATTCAGGTTAACTGAAAAACTAAACATCACATCATGTTATAATGACTCTGTACTGAGACATTTTTATGACTAGCTTTGTCTTTTGGATTAAATTTGGAAATTGCTAATAAACATATCGTCTGAATCCTGTCATCTCCAAATTAATTGTTCAGAAAATATTTTATTGGCCTCTGTGCAGTTACTGAATTATCTGACTAGAAAATGAGTTATCAGTACATAATATAGATTATATAAAAGCAATAGTATATATGTAAGAGATAAGATCTACATGTGCGGAGTATATGTAATTTGTTACTGTAATCATCTTCTAACATTAGATCATGTACTCTCATGAGTACAATATATCTGCAGAAGCATTGTCCCCATCCCAGCATTTTGTAATTAGTTGAAGAATAGATCTGTATCATCAATATATAAAACTAAATGTCCATCCAAATGCATTATTACATAGTAAGTTTGAATGCGTTTGGGATACATGACAGGACCTCGTATTAAAACAGAACAAAAAAATTAAAATACAAGAGAAAAACGTCTCAGTGTATTTTAAGACAGATATACATAAGAACCATGGACAAATACTCATTTTTAAAAGAATTTATTAACATTAATTTTCACATCATATTTCAAATGTCATGTTTAACAAGCAAGTATTCAAGTAGGGAATCTCTATATACAATCACTGGCACTTAGATTTTAGAACATCATTAAATTAAGCTGAGGGTTTGTATGTCATAGGTACATATACTCATTTTTAAGTGAAAATTTCAAGGAACTATTTATTTTTTTTTATTTTTATTTTTTTTTTTGACCCCCTTCTCTTTCTGGCCCCGCTCGCTCCGGCCCCGCTCGCTCCGGCCCCTTCTCGCTCTGGCCCCGCTCGCTCCGGCCTCGCTGCCTCTGGCTCGGCTCGCTCCCGCACGCTCCGGCCCTGCTTGCTCCGGCCCGGCTCACTCCGGCCCCCACTCGGTTGGGCTCCCCTTGCTTGCTTTCGCTCTCTGTCGCTTGTTGCAGTCTCGTCTCTGCCACTTCCGGCTTGGTTGTGTATGTGGGATACCGAGGAATCGAACCCGGGTCTTTGTGCATGCTAGGCAAGCACTTTAACCGCTAGGCCAAACTCCCGGGCCCTCAAGGAACTCTTTAATCTGAATTTCCCTCAAGCTCAAATTGCTTAAAATTCTCCCCATGCCATTTCAATGAATCTAAAGTATACTAGGCCATCTGGCTCTGTTGTGGGTACTGAGAATCGATCAGGGAACATATCACTTTGGTCTCTGCTCTTCTACAAATCAACTTATCTTTCCTGGCCAAACAAAATGGGGCAAGTAGATGTGTTTGGTCATACTGAGTGTATTTGTTTTAAGCACCTGTCAAGATCAGAAAATTTTGAATTTCTCTAATATTTGCCATGCAGATGATACCAACACTTTGATCCATAGCTTCCTGAAGGCTTCAGCAGATGCTGGGGAAGCATACTATTAACAAAAATTTTATAGCAATCTGAAAAATCATTTGTATATGACAAACAATTCATTGGAAATAATGTCATCACTAGAGGAAAGAACGGACTGTGTGTCACTGTTAGATTAAATGCACAAAACTGTAACAGAACCTCAGACAGCATTTAAATATTATGATTATCCTGATTATAGTCCTCTGATCTCTTCACGATTTCCATATTCTAACTACATACAGTCCAAATTTCTTGGCCTGACACCTTCAGTCTCTGGCTATGGCAGACTTTATAGTCTTGTTAACTCCTGTGTGATGTGTGTGCATGTGTGGAATGTCATCATTGACCTACTTACCTGACAGTTCCTACCATGCCCTTGAGAACGCTGTTCAAAGATCACCCCTTCCACGAAGTGAGCCTGCGTATTTCCAGACAGATATCACATCGTGCTCTGACCTCAGTGACATCTCCCCATTTGAACGCCTGACCCCATTCACTCACAGTGCTATAATTATCTTAACTATTCTCTTTCTTCCTCTTATCCATCACACCACCCTCTCTCATGAAAACTAAAGCAGCTCAATCTTGGAAGATATTGTAGATGGCTTAATTTTTATGAGTTGAAAGACTGCTCCCCCCATGCAAAAAAAAAGTACTCTATCAGTTGCCATATGATTGAATTTATTATGTAGATTTCTCAACCTTCTGTTGCAAAGATAGTAAATTCTTTTAATTCCTTCAGATAAAGCCCAGTGGCTTAGTTTCAGGTGGAACTTGGGAACAATGCTTCCTCTACTACCTGCCTTTTTGTGAACTTATCTCTTTATGCTCCAGTTTCCATTCCTTTAAAATGAAGATAACAAGACCAATTTCATAGCATTACTGTGATTTAAAAAATATGATCACATATGCCAAGCTCTTAGAACATTCAATAAATACTAACTAGAGATGTTACATATAGTCCATGCCTTTATACAAAATCATATGAACGCTGAAAATATGAATGGATAGGCCCTTACTCATGTTGAGCTGGATGGAGGGAGTGAACAGGAAGAAAGGCAAAGAAAAACAAGAATGGTATATCAAACCCACTGACCCAGGTTTCTCAAGGGAAACTGGCAAATGTGTTAGATTTCCTGCTATACTGATGAGAAATTTAGCAGAGAGGCTATTGCATGTGTAATTAGTGTGGTTTCATAAGACAAATGTTTTGAGATAGAATCCTCTTGGATTCATAGGAAATTTAGTGGGCATATCTACATACAACTAAAGATCCCTCTTTTAACTTTTGCCATTCTGCATCTATAAAAAAGCTAGGGAGTTGGCTGCCTTCATTAGGAATGTGGTGAAAGTAGAGGGAATTATGTTTTTACTATCTCTGTGACTCATTTTAGGAACTGGGTAGAAAAGTGGTTTCCCATGGATTCTACTATGTGGTGCTATGACTCTGAGTGCTTTGTCTCAGCACTGCCTTTTTGTCAGCCTGTGATGCATTGTCACTGTCCATTCCTCTAATGTGGCTGATGGCAAAGTATCTGGAATCCACAATTACAGTTGTGATGAGTGATGTGCTCAGTGCTTACTCGACAGTTATTTTGGCACCATGCTGTTGAGTGAAAGTCAATGTGAATATGCCAAATGGGCAAGTCAACAAAACTGTAATTGACTACAGTTCCTTCAAGCCTCTTCCATACACAAATATAGACATATATCTTTCCCCTTTATACTCTAAAGACCAGAAAGCAGATCCTTGACCATTCTTGGGTTTGGACCCAGGCAGATTAGCCACAAATGAAGTGAAGGGCCATCCACGCACGCCCCATGAAGAAATGTGGGAGAGAGAACAGCAAAGGATCGTCGCAAGTGATGCTACACTGGAAATTTCCATAGCCTTCATTATGTAAATTTGTTAAGATAGTGAGTAGTTATAGAAATGCTTGTATACTCACCATTAAGCCTCAAAAGGCTACCATCTTTAACCAATTTCATTTCGTCTGTGTCCCATTATTTCTTTTGCTCAACCATGGATCTTGAAGAAAATGCATGGACACAGTGGTGCAGCAATTTGGCAAATTAAAAAAATACATACCTCAATAAGTACTTCCAGCTTTTAAACTTGCTAAGAACAAGTTCTACAGGCCCTTTTTTTTTTTTTAAATACCTCTGACTGAAAGAGACCTATCTACTTGCACTCTGATTTGACCACACAGAATCAGTCTCTGGGTGTGGAATGCTGGGACTCAGCCACATATATGGTTTAAATTCAGTGTCCTACCATGGCAGGTTTTTTTTTTACCTGTTCCTCACTCAGTGACTCAGTGACTTATCTCTACCTCAAGAAGCTACTGTGAAGATTAAGTGCCTGTCATCTAATGAGGATTCAGTAAAAGTTACTAATTATCATTCTATAATTATCCTATACTAGAGAATGCTCTGAATACTAAGTGTTAAAAACACAAGGCCAACAACAGACCTTTTCACATTTTCTAGAATGATCCATCTCCAAATGAATGAGCTTCCTCTGGGCTATAAGCCTGTCCCTCTTTCCCAAGGTACAAAGGACTGGAACTCTGGAAAGATTACATAAGGATGTGATCCTTTTCCTGAGCCAGTACTGCTGAGGCTGAAGTAAAGGTAGCCTGCAAGCCAGGAAGGGGTGGCCTCCTGGCTGCTGAGAATCAGAGACACAGGGTTACCACTATCTATCACAGGCCTTCACTCAAACAGACCAGTAGGCAGGTCTTCCCTGCCCCAGCAGCACTCATCTCACCGGTAGCCCTACCTGAAAGGCTGTTTTGCCATGGCACTATCCAGTACTATTTCATTTCTCTTTGCAGTTTTCACCATGACTTGAGATAATTTTTATGACCTTGGTCTTAAATTTTGAATATGCGATCCCCTTGTAAAACCACTTACATGTCTTTTGCATAAGCCTACCTAAGTCAGCATTTTTCTTTTTCCCTATCAATGATTCTCTCCCTGCTTCTCATTCAGTGCTTAGCATTCTTTTCTGGTTCTTGGTTTTCTTTCTTTATCTGAAGCTCATTTTTTTCTTCGTTGTACCTTTCTCATTTTGATTCTCTTCTGCATGTAATTTCACCTCTCATCATAGCTACTCTATTTCCTCTCAGCTTTGTTTGTTTGTTTGTTTGTTCTGGGCATAGAGTTTGATCTCAGGGTCTGGGCACTGTTCCTGAGGTTTCTTACTCAAGGCTAGAACTCTACTCCTTGAGCCGTGGACTTCAGGCTTTTTGGTGGTTAACTGAAAATAAAGGTCTCATGGACTTTTCTGTCCACACTGGCTTTGAACCTTGATTTTCAGGTCTCAGCCTCCTGAGTCGCTCAGATTAGAGGGATGAGACACTGTACACAGCTCTCAGCTTTATTCTTGATGGACTGTACAAAACTATTAAGGCAAGTAGCCTTTTTTGTACTTCTGAAAACCTTTGGGAATGACAACATTTGCATGCCATAATTAGAGAATTATGAAGAAGCCCTGTGGTGCTCATTGTCCAGGATATATTAGGGGGAGTTTTTGTGACCCCACAAAGACTTTTAAGCATCACTGAATGAACGTATTAGAGGTCTACAATTCTTGATATACAATTTACTTATCATTCTGTGAACATATTCCATAAGTAATTTATATACTCAAAAGCTGATAGATTCTGACATCAAATTTAGGCGGAAGCTCATCAAAATGAAATGATAACCCCAAGTATCTGACAAAGAAAATAAAATGAAAATGAACTACTTTGATAGTTTCTCATCCACACAATAAATGTCCAAAAACATTTTAAAGAATACTATGCTCTGTGCTACTATGTTGGATTATTAATATCTGAATTATTTTATTTTTGATTTTGGTTTGGAGGATTTTTTGTCACCCTGGGGCTTGAACTCAGGGCCTCAACACAGTCTTTGGAATTTCTCAAGGCTCTACCCGTTGAGCCACAGCATCATCTCTGGTTTTTACTATATATGTGATACTGATGAATTGAACCTGAGTATTGTACATGCTAGGCAAGCACTCTACCAGTAGGCCAAACTCCGAGCCAATATCTGAATTATTCTAAATCTATCAATATTGCATCTTTAATGATGCAGTTAAATGAAAGTAGGTCAGGAACTGCATGAAAATTAAAAATCTTGCAGGAATAAAAAAATTAAAGAGATTGTTTACACTGAGGTTCTTTTACCTAGTTAATTGAAGTAGCTAATTGTTGAATGGGTGAGTTGTTCTTGTTCAGCCCATTTTGTTACCATGACAACCAGATCTTTCATCTTCAGTGGCATGCTGAATTTTCAGTACTTTTAATTTAAGCATTTGATTTTCTCATGAGCTAACTGTGAAGCATGTCATATCTCACCAGCCAACTTAGAGAAACTGATGTCATGGGAGGAAGCTACCTAGAATGAAAGTGGAAAAAAAAAGTTAGATTATTAAAAGTATACCCATAAAAAATTGAAGAATGTCAAATTTGATTTAGGTAACAATGATGAATTGTACAAAACTAAAATCATTTTTATCTTCTATTCCCTTTATTTTCTGTACTTTCCTGTCCCAAGAAGATATTATGTCCTGAAGCCAATTCTGGTGCTAATGGGATAAAGGGTACTCCATTTCTCAGAAGCCTACAAATCAGGGAGGCGGGGACAGCAGCTAAATTATTGTCTTGAGTCATAAATGCTAACCTGCTCTTGGTGTAAGAGGACTTGGCCCCTATTTCCAGAGCAAAGATGAGCTGTGAGGAACAGAAGGGCATCTCACTGTGTGTACCTCATCCCAGCAGGAACTCTGGATGCTCTTAGACACATTCCTTGGCTTTCTGTTTTGTTAGGCACAGTCAGTACAGATGTAGGAAGTTGGATAATGTCTTAAAAGACAGCTAAGCCTAAGGCCTAAATGTCAGTACCTGAGCATGCCAGTCAGGCTCAGAAATCGAGACCTTGCAGGTGGAATGATGGTAAGATGATGTCATCTTCCATGTAAGGTGGTTTCTCATTCCCTTAATGAACCATCCTAACACAGGAAAAGGGAAGGGTGACATACAGGTAGAAAGAAGAGTGCATGTGAGATTGGACTCCTGTATCCCAGAGCTCAGGAGTAGCTGCAAAGGTGGCTTATAGCTGCTGGAATGTAGGAGAGAGGGCTGAAGCTGATTTTTCCTCTCTGCCTGGCTGCTAACCAGCCCTGCATAACATCTTCGCCTTCCAGCCTTTAGAACTGGGGGGGAGGGGCAATAAAAGCTTGTTACAAGCCACCCCATTTGCAGTCATTTGCTATGGCAGTACTAAGAAACTAATATAAAGGTCAATTAAAAAACTCATAAAGAAAATTGAAATCACCTACAATAAAGATTCTTACTCAGCCACAGCACAGACCTGGCATGTTCCTCTCTTGGCAGGTTTAATAAAAGAGAAAAAGCTTCCCTTCATAAGACTGACAACGATCCAAACAGCCCAAGATCCTACAGGCAGGAGAATGGTGCTGGTGGTTTGATGCCTGCCTGTAAAGCTCAAAGCTCTAGAGGCTTGGATGTGAAAATCACGACTCTTATCTTTATTCATCAGCAAAAAGCTAGAGGTAGAGGTGGAAGCTCAAGTAGTAGAACACCAGCCTTGAGCAGAAATAACCAAGTAAGAGGGAGTGATCCCTAAGAGGTGGGGAGGGGGTGATTTCTGTCTCCACCCATGTGGAAAACACAGTGTAGCAGGGAGTGAGACTGAATGTCGCCTGTATTGCCACAGGCACCATGAAGCAGTCTCCTGGTACCCATCAGGGACACTCCTGTAACCTCCCCAAGGATGGAGTCTTGTATCTGAGTGGACACATTTCTGACAGGAGGAAGGAGAAGGGAGCCCTGTGCCTGCAAAGCCTCTTCTGTGAACCTGGAGCCTGGAGTTTACTTCTGCACTCCTTCTGCTTCTTTATTGATGAACTGGGGAAAAATAATACTCACCACAGGAAACTCTGCTTACCAGTCTCCATAACGGGGGAGTGAGCGGCTATATTTCTCCTCCACGGTTGATTTGTTTCCGCCTAATACCACCTGTAAATCATGAAGCAGTTCTTTTTTCCTCTCACTTTAATGGGTTTGAGGTTGAGCCAAATTGTGGTGAGCTTCTAGTAAATGTACTGTATCGCTGGCACACATTGTTGTGTACTGTGTGTCCTGCACTCCTTCTGGTACTGGCAGCTAATATTTGTGTAGTATGCTTGCATTCCAGGTACTTTGTTAAGTGTTAAATACATATTTGGAGTTTTAGGTCTTTTAAAAGTCCTGTGTTTCAGGCAATGTTGTCCTCGTTATCATCTTTACTTTATAAAAAAAAACTTGAGCTCTAGGGTTTTAGTTATTACCTCAAGATTCTATCATTGTTTAAGGAACTGGAATTAATAATAGCTGCAGGCTTGCATGAATGATTAGGTCTGATAGTTTCAGAAACCTGTTTCAAGACACGGAAACATTATTTTGATGTCCTGTGGCTTACTTTAAAAACTAAAATAAAGCATCTGTCAGGTTCCAGTAGCTCATACTCTTAATTTTAGTTACTCTGGAGGCCGAGATCTAAGGATCAATGTTCAAAGCTAGCAACCCAAGCAGAAAAGTTCATTAGGCTCAAATTTCCAATGAGTCACTAAAAAAGCCAGGGTGGAATTAGGGTTCAAGTTGTAGAACACCACCCTGCTTTCCTTAAGTGAAAAAGCTAAGGGAGAGTACCAGAAAAAAAAAAAAACACCGAAACCAAGACAACAAAAGCAAAAACATAAGCATTTATTTCCTACTTTCCTCAATGTTCACCATTTTACTTTTTAGTTATCTCATATATTATTTGGTTTTTGTTTTGGAAATACTGGAGGTTAAACTCAACCTGGAATTTGCATGGCAAACATTCTACCATTTGAGCATTATCTCTGTTCTCTTTACGCATCCTTTATATGCTCCATAGAGTCTTATTTTATTCTGGGACCAACTTGGTCTCTGATCTTTCTAGTTGTGGTTGCTGGTGTGGCTAAGGAGACAGATAGGCATCACTGGGCCCAGCCACATGCTTCCCCTGAAGCTAGAATAACAGGCATGGGCCACCTCATTCAGCCATTGAAAAAGATGGAGACTTCAAAACTTTTATGCTTGGCTAGCCTTGAAGCTAAATCTTCAGAGAAAAAAAAAAGACAGGCTTGAGTTAACATATCTGTACCTCCACTTACATCTTTTAGCTATGTTCTGGCTTTGGTGGGACAATGATTTGATGCTATTGGAACTAACACATCCAAACCCTACCCAGGATCTAGCATAGTGGGAGTCCCTCTGGCTTTCAGCATAAGAACCACCCTCTTAACCTTACTTTTTCCTTCTGCTCAGTTAATGGTATATGAAATAATGGTATGTGATATTCCAACAAACAGTAATAATAATACTTTCATTTTGAATCTTGATTAGATGTCTTAAAATGACTTAAAGTTACATGGACTCACCTTTTCTTTGTATTATATCTCTCAGACATGAATGCCATTTCTCATGATCTCGTAAAATAAGGATTTTGCTAACAGTGGGTATATGGGGATTCCCTTTGCCAGTGTTTTGTCATCTTAAGTCTCTGTGTGTCTGTACAACAGAACTGCTGATTTGGCACTAGTACTAAGGCTTGAACAGGGCTTTACACTCTTGCTTGGCTTTTACACTCAAAGCTGGCACTCCTCACTTCAGCAATACGTCTAAGTTTAGCTTTTTGCTTGT
This sequence comes from Megascapheus bottae, assembly GCF_031878675.1. Taxonomy (NCBI): domain Eukaryota; kingdom Metazoa; phylum Chordata; class Mammalia; order Rodentia; family Geomyidae; genus Megascapheus; species Megascapheus bottae. The sequence goes on along the minus strand of NC_143520.1, from coordinate 58,539,830 downwards.
TAATTGAAGATAAGAGTAACAAAGGCGTTTCTGCCTAAGCTGGTTGCAAACTCTCATGATTCTCACATCTCACCTTTCTGACTAGCTGGGGTTACAGGTGTGAGCCACATGTCCCAAAGCCTATTTTAACATTGTCTAATTTACATAAATTATGAGGAAGAATGAAGAAGCTTTCCTTTAAGGCTGTTTTCAGAATTGGTAGTTTGATTTTTTGTTGTTTTCTTTTTCATGTTCTTTCTTTTTTGGAGACGAGGAATACAAAATGAAGAACATGCATTTTAGGTTTCTGTTCCATTCACATATGTCATACTTAATTTGGAGTCTACATACTAATTATCTTGGTCTAATAATTAGCTGTCATATAATGAGTTTTAAATTGAAGGTTTAAAAATGTGTGCTGATCCTAAGTGTAACCTCTGCCACTGTAGGTAATTGCTTAGTCCTGGGAATTAATTCCACAAATACAATTTATAAGAGTAGTTTCATTTGATTTTAATTGTTTCTTTTTGTTTGCTATTTGTCAATGCCTGAGTTTGAACACAGAGCCTCAGACTTGGTTAGCTGGTAGTCTAATATCTGAGCCATTCCTCCAGTGTAGCCTTTTTGTGCTCATCGTAGGGCTTGAACTCAGGGTGGAATGCTGTCTTTGAGCTTTATTGCTCAAACCTAGTGGCAGGGAATTAGAGATAAGAGTGTCACAGGCATTTCTCTCTATACTGGCTTCAATCCTGGATCCTCAGAACTCAGTCTCTTGAATAGCTAGAGTTATAGGCATGAGTCACTGGCACAATGCCAGCCTGGCTTTTTCTGAACATTTTGTCCAGGCTGGCTTTGAACTAGAATCTTCCAGATCTAAGTGTATTAAGTATCTAAGGTTTTAGGGCTGAGCCATGGACACCTGGCTCATGAATAGATTTAAAGGGAATGTTAGGTCCCTAAGCGGTAAGTAAAGGCATCTGCCTAGATACCAGCTTAGCCACTGAGCTGTTTTCCTCTTGTCTGGTGTCTAAAGCCAATTCCTGAAAAGGATAGTTTCTTGGTTTGGTTTTAATTACCGTCTGTCTCAACCTTAACATGACCCTGCCTATGTCATTAAATAGTATCTTGTGGTGAGGTCTTGGGGACAATTTTGCAAACAGGTGGATTATATCACTAGTGGACTTATAAATCTTTATCCAAGAGGAGAATTAGATGTTTAATCCCAAACAGGGTGCATATGCTACTTTTATTTCAGGTAAGTACAGTCCTTGAAACCATTCCTACCACTGGGAATAAGTGATTCCAGTTTTACTTACTGCAATCAAGTGCTAAAGATTATAGATTTGGCAAAGCACACTACTAAACTTCCATACTCTGTTGAAAGCCTCCTCTGAGAGTTGTCAGTAATTCCAGGTACAACAGGTTCCAATCAGTTGTGTTTGTCAGTGACAGAAGCGTAGAAAGAACTGACCTGAATTAATAGCCCAGTATAGCAGATAGAGAAAGAGAGAGAGAGAGAGAGAAAGAGAGAGAGAGGGAGAGGGAGAGGGAGAGCGAGAGGGAGAGGGAGAGGGAGAGGGAGAGGGAGAGGGAGAGAGGGAGAGAGGGAGAGAGGGAGAGAGGGAGAGAGGGAGAGAGGGAGTGTCAGAGACAGAGACACACACAGAGAGAAAGAAAAACAGACCAAGAATACCTTTTTAGGAAAATGAAATCTTTTTCTCTAGCTTATATTGTACTTGATAACCATAAAGAAGAACAAGAAGCAGGATCTTCTTTATATAAAAGCTTTTAGTTTCATCATCCAAGAAAAGCTACTTTAGAAAGACTCTTATTGTAACAATAAGCTAGCAAGAAGTGCTAGCTTCAGATTCATCGATGCCATAGAACTGGGAGGTAGGTGACAATTCAAAAAGAAAATGAGCATTTATGATGGTGCACACTTTCTATTTGTAAGTGTATAAGTGTGTGTGTGTGTGTGTGTGTGTGTGTGTGTGTGTGTGTGTGCACTCGACTTGAGACTAAAGGTCTTTCACTCTTCATTGGCTTTTTCACTCAAGGCTGGTATTCTACGACTTGAGTCACAGTCTCACATCTGAATTTTTGTAATTCATTGGAGATAAGATCCTCAGGGACTTTTCTGCCCTGGATGGATTTGATCCTTGATTCTCAGATCTCAATCTCCTTATTAACTAGGGTTACAAGTGTGAGGCACAGGTGACTAGCTTTCTGATAGAATTTTTACTGTTTTATTCCTTTTATTTTTACCTGGTTGGGAAAAAAATGGACGGATGGAGAGAAAATGATGAGGATGGATGTGGTGAGAGAGACCAACAGAGAAAGAGAAAGACAAAGGAAGCAAAAAAAGAAGGGAAAGAAGCATAAACTAAATGAAAAAGATGTTACTTTCCAGCAATATCCACTAGAAATGAGTCAACACAAAGTCATAATGTTCTTATGATACACACAGAGTGGTGGGACTTTTTAATGACTCCCATACAGACCTTTGTAAATATTGTATTTGAAAATTATATACAAACTCATACATTCTTGGCTCAAAAAATGCTGAAATACTTCTTATGTAATAATAACTTGGGTTTTAAATACCAAACATTTGCAGAAAGTAAAAGAAATTTTGACGAGTGCTATGCAGCAGCATTTACAGAATTACTTCATCAACAGTGACTAATAATCACTCTGCTGACGGTGCTAAATGCTTTTAAGTGATCCTACCACACAGTACAAATGCAAGGCTTTGAAGGTGGCATGCTCTCTTGCGGTGATCACTTAGATTTCATTTGCCCTGTACCATTACTTGTTTTCAGGACCATTTTACTAAGCAAGAGTCCAGAGAGCACAAGTGATCTATTGCGAGTCACTGATAAAAATGGTGACCTGTGTCTTCAGAAGACTGAACAGTATGGGCCATTCACTATACCATGTTGCCTGCAAAAGAGTTGCACTGAAAATATTTTCTGTTTGGATAATGGACTGCAATTTGGAGAGAGTTATTATATTGCTCTCTCTTCCAGCTGCATTAGACAGCAGAACCTGGCACAGTATCCCAATTCCAGCTGCCCTTTTACCAGACCATCTCACCTTAATCATGTAATCTTTCTGGGCCTCTCTTTCCCTGTTTATAAAATAACGGCTAATAAAATCTTCCATCTTTCAGAGATGAGTGTTTTAAGGACACATTAGATCGCTTATGAGAGAAGCTTTATGTTCTTTAGAAGAAAAGTACATGGCAGAGATACATTTTTCACCACAATCATTTAATATATCATAAAAAAACCCAATGCTGCAAAGGTAATTAAGTATGTGGCTTGACAAGGGAGTTGAAAGGAATGAAAAAGTGATAAAAATAAAAATAGTTATCTGGATGACTGAAATGGTATTACCTTATAAGGACATTTTTGATCCTATGTTGCACTAAGACTGTTCTTTATTAAAAATAAGATGAGTATCTTCAGTTCCATTACTTAGGGTGTAAACTAAAAATCCACGTTCATCTAGGGGTGAAATTGTAACCTAAAAGATTGGTGGTCTGATTTTATAAAGAGCTTGTGTCAACATCCAACAACAAATGGAAGGTTTGGAAAATCAGTGGGAATGATTCAGGCATTAAGAAAGCAGAACCTGTTAGTTAAGGTTGGAGAAATAAAATAAAGTGGCAGATAAGGCTGAAAGATGGGAGAAATATGAGTGGCAGATGGTGAGTGGAGAACAGAATGAAAAGAAACTGGTCTGAATTATGACGAGAGGATTACAGGCAATGCCCACAGGAGGCCCTAATGCTTGGAAGGTTGTTAGCTACTGCAATGTACTATTGATTGAATTTATGGAATCTCTTCTTTTTTTCCGATGATATATTCAATAAGAAGCCACCTCTCCATCTGAGAAAATTGCTGCAGGCTATGGATAAAAGGGTACATTCTATCATATATTGTGTTTATGCCCTAAGATAATTAAATTTAGGGACATAGTACTTCAGTATGTGAAGTCTATTACTAGAAAAGCTGCAGTATTTCAAGATTCAATCAAATAGCTCTGGGCATTATTAAGTAAAGAACTGGGTCCTATTTTCAAGAAAAAAAAATATAGTCCCTATTTTTTCTAACTGCAGATTTTCTGGCTGCCTTAACATTGCCGTCTGTAAATCTCCCATTACTAGCACCTATTAAGACATGATCCAGCACTTACAAAATGCCTTTGTGTACTACTCTACATGGCAAAGAGATTTAGATACTTTCTTCAAAAATTATCAATAGTTGGATATGGTTAAAATGGTTTATGTGTAGGAAATGACAGCAATATTTAAATTGGTTTTGGATATAGGGAAGATAATAAGAGAGTGTTAATGGGGAGTGAGAGTACTTGGAATATATTGCATATGTGAAAAAATACCACAATAAATTCTGCCTTATGCAACTTATTAGATGGTAATAAAAGCAATGAAATTATCAAAAGTTTATTAAAGCAGTATTGATGTCATTTCTGAGCATTTTAATATAATAAATATGCTCTAAATTTAAGTAAATAAATATTTTAGAATATACTAAAGTCCTACATAACTATAATTATTCAGGGAACATTGTGACAAAGCCTGCTTGAAAGTCATGGAAAACAGCTTGGGAGGTAATCTTGTTTTGTTATTTCTGTTCAGTTAGCAGGGGAAGGAATTGAAAATATAAACTTTTGGCTTGCATTAAGGAAAGCAATAGGTCAGGATGAGTTATGAGTCACAGATTCCTGACATTTTTCTTTCACTTTAATGCTAGTTCTGTTCTAGCCAACTTCTACTTAAATATCTCAGTGAGAGTTGGACCCCTCATGGCTCATGAGTTTTGTGTTTATGACTCACTTTATGTGTCAAAATCCTCCTAATTTTGTTTAAATTTCAACTCATCAACTGGTTTGCAGTTTCCATCCTCACGTTTATTTTGTAAGTTTCCTACTCTGGACACACTCTCATGATACCTTGTTCATGCCAATGTTTTTATACAAAGCAGAATTTGGCCTATATTAATTTCTGTTCTTTTTGCATCCTCAACCTTCCTTTCTTTGGATCCCAAGCATTTGGAAGGTGTTCATCCTACTTTATCTGCAAAGCCGAGTTATCTTGCACATATTGAATATTTATTAAATATATTTTTGGCTGGCTTTACCTCCTGGCTTCTCTTTGCCTGGAATTTGGTTTCAAGTCTTTGAATTAAATGTTTCTCACCAGTTCAGACATTTGTCACTGGGTTGTGGTGTTTTGCTATTCATGTGTCACTCAATCATTACTCCAACTTCATCCCCTGAGCAAGTTGGACATCTTGTTCTTTCCTGCCAAATACTGGTAACCCTATTAAATCTCAGAATGAAAGGTTAGCCGCTCAGGGAACCTTTCTAACTATTGCCCTTGTTTATTTCCATGTTCCCATGTTTGCTTTGAGGTCTGTCTTCCCCAGCATTTGTTACAATTCAAATGTAAGTATGGCCCTCATTTTTCCCATCCCTGCAGACCCTAGCAGGGCTATAGAGATTTGCCAGCCTCCTTGTTGAGAAAGAAATTATTCCTTCTATATAGTTACTGTCAGCTGACATCTAGGGCCCTCTATGACCTGCCCTAATCTATCTAGACAGGCTTTGTCATGTCTTCTTAAATAGCGCAAATTTTGAAGCTATTTTTGTTGACTTAAAGGACATAGACTCATTTCCCCTTGGGGTTTGGCTTTCACTGAGATATTCCCTCATCTACATCACATCTCCATTCTTCCTTATGCTGTTCTTTCATAATAAGTCCTCTACATCTCATTTCCAGGTCTCTTTTCTTTATCATGTTTTATATGGCAGTTCAAGCCAACTGGTTTTCCCCATTCTTACAGACACTGTAACTATGATTTTGACTTTGACATGTCATAATCTTGGTGTTCCGAAAATGGACCTCTTGTGTCATCTTTACAGAGCAGCTACAGTATAATGGAAGGGAAAGTAGAATAATGAATGATGTCATTAACTTAGGTGCATGGCACCTTTGTCAGAAAACATGCACAAGTACTTATGTCTGTATATATGTGACTGTGTATAAACCCATATGTATGTATATCCATTTATAAATGTATTAGTGTGTAGCAGGTTGCCAGGGCAACCTGAAATATGCTTTTGCTAGGTGCTGTGAATTAACTACATGTCCTCTAACTTTATATTTGTGTCCATTGATCTGAACTATTCTCTCCTGCAATCTTTTTGTAGTCACTTGTGACTTCAGGAGGAAAGGAAACATTCACTGACAAGCAGCTTGTGTGGAAGGAATATTGCCCCTCAAACAGACAAAGTCTTCTTAAAGAGCCAAAAACTCAGGAGACCACCTTGTTCAAGTTCTGTTCCACTAGTAAAATGCTAACAACTTCTCTCACTACCTCCAATGACAAAAGATGGAGCTAATGGTCAACTAATCCATACCTGTAACTGTTCTCACTATATACACCCTTGTCACTCTCTGCCTTCTAAATCTCTCTATTTAATTTGAAGTCAATGTCTATACCCCAGGAGATGACTGGTGATGTCCTGACGTGCTGTCTCCTCATGGCTGACATGCAATATATCCTTTTCTACTTTTCACCATGTCTCTTTATTTGGTATATCAGATGAGTGACAAGACTTAACATGGGATTTCTAGATTTTGGGCCTTGGGTTGAAAAATTTATTATCATTAGGAAATAAATGTGAATTGGCAATTTAATCTGCACAATTAAAGTTCTCACATACAGTATTATAATCTACTATATAATCAAAGTTATGTTATTAGAAATCAATGGTTGTTTCTCTAAATCAAATTCATCTGGACATTCTAGATTTTAATTTGACAATGTTCTAGATTTTAATTTGACAATGACAGTAACTCTTGACATCCATCTCTAGGAGGAAAGATAATCAACCACCCAGTATTTTATAAATGAGGAGACTGAGACTTACAGACACTGGATAGTGAGTCCAGAACTATAGATTAAGCCCAAGTAGATTGTTGGCCTTTTAAAGCATATACTCTCTAGCGCTATTCTTAACTTAGAAAACATAAAAAAAATCCTTTGATACAGACTATACTACATCAACCTTTACAGTGCCTGATATATTGTCACCTTAAAGAGTGAATCACATAAGAGCTAGTCATCTCTAGGTATTCAGTTGGTAACCTTAAAACCTATTCAGCCATTGGAAATGCATTAGTCAATAAGACTTTTAACATAGGAATGGTCTCCTATATCCAAAATTTTGCCACTATAAGACTGTAAGAGGCAATGGGGATAAATATATTATACACAATAAAGAGCTTTTCAAATACTCTTTCACTAGGTTTGTGTTTCATTTGACATACGTTCCTGTAAATATTGGTTTCCTTTAATGGGTATTTATTACAATGAAATCACACTGTCCCTTAGCAAATTGTTTTTTTTTCTCAAAAAACACCACCATTCTATTACAATTACATTCAATTCAATTCAATTTAGGTTTCACCATCTCAAAAAAAAACTGTCTTTGCATTTACTGGGTCTTATTAGTACTATGCAGATCTTTCCTTTTAAAAGCCTGCACTTGGAATATTACAATTATATAGAGAAAAAGGAAGAACAGAAGGCAGTTCTGGGGATTTTTACAAAGTAGCTTTTTCTTTCTTCTTCCTTTTCTGTCTTGCTGCCTAGTGAAGGCAGAGATTTGATGGGAGGGTTTGCTGTTTTGGTTTGAACTATTCTATAGAAATCAGACTTACTAGAGGAAAACTGGATTGTAGCCTCCAAAATCAGGTATTAATTTTATTAATACCTAATAGCCTCTCAAATTAAAGTATTGATGGATGTATTAGTTAACTATGACCAACCTGAGACATATCTTCCCGCCACAGGCACCCCAGTGATTCTTCTCAGTAGCAGTATGTCTCTTCATCCTCTCTCCTCCATTCTGTGCCCTTCTCCCTTTGTTGCTCCTCTCTCCCAAGAGCTCTTCTGATTACTTTTCACCAGGGAAAGTTTCCCAGTTTAGTAATCCTGCCTGCAAAGCTCTAAAAGGATCCCTCCACTAGCGAAACTTCAGCCTATACTCCCACTTTCACTCTTGTTGATATTGTGGAATGAATATTCTATTTAATCGATCTAAAAGCTGGATTTTTCCCCAGGGTGCCTAGCTTCTGCAGATTTCTATTTGTTTTTCATTCATTTTTCATAGTTCTTTTCCTTCTTTCCTTCCTTCATTATTTCTTTTTGTCTTTCCATCTTTCATTTGACAGGTAGCTTAGAAATGAGTGTAGAGTACATAGCTTCAAACAGAATATTAAAATACAGAGAGATACTAAAAGTATTTTGAGACATCTGAGTTATGTTATTGAAACTGCTAGTGAGAAAAACAGACAGCTAAATAAAAGTTCAAGTTCCTATGGCAGTGTTACCAGGAATTTAGTGAAGCTAACCAACCTTAGACTTTATGTCCAAATGAGAAAAAATTCAGGCAAATAGCAATGTAGTAAAGGTAATAGAGCTTATTTGAAAAGAAATATGGGAGAGAAAGAGATTTATGTGGCATAGACATGTCAAAGGAAGACCAATGTGCAGCCTTGGAAGTAAAGATCCCATCTATAACCAACATTGAATGAAGGCAAGCAATGAAAAGAGTTTACTAGAAAGAAGATACACCCTTAAAGGAAATGGAGCAAAGAACTGAATGTCCCCCAGAGATAACTAGGAATGGAATCAGTGTCAGACTTTGTTCCCTCTAGCTAGGTTGCATCAATGGCACCTTAGTTCATCTTTAGCCGTATTCTGCCATCTATGTCCATATTTAGGCATGTAGACATTGACCTTCAGTTAAATAGGGAGGGAGAGTGTGCGAAAGTATGTGTATTTGGAACAGTCCCACGTCACAGGCAGATTCAGAAATGGCTGGCAGTCCTGTATCTGTAGTGGCCAGGTAGGGCCTTTTTACACTGACAGGGAAGAAGAAAAGGGAGAAAAGGAAGAAAAGAAGGAAGGGGATGGAAGAGAAGAGTAAGAGAGGAGAAATACTTAGATACTGTGTCTAATCATAGGAAGTACAAGCGAAAATAATGGTTTCAGAAGTGTTTCCTAACTCTCAAATTGGCGCTGATGGTAAAATGTTGGGTGAGGATATTTCAGTCTTTGATATTCTCAATCCTCACAAAGGTCTGCATAGTCGCTATTTATGAATTAAAATCTCTTCAGGGACTATTTTCTTTTCTAAATATGGAGGAATATTTTTAGAGATGAGAAAGAAAAAAAAGCTGATTGGAAAATTAAGTCAGCTGGAAGGCAATATTTTGCTTAGAGTTGTGTTTTGAATAGTCTGTGGAATTTAGATTATTACAGATTTATAATATAAAATGCTGTCCCTTTGTATTTAGATGAGAGTTTTTATTTTAGAAATGCTAGAGACTTATGAATAGCATTTCAGACATCCCTAAGAAGAAGGTGGGAAGAGAAAAAGTTAGTAATGATATTATGGATGACAATGAAGTTAAGAGGAAACTAGTATTTGCAACTTTTCAATAATCAGTATAACCTAGGCTATGTTATTTGATGTGCACATTTTATGTAAATGAGGAATTGGGGGATTGCGAAAACATAGAACTGGTTGCTATATGTTAAGTTTCATTTTTAGTGTTTCTGGGTGACTAGAAATTCAATTTCGTACTATTTTTCTATATTTCTCATCATAACAATTCTTTTTTTTTTTGCCAGTCCTGGACCTTGAACTCAGGGCCTCAGCACTGTCCTTAGACTTTCTCAAAACTAGAGCTCTACCACTTGAGTTACAACACCAATTCCAGCTTTCTTTTCTATGTATGACGTACCAAGGAATCGAACTCAGATCTTTGTGCATGCTAGGCAAGCACTCTACCACGAGGCCAAACTCCTGGCCCCATAACAATTCTTAATAGCAATACAAGTGTGTAGAAAATCACATTCCATCAGGAAATTTTGTCCTATAGAATTTTTAGGTAGAAATGTATGCTGATAAAACAAAGACATCTTGAAAAAGAATGAGGAAATAAAAAGAACAAAAGAATGAGCAAATAAGGTATCATACTAAATTTTTGATGGTATGTCCTTAAAAGAAATAGAAAGGAGACCCACCACTAAGATCCACCAAAATCTCCAATTCTCCCTGTAAAACCCCATGCCAAGTTCTGCGTTAAAATTGGTAAGATGGCTAACTTGAGCTAGGATAAATGTTGTGATTATTACTCTGTAGTTCTATTTGCCAGTAATTTAAAATTGTTGAATTTGACCAATCCTCATAATCAGGATTATTGAATGCCACTAACCATCATTAAAATAAGTCTTTGTTAATTGCAAATAAGGGTTGTAATAATGACAAGACTTCTTTTTGTATTTTCTTTTTGGAAGCATACTTTGATTCACTAAAACTTAATGCATAGGCTGAATTTTTGCAACTTATCTCTTGGAATTGCCTTTGCGAATTTTTCTGAATGACTCCAACTGGGGAGGCTTTTAGAACACAGGTTTCAGGTAATTAGAGAAAATGCTTTCTTTTGGTTGAAAAGATTTCAAATGTAGGAAACAGGACAGAAATAAACAAAACCACATGCAGATTTCTCATTAAGATGTTTTACCAGGATAAGTGGCTATGATAATCTTCTTACAGGAATTGTCTTCTCTTCATCTCACTGTCTTTCAGAAATGAGCAAAAAAATAAAAATAATTTTCTATGAATTATTTTGTGTATGCTGGAACTGAGGCTTGAACTTAGTTCAGGGCCTCTCATTCTCAATTCTGGCACTGTAGCATTTGAATCCCACCTCTACTTCGGACTTTTTGCTGGTTAATTAAATATAAGGGTCTCGTAGACTTTACTACCCAGGCTGACTTCAAATCCCACTCCTTAAATTTCTGTGTCCTCAGTAGTTAGATTTACAGGTTTGAGACACTAGTATCCAACAAGAATTTTTTTTTAATTTTATATCAAATTGTACGCACTCAGACAGTTTTCTCAAATTCGAACAGATCCAGCAATCATTTTTTGTATCCTCAAAACAATGGCCTCATCAGGCTAAGCTGGTCATTGGTATAGTTTAATGGTAGCCATTTCCATTAGCCACCTTATCAGCTGTCTCCAAATACCAGAGTCAGGTTGTCATGTCAAAGATTTCAGTTATTTGTCATATAAAAAATTACAGTGTAAAGTTGGATAGGGAAGGAGGGAAATCAAGATGAGCAGGGGGAGGGGGGGAGGGAAATGGGGACCATGTCATGAGAAAGGGCATCAATGTTTGTGAAGTAATGCACCTTCTATTTGGTGAATATAATGTAACCCTTCTATTAATTACAATAAAAAAACTTAATAAAAATTACAGTGTAAGGTTACCAATACCACCTAGCAAAATGAAACTTCTGGTCTTTATGATAGGCTTATAAGCTCTACCTTTTCAGAGTGTATGAAAGGAACAAAGTGGAACGTGATCCTCTTCACTCCAAGAAGTACTTGGCTTTTCTTGCCGTTTTATAAAAAGGGATATACTAAAGATGCAAAATTCCCCCTTTCCATTTGAAGCCATTTCTAGATGTTACCCAATACTAAGTCTCAACAAGGGACCAATTTTCTCTCTCTCTTTTCTTTTCTCATCAGTGGATTTGGAAAGAGTTTTGGCTAGCAGCACTGCCAGTAACTCTACATTGGCTGAAAGTCTACTATAAACAATTTACAGTTTTCTGAGTCTGTGGTCTTCATCATTGCACCTTCTATCTTTGAGGGGATGACAAGACACACTAAGGAAACTGCTTTAACCTCTCCCAGCAGATCTGGGCTCAGTCTTGGAACATATAACTCAGCAAGGTTGTCTTTTTCACACCAAGTATGGTAATCTGGTTTGATATCCACAGGGTTTTCAACTGTGGTCTTAGTCACTACTCCTTTTTGATGGTACTTTGGAACTACTAACACATTTTTTTTTCCATTTGCTCCCTGCAATATGATGTTATTCCAAGGAAGAGAATAAATGTTTCCTTTTTTCAGTCATTTGCAAATATTGCACTTCCATTAAATAAAGCTATGCACACAGGAGAATGTCCTGTTGTTATTGGCAGTGACCTCATTGATTAATTACAGTCTGACCCTCTTGACAAGTTCCTACTGATTTTACTTCCTGAGTGATTAGTTCCAATGTTTCGTATGTCGCTGGAGTACAAGAGGCTTACAATAATAGTCCTCCTTGGAACCATTTCTGCTCTATTAACATTAATTAACAAAACATTCTGCAGAGAAAAAATGAGTACTTATTTTTCCATTGATGAAGGAACTTGAAAGACTTGTTATTAAGAGAGAAGTCAGTGGTAGCCATTAGACGAGAAAAGAACAAAATCAGCCATTCTTCTTTTAGATATTAACCAGATGAAATTGGGTGAAAAAAGTTAGACCGAAGGTTCACAGAAGAGTAAATAGTGATCCTTATGGTTAATCTCATATTGTTACTGCATCTGACTTTGTTACCCGGTACATTGTATATACATTTATTTGTTTATTTGAAATAGGGAAGAGAAGAGGGGAAAACAAGATGATCGGGAGGGGGCTGGGGAGAGGGAAATGGGGACAAAAACATGAGAAGGGGTATCATTGTGTGTGAAGTAATGCACCTACTACCTGATGAATGTAGCTGTAACCCCTCTATACATTATCCGACTTTTAAAAAACTCAGAAGAAAATAAGGAGAATGTTATGAGGCTCAAAAAAAAAAAAAGAATAAATGGTGAATAGCTAGGAAATAGAGTAACAGGGCAATCCACAGATATAGATAGAAAGGTAAACTGCAGTTCCTCACCAGTATTTTGTTAGATAATTTTTTACTAGGAATTCTATTAATTAGGCTGAAACTAAGGTTTGATCCCCCAAATACACCCAAAGTAAAAGGTATGATGAAGACATAGAGTCTGACTGGATCAGTCTTCTCTATCTCTTAGTACATTAGTTTCATGGTTGTTACTGGATCATAGACAAACTCCTTTTTCAGCTTACAACACAGTAATAGTGAAACAACAGTAGAAAGAGATTGCATTACATGAGCCTGAACTAGCCATGTCCAGTGGAAAGCAGACTGAGGTAGCTTGTCTGTGGTGGCTCATGACTGGGACCTACTAGGAGACTGAAATCTGAAGATCACAGACAGAAAAGTCTGTGAGACTGTTCCTTCCAACTGACCACTATCCTGGTAGAAGTAGAGGTGAAGCATCGGCATTGAGAGAGAGAAAGAAAAGTCAACCAAGAGTGTGGGGCCCCGAGTTCAAGCCTCATTATTGGCAAAAAGAAAAAAGAAGGTTGAGAAATGTTTGTGCTTTTTTAACTGGATGGCCACAATTTCTCATTACTCTGAAAGAAGATAATAGACATGTATAAACAAGTGCTATACTCCATGAAAGATTCATTTTCTTTGGCCCTCTCCTGTCAGTTTTCTCAAAGGACATATGACTAACACATGTAGGCACTCACTGTGGGTTGGTTGGATGAATTGATTATTACGTATGAAGAAATAAAGAAAACTCCACTTTATCGATTTCACACTATATAGCCACAGGTTTTTCCACCTAATCATGCTGCTTATTTAAGCCTAAATTCATTCAGTTGCTCAGCAAAGTGGAAATACCATATTTGTTTTACATGAGTAAGCTTTTCTTTGTGAATGAGTTTTGATTCTCTCTGTCTCTGTCTCTGTCTCTGTCTCTGTCTCTCTGCCTGAATAGCACTCCTTGTCCTCTGATCTCAAAAAAAGAGATATGACACGTATAACCGAGGCCTAATTGAGGCTATTCATATTGTGAGGCTGCTGTCTACGTCCATATCAATCACCGTTTGTCACGAAAGGATGCTTAAATACAGGAAATCAATCTTGTACTAACAGCAAGTCCATGGAACACCAGCCCTCTATATCAAACAATATAAATGGATGTCTGGTTACTCATCTTTGCCCATATGGTCTCAACTGATTTCCTCCACATTCTTAAGTTAGAACACATTTCTACATTCACTTTTCTTTTTTTCTACCACAGTTTTCCTTGGTGTCATTTAGTGTAGTACCAATCTGGTAAGTGTTCTTTAACGGGTCCTATGTATGAGCTAAAGGCTCAGCAGGTGACAGCTAGACACTATGAAACATACGGAAGTCCAGGGAAGTCACTCATAAGTAGGATGATCAGTGTTAGGGGTGTACAGTGTAAATGTGGAGGACACACCATGTATTAACCACCTTTTGTCACTGTGGTAGAATACAAAGGCAATTAACTAATTAAGAGAAAAGTTTATTTTGTCTCATGGTTGTGAAGTTTCTATTCCATGGCCTCATTGCTTTAAGTTTCTGGTAAGGGTAGCGAATTATATTAGAGGCGCATGTTAGAGGCACGTGTTAGAGGCACAGTTTATACCCTAAGCCAACAAGAAAAGAGGAAAAGACTGGGAGACCATAGGCCCTTTAGAAGGTACACCCTCAGTGACCTACCGATTTCACATAAGGCCCCATCTGCCTAACCACCCTGAGAGCCAAGCCTTTGATTCTTCAATTTTTAGAGGACACTCCACATTCAAATGAATTCAAAGGCAGATGTCTCGCCAAACTCCCCAGAACAGAATTTCTTATTATAAAATTAAATTTGGGCTTTCAGTTAGTAAACATTACTTCCATGAAAGACTGTAAATAGCTGACTAGATGAAAAAGGATTAAGGAAAAAGTACCTAAAAACTAGTGTTTATTCCTCAAGTAATCTGTGTGGTGCAGCTCTCTTTGGGTTTTGTCAAGTTCAAGGCATCAACAAACAGAATATTGATGCATTCTGAACTTGCCTGTTTGCCATTTCTGAGGCCCAGAATCCAAAAAGAATTAGCAGGCATTGATTGGTAATTATTCTATATCCACTATTTTTCCTCCCCTTCTCTTAACAGCCCTTTCTCTGAATATGTATTATCATGAGTGAGGATTTTGAAATAGACCTTGAGCTGAAGTATATTTGTTACATGAGAAGGTGGGTTTAGAAATTGAGAAGAAAGATAGACCCATTTTTTACTACTGAGCAGAGAAATAAAACACACCTCAAATTACTCAGATTTCCATGTGTATTCTCCATCAAATAAAAAAAAGGTAGATTCATGGGTAGAGCTTCAAGATACTACTTAAATACAAACTCTTTGAAAGATTTATTATTAAGCCAAATGTCAATTTACCTGACCTTGGAACAAAACACTAAAACCCTTTTAAAGTACTATGGTGGCCTTTGGGCTTTGAAAACATGACTTTGGTGATCTCATATCCTCTTAGGCAGAATTTTTAAATACCACTTCTACCAATAAGAATCACAGGAGAGCTTATGGTTCCTAACAGAACCCTGTTTGCAGGTTTTCCACTCTATGTTGGTTTCCTCAGTTCAGGTCTGAGGTTCTACTGTAAGAGAGAGGAATATTCAGGGAAAGGTTATTTGGGAAATATTTTGGGTGCAGTGCAATGAATTCATGCATTTGTGTCAACTTGAAAAATGTATTAGTTTATTATAAACAGCCACATACATAAGAACAGAAGCTCAGGGGATAGGACTTGCAGTATGTTAATAATGCCACTCCTAATCTCCTCATTTCCTTGACAATGTTATCTTTTCAGAGGTTTTTCCTGCTGCAATTTTTGCAATTTCAGAGAGTGGAAATACTGTGAGTCAATTTTTTGCCAAACTGTAAGCATACCAGCTGTTTTACACAGCTCATGACAGGGGCTTAAAATATTTTTCCTCCCCAAACAACATAGAATTTTATCATTTTAGCTGCAAGCAATGTACCCAGCATCCAACTACTGACACAGGAATTATGGCAAAGGAAAAGAAGTGTTTTCTATATTTGTGGTTTGGAAGCTGTCTTGTTCCAACAGTAAATAGAAGAAAAGGACAGTGGATTCATTTATTGTCTTCATCTATGGACTATAGAGATAGATCTAAGGGAATAAAATAATGTTCAGTTAATGTTGTGTTCAAGGAGTATGTATTGTTTTCAGACTTGTCCCGTCACTAAGTCTATTGACTACAACAATATTGCTCAACAAACAATAAGTCAGAATTTTCTAAATTTTTAATATTTTTATTAAAGAATTTATTAACATTGATTTTTACATCATATTTCAAATGTCATGTTTAACAAACAAGTATTCAAGAAGGCAATCTCTATATACAATCACTGGCACTTTGGATTTAAAATTAAGCTGAGGGTTTTCTAATTTTTTTTAAGAGACTGGGTCAATTCTAACAACAATTTAAACTATGCTTGAAGACAACGTTATGAGATAATTTTATACTTGAACAATGATGAATGTTTGATGATATTATGAAGTAAAATTTCTATAACTGTTATGAATATCTCATTTTTCAGTTTGTATGGAGTTTTTTGTGGGAATATATATATATATATATAAACATAAAATTTGGGCCAGGAGTTTAGCCTAGAGGTAGAGTGCTTGCCTGGCATGCATGAAGAACCAGGTTCAATTCTTCAGTACCACATACATTGAAAAAGCCAGAAGTGGTGCTGAGGCTCAAGTGGTAGAGCTCTAGCCTTGAGAAAGTCCAAGGATAGTGCTCAGGCCCTGAGCTCAAGCCCAGGACTGACAAAAAAAAGCAAAAAAACGTAGAATTAATCGTCCTAACTATTTTACACATATCACATTGTTGTTCAATAAATCTCCAGCACTCTTTCATCTTGAAAAAGCTGCAACTTTGTACAACTCAATATCCCCATTCTCTCATCCCTCACAAGTATCTTTATCTTTGTGCTTTTGAATTTAACTATTATAATTGCTTCCTATAAGTTTAATAATATAGTGTTTTTCATAATTTTTTAACTTGGCACAATATTCCCCCAGATTCATCTAAGTCCTCCTTTTTAAAGGTGGAATAAGATTCTCTTATATATACCTCTATATGTATATATATAATACATTTTGTTTATCTAGTCCTCTATTACTTTCCCTTATCTTCTGTTAACATCTGTTAACAGCTGTCTCTCCTAGTATGTAATTGGCACCTAGTGAGAGCTTTTAAGGAGAACTTGAACTGAATAACAAGTAGATTTGTTACATCCATTGAAGGACACTTTTGTGGTGTTTACCCATTTGGGCTATTGTGAAATATACTCACCGTGGGTGATGTCCCATTAACTCCTTGGGTTGCATCTTTTGGGACATATCCAGAAATGCAGGTTCTGGATTCCATGGATTCTATGGTAATTATTGTCCATTTTATATTTCTGACAACAGTAGAATCTAGACTCCTAATTTCTCCACATACTTACCAATAGTTATTATCTATCATGTACACACATACATACACACGCATGCACACACACACACACACACACACACACACACACACACACACACACACACACCATGCACATCATCCTAGTGGAACATTTCTGTTCATGGACCACACACTGAACAGAACAAAAGCCCATGAACTAAAATATTCAGGGTGCTGAGAATATTTATTGTCAGTTGATAGAACAATCCCTTGACAGTAGTAATAAGGTGCAGGAGAAATTGCCACATTCTAGAAGGAAAGCTAACCCAAGCTGGGAAGTTTACAACACCAACCCTAGGACAAGTTGTGTTGTTCTTCCTGTCACAGGAACAGGGACCCATGATAGAATGCATGCCAATACTGCAGGGAATTCGGTTCTTTGGCACGATTAGGAAAGTGTATTGCAACACAGAAAGCATAACTAGGTATGGTAGAATTTTGCTATAAAGTATTTCTTCAATTCCATGTGTTCCTAGTTTTAGTTTGTGAGACCAGATTCTATGTTACATTTAAGCCCTCAGGTAAAATTGGGCATCAGTGATCCTTTCCACCGACCCTAAATTTCTTTATATGTAGTTGGAGGCATGTGGTGTGATAGTAGGCCTGTCACTCAGTCATGGAAATCATTCGCTTGGAAAGAATTTTGAGGCAAAATTCAAGTCTAGGGGTACATGTGTGCTGCAAGATATTTGGATAAAAATCTTCCAACTTTGTAAGAGAAGGATTTTCTTTAACCTTTCTTACTGCCCATGTTTACTCAACTGTGAAACAATGGCCTTTTTTTGCCTCTATGTCTTAGTTTATTATTTCAGCAACCCATTCACTTATTGAGTCTGCCAACCAATTGAATACACCATTTCAATACTTAAATCTTTGAATACTTTCAATACTTAAATCTCTGAATGTTTAACACTTGGTGCTTGTTGGAATTTATGGATTCTTTACAAGTATAGGCTCTTAGTTGAATGTCTGAATATACATTCATGGGTCATTTCTCTGTAAACTCCAACCCCTCCCATCATAATACTCCCTGCCAGAATCTACAGTGTGCTTTAGAATGCTTTCTATTTTTAGTCCTCCTTCTAAATGAGCAAGAGGTAGGTTGCTTACAGGAATGAAATATGGTAGAGTTAGCATAACATATAATGTATATTATTTTAAAAATAATACAATTCATATTATTTTAAACTATAATGCATATTATTTTGAAAACAAAGCCATTTATGGACATGCTTATACTTGTATATAATTCCTGTGGCACTAGGAATAAGAATTATCTTCATCTTTACCCATAATTCACATCACACAAATATAATCCTCAATTTTTACTGCCTCATTTTCCTTGGGAAGACAAAAAATATCTCTTGGCAAAAAATGGAATTTGACAGCATCAATCTGTTGGCTGAAGCTGACTTTGGAACTGATGAATTTAGAAGATAGGGGATGCAGTCTCTCCTTAAACATATTCTGATAAGCCCATGTCTTCTTCGGAGCTCTTTGATGTCTCTTGACTCCCCAGTATCCCCTTGACTTCCCCTTGAACTGCATTATCCAAGGGCTGGAATCTTTTGAACTGAGTACTGGGATGTGGGCAACTGAATGAAAAGAGTTTCATTTATTTCCTGACAGGCTTTGAACAGCCTGTGGTTGTAATGGAAGAGAAATGCATCCTGTCTACAACCTAAATTACTTTTCTTTCGGAACATTATAGTAGTACTTCCTGGCTCAGGATTTCCTTGGTGGCTCTTTCTTTTGTTAGTCTGCGAGGTAAGAGAGAAAAGAACAAGACCACTGGCACCCAAATAGTAATTAAATCTTTTATAGAGGCAAATTTATTCCCACATCTTATTCCAAGGTACAAGATATGTTTTCTCATTTGCAAACACTTTATCCATTGGTAATGTAAGAGGCACTAGATAATATAAAGGAATAAATATGGCCTCATTCATATGGAGCTACACATGCTCCAGGCATGTTCTCAAGTAACACTATGTTAATGTATCAGTGTTGTCAGATTTGTGCTCCTTGCCTGGTTTGTAGACTCCAGGAACAGAAAAGTATGATTGACGGTTTCCTTGCCTAGCCAAGAACAAGAGAACAGTGACTAGAAATGGGGGGCCTGGGGAGAGGGGGGTCTTTCAGGCTAGTTTCCAACCTTATATGAGTTATGTAATGATTAGATGACCTGAAAAAAGTCTAATCAAATCCATGTGTTAGTCTGCTGTATAATGCATGGCCTTTCACCATACTACCAAGTGACGGTGCTTCCTGCCCTCCACGAGGCCAGCAGAATACTTCATGAGCCTGATAGTAGTGACTGCTCAGCTCACCCCTGTGTGTCCACCATTTAACCTTAACACTCGTGAATTTCCTAAGCCTTTTCTTCCCTACCACTTGAATGACCAATATCTATGCAGATCTTGTTCTCTTTCATTTCTGCATTAAAACTTCTTTGTTCTCTGTGTCCATTTCTTACATGAGCCTTGTATTTTCCCCAGGCACCCCACCTTCAACATTCTTCCTCTTTACAGCTTTCCCATTGATCTGCCTATAAGTTGGTATATAATTTGCAAATGTTTTAGGGAAATGTTTTAGGAAAACATTTGGACATTTATAAAAATTACTCTAGTGAGCCTGCTTTGCTTTGTTTTGTTATGTTGAGGCAGGATCTCAAGATGGTGTATTGGCTAGCCTCATACTCAAGGGCTAAGATCATTGTTCTATCTCAGCTTCCCAAGTAGCTGAGATTACAGATGTTCTCCACTACATAGGAATGGGAGTCTTCTCCTATTTGGCTACAGTAAGCTATGACTTGCCTATTGCAGACACAAGATAATAGTTATTAAATCCTTTTTCTCAAACATTAGAAATTTTTGCATACTTACATTAGGAGGCATTTTCTAATCCTTATAATCCATTATTTGGATATCGTTTTAATGCTGTATAGCCAAAGAAGTGGAAAACTCAAGATTTACTTATTTATTTTTTGTCAGTCATGGGACTTGACTCTGGGCCTGGGTTCTGGTCCTGAACTCTTCAGATGAAGGCTAGCACTCTACCATTTTGAGGTACACTCCACTTTTGGTTTTCAGGTGGTTAATTAGAGATAAGAGTCTGGATTTCTGGTAGTTAATTGGAGTCAATAGTCTCACGGACTTTTGTGCCCAGGCTGGCTTTGAACTGTGATCCTCAGATCTCAGCCTCCTGAATAGTTAGGATTACATCTGTGAGTCACCGGCATTAAGCAAGATTTTGTTTTATGCCTATATTTGCAAAGTTGGTAGAGGGAGAGCTATGATGTAAACTTTGGTCTCTGTAGCTCCAGTTAAGCTCTGCCATGTGCATTCTTGAGTCCCCCTTGTAGATGGAGACTCTTAAGCTTCTGGAAGACATTTTGACCATTTTTCAAGCAATTCTTTTTTGTTTTCATTGTCAGAGTGATGTATAGAGCAGCTATAATCACATTCATGGGTACATGAGTTCTTAAACATTGATACCCCTTCCCATGTTTTTCTCCCACCTTCCTTCCCCCCCCACCTCCTCCCAATCATGTTGTTTTTTGATTGCTTATTATCTGGAAAACTTAGCATGTACCTTGCCTTTCTGAGACAGTGCTGAAAATGTTGATCTAAAATATATTCTCAGCAATGTAGGCTTTTCTTTCAAAATAGCTCCCCTTATATGTCATTGATAACAGGATATGTAACTAAGTGACCCAGAGATGCATCACCATTATCAAGTTTATAACCAATTCCAACATATCATCCTGATATACATCAAAATGAGAAAATCCTTTGGGAACATATTGGAAATACTAAAATACACCAGTAATCTGGGGGAATACAAGAGGTCTCATTCATTTAAAAAAAATCTGTGTTTCATTTTGAGTTTCTTAAGAGAGCAACCTCCACAGGATATCTTTTACTCTGAAGCTCAAGGGTGGAAGAACAACACTGAAATTCATACTGAAGAATCTGATAGGAAATAAGGAATGATCAAATATGTGAGCTGTGGTATAAAGCCAGCCAGAGTTTTTTTTTCCTTTTTTAAAAGGCATAGAGAGCTTACCATTATATCGCATATAAAATTTCCACAGGTTTTGAAGGCATCATATGAGCTTCACAGAATTCTAGGAAGGAGAATAAGGATCATGGTTTGGAGCTAGCCCAGCCAAAAGTGCCTATGAGTCTTTTGCTTATAATTACTAGCAAAAAGCCAGGAGTGGAGTGGAGGAGTGACTAAAATAGTTGAGCAAAAAAAAAAAAGAAAGAAAGAAGACCCAGGACCACCTCAATACTAACAAATAAATAAAAACTGCAAAGAGAATTTACTTCTATAAAAAAACAGAACTTATACAGAAACAATAACTTTATAATAAAGAACTCTTTAATGTTTATAGTAAATTACTTCTGGGAGGAAATGAATTATAAATTTTGATTAGATGAAGCCATTAGAGAAGTCATCATGGAATAAGAACCATTTAAGATAAATTTCAAAGAGCTGTTTCTAATTTTATCTCACTCATGTTCATTAACTTATTCAATAGGTATATACAGGGAGTCTGCTGTGTGCAAAATAGTACCATAGATACATAAAATAAACAAGAATTGTCTCCATGAGACATGGATTATAGTGGTGATAGACTGGTCATTGATAACTGAATAAAAAAGAAGCAAGAATGTATCACACAATGAAAGCACTTGGAAGGAAAGAGAAAAGAGAGTGGCAGGGAGTGACTGGGTGAAGGGATAGCAGCTACATTAGAGAAGATGTCTAGGAAAAACATTATCAGAGGAAGGTCATTAGCTGAAAGCAGGAAAGTGGGAAGGATGTAGGCATAAGGAATACAGAAACAGAGATTTAGTAAAGGGGAAAGAAATGCAAAGGAGGATTGAGATGGAATTAGAGAGAGACAAGCAGGCAGGTTAGAACAGACTGGAGTTTAGACTATTCTAAGCACAGGAAGGCATTAAATGGGGTGTGGTGTGAACTTTTTTAAAAGTCATCTGGACGAGTGCCCCATTGGCTCATACTTTTCATCATAGCTTCTTAGGGAGCTGAGATGTGAGGGTCAAATTCAGCTGAAAAACCCATGAGACTCTTCCTTGTAATTAACCAGCAAAAAGTCAGAAATGGAGGTATGGATTGAGTAGTATAGCATCTGCCTTGTGTTAAAAAGCCAAATGAGAGACTGAGGCCCCAAGTTCAAGCCCCCATACTAACAAGTATAAAACATGTCAGTAAAATTAAAAATCATCTGGCTGCTGTAAGCTGGAAATATAGGTGGTGTTAAAAGCGGAGATTAGAAGAAAGTGAGACAAGATATTGCTATACTGGCTTCTCAATTAAAAGAATGTGATGTGTGTGTGTGTGTATGTGTGTACTTAAACACAGGCACACATACATAATATTGGGAGTGATAGTATGTTTAGAAAAAAGGACATCAAATTGGAAAGCATCCTCAGTGTGTGAAATCTTAGAATTGATTTTATTGCAAAGAGAGTTTCTATCCTTTAAGGCTTTTTTTTTCTCCTGTTTGTTCTTCTGCAGACAAGTATGCATTGCTATTCACCTCATCATCCTCAATGCCTGATTGCTTCTGTAAATTCCCATGAAATAATGATGTAGCCAGTCCTTGATTTCTAATAGGCACATAAAAAAATCTCACAACTGAAGATTTGGAAGACACTTGAGTCCATCAGGACATTTATAGCACACGTGCACCTCCTTTTTCTTCAATAAGAAGTATAGTTTTTAAGTGCCAGTAGCTCACACCTGTAATCCTAGCTGCTTAGGAGGCTGAGATGTGAGGATTGCAGTTCAATGCTAACTCAAGAAGAAAGCCTTTGAATCACTGAAAACCTTAAACTGGAGCTGTGACTTAAGTAGAAGAGTGCTAATGAGCACAAAAGCTCAAAGATAGCAATCAGGTCTCAAGTTCAAGTACTAAGAACAACACACACACACAAATACACACACACAGAAATGGCAGCTGACATTTAGTGGATTTATGCAGCCTTTGAGATGTAATTCTAATTACCTTATTTATTATATATATTACCTTATTTAAATTCAATGTCTTTTTTATCTTAGTTTTGTTGATGGGGAGACAATTTTTTGATATGCTGATTAAGTTGTTCAAGGTGAGAGAAAATTAAGGGCAGTGCCAGAATTTGGACCCAAACTGACCTTCAGAATTTTTATACAAATACATATATAATATGTACATAGAGATAGATAGGGAGGGAGGGAGGTACAGAGTGACAGTATCTTTGGACTATATATAGTATAGATACTGTATATTATATATATACTATATCATACAAACACATACACAATATGTGTATATGAGTATAATTATATATATATATTTTTTCAACTGCCTTCCCTAAGGTTTCATTGGCTGATATTGGGTTTTATTAAACGTCTTTAGAACTTACAGGTATAAGACTGAGGCTCAAGTGAACATCACACTCAGTAATCCTTCCAAAAAACTTGGCTATTTTTATTTATATTTGAAACATAATTTAAGTCTAGCTCAAAGTGGCTTTTTACTTGAAAGGTAGATGCAAGGTGTTTATTGCTAGTTTATTCTGAAATAAATGAGCAAAAAGCAAACTTTCTGACCCATGTAAACAGAGGGTTCAGTAGACTCATAAATAATTTTCACCCAAGTTTTTGTTATACCTTTCAGATATCAGCTAAAAAGTAAACATCATTATCTTGGCACTTCCCACATCCTTCAACAAAGGATCGGGAGCACAGTCTATTTGGAAATACAATGGAAAAGACTTCATAATCACTGTAGCATGTATACTAAGCCATGAGATGATATATCATTTAAAGCCAAACTTTACTAACCAAGAATTAATGTATAGAAGTCATGTGTTGATGGCTTACATTTCCTTAGCAATTGTTGACTTACTGAGTGTCACTGGCTTTCCCAGTTATTATCAAGAATTAACCACTTTCTTCACATTCTCCAACCCCAGCCAACATGATCACAGTTGTTCTTATCAATTGAAGCCTGAGGCTTCCTTCTAAGGCTCTACTTTGTATATGAATACATTAGGTCCAATGAAGGAAAATTAACTATGTAATTCTCATTGTCTGATCATTTCAATACATAAAAAATTTTTAGAATCCCATGAAATAGAACAGCTTTCATTTAAGCAAGGTCCTAGGATTTTAGAAATTCCATGTTTCTTATAAAGGTGGAGATTTACTTTGTGCCATTAGAGATTCATTTTCCTTTATTTCTCAGAGCCTTTTCTTGGGCCTGCTTCTGTCTCATTTATTTCTTATGGCCCTCTGTCTAGCTTCATTTTTAGATTGTCACAAAACTTAATATCAGACTGTGCATGTAGTGGCTGTCTATTACATAGTTGTGAAGTTATATACCTCTGAGTAATTCACCAGACAGCGCTGAAATAACTAGGACCGGGAATCTACTTCCCACAAGAAGCACAATATATACTTTAAGAAGAAATTTGTCTTCTCTAGCTTCCCTTACATTTTAGCCCTTCCAGGATCCCCATTCCTTGTAAAACAAAGCTATGTTGGTATTTTGTCTATTCTTTATTGAGTCTAAAACATCCCCCCAACTATTGAATCGCTCATAATCATTGTAAGTGAGGCCATTAAGTTTTCCCACTGTACTGAACTGGATGTCATGCTTGCTTCCTGAGTTTTCCTTGGTGTTGCTATGTCTAGAGATTCTGCACTGCTGTGGAATCTGATTAGCCACCTGCTAATGAGTTTTCTGTGTTTCCAAAAAGAGGGAACAGGACCTAAGAGTGTTTATTTCCTATTGAACACACAGGGGAAAACAAATATTAATATATGTGAACCAATTTGGTAGGTAGAAATAATTTTCGTGTGTGTGTGTGTGTGTGTGTGTGTGTGTGTGTGTGCGTGTGTGTGCTGAAGATTGAACTTTGAGACTCTTTCCTATGACTTAGTAGTCTACCACTTGAGTGACCAGGCTTTATGGATCTCTGTTTTTTTCTGAACAACACAAGCATTATCCCATTGAGCTTTCATTGCCTAGATATTCACCAAGGCCCCTACCCTCATTCAGTCCTGGCCAATGCTGAGCAGATGTACAAACCAGAAAACTGAAAATGGGGAAGGATAACTCGTACCCAAGTTGATCCCATTTAGGGAACAGAACTTGTATCAATGTCAAGGTTACCAAAAATCTCTTTCCCAGGTGGGTGATGGGTTTGTGTCACTCCACACTGTGCAATAGAGAATATGGAGTGTAAGCCTTCCCAGAGCTCTCCACACGTCAGCTTTCATGAGTCATGGAGTATGCGTGAACTGAGCACATAATAAATTCCAGGAACAGCAGAATGTACTGCTTTTTGTTCTCTTCTTTCTTTCTTTCTTTCTTTCTTTCTTTCTTTCTTTCTTTCTTTCTTTCTTTCTTTCTTTTTCTCCCCTTCTTTTCCTTTCTCTTTCCTTCCTTCCCCCTCTTTCCCTCCCTCCTTCCCTTCCTTCCTTCCTTCCTTCCTTCCTAAGTTGTGAGGCTTGAACTCAAGACCTACACTCTGTCCCTGAACTTTCTTTTTTTTTGCCAGTCCTGGGCTTGAGCTCAGGGCCTGAGCACTGTCCCTGGATTTTCTCAAGGCTAGGGCTCTACCACTTGAGCCACAGCACCACTTCTGGCTTTTTGCTACGTATGTGGTACCAAGGAATCAAACCCAGGTCTTCGTGTGTGCTAGGCAAACACTCTACCACTAGGCCAAACTCCCGGCCCTGTCCCTGAACTTTTTGCTCAAGGCTCTTGCTCTACTGCATTGAGCCACAGCTCTACTTTCAGCTTTCTGATAATTAATATGGGATCAGCATCTCGGGAATTTTCCTGCCAGAGTTGGCTTTGAACCATGATCTTCAGCTATTGGCCTCTAGAGTAGCTAGGATTATAGGTATGCATCCTTATTATCATTATTATTTTTGTTGTTGTTATAATATGCCAGTACTTAGGCTTAAACTCAAAGGCTGGGTGCTATCCTTTAGCTTTTTCTTTCACAGCTTGCCTTTCTACCACTTGAGCCATACTTCCCCTTCCCATGTTTTGATGGTTAATTGAAGGTAACAGTCCCATGGACTTTTCTGCCTTGCCTACCTTTGAACTGTGATCCTCAGATCTCAGTCTGCAGAGCAGCTACGATTACACACATCAGCACTTATTCCAATGAATATTATCCTTTTATCACAACCTGTTCATTCTGTCCTCATTCACAGGACACATGCCCGTATGAACAGTGTGATAACATAGCTGCTTTTCCTCTTATGAGGCCATCAACTGCTGGGACTGCCTCCCAGGGCTTACTCTCTCCTCCTGCTTTTTTTAGTCAAAAAGTCATGAAATTTCTTATTGCAGTGTTTGTCTCATAATTCTATCTCAGGAGATTCCTTTGTTTTACATTTTCAAAACACAAGGCAGGCAGCTCTATTAGGATCTATTAGGAAGAGGCCAGTCTCTTTAGGACAAAGGGCTCTCACCCCTTCCAGGCTCTTTCTGCTTGTAGGCATCCTCCTCCTTACTGATTGAGTGAGAGGGATGTACGACCTTGCCAGACAATGGCATGGCTCTGACTCATTGTCTCGTGCCCACAAGTCTCAGTACGGGAATGCAGGCATGCAGTGGGATGCTTTGCCTGCTTCTACCCTCTCACCTTGCTCCAGCTCACCAATAACTACACTTGCTGAAGATGCTAATTGCAATAATAAAAGCCTTTTTGTTGGGTGATTTCTGTTTCTGTGTCAGGTCATTCAGCTAACTGCTTTAGATGCATGGTTTATTTTCAGCTTTCCCATTGTTTCCTGAGGTCACCATTATCAAATCACATCCTACAGCTGAAAAAAAAAAAACAGAGGTCCAAAATGGCACACAGATACTAAACTGTGGAAGCAGAACTCAGACTTTGCTAGATTGTAATTCTAAATATTACAGTTTATAAGAAAGGGGTAGGTGGTGGCCAGCTAAAGCAAAGTCGGAACATGGAGGGACATGGTTGTGAACTAGATACTCAGATTACACATAAGTGTTTATAATTTTCTACATCTTCTTCTGCTTTAATCCAAGGAGCAATTGAGAAAGCCCATCTGTACAGTGCAGGACATGGAAGCCTCTAGTTTTCACCTGGTCTTCTCTCCTAATATTTGTACCTTTGGTAAAAGATTTTAATTGGAACCCAATTAGTATTCTTATAATATTTAAATATTGCAATATTACAATATTAAAAGAGTTCATTGCTAATTAAGGAAAATATTCAATGCCATTTGCCTCATGACATGATTTGCCAGACAGCGGGGTCACTTTCTCATACACAGCCCTGGTAAGTAAGACAATACAAGCTGCTGGAAAGGCTAAAAAGAGGGAAAATGACGTGCCCAAAATCATGTGGTTAGTTTGTAGTGCCATCCATTTGACTGAATAAACATGATAGCAATTGTGTGTGTATATGTGTGTGTATGTGTGTGTGTGAGAGAGCAAGAGAGAGAGAAAAGAGAGAAAGGGAGAGAGAGAGAGAGAGAGAGAGAGAGAGAGAGAGAGAGAGAGAGAGAGAGAGAGAGAGAGAGAGAATGTGTATGTAGTGTGTTAGTGTGTGTGCACAGGCATGTGCTCCGGTACTGGAGTCCTGGATTTCCTTCCTTAGCTTATTCACTTAAGGCTAACATTCTACCACTTGAGCCACAGCTCCACTTCAGGCTTTTTAGTGATTACTTGGAGATGGGAATCTCATAGACTTTTCTGCCCTGGCTGGCTTTGAACTGGGTTCCTCAGATCTCAGTCTCCTGAGTAAATATAGAATGACTTACTAATATTAATGTTTAGAGAAAATTTAACAAGCATTTGGTTAAAAACAGAATGTGTTGTCTCCTGAAGAGACTTTATCTACATCACCCACTGTTTCTAAAGTAGCTTAAAAACAAATGTTTAGGAATCTCTTGTATATATGAAGGGATAATTATTGTTTAGCTATTGAGTTTTTAAAACAAATTAACCATGGAGAAGTGCAATTTAAGAAGGAGATAATAAAAATGTAGAGCATCTATTTGAATACTATGTGATTCTAATCACTCCCTTTATTTCATTTCCTATATAATAATATCATCTTTTGCTTTCCACATGAGTCACATTATTTAGTCATACAATGATTACTGATTTCTTATTTACTTTTCTAATGACATAGACAATGATTTTCTGGGCCGTAGTGGCTTATGTTTATAATCCTGACTACTCAAGAGGCTGAAACCTGAGGGTCATGGTTGATGCTAGCAAGAAAAGACTTAAGACTCTTATATCCAATTAGCCACCCCCAAAAAGTCAGAATTGCTCAAAGAGTGAAACACTCATCTTGTGTAAAAAAACCTAAGAATGAAAAAACCGAACAGCATAAAACAATTGAGAAGCCTTGAATTCAAATCCCAGTACTGCTACACACACACACACACACACACACACACACACACACACACACACACACACGTGTGTGCATACAAATTTACTTTCCTTGATGATTTATTCATGGAAATAATTCTTGCTATAGTTCTAATATGATCATAGAGACTCCTAATTTCCTATGCTCGGAAAAGACAATGAGCCAACAATGCTCTTATTGAACTAAATATCCTTGGACATAAAGCACTTTCCACTTTTGAACATTTATTATATATTTTACTTTAAAATACAATAATATAGGGGCCAGGAGTTTGGCCTAGTGGTACAGTGCTTGCCTAGCATGCATGAAGACCTGGGCTCGATTCCTCGGTACCACATACGTACCAAAAAGCCAGAAGTGGTGCTGTGGCTCAAGTGGTAGAGCCCTAGCCTTGAGAAAATCCAGGGACAGTGCTCAGGCCCTGAGCCCAAGCCCAGGACTGGCAAAACAAATACAATAATATAAATCCCGTGACATACAGCATTTTGATTGAGGAAATTAATGGCTGAGACCCCTGACCCTTGCAGAAAGCTTAGGGTAACATGAGACATGTCTATAGACCATAAGTATAAGGAATTTCACATATTTCTGAAAGAGCTGACCCAGTGCCCTGACCTCAGCATCTCACTTGTTAGATGAAGGTATTTTATTTTCATTTGCGGGGAGTTGTTTGAGACAGTAATATAAATATGTGCTCTGATGGGCTTTATATTACTAGGATATTGAGACTTGCCAAATATTCAGTTAGTTTGCTTTTCATTTTCAATTCCTCATGGAGTGATGTGCTGTTAGCTTTTGCTTTGCAGTCTTGTGTTCACACTTTCATATTGAAATTACTTGGCTTTTAATAAAAAAGCTAAATGGAAAAAATCCCACTTGAGTATGAAATACATGATGAATTTGTCTTTGTTTTCCATGTGTCATACCTCAAAGCTTCTCCACCTCCATCTCCTCTCCTTCAACAACATAGAGAAACAGGAGGTAGCTTCAGAACAGGCTAGCTATGTACACAGTAGTATCCGCAGATAACCACACCAACGAGGATACAAGAATTGGTATGAAACTGAGACTGAAAATGTTCTCCCAGAAAATCCAGTCCCGAGATTAGCAATTCAAACAAAAAGCCAGGTACCAGTAGTTCCCATCTATAATGCTAGCTACTCAGGCGTCTGAGATCCAAAGGATAATGTTTCAAAGCTAGACCAGGAAGAAAAATGCATAAGCTTCATTTCCAAAAATAATCAGTAAAATGCCAGGCTGGAGGTGTGGCTTGAATGATAGTGCACCAAGGAAGCAAAAAGCAAATAAGCAAATTGAGGGCAAGGGTCTGGGGTTGACTCACAGGAACAACCCCCTACACACCCCTTGCCACACACAGACAGACACACACACACCCTGAATCCAAACAGAACAAAATAACAGCACTGCAGTATTTAAGTTCCACTAAGGGCATTTAAGTCAGGGCATGGGAAGTAGGAGTAAGTTGGAGAGTCAGGGAATAGCAGAGACCCTCCCATTTGCAAGGTGCCTGCAGGGAAGCCACACTTATCATGGCCCAGACTTTCAGAGGCTGGAGTACTGTAGTGAGCCAAGTAAGGAATTAGATGTGACATTTTCCTCACCAATACACCCTCATTTTGCATTTTTGTACCTGTTCTTTATAAAGGCAGCTCTTTTGTGTTAGATCTATTTTGACGATGGCATCTTTTACCATTTATAATCAAGGTAATCCCTTATTGATAATATATTATCTCACTGTGAGGCATTAGCTTCTCAGAACTTTAGTAAACTCTGTGCATCCTTTTCTCCCCTTATGATACCAGCTCTACCTCTTCCCTAACAGAATAATTTCTTAACAGAATTTAAGTCACTTCTTGATATCGGTGAAAAGTGCAGATGCTTCAAACTAGAGTAAGAGAATTGTTGACTTACTAATTAGTCTGAATGTACATTAAAGCCCGCTTGGCCTGTGCAGGCAGCTCTGTGTGCTTGTTCTCTATGTGTGACTATAGGTGAATGTTTGAAATGATCCATGTGATTGATTGTAGCCAGCGTGCATGTGAGTCCCTGATGGAATCCAAATTTGTACTTGCTCTATGGATTCATCGAAGGCAGTGCCCCAAAATCTCAATATTGCTTAGGAAGTTGATCAGCTAAATTCAGTGGCAGACAAAACAACATATTTCTGTATCAAAGGTTGTCTTACAACTGAAATAAAATAACCAAAGTTTATTAAAGTTCAGATATAAACTTGAGAATGAATCAGGAAAATGAAAAAAAGAACGACTGAAAATGAGAGAAAACTAGAAGAATATTGGAATATACTATAATCTTCATGGTATGTTGGTGTTATCTCAGTTGTGTTCTGCACATTGCTCGGTGCTGTATCATTCATTATCATTTTATGAGGCCTACACATGGGACAATTGACACTGAACTACTTGAAATCAGAAGACTAAAGCTGTCTTTCTTTGTTAGGAAATAAAAAGAATATTTGTTTATTAAGTTTGAATCTTTGTTGATTATTTTAGAAATATACTATTCAAGCCTCTCATTTTTCCTCACTAGTAATACACAAAACAGATTCATATCTAATTGGTTCTTTTCTTCACTTACAAACTTGAGTAAGTTGAAATTAAGTGAAAATTTTTGAGCTACCTTAGCTGTGATTTTGCTGACATTTATTTTGCTGTGGTAGAAATTACTATCTAAATTATATGATTAGTGTAAATCGGTAAAAATAAAACAGAATCTTATGAGAAAGGGTATTTCAGTTGCTCTTTCAGGGAAATTTTTATTCAGTATCAATAAACCAAGTCTAGATACAGATTTCTTCAAATGCAGACTTTTTCTATGATATAGTCAATCCGCCATCTGTGTAGAAAGCAAGAACACTACTACCAAACTACAAGCTTTTCCTAAAGTCAATTACATTTTTAATTTTATAGGTTGTAAAGACACTTGACAGAAATGTAACTACATAGACATAAAATATATGAAGGGATATATACTCTATAGACATAATGTTATATTGCATAGATTTATATATACATATGACATATAAACCCTCAGCTTAATTTTAATTATGTTCTAAAATCTATGTGCCAATGATTGTATATAGGGAATCCCTTCTTGAATACTTGTTTGTTAAACATGACATTTGAAATATGATATAAAATCAATGTTAATAAAATATATATATATATATTATTTTTTGCCAGTCCTGGGCTTGAGCTCAGGGCCTGAGCACTGTCTTTGGACTTTCTCAAGGCTAGAGCTCTATCACTTGAGCCTCAGCACCACTTCCAGCTTTTTTCTACGTATGTGGTACCGAGGAATCAAACCCGGGTCTTCATGTATGCTAGGCAAGCACTTTAACCACTAGGCCAGACTCCCGGCCTGTTAATAAAATATTTAAAAAACAAAAACAAAAAAATGCAAGGGCCTCCACCTTATTGTCTATCCACTTCTACCTGTCTGTTCTGGCCCACAGGATCATTGCTCAGAAGTGTCCAGTGGCTATCATCTCATGACTCCCAGCCAGCTTCCTATTCATCACCACAGCTATCCTGGACCAATTTCCCCTGCTCATTCCTGAACATACTTCTGGAAACAGACTCAGATCTCAGCTCTCTGTGTATCCCCCAGGCAGGCCAGTTAGCCACTTTGAACCCAGTTTGTTCATCTAGGGATGATAACTATTTCTATATCAAAGTACAGGTAAAACAAACTAATACAAATAAAACTATGAGCACCATCTGACCAATATATACCATATTTAAAAAAAGAAAGAAAGAAACTTGGCAGAATATATCTGAGGAGTTTTATCTAGGTTTTGAGACAGGTTATGCTATTACTGAAAACACTATCTTTGTGTATGTGTGTGTGTTGGGGTGGGGGAGCTGCTTAAGCTGAGGTCCTTAGGTCTCAGCCTCCTGAGTGTGTAGCTAGTATTACAGACAAGAGCCATGAGCACCTGGCCTGAATGCACTTAGATAACACTTATCATCCTATAACCTGCATTTATTTTATTGTTGGAGTGATTTACATAGGGGGTTGCAGTTACATTCATCAGGTAGAGGGTACATTACTTCTTAAACATTGTTACCCCTTCCCATGTTTTTCTCGAACTTTCCCTCCCTCCCCCAACTCACCTTGTTTTTCCCTTACCTTCCCATTTTCAAATACACAAATAAACACACATACAATATGCCAGGCACCAAATCTTTCTTATTTACAAGGGCTTCTCACACTCAAAAGCATTAGAATTTCTCTCCCAGCCATGTGAAGCTATAATCTTTTCACCAAGTTGTCCATAATATTCACCCTTACAGGCATGATCTTTTCTTCCTGCCTCTTCCCACATCACCCTCCAATAGCCTAGCCCTTTCAATTGCAAAATCATCATTCCTACATCTAGGTGAGCACAGCTCTTACAGAGAGTTGACAGTGAAACGAAGGATGACAGCCTGGGGTGAAGGATGGGAAGGAAGTGCCAGGACCTTACGGGGGGAAAAAAAGAAAAAAGAAATAGCTTCACCTAATACACGAAAAACAACAATCACAAAGATAAACCTCTTGTTTCCATCTCTTGTTTCCATATCCTGGAGTTCTTTTCCCTTAGCCTCATCCTATATGGACATATGTCCATAGCTTTTGAGCTATTATGATCCTCTATTAGGAGACTCCTAAACATTTTCTCATTGTTACAAATGAGGGAAACCATTGAGTCTACATTTCTTTGGATCTGGTTTACTTCGTTTAATTGCCTCTCGGTAGAAGAAGGGATCATGAAGAGGTGGTATATTTCCACCGTGGAATTCTATGCCACCATCAGAAAGAATGGCATTGCCCTGTTTGTAGGAAATGGAAAGACTTAAGCATATTCCAAAGCTTAGTCACTGGTGTAGTTTAGAGAAGTGCTAAGGCCAGTTTCTGTTTTTCAGACTTTTTTAGCAGTTTTTTTTCTTCTTCTAAGTAACCAGGTTCTGGCTGTCCCTTTTCACCTTTGAAATCTCAGTTGAAACACATTGTTCTTGAAGTGGCTTTCTTTGGCATCTCAGGTCAGCTTAGAATCTATTCTTCTCTAAATGAAAAGCACCTAATAGTTCTTTATGGGTTTTCCATAATTAGATGTCTGAATATGCTTTCTTCCCCTCACTTCTTGCCCCAGAAAATGCCAGCCTCCTAAATTCAGCGCTTGGATAGTTATAGAGAGAGTCCTGCATGTGAAATGACAGGGACAGGTTACTATCTTCTGAATCTTTCCATGAGAGGCTCTTCCCTGGACAAATCTCAATTAGTGTTTATAGGGGAATATCTCAAATTCCAGGAGTAAGGACAGAATAAACCACCTACCATTCATTGATCTTATGATTTTCATGTATCCTACTTCATTAGCATTTTCTTTCTTTTGTTTTATTTTATTTTATTGTCAAGGTGATAGACGGAGGGTTACAGTTACACAAGTCCAAAATTGTTACCCCCTCCTTGTTTTCCTTGCACTTTCCCTCCCTCTAAATCCTTCCTCCCCCAAGTTTTATTTTTATTATCCTAAGTAGTTGTATAAGAGGGTTTCCATTGAACTTGTTTGTGAGTATGATACATTTTGATCATATGGCTGTATATTTTAAAACATGTTTATTACCCCTAAAGCAAGTTTATACCTATTTTCAATCACTCTCCAGTTCCTCCATGCTTGATGAACATACATCTTTCTACTCTGTATATTTCAGTAAATGAAATTATACAGTATATAAATATACAGTGTATAATTTCAATAGCTAATTTCTTTGGTTAAACATATTTTAAGATGATTACCCACCATTATGCCATGTAACAGAACTTTATTTTAGTTACAGAATAATATTCATTACCTATTATATTTTCGTTTTTTCTTCTTCACTGAGGGCCAGGGTGCTGTCCCTGAGCCTCTTTGTGCTCAAGGCTAGCAATCTACCACTTGAGCCACAGTGCCACTTCTGCCTTTTTCTAAGTAGTTTATTGGAGAAAAGAGTCTCATGGACTGTCCTACCCAGGATAGCTTTGAATTGTGAACCTCAGATCTCATTCTCCTGAGTAGCTAGGATTAAAGAGCCACTGGCT
Organism: Megascapheus bottae; assembly: GCF_031878675.1. Classification (NCBI taxonomy): domain Eukaryota; kingdom Metazoa; phylum Chordata; class Mammalia; order Rodentia; family Geomyidae; genus Megascapheus; species Megascapheus bottae. The sequence continues at coordinate 58,504,966 of NC_143520.1, read as the reverse complement.
CCCAGCAATACTATATTTTGTTTAGTCTTCCACTGGACTTCCATGGACATTTAGATTGTTTCCATTTTTTTTCACCAGTCCTGGGGCTTGAACTGAGGGCCTGAACACTGTCCTTGAACAATTTTTGCTTAAGGCTAGTACTCTGCCACTTGAGCCACAGCACCACTTCGGGCTTTTTCTTTGTATGTGGTACCATGGAATCGAACCCAGCACTTCATGCATGCTAGCCGAGTACTCTACCATTAGGCTGTGCTCCTGGCCCTCCAATTTTTGGTTGTTATGAAGTTCTCTGTACAACTTTTATGCAAATGCATATTTTCTCTTCCTTTAGAAATATACTTGATAGGGTTCGGGAGTTTGGCCTAGTGGTAGAGTGCTTGTCTAGCATGCACGAAGACCCGGGTTCAATTCCTTGGTACCACATACATAGAAAAAAGCTGGAAGTGGTGCTGAGACTCAAGTGGTAGAGCTCTAGCCTTGAGAAAGTCCAAGGACAGGGCTCAGGCCCTGAGCTCAAGCCCAGGACTGGCAAAAAAAAAAAAAAAAGAAATATACTGATAATCAATTTTTAAATTTTATGAATAGCCTGTGTTAGTATTTCAAATAACTGCCAGACTATTATTTTCCAATCCTGGTCCATTTTTACGTTTCCTCTTCCCTTTTAATGAATAGCTAGCTAACTAGCTAGAGATATCTGTATATGTGTCTATACATACATGTATATGCATGTATGTATTTCTTCATATTATAGGTATGTGTGTTTTGTAATATTCAGCTTACTCTTTTCTTCTCTATCCTCACCCACTAATTACCCCCCAAACAGACTTCCTTTTGTAGCCCTTCATATTACAATAGCTTTCAGAATTCATATTTCACATATGAATGAAAACATGTGGTATTTGTCTTTCTAAGCTTAGCTTATTTTGTTTAAGATAATGACCTCCAATTTCTCCCATTTCCCTGCAAAGCACAATAAAAAGAAAAGAATTTCAGAACTTCAGTATTTTATTCTGTGTTACCCTGCTGTTGAACTCATTTCATTCCATGTGGTAAGACAGCCTACTTTATATGGGTCCAATATTTTTTATACTTATTGAGGTTTTTTTCTTCTCTGCCTAACATATATAGTGTATACTGAGAAGTGTTTCAGGTGCACTTGAGACAGAAATAGATATTATTTTGTGACTGGGTAGAGTATCATAAGTATCTCTTTGGCCTTATTGATTTACGGTGTTGTTAAAGTATTTTATTTCCTTGTTGATCTTTTGCACAGTTGTTCTGTTCTGTGGAATATGAGCTTTGACATAAAAATCTCAATGGTATAACTTTCACATTGATTTAGAATTTTTCACCTTTCTTCCTAACTTCTTGTTGTATAATAACTTAGACTTTTCTTTGGTAAACAAAACAAAGTTTAATCAAACAATTTCCTAGGGTAATTAAGAAAATTTTGTTGTTTCCTTTGATTAGGTGTACTCTCAATCATCCTTATCGTTGAATTTTTTAAATTATTGAAATTTAAATTTTAAGTGGTGATTAGGCTTGCTGGATTTACTTCCAGCAATGGATCTTTTGTTATGTACTTTTTGTTGAAGTGGTCGTCTTGTGTAGTTCAAGCTTGTCTTACAAAGCAGCAGACCTGCACCACAGTCTAGGTAGTCTCAGCATTTATCTCTTCTCCCAGTTATGGTGGCTGGGAAGCCCTAGGTAAGGAAGCTGGCAGAATTGGTGTCTGGTAACTGTCCTGTTTCTGGTTTTCATGTGACTGTCTTTGCATTATAGCCTCACATGGTAAAGAAGAGAGAAAGAGCATGTAAGTTGTCTGTCTCTGCCTTCATGGGCACTCAGTCTCAGCATGGAACTGATTATCTCCTAGATCCAGGTCACATTTCTTCACACTAGGGGTAAGGAGGTTAGCATATAAATTTGGGGGATAGAAAACACAAACATATAGTCTATTACATTTACCACCAGAGATCAAGATTTATTTAATCCTTTAAGTAGTTGTACAAAGGGGTTTCCATTTTACATGTCAGTTTGTGAGTAAAATGCATCTTGACCAATGTCACCCGTTTTATCTTTCTTGATCATCACTTCCAACTCCACCCAACCCATCAATTTACCAAGTTTCATTTCCATATATACACATCCTTCCTCTCTTCATTCCTCTATCCCAATTCCCTTGACTGTAACTTCCCCTTCCTGGAAACCATAAGTTCCAACTTCCTGGTATTCATTTGATTAAACTCTAAAGTCGTTCTCCAAATGAATTACACCACTGGAATCTTCTCCTGCACATTAGTATATATGTTTGTATATATTTACAGATATGTTTATAATTTAGATCCACCAGTAATAGAAGACATGCATCCTTTGTTAAGTGAAATAAATCATGCTCAAGACTTGATCTTGAAAACTATCTTCTATTTGATTGCACATCCCTTTCTGTAAGCCAGGGAAACACAATTACATATCCTGCAGCTCCATCAGGAAACCAAAGGAATGTAAATGAACAGAGAAATGGGGTTAGGGAGAATCCAATAGAACTCTTTTTTTTTCTTTCCCAAAGACTGGGGAGAAAAAAATATTAAGTCCTTGAAAATCAACCATCTTCAGATAAGATAAAATCACCAGCACTTCTAGCTTATCTTGAAAGCATAGATTACATTTCTAAATCCTTCTCCTGGAAATATTGCTGCCTACTCGTCCGGATCAATTCTTGTGGATTGATGGAGAAAATCAAGTGTCCCACGAAGATGCTTGCCATAAGCCTGTTTTGTGAGCTGGCTCCTCCTGTAGTTGCTGCTGCCTCAGTAGTTTCTCTAGTTCAAGCAGCATAGCATCAACTGATTTCTTTTACTAGTAATGATCTAGATTGTTCAGTTACTTGTTCTTTTTACCATAAATCCTTGTTCTTGTAATTCTTGCTGGGTTTTGCAAGTTTGGGATCCCTCACGTATACTGTTTGAATTGCATGAGCTCCTCTGATCAACATGGCCTTAAAATTGTGTGTTCCTACAATGAAAGCCAAGTTCAGTAACACTTCACTGCTTTGTGTCTCATACTATGATCTGTAAAAGTCCTCTAAAACCCTTGGGATGCTTGTTTAAAAATCAAATTGTGGAACAGTGAGTTCTGGCGTGAAGCAAGGAATTGCTGTTTGGATACATTAATTTTTAAAATTTACCAATTCTCAAATAGACACACCATGTACATAATAATTCATTTCTTTGAATTTTATTACCTTTAAGTAGTTGTTCAAAGGAGTATCAATTCAACAGGTTAGTTGATGAGAGTAAGGAATCTTGATCAATGTTACATCTTCCATCATTCTCCTTTTCATCTATTCAACTCAACTGATTCCCTCAAGTTACTGGGTTTCCGTATCCCTATTATTGTGTATGTATGCTGGTACTAGGGCTTGAACTCATTACTTCATATTCTTATTTAGCTTTTTCCCCTTAAGGCAGGTGCTCTACTACTTGAGCTACACCTCCACTTACAAAGGACTCTTTACTTCACCAGTGGGCCATAGTAACTTTCACTCCAAAACCTTAACGTATTTGGTAGAATGGAATGATTTGGAGAATGTCATTGATAGCCTGTATTCAAACTGTTTAACTGAATTTTCTTACAGTTGCAGTTCTTTTGCATTAAATATTATCTATTCATCATCAACCATTCCCACTCATCACCTGCTAAACAGTTCTCAAAGTGGGTAGAGAATATGAATACTAGCTGTTTGCAAGAGCAGAAGGTGAGATTACTGCTTCAGGCTAATTGATTAAGAGTCCATGGTTAGGATTTCCTTAGTCTGGACTCCTGGGGAATGGGGAAGTTTTCTCTTGTAAGACACTGGGATGGTGTCTGTGTTTATAAACTAGTCTTCTAGCTAAAGCTCTGAAGCAGAAGTCATGCATGACCTGTTTTCATGAGACATTAGGAAGAAGCTGAAAACCAGCAAGAAAGAGAGTGTCTCAGTTGCAGGGTCACAGAGTGTTCGCATTTGAACCTTAGTCATTTCAGTGTGAAGACACAAAAGTTAATAAATAAGAATTAAATCTGCTGTCTGAGACCCCCCTGGGAGATAGTTGGCTACATAAAGTGACTCACATTGGCTTTTTCTGTGTGTCCAGGCTTCTGCAAGCATTATCAGCATGTTCCTATGTGGTTCCATGACAGTGCATCATCTGTGACCTGAAGTGTCCTAGAGGGGCTTCCCTCTGTGTTTGAATTTAAGTACCTCATGTAATGAGGCACACCTTTGTAGTGTATTTGAATTATCACTCCCTTGGCTCTTAAAATCTTCAGCGTCATTACTGACATTGTCTTAAAAGCTTGAATGCCAACAATTTCTATCATGTTAGCCCTCCAGAGTGGCACATAGTAGTGTGATTAAATATTTTAGAAAAAAAAAACAACTTCTGCCAATGGTCTGTCAACTTACTGAAGGCACATGCATTGTCTTACTCATGTTAGTGCATTTATTCTTCACTATCTATTCTTCTCTATCTATTCTGCTTTACTCGCTGTCCTCTACACAGTACTATCCTCAGTACATGACATTACTCATACACAAACTTGGGTGGTGGAACTCCATAAAATTTGAGGGAAATGGAGATAAAAGGATTTGATACCACCCCAGGCAAAAATTAGGGACACTTTATCTCAAAGAACAAGCTGGCTAAATACTAATGGCATTTAGCCCATAATTATAGCTACTGAAGAAGCTGAGATCTGGGTTTGAAGCCAGACAAATTCAAGAGATTTGTAACTCTAGTTAACTAGCAAAAAGCCAGAAGAGCATCACCCTTCATTGAAAAAAGCCAATCAACAGATAGAGGCCCTAAATTCAAGCCCATGTATGAGCAAAAAATAAAAATAAAATAAAAATATTTTTTAAAGGTAGGTATAGTAGTGCCCATCTTGAAAATGATCTACAACAACTCTTTCTGTCTCTGTCTCTGTCTCTGTCTCTGTGTCTCTGTCTCTGTCTCTGTCTCTCTCTCTCTCTCTCTGTTTGTCTCTCTCCCTCTGTTTGTCTCTCTCTCCTCCCCCCCCTCTCTCTCTTTCTCTCTCTCTCTCGGCTTCAAAACTCCAAACATCAAACCCCACTAACACCAAAAACAAGCTTAAATTGCATGGAGTTTAATGATGTGATAGAAACACAAAGACTTGGGAATCTTTGAGCTGAAGGACACAGAAACCTAGGTTTTAGTTTGAGAGAGAGAGGAAATATCTTAATATAGGTTTTGATAGACGTTTTACTTTGTCAGGGATAATGTAAAACAGTACCACAAATTGGGTGCTTGAAACAAGAAAGCTTTATTGTCCTAAGGTGTTGGAGACTGGATACCTAAACTTAGTGTTTTGGCAAGTTGGTATTATTTTTGTTATTTCTGCTGGGGAAAATACAGAAAGGCTTGTTCATGTTCTTTACTATAGGATCATAAGTGGTCATCTCTTGACATCATCTTTCCTTTGTGTGTCTGTGTGTAGGTCCAAAGGCTCCTTTTTGCAAAAATACTAGAGAAATCACTTTCAAGTCAAGTGCTGATGATATTTTAAATTTATAATCTCTGTGATGACTTTGTCTCCAAATAGAAGACAATTCAACACATAATGGTGGTATATGCTCATTCCCTGACAGGAAATTTGAAGACTGCAGAGAGAGATGATAAAATTAAGTTACATTTTAGTTGGTCCATACACATTTTCCTTGACTCTGCTAGTATCATGGCCCTGTGACTTTCTGAGTTTTATATTATGCCTGGAAGCTACTTTGTCTTCGCATTCATCTTGTACTCTTTGAGTCTTTTGACAGTTTCTTTGGGAGCGGGGCTGTAGCAAAGCCTCCGCTGCCTGACTTCTACACAGGCTGTCAGATCCTATAGCATGGAAGACATTCTGCTTGGATGACATTAATCCATGTTTCAGCTGCCCCCACCCAAGACATGGCTGTCATTGGCAAGAATGACACCTGAGGCCATCAGAGCTAGCTTCTAGAAGATCTCCATAATCACATTGTCAACTGCAGTCCACAACAAACTCAGACTAATGGCCCAGAAGGCAAAGATCTTGCAATCAGATTTATCAACTAAATATCTCCAGACACAGCACTGAGGACTCTTTACTCCCCAAAGTTGGTTTGGGCCATTTGGTGCTCTATAGGGTGAGACAAGATGAGAAGATTGCCATCTCCCAGGTCAGTAAACCAACTATCTGTCCTTCAGACTTGCAAAACACACAGTAGTCAATAGTTACCAAATCCTAAAACACATATAACTGACCTCAGATTTACGATTCTTCTGCTGTATCACTTGGAAATGTTGGGTCCTGTTGAAGGAATAGATAAATCCTGACCCAGTCAGCTTGTACTGAGAACTCCCTGGCTTTCACTAAAATCCTGAAATTGATGAGGATTGTAAGTGACTTGTCAAAGTGCCTGACAAAATGATTTCCACTGATAACTCCTTGTTTTCAGACAAATGCAAGGAAGTAGATTGCGCTTTGAAGTGAAACAAATGACATTCTAATGGTGGATTAACCAAAGATGCCTGAAATTTGGAAACCTACCAAGTGTTACTCTGGACAACTCCTTTTACTACAGTGCCTGGAACAGCCCCAAAGCCTGCCTTGAGATTCTTTAGGATTATTTTGCATCCTAGAATGCACTGAAATTACATTTGCCTGAATTATTAATATTGAGAGTTAATTTTCACAAAGGGAAATTGAATTAATAGTTTGGAAAGCGGGAGTTAAATTTGGTAGCTTGATTTAATTCTGATTTAATATGAGAAAAATGTAACAATCTTTGATGAGACTTTTTAGGTTAGAGTGATTGAAATATGAGGGCGTCTGTGTGTGTGTGTGTGTGTGTGTGTGTGTGTGTGTGTGTGTATGTGTGTGTACTGTTTGTAGTTATTCATCTTTTCTTTTCTTTTGTTTTGACCCCTCTGGTTTATTCCCTGTAGTCACTGTTTTTGATTTCGGTATCTTTTATCTTATCTGATTTGGGGAAGGGAGGGGAAATCACTGATACATGAGTTTAATACATCCATTTCCCCCCTAAATGAAACAGTTATTTTAGTGTAAACTATGGGAATTAAAATTGGTATAGCTTATCTTGATTTTGTTTTTCCACAAAGAAAAAAATATCTGACACTTTGCATGAGTTCACTTGTAAAATAGTTTCAATGGCTTCTGTTTTTGATGGTTATTTGAATATTTCAGGGGTCAACTTTTGTATTTCAGAAGAGCCTAAATATCTCCAAATGATTGGAAGAGTAGTTAAAAGTTTGTGTTGAAGCTAAACGTGGTAAAAGCTTGGCTTTCCCAGACTGTCAGGGCATATATCCTCTGCTCCAGTGCACCTGCCAGTTCTTGGTATGCTTATTTCACTTCTCATAAGCTATGAATAGTACTTGTGCTGCCACAGAGGGAGACACATCTCTAAAGCTCTTGATCCCTCTAAGAACTGCTTAATATAATGACACTTTGAATTCACTGACTGATATGATACTGAAAAAATATAAGTAAATTCTAAGATGAAGCAGTGACATTGTTGAGGTAGGCTTAGGCCTAGTCAGCTTACAAACCTCTCTTTTTCATTTATGGGTAATCTATAGACTACTCTATAAGATCATCCACAAAAATATGATGTTGAGTCCTTGGGGTCTTCTTTGATATGTGTATAATTAATGTTAATGTTAATGAGTGTCACAGATAAATAAAAAAGAATCCCCTTTAATGAGGTAAGTGAGAAAGATATTGAGTAGTGATTTTGGTAGTCTCCTGTCAATAAATAAGGTAATTGGCTGGCGACACAAATGTATTGACAATGGTAAATACAGTATCAGGTAGAATGGGTTTGTGATTCACTGGAGGGGGTAGAAAGGCAGCTACCTCTTCCGAACACCTTCTTAGGTAATAGCTCATGAGTTAAAGTCTTGAGAAAGTGTTTCCTAAAATTTAAAATTTGATCATATAATCTATTATTCAATCTTCTGTAATTTAGAGCTTGTGAGGATAGAGAGAAGAGCAAAGAAAGGGCAGAGATACCCATTTGGGAGAACACACATTGTATGATGGCAAAGGGAGGAGGGGAGCTGATGTGATTTGAGTGTCTAGTGGAGACTATGATTCTAGTCTCACTTTTGTGACAAGAATTTACTCTTGGTTTCCTCTGTCATAAAATGAGATTCCTGCACAGTTTCTCTGGGAATGTTGCAAATTCTAGTTATTATTCAAGAGAAAACTATGCACATCATGGATCCATGTGCACATCATCTCATTTAGATAACATCATGGTAAAGATAGATAAGTGGACATCAGTCAGGAAAAACAACAGTAACAGCAAACAAGGGTGTGCAGAGGGATAATAGGAGCTACAAACAAACCTGAGAATTTAGAGTTAGGGCACATCTGAACCACACCTACTGCTGATCTGGGGAGTGCCTTCTTTTCTCTGCTGCCATGTTGTTGTTTGCTGCTCAGGACATCGCAATGTTCCACACTGCGTTGATGAATGGGGTAGTGAAGACAGTGGAAGTCCAAGGCACAGAACAGTATGTGTCTGCAGTGGATGGGCATCCAGTAATGGAGTCCATCGTACTCTGTATTGCATGTGGCTACTAACAACTTTCCTCATTTAACCAATATTCCCAAAGTTGTTATATAACATTTAGAATGTTAAATTGTATCTTAGGTTCACCATTTCAAATCTCAATTCTCTTGATAAGGGATTGTGTGTATGTGTATGTGTTGGTACTGGGGCTTGAACTCAGAACCCAGGCTATGTCCCTTAGCTCTATCACTCAAAGGTTACACTTTACCACTTGAGCTATAGTACCACTTCTGGTGTTTTGCTAGTTAATTGGAGTTAAGAGTCTTATGGACTTTCCTGCCTGGACTGGCTTCAAACTGTGATCCTCAGATCTCAGTTTCCTGAACAGCTAGGATTATAAGCATGAATCTCCAATATCTAGCCACAAGAACATTTTGTAGTGCTAATTATCCATACGTACTTCGTTCAGTTTATTAAGTTTGGCTTCTTTTTTTTACTCTTTGTCTTTAAGCGGATAAAACCTGAAATTGCTCTACTATCTTGCTAATTCACATTTACCCCCTTTTTATGTGATGGTTTATTTCAAGGAAACTGTTTATCCCAACTCTTTTGAAACAGAGATAATGTGATAATTCTCATAGGTTGATCTTTAAATTGCGATTGACACAGCACTTAGGGAAATGCTGTATTAAGGAACTATTGTGTACCTATGTCTATTATCTGTGTGTTGCCTTTTCTTTACCATAGGGCAGTGTTTCCATGGAAAAAGCACATTTGTTGCTTAGGGATTGTTCGCTTGGTCTTCTTGCTTATCTTTCCCATTGAATCCCAGGCAAGTCACAGCTGCTATGGCGACTATTACAACATTATGTGAATGACTTAAGGTAGTGACTTAGAAGCGAGAACTTCCAAAATCAAAAGGGCGCATATACAGATCTGTGGTGGGTACACACATTGACACAGATGGATCTATGTTCACACACATGCTGTAGAAGTTCTTTGAAATGACCCTACCATACATTTTCTACATTTCCCACATTTTTATTAGCAACAATTAGTTACACACAAAAAAATTGATTTTATCTATACATGGATGTAATGTATCTTGAGCCGACTAACCCTCTCTCACTCTTGGTCTACCTTTTTCTCCCTTCCCAAACCAATCTCAGTGAGCTTCACTGTTCCATGTTCACACGTACATAAAGTGTACTTTGTTGTTGTTGTTGTTTTTTTTATCACATTACCTCTCTTTCACTCTTTCTGTATGCCTTTTCCCCCTCACAGTATCCATACTCCTATAGGTCTGGTTTGTATTCTTGTCATTCTTCCTTCTTCTAGCACCAGTAGATTCTATTTTTTAATCTGTAAATAGTTTGTACAAAGGAATTTCAATTCAATCTAACAGTGTATGAGTACAATGTCACCTATGGCATACGCAATTACTCGGGGTTTCATGGTGGTGTTTCTCACAGATACATATACATATACATATACATATACATATACATATACATATACATATACACATACATATACATATACATATACATGTAGTTTAATCATACTGACCCTCTGGCTTACTGTCTCCCGTCACACCCCCACCATCTCCTGTCCCTTATCACAGGCCTCGCAAAAGGACACATGTATCCAGCTTCCTTTTCCTAATCTAGTAGAAATTATATCTTACTCTAAAACAACCTAGATTTACAGTCATTCAGGATTAGAATAGTGACAAAAGAAAGGAGAATATGCAACTTTTCTTACTTAAGATGCCACTGCTTTCCACAGTTCTCCATAGCAGGAACCATTACATACATCCAGATCTTTCCCTACAAGCTGATCATTCTTTATTAGTCAATGTGACTGGATATAAAATAAAACGCATTAGTTGTGGGTGAATTCAATTACTCATAACTATGTTAGAGATTTTTATTCTGCTGAAGGGAGAAGGAAAGGAGAGGGATTGACATTTTCTTGAATTCTATCTGTGTACTAAGCAGACGATATCCCCAGTGACTTCTGCCTCCTCTCTCCTGGCACCATGATTTCTTCCTTCCTTTCTTCAACACCATCCTATAAATATGACTGACTCCCCATCCGTCGACTTCTAACACATCTAAATCATATTCCTGCCCCTTCTCTCTCATTCCATTTGAAAGAATAATCTCCTGTTCCCAAGCAACCTGTATATTAATATCACCAGAGAAGCATAAGAAACACAGATCTATACATCACATTTAGTTCCATTTTCACTCAGAAGATTCAAGATGTGGAACAGCTCTTTAGGTTTTAGCAGACTCTCTAGATGGTTCTGGTGTGCTGTCAGGTAGAAGACACTCACCTGGACACATGGTTTCTCAGTCATCTCTTCTCATTCACCCATCAGTCTGTCTCAGTGTGGCTTGAAATGGTTTCAACAGATTCTCTATGACCCTTCCTCACTGCCAAATGCAGAGTATGGCCAATCACTCCCAGATTGGAATATTCTAACCCTGATCCCTGTGCCGCTGTAGTCTCCTTATAATTTCTTCAAAACTTTCTTCTTGGTGTCATTTGGGGGTTATAATTGCTCATCTTACTCCTTAAATTTTGTTCCCCCCAAACCAACACATTACAGTCAGTCCTCAGGATGTAGAATATGAATGACCATTGTGTGGTCAGTCACCACAGGTATGGTAATGACACCATAGCTATAACCTTGACTGTCTTTCACCATAGCTTCAGATTGATAGGGAGGTCTAGATGCACATTCTATATGGACTCTGCTTATCTAAAACTCAACACATTTCTTCCTCATTGTCCGCATGTCTTCTATCATCTAGAAGAGATCTCCCTAAGCTAAACGTTGAAGCTATTCTTGTCCAACTTGCTCTGAGAGGAAACAAATTCCAATTTCATTTTTACCAACCACTTCTAATCTTTTCTCCCTGGTCCTAATATCAAACCTCGACAACCCTTGAGACAATGTTCTAGCTGGGTCTCCCACATATCTGGCAGTAATTTATGGTTTTGTCACTACTCATTGGTTGGTTAGTTCCATGGGCTTAGGAAATATTGACTTCACCACACTGTATTCTCAACTTACAAGGGAAGACTTGGCAGGTTATCAATAGAATGAGATACATGAAAGCATGAAGCATCCAATGCATACCTTCTTACAGATTAAACATATAGAATAATGAGCTTTAAGATGAGAGTGTTTAAAAACCAGAATTTCCAGAAACCAGATAGATAGGAATATTAAGATTTTATTTCTCTCTTGCAGGTCTTCAGCACCAAAATAGGTCAACTGAATTTTTTGTCCCTCACAATGAGAGATAGCTGGTCATTTCATTTAAAATTTTCTTTATTCCCTTTCCTCCAGTTTCAGTAGTATAAATCCTACCATTATAGTGAGTTAGTTGTGCAGACATGTATCTTCTCCCCTAATCTTTTTGGATGAGAGAAGAACTCAGTTGTCAGTATGGTTTAGTCTTCTATGTCACACAGGAACCCGTAATTGTGTCCTCATCAAGTCTCTGATTTTCATGTTCAATTGGAAAGCAGGGATAGTTACTTCTATAAAATGTCATTGAGAAATAGAAAATGTCATTCTTTTTGTCTTTAGTTTACTATGAACAGCCGGAATGTTCAATCAGCTGGTAACTTGCGGGAAGTAATAAATCCTGTGGTCTTTGACTCATGAACCTGCCAGCTTTCGAGGCTGTTCATTGAACAGTTGCTTTGTGAATAAAGACTATTTATTTATGGTTTCTTGGAGGAAATATGTCAGCTCAAAGAGGTGATTATTAGAATACCCAGGGGTGATAGCTGACATTTGAAAACCCATGTTTACAGTTACTGGTTTTAGGATTATACTTACAGTATTTTTCTTTCCTTCAGTCACTTTTTATGAAAGAGCATTTGAGAGGGCATGTAACCTCATTTGCAGCATAACCTGCCAGGTAGTAAATATAGCCATTCTAACAAGATCTTGACTACCCAAGCTAATGAGGACTTTGCAGGCTATGGATAATTTAAATCTACAGATGGTTTAAAAATCTTGAGACCCCCTGCATATTGGTTTTTCCCCCTGCTGTTAGACTGACTGTCATTTGAATTTCACATCATCTTCCTATCCAATATACTTTCATAAAAGGTACTAATGAGAGACTGATGGTGGAGAGCAGGCAGGTTAAGGTAGAAGGAGCTGCTGCCAGAGGATAAGACAGACAACAACCACACAGAATTGGTTCCCCCAAACCAAATCTAGAAAGCTTTGTTATGCTCATCCGGAATACTCCCGAAGGCAGGCAGACATTCCATTCTGTGGGCAGGAAATAGGGGATCTTGTAGACAAAGTCTTTTCAACAGCATGAGAAAAGAGAGATTGCCCAAGTTTGCAAAGTTTTGTACACAAGTTCCTGCAATAGACTACATTCCAGACTGCATTCTCCACTGCATTCCCTGACCGATACCACAAGAGGAACTCAATATGTTACAGTCTCAGTGGGAGGCAGAAAAGTATTCACAGTGATGTTCTATCTGTTGGCCTTTAAGGTTGTCCATATATATTTCATGTGGCTTTCTACCCAGAGGTTGATCTTCCTCAGGCCTCAGGTAAGAAAGGAAGTACTCAACTTCCTCCTTGAGTCCTAGAGAAACATACATTCCAGAGTACATGGAAAGAGTTACCTATGCTTATCTCTCTCTATAGCTCTCTTCATTTTCCTGGTGGCTGATCTGTTTGCTCATTAATTTTACTTGCTCATGTGTTTTAATTTGTTGTGTTTTTGGACTGATACTGGGGCTTGAACTCAGAAGCCTGAGCTTTTACTTGGCTTTTTTTGCTTGTGTTTGGGGCTCTATCATGTGAGCCATGTCTCCAATTCTATTTCTCCTCATTTATTATTTTATTGACAGAAATTGAAATCTTGGTTTTACAATTGCTTTGCTTCTGCTTCCTAGTTTTCCTTCATTTATTCAATGCTTTAGGACACACCGAGGCTTATCTAAATGTCCCCAACTAGGTTTGTGTTTATGTAAGTAACTTTGCAAGCCAATTGCAGTTATATGATAAATACACTTAAGACTTTTAAATGCTGTGGACATCAATAATTCTTCCACTAAAATTATTTCTATTACTGTGTATTCATTTTATAAAATGAAGTTTCATCATGAGATTTCCATACATATACACAGTATGCTTTGGTAATATTCCCTCCATTACTCTTCCTTATTTTTTTTCTACCTTGCTTTTTATTACTTCTTTACAGATTTTTTTGAAAATGGGTTTCAATATAACCTTTTCCTATGTGCATACAACATACTTTGATCTTAGTCTGCTATTACTTCTTTTTTCCCCTTTTCTACATCCGACTTCCTCTCTACTCTAAATATTTCACCTTTTGTATTTGTATCTTATATTTTAGATGTTTGTTTCATATATGAGAAAAATGTTTGTCTTTTTGAGTCTGGATTATTTCTTTTAATGTAACCATCTCCAATTTCATCTATTTTTTTAAAATTACATTTATATTCTTTTTTCTTCTATGACATTTTTTATTACTTTCTAGAGGTGATATACAGAGGGGTTGCAGTTAAGTAAGTCAGGTAATGAGTACATTTCTTTTTGGACAGTTACTCCCCTTCCCTCACTCTCTCTCAGATTTTTCCCTCTCTCTCCAACCCATACCCTGTACAGTTCATTTTCAACACAGTATCTTTGTTATCCTTTGTTTCCTATTTCTGTGCCTCCCTCATCACCCTCCCAAACACAAATAAACAAATAAGACAATTTGAAATTGGATAGGGAAGCGGGGAAAACAAGATGGGGGGATGGGGGGCGGGTAATGGGGACCAAGACATGTGAAAGGGTATCAATGTATGTGAATTAATGCACCTTCTATCTGGCAAATATCATGTAACCCTTTTATTAATTACAATAAAAATTATCAAAAAAAGAAGAAAACAACAACAATGAAGTAAAAATGTTGGTCTCCATTCCCTGGGATTTATTTTGATCAGTGTTATTTTATACGTGCCTTTGTGGTTCTCTCCTAAGAATATCTTCCTCTGGTCTTGCTGTGTATTATTGCCTAGAATCCTGTATAATTTATCATGTTCCCATGTGCTGCTTCTCTCTGTGAGCTTGGTTTATCTCACTTAACATGATTTGTTCTAGGTTCATCCATTTCCCTGGAAATGACATAGTATTATTCTTTCTACTGCTGTGTAAAATTCCATTGTGAATAGCTAACACATTTTTTATATCTCTCATCTATTGTGTGGCATTTGGGCTGTTTCCAGCACTTGGCTATTTGAATAGTACAGACATATATTCTCCTTTGTGGAAAAATAATACTCCATAGTATAAGCATACCACTGCATCTTTGCGATTCATCCACCTATGCAGTTATCTCTATTGTATACTGACTTGTAGTACATACGCAACAGTGGAAAGGTTTTCTAGTCTTAATATAAGGTAGTTCAGGTTCCATGTGGACTCAGACCAATATTTCCTATCTGATGAGTGTTTCTAATTAGCAGAAGATGTCTAAACCAACCTAAACAAAATATGTTGTTAGTAGTAACTGTAAGAACTTTCTTTTGTTTGCCAGCATCCAGAGAATGAGGAGAATTCCCCTTTAGAACTATATAAGTGTTGATGGCTAAATGGAGATCATCAATATCCAACAGGCTTTTAAATAAATCCACAGTCCTTCATCCATGCTATTACCTTTAAAAGTCAGAAGATTGAACTAGAAGAGCAGAGTTTTGGCAGAGAGAATGGCAATCAATTCCCCTCTTACACAATATATTAGTTATTAGCAAACCATGTTTTGTCCAGCAGAAATTTGTTCCTCACACTACAAGTAAAGGATAAAAATAGAAACATACCATTTGACATCTACTGAAAATCATTCCACTGGTGTTTTTCCTAAGTGAGCTTCAGTGAGTGTGACTGACAGAGAATAGAGTGGAACATATCAGGATTCCACTGAGTCACCAGCATACAGGAATCATCTATTTTTCTCAAGGATAAAAAGATCCATTCATCTACATCTATGGCCTCTGTGCTGGATGCTGTCCCAAATGTTTTGTGCATAAGCATCAATAAACAGTTGGTCAAACTAAACCAGACAGACACATGAGCATAAAATTTCTCAGTCCTTGCTTGAAGGAAAGCAGGCCTCTCAGCCTACTATTCCATTGAGAACTGTGATTACTAGCACCATCTTGATTGTAGCACCCCTAAGCAGCCCAGGACAGATGTAGAAGCCCAGTGATGCCAACAATAAGGATTTCATGGGTCTGACATATTCAACATTTGGTTTCTGACCTCACCTCACAGTATTTGCTTGGGGCAATGTAGATCTCAGCCTCTTCTCTGGAGTTCTTCGATAGCCACATTCCCCTTTTGCAACCTGTTTTCCTGTTTTCAAGTCTACATTGTAAGTTGATCCATTACCTCTAATAAAAGCCTCTTTCCGTGCTGTTTTTAGATGACTGGACTCCAGCAACAATAGGAAGCCATTGGTTAGAATTCTTTGCATGAGATCTCCTTCCTTTGTAAGAATGAGGTCACCTCCATATTGTCTCAGCTGTATAATGATTATTTAGTGCTGCACCTCATTTTCCTATCCTTGCTTTTCTATTCTGTGGAATAATGTTCAGGGCATCCTCCCCGTAGGGTCCCAGCAAGTAGAGTTAATGAAATTCCCTGTAGGGTTTGGCACCCTACCTGGGATAGGAAAAGATGAGTATAGTGGAAGGAGATGAGCAATATGATGGGATGCATATTATCAGTGTGCCCACAAAACCCAGTTCCCTTATTTGGAGATGAGATCTGAAGATATACAACGTCAGAAGTGAGGAACAGTAATCTAGTAAGATCATAAGAACAGACCCCTCTGACTACCTCTCTCTCCCTGTGTCTGTCTCTCTCTGTTGCTGTCTAACCCACCCCCTTTTTGTCTCTTTTCTCTCACATATCAAAAGAAGGCCATTATGAGGACACAGTAGGAACGTCAACCACAAATTAAGCAGAGGGCCCCATTTATAAAACAGTCACATTGGTCCCTTGATACTAAATCTCCAGCTTAAGAACTGTGGGAAGATAAATCTCCACATTCAGGTTGTTCATGCCAGTAGTCGTCTATCATGAGGTCAGAGCACACTCCCACGAGCCTGGACAGGTGCTCAGAGCTCCCTCTATGAACTCTGTGCTTTCCCTGGCAACAATATGCTTAGAGATCTCCCTTATCCTTCTAACCTGCTCCTCTGCAGCACATGAAAGACATTGTCAGCAGGATATTTTCATGCTCCCAACATTGAAGAATGTATTTCATGGAACAGTTTTATTATTGAACTGGCGTTTCACTGAATTGATTTTGTCTGCGGTACATTCAAATATAATAATGAGCCATATGATGAGGACATTCTACTTTATTATTAAAATATCAAGAATAACTGTCTTATGAGGCTTTGGAATTATGTTTTAATTATATATGGAGAAAAAGAGTTCTTAAGCTTTAACTCAGGGTGTAATTTTTTAAAATTATTTAAATTAACTTTGAAGCACCTTTCAGCCATTTGTTCAACAGCTAAATTCCCCTAGAATGCCTGCTGTTTTCTCTCTAATTTGTGACATTATTATCTTTCTAGAAACAGAGCTGCTATTTAACTCAGCTAGCTCTGAACAGAAACTGATTATTCTCTTTCAATGTAACTGGAGTGACTTAAATACTTGCAGTCCTTTGTGTTGAGAGAAGATTAAAGCATAGGAGAAAAATGTGCTGTATGAAACTCAAAATAAATATTTCAGTGTGAAGTAGCTATCACTTCTTCAGCAAAATCATATTCACTCATTGGATGCTCAGGAGGAAAAAAAAAGAAAGAAAAGCCTTAAAAATAGAGGGAAGCAATTCTCATAAGACCCTCTGTTCATTAAAGATGGACTTTGGTTGTACTATGTGAGTGGGCAGAGAAAGAAACTGAAATTAAGTTTCAGGGGTTCTTCTTTCTATAAATCAGAGATTCTTCATTGCCTTAGCCATAGTCTGCATTCCAGAGTCCTTTCTCTGTCACCACATCTTAAAGAACTTATTGCTCGAGGGACAAGAATGCCTCGAATGGTTTAGAAAAAGTTCCAACAAATTAGATCGTCTTCACTGTTGGGCCATGAGTTGTAGTTACTCTCAAGTATTTCTGCATTTACTTATCTCTGAGAAACAAAGACCCAACAATAGAAGAGAAATCAATGTGTTCTAAATATAGCAAGATGGGCTAGATTGAGAGCAGCTGTTTAGCTTTCCACTGAATAGCGCAGTTTGGAATATACTAAAAACTGTGCTGGTGTTGGACATTAGATTGCAAGCTTCTCCCTCCCTCTTTTATTCTGATAGAAAGTATAAACTACACTTGTATAGAGAGCCCATTTTTGTCAAAAGAAACCTAAAGACCTCACGGTGCTTTAACAACTTCACCCTAGCTTCAGCTGCTCTATTCTGCAAATCCCAAGTGCAATTATTTGGCCCACAAATATTAACATTTGAACTTGGGTGGTGGTACTACATCCTTTATCCACTTGGCCATTTGGCTGTCACTGCAAAGAGCCTGTGTCTGTCTATTCACATTTCAACATCACTCCTAAATCCTCTTAAAATATACTTTTATCCAGTGCCTAGCATTCAAAAGATAGCTCATGGAATGTAACAGTCCATGACTGAGCAAGTAGATGCCAAGCCAACAATCTAGTCCAATGGCAATGGAATGCAAAGACAAACAGGAAGAGACAGGCCCTCCTTCCTAAACTGATGGGCTACCCAGGACTGTCAATTGTGTTAAGGAGAAGGAAGGGATTAAACAAACAAAAAAACATATTCCATCCTATAGAAGAAAACACAGGACATCTTGCATGATCCTTAGAACCAAGGTCTGATCTGATTTAACCATGTCTCGGCCTCAAATTCTGTGACTGTAAGAGAGAAGATGCATTAGAAGAGAGAATATTTCACAGCGATGGAGAGGTATGAGTTCCCCTTTTACACTGTTGGTCTCTGTAACAAAATACTTTCAATCTGCTTCATTTCCTGCTCATCTTATGTTAAATTCTCTTAGTTTTGCAATGAATCATTACAAAGAATTCTAATAGTTACACTCTGACTGTAACTGATAGCCCTAAAGTCAAAAATGCCTTCTTCAGAGAAAGACTTGACCAACACTAAGCTGATGTGAACTTGTAGTAAGGGAAATAGACATTTTTGACTATCTGCCTTATGTGGAATTCTCCCAAGAAGCAAGAACAAGGGAATTGTGACTCCTGAGGTTCATCATCCTTGCTGAGTTTCAGGGTATTTTCTTTCTTTGCTTTTCTTTTTTTTTATTAAGCCAGTCATGGGGATTAATCTAGTTAAGCACTATTGTTCTACCACAGCACCACATCCAGCTTTTTCTGCGAATGTGGTCCTAAGGAATGGAACCCAGGGCATTGTACTGCTAGGCAAGCACTCTATGACTAGGCCATACTCCTGGCCCCTGGGGATATTTTCTATACTACAGAAATGATTCTGTACCATGTTCTGGAAAGTGATATTGCCTCATTCTGCATGGAACTTTTCATTTTTAATAAATGAACTGGTATATCAGGCACATGGAGTTCCCAAAACAAACTAGGGACTCTCAGCAAACTCTTCACATAGGTTGAATATTTTCCCTTTGGCGTGTCTATACTATACCCCTTCCCCAGGTGACAGGTGATACCCCTAAGTTTGCAAAGTGGGCTTCCTGGGATGCTTGGACAAACTGGGATGGATTGCCATCTGTGGAAATACAAATTTCATCAGAGGTGTCTCATTAACTTCAATTGTAATAGAGTGACTATTTGCATATGAACTTTAAGCTGCATGTAGATAATTTGGAGAGTAAACAATCATACATGTTCAGGTATATACACAACCCTGAATTCATGTGTCTTTTCCTAATGATTTATAATTTATTCATGTGCATATGTATACATTGATTCATTTTATAGTACTAAGGGGCCTTTTACTGGCTAGGCAAATGCTCTAATATTTGAAACTGAACCCTACCCTGCTACTTTTGTTATATTTTTGATGGGGTCAAACTGTGATATTTATACCTATGTCTCCCCTGTATCTGAGTTTTCAGGCTCATGGAACCACACCCATAAGGTTACACTAACCTTTTTTCTTTTTTTTTTTTTTGTGGGTCATGGGGCTTGAACTTTCAGCCTCAGGGCTGTCTCTGAACTCTTGAGCTCAAGGCTACTGCCCTACCATGGGCCTGGGAGTTGTCCTTGAGCTGTTTCAGCTCAAGGGTACCAGCCTACCCTCAAGCCACAGTCACACTTTCCATTTTCTAGTGATTATTTGGAGATAAGGATCTCATGGCTTTGTAGTGCCCGGGTTGGCTTTGAACCTCAATCCTCAGATCTCAGCCTCCTGAGTAGCTAGGATTACAGGCATGAGCCACTGTGCCTGGCTTCACTAACTTTTTAATTGGGCTTTTCTCAGACTATCTTTCTTGTATCTTTGCCTCCAAAGTAGCTAGGATTTCAAGGCCTGCAATAGCCAGTTTTTATAATATTTCCAATTAACGCTTAAATCTAAGTTAATTAAGCTATAATGTATATAAATTCGAACTTTTCAAACAACCTGCTTTTAATGGGGAAAGGAATGTTTGGTGATACATTTAAATCCCAAAGAATACAAATTTTGAAGTGTGGTTACTCCTACTTTTCTACAGGTTTGGACTTATCGAAGATTTTGCAATAGAGTTAGAAGCCTAATAGTGTCACTTAAAACGAACATCAAATCCAGGAGCTAGGAGTTTGACATAAAGGTAGAGTGATTGCCTAGAATGCACAAAAACCCAAGTTCGATTCCTTGGTACCGCATACTTAGAAAAGCCGGAAGTGGTGCTGTGTCTCAAGTGGTAGATTACTAGCCTTGAGGAAAGCCTAAGGACAGAGCTCAGGCCCTGAATTCAATCCCCAAGACTGTTAAAAAAAAAAAAAAAACAAACAAACAGAAAAACAAACAAAAAAAAACCCATCCTACTTGATATTAGTTTTCAGAAGTCATGAAGCATTCCTGTGTGAAATTTGCTATTTGGGGGTTGTATTCATAAAGATGTAAAAGTTGGCCACTTGTGGACCAGACACCTAATTTCTAATATATGTGGAAATTTTTCTTCTGAAATTTCAGCATTCTTTCAATAAACCCAGTGATTATTCATGTCTGATGTTCATATTAATCAGATATCAGACTTATTACAGTACTTGTTCATTGATTATCCTCTTAGGACTCCTGCTCATCTGACAGGAGTTGTGCCTAGCAGAGAAGATGCAAGTTCTTTGTCCAGAAGCATGATCAGCACAATTTATTCACCATATACACATTAATGCGTTAAGTAGTTATTACAGTATTCTAAGTATATTAATGCTAATAGCTAGAGGCACAGTGGATTAAGTCAGACTGTCTTCCGGACTAAATCCCCACTTGCACAGGAATTAGCCATCTAGTCGTTCCCTAGAAGGCAAATCCATATAAGCATGATGTGGATGGAGATGAGATAATGATTGCAATGCCTACTTAGGATCTGATAGGCTTTGGATTCAGTATCACTGTCCTGGAACAATTCTTTCATGTGGTTTCCTATACTCCTCAGAGCACTGAACAAATGGTCTACTTTGTGTAGTCAGAGCTGCATATCTCTCAATGTTTAGGAAGCACTAGAATCCTGGGTTCTCTACAAATACCAGTGCAATGTGGTTGTGGAAAGAGCTGTTTGCATCTACTTCTAGTTCAGAGGCTCTGAAGCCCGCGGTTTTGAACACATTGTGTGTGTGTGTGTGTGTGTGTGTGTGTGTGTGTGTGTGTGTAAGTCTATTAGTAAGCTTATACTTGGGAAATTGCTGTGAGAATTACCTATTAGCCTTGGAGACTGCTGATTTCACTCACATGTAGCCACTTTTCCAGTGTGTTTTTAGAATTAAAACTAATTTATTTAATCACCTTACAGAAAATGGAGTAGGTTGCCCTAAGCTCATTTCTTTGGTGTTAAAGTCAGGGCAGGAAGCCTGCAGAGTCTTTATCAGAGTCATCTTACTGATTATCAGGACACAAGAGTGCTCCACAACTGATTTCAGGTTCTGCCTGCCTCAGGCCTGCTGTTTTAGCCTCTGCATTGCTTAGATCCAGAAGCACTGGTATCCCACAGCTGAGCTCATCACAGTGGATGATTCAATTCATCTTGACAAATATAATGTTTTTATTTGTAATCTGAAAAGTAGATACTAATAATGCTTTCCTCATAAAACTTCTACATGGATTTGTTAAATAAGCTAAGACATAAATGGCTTAGACTGATGCCTGAATCATGCTGAGTGCTTGGTAATGATTAATTATGTCCATCATGAAAATTATTTATTGTTAGAAAAACAGGTTAGCAACAATGAGTGTCACTCCAGACTTACCCACAAAAAATGATGACTCCAATTATCAACCTTTTATATAAAATATTACTATAAGTTTAATACTTCATAATACCTAGGATGATATTTGAACATATACATTATTAGGTTTTTTTTTCCAGTCCTGGGG
Organism: Megascapheus bottae; assembly: GCF_031878675.1. Classification (NCBI taxonomy): domain Eukaryota; kingdom Metazoa; phylum Chordata; class Mammalia; order Rodentia; family Geomyidae; genus Megascapheus; species Megascapheus bottae. The sequence continues at coordinate 58,482,793 of NC_143520.1, read as the reverse complement.
CTTGAACTCAGGGCTTGGACACTGTCCTTGGACACATTTTGCTCAAGGCTAGTGCTCTGTGACTTGAACCACAGCACCATTTCTGACTTTTTCTGTGTATGCAGTACCAAAGAATTGAACCCAAGGCTTCATGCATGCTAGGCAGTTATTCTACCACTAGGCTATACTCCTGGCCCTAATATACATTATTTTTAATGCCTTTCTTTTGAATATACACTTTATTAAATCTTCTGCTTTAATATATACCTCATTAATGCTGCTAGCATAATATCCTTCAGGTAGTCCAGTGTGTGTAGCGTGTGTGCACACCCACACACAAGCATATGCATGTTTGTGCACATGTTCATGCTAGTACTGGGACTTGAACTCAGGTACTCACAATCTCATTTAGCTTTTCCCTTCAATGGTGAAACTCTACCACTTGAGCCACATCGTCAGTTCCAACTTGCTTCTGGTTAGTCTCTTTTGCACTATTCTGTCCAGGCTGCCTTTGAACCTCAATCCTCAAATCTCAGCTAGGATTATAAGCATGAGCCACCAATTATCCAATTAGGTCTGCATTTTTTTTCCAGAGAAAAAGACCCCTGTGATGTTTCCTTTCTATTCTATTTACACTTTATGGGCTTCAGTGCTCCCATTTCCTTTCTTCATTTATCTTTGGTGTTACAGACTTGTAATTGACATTTTGTTACTATAGTGTCAATTATATATATATAGGTATATATATATATACATATATATGTAAAGTTTTTAATCAAAATGTAAAGCTCATGGGAAGCATGCATGGGTGCTTACAGAAGTTGGCCTACCTTGCAACTCAACAATTGCTGAGTGTAGTTTTGTGGCCCATTGTACAACCCACATGATAAAGCATTCATGATGTACTATGCAATTTTCTCTCTCTCCCTTTTGTCTTCCATCTCTCCTTTTGTCCCTTCTTTTGTCCTACTTACTTTAGAATGGCCAAGAACTTCAAGTACACATATAGACATGGCTCTTGGGAGACAGCTGATCACATTAGGACCAGTGGTTCTCTCTGGAAGGGAGGAGCCACAGGAGCTGCTGATAGAGAGGAGGAGAGCTGTTCTTGTCCGGAGGGCCTTGTATCTGTGTTTACCTAGGATTCCAGTCCACAAACATAGTTATCCTTCAGGGCTGTAAAGAAGGAACAAAGCACAATGCCCACTCTTGGCCTTAACATGTGGTTTTATATGACTACCTTGGTCTTCTTTGAGGAAGCTAAAGAACCTCTTTTGAATCAGTGCGAGATCTGCTAACTACAAGCTTTTGCTCTTTCTGCCTCTTCAGATTGTAGGTCAGTATGTGTACCCTGGGCCAGTCCAGCCTCAAGTTTCTGTCTCCTGGGCATTTGATCTGCAGAGGATCTTTTAAGGTGCCACAGAGCTGAGGTAAACACAGGCAGCTCAGGCAGCTCTGTGGTAAACTGCCCAGTCATCTCAATTTCAGCACAGAGGCTTCAGCCAAAGCTCCAGTCACACAATAAGGAGCCTCTGGAGAATTTGCGTGCATAGTAAGAAAATCTATGTATAAATCATACTTGGGCTATTTATTGCTCTAGAGCCTAGGGAAGGTTCCTTAGTGTCTCTGATCCATCTTCAGCTCCTATAAAATGGGGAGAGTGCCACCTGTCATGCTTCCTACAAAGAGGATACTGAAGGGAAAAATGAACGGGAGCTACAATATCACTGCACGACCAAGAAGGTGCAATCACAGAGGAAATATATACATTCAGGATAGAGGAAGATTGTCTCTTCTGTTGCCAGATTCCTGGTGCTTCTCACTTCCTGTGATCACTGAAGGCTGTCTCGAGGCCTAAGATGCAGACTCTACTGAGCATGCTCCAAGGACCCTGGCAGGCAATGCTGATAATGTACAGGACCTTCCACAGGTAGACTCTGATGCTGTGTGCAAAGCCAGTGTTTCACTGACATCTGAACGTGCACAGGTTGTTTTTCCCAGCATGCCACACCAAGGAGATGTCTACTAAATGTTTGTGGAATGATTAATAGAAAGAAATTTTACCTTCCAAATTCACTCCATTGTGCTGTGAGGTTAATTTGTCATAATAGCAAATGTAAAGTGCTGACTCTGCCACTATGTTTGCCCAGGCCTGCATACCTGTGCTGCTGCCTCTCAAGGCAGCCCAGGGCATTCCTGAGGCTGATGGCAACAGGGAAGCAGCAGGGCCATCCCTCTGCCACCCCAGGCACCTCTGAGCCTCCCTCCAGAGGGAAGCACCTTCTCAACAGGATGGGCCTTTGGACTCTGCTTTATCAACCTGGAATTTTCCTCTGAGGAAGAGGGACATTTTATTATCTCTCACTGCCCAAGTCTTAGCCAGCCAAGAGAGTCACATGAGGCCCCTGATAACTTAAGTCCTTGGCCTTGTGCCTAACATAAAAGGATTGCTTCCCAAAGCCCCATCTCGCTGGAGACAAATTTGGATGACTTCTCTATTCTGAGTTCACTGGAGTGTGATGATGTTCCCTTCTCTGTACAGCACAGAGATGTCATGCCATGTGACCCAACTGTCCTGAAGCCAAAATGCTCATAAAGATGACACCATAGCCTGTTTCCCTGCATGGTTACCTTTCACAGCTCATCAGCAGCTCAGGTATTGCACTTCAGGGCAGAAGCGGAAGTTAATTGAAATGACTACCATGTTGCATCTCACAGAGCCCTGTCCTTTGCGTTTATGACTTCTGACTTTCTATAGAAATCCTCTTCTATTGCTGTGCACAGCACAAGTGGAAATATACAGTCCTGGAAAGAAGTACGTTTTTCTTCTTGGTGCAAGTGACAGTATGACAGAGGTAGAGAATGTAGTTTCCTCACAAAGTGAGCCACTTTTCAAAATCTAGTTTCACAGTTCAGCTGTACTTTCTTTACTTTGGCCATGTTAAGAAGTTTTCTGAGTAGATGGCAAAGAACAGTCCTTTCAAATGTGTGAATACAAAATGTAAGATACAAAACATAATTGCAGTTTAGACTTCAGATTTATTTGAAAAGCGGATAATGATAGTAATTATCCAGTTTGAGTTTGGTAGAAGGCTAATTAGATCCCCAAAGCATTTGTATGCACAAGGAGAACCATAAATACAAAAGACCATCTGGTTGCTATCAGCTTACAACACTAACACTGTCTGTAATTATTTTTTTCCTATATTGTTTTGATGTTGACATTTTATAGCATAGTATGCACTATTCTGGTTAGGAAATAACCTCCCCTTCTACAAAGTTGGGGGCGTGGGCCCTCTTCTTCCTAATAAAAGTTTTAGGATTTCACAGGCAAAGGAGATATTGCTTTTTGAGGAAAGAGGTAAAACATCTTTTCAGAATGCTCATTGTACCAGAAATGTGTTGTTGATAAACTTCTCTTGACTTATCTGACCTGTCTTGTTACCAAGTTAATTTTTTTTAAATATTTAGATTCAGTCAGGGGTTTTTGTTTGCTTTGTACATTTGTTTGCTTTTTGCTTCTGTTTTATTGTGTAGGTAAAAATGGAGACTGACACTGTCGGCAATACCATGCATACAAAACAGGTAACACCTTACTTGGTTATTGTCTAGCTTAGACCCTTTCTAGCAAGTTGGATATTGCAAAGGCACGCTATTGATGCTCATCTTTGCTGTGTGCCTCCCCAAGTAGAGGGTCAGCCTTCAAGAGCAGAGATTTGATCTATCACATGGTGTTTCTTTGAATAAAAACAACAATAAAATTATATTAAATCTAAAACAAGCTAGAATCTGCTAGTGATTGTTTTGCTCTTTTGTTTTTGCCAGTCCTGGGGCTTGAACTCAGGGCTTGGGCACTGTCTTTGAGCTTTCTCATGGCTAGTACTCTAGTACTCTATCACTTGTACCACAGCACCACTTCTAGCTTTTTCTGTGAATGTGGTACCAAGGTATTGAACCCCGGGATTCGTGCATGCTAGATCACATTGCCAGCCCATGATTGCATCATTCTGCATGGTATGAGGGTCATTCAGTCATACGTAATTGGCAGGAGGGCTGGTCTGGATGGGACAGAACAGCTTCCTCCCATGACATGTCCAGCCCATGACAGAGGTGGACAGAAATCCAGGAAGAGCTGGGACTGTCCATTAGAACACCTGTCTCTGGCCTTTTCTTCAGCTTAGGTTTCACACAAAACAACAACTTGGTGTTCTAAGACAACAATGCAAATCTTGCACTTGAGAGGAAACAGTAGAACTGGATAAAATACTATTGCTTCTCTCCTATTTCACTGGTCAAACAAGTGACTGAGGGCATTCCTGATTCATTGAGAGGATAACTAGATTTCTCTTATGGACAAGTAGCAAAACAAATTGAAATCACTTTTAATAGTGAAAGGAAAAGCATACTTCCCAAGGAACTGTAAAGCACTATGGATTTAAACAAGATTTAAAAATTTCTAGAGTCATGCCTGTGCAGTATTAAAACAATCAACAAAATGAGGAAAGACTACACAGATGCCACGGGTGGGTTCTACCCTGACACTAACGGATGAAGTTTGAAAAGGCATAGAAAAGAGTTCCCAAAGAAAGAATGATTTGCTTAACTGTTGGCATGAAGTCAGTATTCTTGACACTGACAGCATTTCTTTACTTAGCATTAACTTCCTAAAAGATGTCACACTAGTAAACAACTTATACAATTGCCAACTTCCTTTTCTGCTTATTGCATCCCTTTCTCTAAAAATCCCTTGGTCGTATCAACAGTCATAACACACTCAAGTACATCTTTTCAATCTGCTCTGATCTTTCATTTCTTATGAGGACTAGGAAAAATCCTATTTCTTTTCTCCATTCACTTCCGGGGGCCTCAGAGCAAAGTTTGGAACTCAAATTAATGTTCGGTGTTTCCTTTGTGACATCTTCTCTTTGATCCCAATATTTTAATTCTTACTGTTACACTTTCATTATATGCACGTTCTGCTTTAATCTACCTCATCGACTCTCCACAGAATCAGTAGATGTTTATGTTAGGTCTAAGAAAGAAGAGATATAATTATAAAAAAAGCATGTGAATTCCATAAAACTAAGAATATATATTAGGATTATGTACAAGAAGATGTTAGGAACAGCAATACATTTGAAGAATGGAGGCCAAATGAGTCTATTACTGAAAGTAATGTGTGCAAGGTAACTTAGGGACCCCTGACTGAACCCCCACACTCTCATATCCAAAGACTCAGCCTCATGCAAAAGCTCCAGGTCGGTATGACAGGGAATTTCAAACTGATGCAGCGTGTACTTTCTCAGAAGTTAAATATTTCATGGACACTTTCTTCTAAATTGATTCCTCACACACGAAATAGGTCAGACTTCTTAAAACACTTTTCAGCCTAACAGCACTGTGAGCAACAGCCTCTCTAAGGCTGGAAGGTGACAGGGCCAGTGAGATACAATTTGTACTTCCAGTGACCTTGAGGTATCATTGGGAAGACAACACTTTGGCTCATTAGCAACAGAAGCCTATCCAAAAAAATAAAAACTGTATTTTGCTGGGTACTAGAAGCTCACACCTGTAATCTTAACTACTCAGAAATTGATTGAGATCTGAGGATCTCAGTTAAAAGCCAGCATGGGCAAGAACTTCTGTCAGATTAATCTCAAATTACTATTTTAAAAAAAGGCAAAAGGGAGCTGTGACTTAAATGGTATAGTGCTAGCAAAAAATCTCAGGTCAGAGCCCAGATCCTGAGCTTAAACCTGTTCAATATAGGTACAGAGAAAAAGTTGTATATGCAATAATAAGGAAAGGAACATAAAAAAATTGTTTGGAGGGGTTAGGGAGCAGAAAAATGGGAGCAAAATATGGGAAGGAGTATCAATGTTCAAGAAGTAATGTATCCACTACTTGATGAATGTTCCATCACCCCAACAATTAAAAAAAAAGAATAAACTGATGTAATTTCTTTTTTACTTTTATTTTTGTCAGTTCTGGGGCTTGAACTCAGGGCCTGAGCACTGTCCTTGGGCTTTCTCCTCAAGGCTAGTGCGCTGCCACTTGAGCCACAGTACCACTTGCAGCTTTTTTCTATGTATGTGGTACAGAGGAATCAAACCTGAGTCTTCGTGCATGCTAGGCAGCCACTGTACTGCTAGGCAAACTCCCAGCCCAAAACTGATGTAATTTTTTTAAGTTGTTTGTCCCCTATGATGATTATTGATTTTAATTCTTTTGCACCTAACCAAAAAAATCAGCAGATCATGAACATTCACCTCATGGTTGATTAATAAATGTTAAACAAAAGAGAAAGTCCTAAGTGAGATGCTATATTGCTGCTTCTCACACTATGTGTTCACACTAGAGAAGAATGCGCATGAGCTAATTTCTCTAGAAGACCTGAATATCAGTAGGGTAATTTTCCCATCTTGGGAGCAGAATACACTTAGAAGAAATTTTAGTAGAAATTTCTACTAGCCTGGCCTCGGCTAGTGGTAGAGTGCTTGCCTAGCATGCACTAAGACCCGGGTTTGATTCCTCGATACTACATACATAGAACATACATAGAAAAAGCTGGAAAAGTAGTGCTGTGACCCAAGTGAAAGAGCTCTAGCCTTGAGAAAGCCCAAGGACAGTGCTCAGACCCTGAGTTCAAGCCCCTACACTGGCAAAAAAAAGAAAAGAAAAGAAAAGAAAGAAATTTACCTGGCCCCATCCTCAGAAGAGAAAAGTGCTCAAGAGTCTAGAGACTTCCAAAGTACAGGTGATTTTCCCCCAGAGTCTGAAGCTTTGGGCTACCTTTATCCCATGAAGGGTAGTGGTAAGCAAATTAGAAAAGATGGCAAAATTCTTTCTGGGATTCATACAACAGTTGAATCGAGTTTCCATGAGGAGTGACTATAAAGCAGAAACATGAAGGTGGATAGTTGAAGCACTACTGCAGTTGTTCACACCAAGTAGTGTGCTAGCTCAGTGTGCATGGATCTTTGACTGTTCTTACTGGGATGGAGGTGGAGACTGTGCTGTTTTGCTTACACCCCTAAAGGGTCAGTCATATACTCTTCCTGCTCCTGGAACCCTGGCATTTAATGACTGCTTGTTAATTCCTCTTCTGGAAATAGCTTTCAAGAAAAGGGCCACCCTGTCTTACATAGGGATGAGCACATATATGGGTATATAGAAACTTCTCTCCCTCCAGGCGAATTTACCACAGCACCCTCCCAACTCAACAGCTTCTCTTAGATCATCTGAGATCCTCACTGTACCCTCCTTCCATCCATCATTCTGCTTCTATGGCCCCCAAACAATCAGCATGTTCATTTCTTTTTTTCCCATATATTTTTATTGTAATTAATAGAAAGGTTACATTATATTCACCAGATAGAAGGTGCATTGCTTCACAAACATTGATAAACTTTCTCATGTCTTAGTCCCCATTTCCCTTTCCCCACTCCCACCCCCAATCTTGTTTTTCCCCCTTCCCTATGCAATTTCAAATAACCAAATATGCATATATACAATATATCAGATAACAAGGTGAAATACTGTAACAATATGAGATAACCAAGGGACAGCAAAAGAGATGAGAGATAACATGGTACATTAAGGACAACAATCACTCATTGTATGGCTTTTGTTTCTATATCCTGGAGGTCCTTTCATTTAGCATCATCCTATATGGCCTTATGTATCTAGATTTTGTTCTAGTGTAAATCTCTGCTAGGAGAGCCCAAGGTTTCTACTGATTAAGACAAATGAGGGAAATCATTGAGCCTTTGTTCCTTTGAGTCTGGCTTACTTCACATAATATGATTTTTTTCTGTCTTTCCATTTCCTTACAAATGGGGGGATGTCATTCTTTCTGATAACAGCATAGAATTCCATTGTGTATAAATACTACATATTGTTGATCCACTCATCAACTGAGGGACATCTGGGTTGGTTCCATATCTTTGCTATGGTAAATAGGGCTTCAATGAACATCATTGTGCTAGTGCATTTTGTATGTCCTTGTTTCTGGATGAGTGGGTAAATGCCAAGTAGTGGAATTGCTGGGTTATAGGGGAGCTCTATGTTTAGCCTTTTGAGGCACTGCCATACTGCTTTCCATAGGGGTTCAATGAGTTTGCACTCCCACGAACATTGTAGTAGTGATCCCTCCCGGCCACATCCCCTCCAGCATCTGTTGTTATTAGATTTCTTGATCATGGCCATTCTAACTGACCTATAGACACATGAAGAAATGCTCAACATCTCTGGCCATAAAGTAAATGCAAATCAAAACACCTCTAAGATTCCACCTCACAGCCTGTTCATTTCTATCTCAGTCTACCTCCCAGAGTTCTGACCCCAACACAAGTACCATCTACAAAAAATCAAGGAAACATTATGAAGTCTATTTATTGATTTATTTAGCCAGGGTTTCATAGTAGCCATAACAATGCACATCTAAATCACACCCTTACTCATATGTAGAAGTTAAACCTAAATTATAAACTACATGGTGTCCTATGCATATATACACAAACAAGTCCACTTAACGCATAGTACACTTAGGTCTGCAATGTGTAATGTCTTGAGTCAACTACCTGCAAAGTCTCACAAATACCAGGAAACTAAATAGGTTGTCAAGAGGTGTGGAGGTTAAGGGGCAAATGACTGAAGAGAGGAAAGGTAGGCAAGTAGAGTCATAATATGCAGTGTATATACATGAAAGGGAACCAGATAACTTCAGAGATGGGTGGAATTGGGAGACTAAGAAGAATCACAGAAAAGTGGCGACAGTGATCCAGGTGTATTGTGCTCATATACTAGCATATTGAATTGAAACTCTTTTGCACAACTAATTATATATGCTTTTTAAATTATTAATAAATAAACAGTTCCCCTGGGTACTCCATAATCTGAAGCTGTCAAAACGCGTAGTCCATGCCAACAGTGTTACAAAGCTTCTCAGGGCAGGTCCTTTACACATGGTATAGTCACTCTCCTATCCTATCCATTTTTCCTATTTCCAATCCTTTTCTATTATGAGTCCCTTTACTTCCGTTTGTCTTGATAATTCAGTTACCTATGCCTGGGCAGTGAGGCATAAATGGTGATATTTATCTTTCATAGCTAGTGTGTGGAGAAGTGTCTGGACAGATGATAAACCAGGCCCCACTCTGGTTCGTGATGGAGACCGGCATTTCTCACTAATTATAAAGAATATCGGATTCCTGGCTCTATTGATTTCCATTAAGCTTGTGTGGAGTTATGAATCTTAAAATGGAAGACCACAGCGCGAAATATCCTAGGATAGTGTTTTATAGCCAGCAAAGCTGTAGAAAGGGCTATAAAAATCAGCCTTTGATGCTTGTCTTAGGGTTTTATGACTTAAAGAATTGCTTGTACTTTATCTGCCAATGTTTCCCAGTCATCTTTTGTCATGTTGGCCAGTCTGAAGACAAGACCATTGGCAAGAGGAACAGAGTTCTAGGACTCTCTGGAAATGATCTATCCTCTCTCTGGTCTCAACACTTTCCTTTATCCATTGTTGAGGATTTGCCACGTTGAGGCCTTGCTGTCAGCTTCCTTCAATCTGGTTTATCACCAGATTTTAAACCCTTGTATCATTGCCATGCTAAACAGGGAATTTCAGAACCAGGAAACCACATGCTGGTGACTCATGCCACCAGGTCCTAGTTACCTGGGAGTTAGCTATAATCCTAGCTACTCAGGAAACTGAGATCTGAGGATTGTGGTTTGAAACTAGCCTGGGCAGGAAAGTCCCTGAGATGGTTATCTCAAATTAGCTTCCAGAAAAGTTGGAAATGAAACTGTGTCTCAAGTGGTAGAGTGCTAACCTTGACCACAAAACCTCAAGGACAGTACCCACACCCTGAGTTCAGGTTACTCAGGACAAGTACCCTTTCCCAACCCCCACCACCCAAAAAAAACCTACCAAAGTTGGTTTGATCTGTCTTAAATAAATTTTGGTAGTAGATATCTAGCTATTAAATTATATGAGAGATCTTTCTCTTTCTGCAGCATTTGGTGAATACTACTTTGTATAATCGTATATATGTGCATATATGTATGTATGCATTTGTGTCTGTGTGTGTGTGTGTGTGTGTGTGTGTGTGTGTGTGTGTTATAGCAAACAGATTAAGAAGTGAAGCCCCTTCCAAAAGGACTGCACAAAGACTGGAGGCTCCAGCTCAGTGGTAAAACATGTGCTCTTTTACATATACATGACCCTGAGTTTAATCCCTTGCATCAACATAAGCAGAGACTGCAAGATCCTTACTTTATATGTGGTTAAAATGTCATTTTCTGCTGTTATAATTAGGTTTAAGCCTTTCCAGCTACCAGAATGCTGAGTCTGCTCTTCTTTCTATCTATCAGAACTGACTAATCTTCCCAGCCAGACAGGAACTGGATGATCTTGATGAGTATTGCATCCCATGATGAATAACACTGAAATATTCATTCTGCTTTATGAAAGTATAACTTTCTAAGAACTCGAATCCTCAGATGCAATGATTGCCTGATGTGCAAATAGAGCACCTATCTTTTTTTTCTAACCTCCTACATACCGTTCCTTCTGTTTGAAGTCAGCATTGTGTACTGGCCCTCTCATCTTAACATTGAGACTATTGCTGAATCTTTTGTCTATTGTTTATTGAGTATACCTGGAGTGCTGTCTCATCAGCACATAGACTTTGGAATTGGCCCCAGGCTGTGGACACACTGGCAAAAAATGTCTAAAAAAAGAAAATATCTTTAGTTATCTTGCTGAATATTTCCATCATGGCTGGTCTCACTGAACCCAGACTTGAGAAAGGGCGAGACCATGGAAAATTCCAATGAGCTGAAGTACCTGCTGCAGGAATGAGCTCCGGACCCACCCCTGGCCAGTTCTGGGAATGTGTGCCCTCCAATCCCCAACTTCCTCGAAGGAAAATGGACTAATATAAAAGCATTTTTCCTAAGAATTTAATAGAGAATTATACAATATTCCACATATAGTGCTGAAGACAGATATTACCAAGCTATATATTTACTATGACTTTCTCTACATACATATGATAAATCTAATTACCAATTAGGCTAATTATCATTAATAATAATAGTTAATAATATTTAATACATCTTAATAGTTATTTAAATTTTTCCATAAAGAAATTTTTATTTTAGTTTTTATTAGGTTTTCTTAGGTATTTAGTGGTTAAGTCTAACTAGAAAAAAGTAAACTAAAAAGAGGTATGAGGAATATACAGAAATTTGGAAAGCACTACTGTGAATAGTGAATGAGGGATCAATGTAGGTTTCTAGTTTACTTTTATTGTCAAGGAGATGTGCAGAGGGGTAACAATTACATACATAAGGTAATGAGTGCATTTCTTGTCGAACATCATAACCCTTTCCCTTTTTTCTCTCCCACATTCCCTCCCCCTCATCCCTCCAGTTGCAAAGTTCATTTCTGACATATTGTGTTTGAATATCTCTGTTGCAGTTAATGAAATATTAACAGTGATTTATTTCTAGACTACTTCCATTTAATTTTCCAGCTGAGTTTGGCCACAGTTAACTCAAACCATGAGAAGTGAATCTGGAGGGAAGAGTTATTATGTAGCACTTTGCTCAACAGGTAGTGTATTTGCAGTGAAGGGTTATTGTGTAGCCCTTACTTCAGTAGGAGCAGTATGGATCCAGCCATAAGGATAGCACATTAGCTTGATAGGTGAGGCTCCCTACGCTCAGTAAATCCAGCTTTTTCTCAAGTTATCTTTAATTCTAAGCTAACCCTGAAAAGGAGTATTAGTAAGCATTATCATTATATATTAATGAAAAAAAAAGTTAGGTCAAGCTGTAGCCAATGAAGTGGTTTAGTCCCTGATGTTGGTGTTGGTTGTGGAAAAGTTGCCTACTTTATGGACACAGTTAACAAGCCACGTGGGTCTGCTTGTCATGGACACTACTGCAGTTCCATCATCCTGTTTGCTAGATAGGCATGGGTACTGTGCCTTTGTGTGCGGTGCTAGATAGATAGTGAGAGGAGGAATACCTCAGCATGGCAAAACCTCCTTTAAGCAGTTAATCATTAGTGGAGGGAGGCACACATGTACAAGTAACATAGAATGTAAGACAACCAGGCTAATGTCAGCAAGGGAAATATTTATCAATAGTCTGAAGGAGACTGAATAAACTGGATCATCTTCAGGGAACAGAAATCTATTAACGCATTTGCTGCTACACAAGTCCTTCCTAAGAATGAGATAAAAATGACTTTATCACTCTTCCAATCCCTCTCAGACTATGTATTGTTTTGAGTTAGGAGCATACCTGAGAAGTTCTGTCTTTTAATAAGAGTTAAGATGCATTTTGTTTTATTGTTGGTGTTTTGTTACCACGTGCAAACAAAAACACATGCCCTGGCTCATTCCTTTCACCTAGTCAGGATACAAAGGCTGCATGCTAAATATTTTGAAATGACTATTGAGAGCAGAAGCCTATGTGGAAGGAGGAGGAAGACTCCTGAACATTTCCAGTTTTCCCAGGCATTTCTCCAGTCTGCTCACCACTTCTGAACTGTCTGGGGAAGGTGAATTTACCAGGCAACATCTGTCTCCCTGAGGCCTTTGCCAAATCCTTTTCTGATTTGTACTTCTTAACACTCAACACTCAACTTAGGGCATTTAAATATTGTATCTCAATGCTAAGGGGTGATTTTATTTACAGAGATGGAAATGTATTGGGTAAGTTGCCTAAACCATTTATTTTGGTTGTCGTTTTTCTGGTTAACATTTTGAAAGCAAAGGACTCACACTTGAATGCCCAGTCTCCCCTTCCAAGAGCTTACAGTGGACTATCTAGACTTATGTCAATGATCACAGGAATTCCATGGGCAAGGCATTTTGATAACTTTTAGTTTTTGCTTTGAAACCTAGAGCTGCTCTGCAAGGCATTCAGATCCTGAATGGTAGTAGTAGATTCAACTCCCACCATTACGAGCATGCAGCTGTGCAACTGTCACTCCTACGCTTCTCCTCTGTAGCTAGCCACTTCCCTGTCTGCACAGATCCATCTAGAACACTTTACATTCGCATCAAAGCTCTGACCCTTCACACATATCTGCCTGTCTCGATATGGCAGTGAGCTATTCAAAGCACCATAATTTTTAAATATTTAATTCACAGGGCTTCTAAAGTCAAAGAACCAATTTTGTTTTCAAAAGTTTAGAAAGATTCTTTGAAGAAATAAATTTATATGAAACTCTACATTACATTTTCCAATAAAACTGATCCTGGATTTAGATTTTGTTAAATCCTCTTTTCTGCTTTTCAGGTAAAAGTATGTGAGGGGCCTGGGAGGAGGTAAGAGTGAGAGAAGAGAGAGACAGAGACAGAAAGACAAACTCTACATGTGCATAAATGTATGCACATGCACTTATTTGTGTCTGTATGTGTGTCTTTCAGTGTACCACTAAAACATTCTCCCACTGGAATTGCCTGTATTCATTCTCAGGCTATGATTCCCTGAACTTACTTCTGTTTTCTGATGGTATTTGTTGTACCATTCCAGGAGTTCCTCTTTCTGAGCAGACCTTGCTTGCCAGATGCCACTCTAACATGATATATGAGTGACTTGGAGACAGAGTCCTTGAAACAGAGTCTCTTTAGCCTGTCTTCATACCAGTTTAATTCTGTGTATGTATTAGTGTTCATTAAAATTATCAGATCAGATCTGTTTTCCAAAAGTGTACTAAACTACAAATGTTTTGGGGCACAGCCAAGACTCCTTTTGCACAAACAGCTGGTTGTTCTGGAAGTATGAAGAAGATCAGATGGGATCACAACCGATCTTAAATCATTACTTTGTTAATTGTTTCTACATATTGCAGTTGGGAAATCCAGGTCCTTACTATTCCATTCCTTATTATTCCTTCCTGTAGTGAGCCTAACGAATTATATAACCTCTTCTTCACTGCTGAAGTATGGGCCTAATTATCATTAATTCTTGAGTGAATTTTAAATATATCTACTCTCCTATTTTATTTTCCACTAGAACAGATTATTTTTGCTGCCTCTACAAAAAGGCCTCCTGTGGTTGTAGAAAAATTAATTCCTACATATAGTGTCCATTATTTCCTAGTACTTTCAAAAATCCCATGGAGTAGATAAAATTTTCCTTTTTTTTCATTATTCCTTTCTTTTTCCTGAAGCATGTTTTCACATTCATTTGAAGAAATTTATTGCAAGTGGTGATGGAAACCCACTTACTTATGGGATTTTAGATATAGTAGTGTTTAAGAGATATACCAATAAAGCTGGGCACTGGTGGTTCACGCCTGTTATCCTAGCTACTCGGGAGGCTAAGATCTGAGGATCATGGCTCAAAGCCAGCCCGGGCACTGAAGTCCATGAGATTCTTATCTTCAATTTACCACCAGGAAAACTGGAAGTGGTGCTGTGGCTCAAGGAGTAGGGTGGTAGCCTTGAGCTTAAGAGCTCAGGGATAGGGCCCAGGCCCAGCGTTGAGAGAAAGACAGACACAAAGACAGAGAGGACAGCGAGAAGACAGAAACACACAGAGACAGAGACAGACAGACAGAGACAGAGAGAGAGAGGAGACAGAGACAGACAGAGACAGAGACACAGACCCAGACACAAAGAGAGACAGAGACAGAGACACAGAGAGATATAACAATAGCAGGCAAGTTTATTAAACATTTCCTTCAGAGCCCCTACCTACTTTTCCAACCTGCTTTCCCATTTCTTTTCTTGCTCCTTTAATTCCCAGCTAGAATGAAGACAATAACTTTAAAATCAGAGCGATTTCTACTCAAATTATTCTACACAATTGACCACCAACCTGTACATCAAATACTCAGACGTCTAACAGATTGGTCTAGCTTAAGATGGATAGAAGAGAAATCTTGATTTTTTTTCTATGCACTCTCCTTTCCCCATATTATAATCTTCCCTGCTGTGTACTCCATATCTCCATTAATAATGCTGTCTTCAACCTAGCATCTGCCTATGCCAAAAATAAATACGATACCATGTTTAAATATGTTATCTGCTATTTTTCTTGTTCTCTCACCCCTCATTCCCCATGAGTAGGGTTGGGATATTCTCAATTATCTCCTTTTAGTATATCCTTAATCAGACCAGCACTACCATCTTCTTTACTGGACCTTGGGCCAGTTGTCTTTTCCCACACATATCACTGAAGAGCTCAACAAGGCCTTGTTTCTAGTTCTCACTGATACACACAGTTTCTACATAAAAACCAAAGCAGTCATTATTATCATGTCTGATTTCATCAGTTCTGAAATTATCATTCTCCATTAGTTTGTTCCTGAAAATAAAAGTAGTACTCAGGTGGCTTAATA